>NC_092783.1:59287716-59935716 GCF_047496795.1 Chiloscyllium punctatum
CGAGGGAGTCACGGAGGGAGTGGTCTTTTCGGAACGCTGATAGGGGAGGGGAGGGAAATATATCCCTAGTGGTGGGGTCCATTTGGAGGTGGTGGAAATGTCGGCGGATGATACGATGCATATGGAGGTTGGTGGGGTGGTAGGTGAGGACCAGTGGGGTTCTGTCCTGGTGGCGATTGGAGGGGCGGGGCTCAATGGCAGAGGAGCAGGAAGTGGAGGAGATGCAGTGGAGGGCATTGTCGATCACGTCTGGGGGGAAATTGCGGTCTTTGAAGAAGGAGGCCATCTGGGTTGTACGGTATTGGAACTGGTCCTCCTGGGAGCAGATGCGGCGGAGACAAAGGAATTGGGAATATGGGATGGTGTTTTTACAGGGGGGCACGGTGGGAGGAGGTGTAGTCTCGGTAGCTGTGGGAGTCGGTCGGTTTATAGTAAATGTCAGTGTTGATTTGGTCGCCCGAGATAGAAATGGAAAGGTCGAGAGATGGTCCAGGTAAATTTGAGATCGGGGTGGAAGGTGTTGGTAAAGTGGATGAACTGTTCAACCTCCTTGTGGGAGCACGAGGCAGTGCTGATACAGTCATCGATGTAGCGGATGAAAAGGTGGGGGGGCTGGTGCCAATGTAGCTGTGGAAGATGGACTGTTCCACATATCCAACGAAGAGGCAGGGCATAGCTGGGGCCCATGCGGGTGCCCATGGCTACTCCTTTGGTTTGGAGGAAGTGGGAGGATTGGAAAGAGAAGTTGTTCAGGGTGAGGACCAGTTCAGTCAGTCGGAGGGTATCAGTGGAAGGGTACTAGTTGGTACGGTGGGAAAGGAAGAAGCGGAGGGCTTTAAGCCCTTCATGATGGGGGTGGAGGTGTACAGGGACTGGATGTCCATGGTGAAGATAAGGCGTTGGGGACTGGGGAAGCGAAGATCATGGAGGAGGTGGAGGGCGTGGATGGTGTCCCGAACGTAGGTGGGGAGTTCTTAGACTAAGGGGGACAGGACCGTGTCGAGGTATGCAGAGATGAGTTCAGTGGGGCAGGAGCAGGCTGAGACAATGGGTCGGCCGGGGCAGTCAGGTTTGTGGATTTTGGGCAGGAGGTAGAAACGGGCGGTGCGGGGTTGTGGGACTATGAGGTTGGAGGCGGTGGATGGGAGATCCCCTGAGGTGATGAGGTTATGGATGGTGTGGTGGTGGGAGGTGGGGTCATGGTCAAGGGGACAGTAGGAGGAGGTATCCACATCTGGCGTTTGGCCTCAGCGGTGAAAAGGTCGGTGCGGCAAACTACCACCGCGCCTCCTTTGTCTGCCAGTTTGATAGTGAGGTTGGGGTTGGAACGAAGGGAGTGGAGGGCTGCACTACCTCCTGCCACCACCTCCAACCTCATAGTCCCACAACCCCGCACTGCCCGGTTCTACCTCCTGCCACCTCTCACCCTCGGAACTGCAGCCCTCCACTCCCTCCATTCCAACCCCAACCTCACTATCAAACTGGCAGACAAGGGAGGTCCCCACCCCCACTCTGGCCTATCACCCTCACCTTGACCTCCTTTCACCTATCGCATTTCCAACGCCCCTCCCCCAAGTCCCTCCTCCCTACCTTTTATCTTAGCCTGCTGGACACACTTTCCTCATTCCTGAAGAAGGGCTCATGCCCGAAACGTCGATTCTCCTGCTCCTTGGATGCTGCCTGACCTGTTGCGCTTTTCCAGCAACACATTTTCAGCTCTGATCTCCAGCATCTGCAGTCCTCACTTTATCCTCCTTCCATTGGACTAATTTGTCTACTCCAACTTAAATTGTTTTGAAGTTCTTCAGTAGAAGGATAATGTGAGTGCACCTTTGGTACATTATATTTGATACAATTGATTGAGTAAGTGCAAAGATGATTGAAAGAAAACATCTAATTAAAAATGGCTCCCAAAGTTTTCACCGTTGGGAATATCCTTACTCCCAGAACTGGTTCTGTTGTGCATTTATTGGGAAGGATTTCTGAAGACAGATTATGATCTGAATGGTGGCAGCTTAGGAAAAGGCGAGGTGCAACAAGATCTGGGTGTCATGTTGAAGGTCAGCATGTAGGTGCAGCAGGCAGTGAGGAAAGCTAATGGCATGCTGGCCTTTATAGCGATAGGATTTGAGTATCAGAGTAGGGATGTCTTGCTGCAGTTATACCGGGCCTTGGTGAGGCCACAACTTGAGTACTATGTGCAGTCTCCTAGTCTGAAGAAGGACATTCTTGCTCCTGAGGGAGTCTGGCGAAGGTTCACCAGACTGATCCCTGGGATGGCAGGACAAACATATGAGGAAAGACTGGATTGACTGGGTTTGTACTCACTGGAATTTAGAAGGATGGGGGGGAGGGGAGAATCTCATAGAAACATATAAAATCCTAATGGGACTGGACAGTCTAGATATGATGTGATCAAGGATAGTCAGCATGGTTTTGTGAAGGGCAGGTCGTGCCTCACAAACCTTATTGAATTCTTTGAGAAGGTGACTAAGGAGGTAGATGAGGGGAAAGCGGTAGATGTGGTATATATGGATTTTAGTAAGGCGTTTGATAAGGTCCCCCATGGTAGGCTACTGCAGAAAATACAGAGATATGGCATTGAGGGTGAGTTGGAGGTTTGGATTAGGAATTGGCTCTCTGGAAGAAGACAGAGGGTAGTAGTTGATGGCAAAGGTTCATCTTGGAGTGCCGTCACTAGCGGTGTTCCGCAAGGATCTGTTTTGGGACCATTGCTGTTTGTCATTTTTATAAATGACCTGGAGGAAGGGTTAGAAGGTTGGGTGAGCAAGTTTGCGGATGATACGAAAGTCGGAGGAGTTGTAGACAGTGAGGAAGGATATGGCAGGTTACAGCGGGATATAGAGAAGCTGCAGAGCTGGGCAGAAAGGTAGCAAATGGAGTTCAATGTAGCTAAGTGTGAGGTGATTCACTTTGGTAAGAGTAACAAAAAAATGGGGTACTGGGCTAATGGTCGGATACTTGGTAGTGTGGAAGAGCAGAGGGATCTTGGTGTCCATGTACACAGATCTCTGAAAGTTGCCACCCAGGTAAATAGTGCAGTGAAGAATTGAGTTCTGGAGTCCTGAGGTCATGCTGCAGTTGTATAAGACTCTGGTGCGGCCGCATCTGGAATATTGTGTGCAGTTTTGGTTGCCATACTATAGGAAGGATGTGGAGGCACTGGAACGGGTGCAGAGGAAGTTTACCAGGATGTTGCCTGGTATGGTAGGAAGATCCTATGAGGAAAGGCTGAGGCACTTGGGGTTGTTTTCATTGGAGAAAAGAAGGTTTAGGGGTGATTTGATAGAGGTGTACAAGATGATTAGGGGGTTAGATAGGGTTGACAGTGAGAACCTTTTTCCACGTATGGAGTCAGCTATTACAAGGGGGCATAGCTTTAAATTAAGGGGGGGTAGATATAGGACTGATGTTAGGGGTAGGTTCTTCACTCAGCGAGTCGTAAGTTCATGGAATGCCCTGCCAGTAGCAGTAGTGGACTCTCCCTCTTTATGGGTATTTAAGCGGGCATTGGATAGGTATATGGAGGATAGTGGGTTAGTGTAGGTTAGGTGGGCTTTGATCGGCACAACATCGAGGGCCGAAGGGCCTGTACTGCGCTGTATTCTTCTATGTTCTATGTTCTATGTTCTATATAGGAAGAATCTTCCTGATGTTGGGGAAGTCCAGAACTAGGGGTTACAGTCTAAGAATGAGGGGGAAGCCATTCAGGACTGAGATGAGGAAGAATTTCTTCACTCAGAGGTTGTGAACCTGTGGAAGTCTCTCCCTCAGGAAGCCCGTTGGATTAGCTCATTAGATATATTCAAGAGGGAGGTGGACATGGCCCATGTGGCTAAAGGGATTTAGGGGTATGGAGAGAGGGCGGGAGTGGGATACTGTGATTGCATGATCAACCATGATCATATTGAATGGTAGTGCAGACTTGAAGGGCCAAATGGTCCTATTTTCTATGTTTCTATGTGACAGGGCCAGAGGAGAACTGTTCTGAAATTTTCTGTCAGTAATCCATGGTTACAAACCAACGGCATTTTCCCAAAGTTCAGCGTCAAGGCCAGGATGATCCCAGTGGATGGTATCCCTGAACAAGTCACTTCCCAGAATGAAACTCGGCTTGGTAGATCATATGTTTAATTTTTGCGGTCCTTTATTCACTGAAATATTGACACAAGGCAGAAAACGTTCATTAACAGTAGAACACAGGTTTATTACTCAAAAGAGAGAAAGAAAAACAAAGCTATACATATATACCTATCAGTTTTATATGTCTTAATACTAATAGCAAGGCAAAGGTTTAAACTGTTTCCCCACACTATCTTTTCACAGATACTTGATTCCAGAGAAATTTCATTCCTCACTCAATTCCAAGTTTTTACTTAAATTACTTCTCTCATTACACTTCTTTGAACTGCAGAGACATTTTTGTGATTCCTTTGGCATGAACCTTTCACAATTCTGTGGGCCTAACCTTTTCTGTTCTAACAACTTGAAGATTTCTATCCAAACTCACCAGGCTTGGAAGCTGCACAAACTAACTCACACTGCACATAGGTCACTGTTCCAAAACACTTTCTCACTAGTTTTTTAAAGAAAAAACCTTCGCAGGACTGATACACATCAATCTGCCTCTATTTTGAGGCTCAAATCACAAAATGTTACATACCTTTCATGTCACTACCCCCATGCAAATGAACAGTACTGTTATAACCACAGGTAAAATAAAACATCGCAGAGTCCAAATAAAATTAATTTTTATTTAGTGACATCTTGCTCAAGGTAACAATGAGAAATGGGAAGCGTTAAGGTGGCCATAAAGTACCTCACAGCTCCTGACCAGTTTCTTGGCTAATTGTTCTGGTGTGCCAAGGCTTTTCAATGTGGTGACCCCGAAGAGATCATCATCATTTCTCCCAATATTGACAGCTGTCTAGCCAAGTGATGAGGGAATTCGGGATGGCACAGGGGCTCAGTGGTTGGCATTGCTGCCTCACAGCTTCAGGGACCTGGATTCGATTCCACCCTCCGGTGACTGTCTGCATGGAGTTTGCACATTCTCCCTGTGTCTGCGTGGGTTTCCTCCGGGTTCTCCGGTTTCCTCCCACAGTCCAAAGGTGTGCAGGTCAGGTGGATGAGCCTTTGGAAATACAGGGGTAGAATCGGCCAAGGTAGGATACTCTTTAAGACCCTCCCTCACACTAAGGTACCTCTTAGATGGTCACTGTCCCACCGCAGGAAGTAGGGCTGTCAGTATGTCATTTCTACTGTGCTTCCTATTGGTTTTTTCAACCTCAGAACCCACCTATCATCATGACATTGATCTCCAAAGGCACCTTCTGACCATTAATTGACCTGGTGTTAAAGATTCATGGAGCTTCAATCCTTCCACCTTGGACAGCGTTGAGAGCCAGAAGCTGTCTTGTGTCCTGGATACCAGACTCGGAAGAAAAGGCAACCCACTGTCTGCTATAACTAGTGAATAACTCACAGGCTTATAGAATCCCTTCAGTGCAGAAGCTGGCCATTCTGCCCATCAAGTCTACACTGATCCTCTGAAGAGTATCCTACCTTGGCCGATTCTACCCCTGTATTTCCAAAGGCTCATCCACCTGACCTGCACACCTTTGGACTGTGGGAGGAAACCGAAGAACCCGGAGGAAACCCACGCAGACACAGGGAGAATGTGCAAACTCCATGCAGACAGTCACCTGAGGGTGGAATCGAATCCAGGTCCCTGAAGCTGTGAGGCAGCAATGCTAACCACTGAGCCCCTGTGCCATCCCGAATTCCCTCATCACTTGGCTAGACAGCTGTCAATATTGGGAGAAGTGATGATGACCTCTTCGGGGTCACCACATTGAAAAGCCTTGGCACAACACAACAATCAGCCAAGAAACTGGTCAGGAGCTGTGCGGTACTTTATGGCTACCTTAACGCTTCCCATTTCTCATTGTTACCTTGAGCAAGATGTCACTAAATAAAAATTAATTTTATTTGGACTCTGCGATGTTTTATTTTACCTGTGGTTATAACAGTACTGAACTAACATCTTTTATGCTCTATACTCAAACCTTTACTTCTCTGTAATCATTTCATACCTTAGGGATTACAGTCAATTTACATAAATCATTGAAAAGAGAGAGCAGTTCCTGTGCATTCTGAACTTAAACATCCTCCAGCTACGAAGTAAATCAATTTAGTTACAAGCAGAATAGAAATCCATTGGCCTATCTACTTTGTCTTTGTGACCATAATGATCCAGGTGGGAGAAGGGAGTTTAAACCCTCCATTGGAGCAAAGTGGGGGGTTAGGTGGGGTATTTAATTGGGTGAGAGGTTGGTGGTTGGGTTCTGCAAGCTTCCCAACGTCATCTTGATTATGTTCAAGTTGGGAAAACCAATAGACAGTCTTGTAACCTTGCTGAATTTATTAGAGTTATTGAGTCATAGAGATGTACAGCACGGAAACAGACCATTCGGTCCAACTCATCCATGCTGACCAGATATCCTAAATTAAAATATAATATATAATACTTTGCCAGGATTTGGCTCCTATCCCTCTAAACCCTTCCTATTCATATACTCATCCAGGTGCCTTTTAAATGTTGTAATTGTACCAGCCTCCACCACATCGTCCGATAGCTCATATACACGCACCTCCTTCTGTGTGAAAAAGTTGCTCCTTAGGTCCCTTTTAAATCTTTCCTCTTTCACATTCAACTATGCCCTCTAGTTTTGGACTCCGCACCCGGAAATAAGACCTTGACTATTCACCCTATCCATGCCCCTCATGATTTTATTAAAGTGGGTTTGGAGTCTCATGTAGGCCAGACCAAGTAAGGATGGCAGATTTCCTTCCCTAAAGGACGTTAGTGAACCAGAAGGATTTTTAATGACAATTGATCATGTTTTCACGTGACCAAGACAGAGTCAAGCTTTGTCTTTTCAATTTATTATTTGAATTTTGCATCTGACAAGGTGCTGAGGTGGGGCTTGAACCCATTTCCTCTGGAGCACTGGGACACTGAAACAGTGATTCAATAAAAATATCGCCACTCCACTCTCTCTTGGTTCACTCAAGAACCTGAGTCTGCTGCGGGTGGGAACCTAACCAGGAAGGGGACCCAGAAAAGTAAGCAGTGTTCTGGTTTACTCACAGGTTCCAGGGGCAGGTGGGGGATGGGTGCAGTGAGTGGGTGGAATGGGGACAGTGTGGTGGGTTCCCCTTTCTCAGAGGCACAGTACTTGACTGGGGAAGAAGGCATTGAGAGAAGCAGAGATGTTGAGAGGTATCTATCTGCCCCTTGGTGGTGCTGATTTGTCACTTCAACCCCAGTCCCATCACCATCCTCCACACCCCCACCCTCCCATCACTTACTTCTGTCTGGGTATCTCCATGACCCAAGATCATGAGTGAGCGGCTGTTGACCTTTGACTTTCTCGAAAATGGCCAATAACCCATTCAATTGTAGCAAAGAAGTGAAATCAAAATGCTGGCTTTGTCAAGTGATACCTGTTTTGAAAGAATAAATTAGAAAAGGAATTTTGAAATGAGAATCAATATTCTTAGCAAATGCATTTTTAAAAAAAACTTGAATGGTGCCAATTAAGTTTTCTGCTTTTTGGCTTCGCAAAAAGAGATGTTGTGCTTACATTTTAGGTGGTACAGTGGCTCAGTGGTTAGCACTACTGCTTCACAGTGCCAGAGACCTGAGTCTAATTCCAGTCTCAGGTGACTGCCCATGTGGGGTTTACACATTCCCTCCGTGTCTGCAGGGGTTTCTTCACATAGACAGGTTAGATGTGTTGGCCAGGTTAAATTGCCCATAGTGTCCAGGATGCCTGTTCTAGGTGTGGGGATAAGGTGGGGGCTGAGTCGAGGTGGGATGCTTTTCGAAGGGTCAGTGAGGACTTAATGGGCTGAATGGCCTCTTTCTGCCCTGTAGGGATTCTAACTCTTATCTCACTGAAGTGGCCAAACAAGTACTCTGTTGTACCCGACCACTCAGGAAAGTGGTTCTGTCCCACCTCAAAGTGACTGGTGAAGCGCAAACAAGACATCCAGGAATTGCTGAGGATGGATTTTATTTAACAACAGACATATATTCTTGAAACTGTGTGCCATTCGAAGGTTCATCAATTGTTTCCATTGATCGTTTCACAGTGAGAAAGGCCACAGGAGATCTCCTGGATTTGAGATTAATAAAGAAAGCCAGAGGGCTCCCTAATCTACCCTGCCATCGAATTAGAGGAACAGGTGCCCTAAGAGCTGTGTTGAACTTGCAGATGCACTATTCACCAATATTTGATTCAAAGATTACATTAAAACAAAGAACTGCAGATGCTGAAGATCTGAAACAAGCATCCAGGAATTACTGGAGAAACTCAGCAGGTCATGCAGCTGGAAAGAAAGCAGTTAATAATTTGAGTCCAGTGCCAAATCTTCAGAACTGCATTGATTAAATCTTGTTTCAGGACTGTAATATGAAAGTGCTGTAAAATGCTTACCTCTCGAGAAGAGTAAAGATATTTCTGGACCTCTGTGGGACAGTGGTACTACTTTTATTAATGTGAGGGGGTCATGCTTGACTAATAGAAGCTCTGGATTCCCTGGTGTTTGAGTGACACAGAGACACCATTGTTGTTCTGCTCCATTTGACTGAAGACCCTGTTTCACTTGGAACGGGCTCAATAATTTAGAGCTGCACAGGCTCATTTATTGTGCAGTCAGGGAAAAAGAAATTGCCTTGTGTAAACCTGTGCAACTAACAAATGCTGGTGGACAAATTAAATTACTCAATGTGCAGTCTCTAAACCAGCACTGAATTAAATATCGGCTTGTGTGTAATTGCAACAAAACATAGCTCAGCCTAGGTCCTGGAGGGAGATCAATGCAGGCTTACAAGGATGATAACTGAAATTCAGGGGTTACCTTATGAGGAGAGGTTAGACAAATGAAGCTGTTATTCCCTACCATTTAAAAGGTTAAGAGGTCAACAAATCAAGGTCGTCAGGATATTAACAGCGAAAGACAGGCTAGATCAACCATTTCTGCTGGTTGAAGAGTCTAACACCAAGAGCATAGGTTAAGTATTAAAGCCATTCAGGAGAGATATTGGAAAGCACTCCCACAAGCAAATAGTAGTGTAGCTTTAGAGCATTCTTTCTCCAATGACAGTTGACGCTAATTGAATTGTTATACCTGAGATAGTTTTATTCAGCTAGGGATATGGGCTAAAGTCAGGCATGTGAAGTTAGGCCATAAGTTCAGCCATGATCATTTTAAATTGTGAAACAGGCTCGAGGGGCTGAATAGTCTACTCCTGCCCTAATCTTCCCAGGACAATGCCCGAAGACATCAGAATGATACCAGGACTAAACTGGTTAGCCTACAGGAACTGCACAGACAAAGCTCATGCTCCTATCATCAGAGAAGACTGAAAGCTGATCTATCTTCCTTTGAAGAGGAATTGACCATTCAGCTTATTCGACCCAATCCATCATTCAATAGTTCACAACTGACCTGTGTCCTAATTCTGTATCAATCCAGATTCCATATTCTTTCTTAACAACAATCTATCTGTGGAAGGTCATTAAGCTGAAACATTAACTTGGTTTCTTTCTCCATTAATGCTTTCAGACCTTCTTTTAATTCTATTTAAGATTTCCAACATCTGTAGTGTTATGCTTTTGCAAAGAAAACTATCAATCTCAGTTATAAAATTTTCATTTGATTCCCCATCCTCAACACCATTTCAAGATGGAGATTTTCAGGTATCATTGCCCCTTGTGTGACGATCTGCTGCCTGATATCATCCCTAACTGGTCCAGTATGTTCTGAACTCTCATTCAGAAAGAATAATTCCTATAAATACCCTGTAAATTCTTTTCAGTGTGCTAAACACCTCCATTAGGTCAGCCTTCAATCTTCAATGATCATAGCTTTATCCGTGCAGTTCCTGTAAGTTAATCTGTTTGGTCCTGGTATCATTCTGATGTCCGAGGTACGAATTGACCCTAGGTGGACTGGGAACAGTTGCTTGCAGATAAGACTGTATTACAGGAATGGGGGTGGGGGAGGGGGTAATGAAGGAGGAAATAACAACAGAGCAGCACAAATTTCCACAAGTGGGGGACCAAGACTCATGAATCTCAGTGACAATTGGCTTAGAATTTAGAAGAAATAAAGCTAATGGCATAGAATTCCTACCGTGTGGAAGCAGGCCATTTAGCCCAAGTCCACGCCAACCCTCTGAACAGTGGCCTACCCCCACCCTATCCCTATCCCTGTAACCCTGCACTCCCCATGGCTAACCCACCTAGCCTGCACATCCCTGGACACTATGGGTAATTTAGCATGGCCAGTACACCCTAACCTGCACATCGTTGGACTGTGGGAGGAAACTGGAGCACCCAGAGGAAACCCATGCAGATGCAGGGAGAATGTCTGTGTAGAGTTTGCACAGTCGCTCAATGGTGGAGTCAAACCTGGGCCCCTGGCGCCATGAGCAGTGATAACCACTGAGCCATCATGCTGTTCTATACTGATCCAGGGTTTGGTGTAGTAGACTTCCAAGAGGAGAGGGGAACCGTGAAAAGCAAATTAGGAAAACAAAGAGTGCATGAGGACGTATTTGTGGGTGGAATAAAGGAAAATCCAAAGGGAATTTTAAAAATGTACAAAGAGCAAGAGAATAATTAGAGTCAGTGTAGGTGTATTTAGGGATGATAAAGGCAATCTGTGTGGGGAGCTGCAAGGCAGTCCTCAGTTAATACTTTGCAATATCTTAACGATGGAAAAGGATGAGGCAGCTATACCCTTTTACTTTGTACTTTACAGTTTATACCCCTTTACTTTATATCCCTTTCCTGTCTATGACCATGTCATATTTTGTTTAGGCTCAACTGATTTGTTTGTAATTGCATCACTGTTCTTTTTGAGGTCATCATCTGATATATTCTGTCTAGCTTCCCTTTTTCAAGGTTATTCTGAAAGAAACAAACAAAAAACAGAAATTGCTTGATGAAATAACTACACAGGGGCCAATATCCTGTCAGCAAGTCACCCTTTATTTACTTGTGCACAGTACACTGGCTGTGACCAGCCGCTCAGAGTCAGTCCCTGATGTGAGGAGATTCGAAATCCCCTGTTTATTTCTGATTTTTGTTCCCCTTATAAACCCCCACACTGCCAAAGAGCAGTAGTGTTTATTTTAATTCCTTGTTTAATTTTTAAAAATTATTAAGTTTTCTTTTTTCTTTTGTTTTACTGCAGTAGTGCTTATTTTTTCCCCAGCACCCATGTTGTGTGTGTGCAGGTGTGACGTACAGTGAGAGACACAAGGTATACAAATCCTTATTCAATTTCCACCACCAGGAAGAAAGGAAACAAGCAGTGCCCTTAATTTCCTGTTTATTTTATATTTTTTCTTTTTTGTTCTCAGCGTGAACAGAACTTCTGACACTCCTGTTATTTTTTCTTTTTATTTCCATTTTCCCACACTACCGCCCAACTGCGGTAGTGCTTATTTTTTCCCCAGCACCCATGTTGTGTGGGTGCAGGTGTGAGACACAGTGAGAGACACAAGGTGTATGAATCTTTATTCAATTTAATTTCCTGTTTATATCTGTCAGCCAGGGCTTCCTGATTGACCCAGGTTAATAACCCAATCAAGGATCTCGTAGTCGATGAGATCCATCAGGTTCCAGTCACTACATTGGAGAAATATAGCAGATCTGGCAGTGTCTGTGCAGAGAGAACAGTGTTAACTTTTTGAGTTTAGTGACCCTTCTTCAGAACACAGGTCCAGGTCACTTGACAGCTCAGTTTCTCCAGCAATATCTGTGTTTTAATTAATGTTTCAGATCTCCATTAGCACTATGTCTTATTAAAAAAGAAACCCACGCAGATATCTGTGAACTTTTCGCTAAGTCCCTCATCTTTTTGATTACATTCCACTGTTCCAGCAGTCTCAGACCTCTAGTATATAATCTGTGACTTGATTGCTATCCTTCCACCTTGTCTTCCTGCCATAAGGCTGATCTTCAATTATGGTGCCATGTACTTCTTCAATGTCCAATCTACCAGCATGAGACAGCTCACAGAACTTCAGCACAATCAACTTATATTCATGAAGAGTAAATAAATAAAAGCACAGTTATAAGTCAAAGTAATAAATCCAAGAATAAAGGATGCATTGTCTCACAGAGATTTTGGATGTGTGTTAGTGTGTGTGAGTTACGTCTGTGTTGTGTTTTTGTATCTTTGTGTATTTGTCTGCCTTTGTGTGTCTTTAGGAGAATGTGTTTGTGTCTGTGTGTGTATGTATTGGTTTATAGCGAATGACACCCATTACTATTGCTGACTCTGCAAAATAATTTGTCTAGAGGAGTGAATTAAAATGAGAAGAAAAGACTGAGCATAAATTAACAGAATGCTTTATAGTTTTGAAAACTAGGATGTAAGATATATAAAAGATAACTGAATCTAAGATCAGAGTGAAGAATGAAAAGATCAAACAGGAGACACACTCTGTTAGCTTGGAAGAATGTTAAAATCAGACAGAAAATGTGATCAAGAAATAAAGTGAAAGATTGAAAAATGGCACAGGTTATGGTCAGGTAAAAACCCGAAATGTCGATTTTTCTGCTCCTCGGATGCTGCCTGACCTGCTGTGCTTTTCCAGCACCACTCCAATCTAGACAGAGGTGATGGTCAGTGCAAGATGCTCTATGGAAACAAAGCAGACAATCCTTAAATGCTGCATCACACCAATTTTGACATTCAGAGGTAAATGTTGATTGAATAAATGCAGTTAAGGATTGACGATGCAGTGTTGTGGTTTTTGAGGTGAATAAAGGAAACATCTCGGACAAGTCCCACAACCAATGAAAAGGTGCGAGCAAAATCTGAGACCCCCAAAAAATCTGTTCTAATTGAATTAGCATTAGAATTAGAATTAACTTTATTGTCACATGTGCTCAAATAAGTACAGAGAAAAGTGTACAAGTTGCTGCTATGGTGCCTTGTTAGGTACAGATGTCCCTAGGTACAGCTTCTTTAGTTACACTCCTTAGAAAAATAGAGAATTAAAATATCCAGTGTTGCAGACTTTCATAATGCATTATAAAATAGAGAAAAAAGATGTTCAGTACAGTGGTCTTCTGACCCAGTCCATGCTGGTACCGAGCCTTCAGTTTGCACTGGCCCTTGACTCTAGACTGCACCAAGCTTCACCTCATAGGTCACGCCAAGCCACGCCAAGCCAAGAAGACTCCACACTGGGCCAAGACAACACCATGAGAGACCACTTAGGTGCAGAAAAATAAGATATGGTTTAGAAAGTCTGATGTTGATGGAAAAGGCAGATAATAAAATTATCAAAGTAGGCAAAGATAAATCTTTCTGAAGAGTCTCACAATTTGGATGCATATCATCAATGAAGATGATCCTAGAGCAGGATCAACCTGGGAGTTCATGGTCACCACCACTCTCCCAGTGCAAGGCACCGAAAAAGAAAGAGGCAGAGTGAGAGAGAGTTTTACCATAGGAACAAAGCCCCATGGTTGAAACGGTCAAACTTGCCCTCCTTGAAGGGGCACACTATTAATAATCTTTTGGTGATGGTTAGTTTACTTCAACTGGTTCAGCATTTACTGTGGGAAAGTGAGAACTGCAGACGCTGGAGATCAGAATCGAAAAGTCTGGTGCTGGAAAAGTACAGCTGGTTAGGTAGCATCTGAGGAGCAGGAGAATCGACGTTTTGGGCATAAGCTCTTCATCAGGAATCTATTATGTCAGAGGCAGGGATTTGACCATACTCACTAAAGACTCTCAAAGATTCCAGTAGCACCAATAATTGAGCTTCAAACATTCCTCGGATTTAAAGTATTGGAGACAATTACAAGGGAAGTGTTGTTTAGATTAGATTCCCTACAGTGTGGAAACTGGCCCTTCAGCCCAACAAATCCACACCGACTCTACAAAGAGTAACCCACCCAGACCCACTTCCCTCTGGCTAATGCACCTAACACTATAGGCATTTAGAATGGCCAATTCACCTGAACCGCACATCTTTGGACAGTGGGAGGAAGCTCATGTAGACACGGGGAGAATGTGCAAACTCCACACGGACAGTCGCCCAAGGCTGGAATTGAACCTGGGTCCCTGGCACTGTGAGACAGCAGTGCTAACCGCTGACCCACCGTGCCATTATTCTCATCTAGTAGGATCAAGCAGCGATGCCTGAGACAAATGGAACAAGGGATCAAATGATTATTGAATGATGTACTGCTACTTCAAGCCATCTTGAGCAGTAAGCTGCAAGGAGTAAAGGCATCTTCCCTGTGACTTGGAAAAAATCCATTGCTAGCTTTCCCTCTCTGAAAACTTTGAGGAAATGAATGATTCTGTTTATGATACGTGTGTAACATGACAATGTGGAATTTTAAAATTCTTTTAAAACTCCCTCACTGCTGTACTGATTCTTGAACCTTTGCTTTGCATTTTGTGTTGGAGGCCTAAGTGTTGAATTTCCTGTCTCATTGAGTTTGACAGAACCACTCTGTGGTCACAGACCAGTAAACCTTCTACAACTTGTTCGTGCAGATTCAATGGGCCAAATGGCCTATTCTGTACTGTATGGTTCGATAAATGTCATGTGCTGTTTCTCTTTATAATTGTGTAAATCTTGTTCAGTTTTATGGAAGTCTGACAGTGATTCATTTTGGACACAAAACATTAACTCTTACTTTTCCTCTGCACAGATGCTGCCAGACCTGCCAGGGTTCTCCAGCACTTGTTATTTTGTTCTCCATATTGACAGCCTGCTTGGCAAATAGCCAGCATCATATTAAAGAGGGAAGGCTCTCCCACACTTGCCCCCACCACAGCCAGTTTCCTTGCACTTGTTGGCTCTATGTAATTAAGCCAACTTCATTTGGGAATAGTTGGCAACAGGACAAACCCAGGGAGAGGAATAAAATCCAGGAGAATTTCCATTGTTTGATATTTCATAGTCAAAATGTTATGTGTAATATATGCCTAAGCTTTGAGACATAGGTCTTTTATTTAATAGATCAAATCTGCTAAATAATTAATGACACCAGCTGAGATTAATATACTTGGCGATGATGATTGTACCAGTCCCTGGGGTATCATTCTGCAATAGGAAGTGAGAGAGTTGAGTTTCAAGTGTGCACTGAAATGTTCTCGATGTGTTATTTGTTCCGCTGTTTGCATCTTTGACCTACATCACCTAGAGTTGATATCAACTTCTCATATTTCCTTTTCAGTTTGTGATTTTTATGCTGATCAAAGTTAGGGATGTCAGTACTGACAACTTTTCATTTCAATCATCATGTACATTAAGAGGAGAGCAGTTAGAGAGTCCAGTGTACTTTTCCAAGTAATGTGGCCTCTGAGTTATTTGAGCTGGATACAGGCACTGAGTCCTTGCTGTATCTATGATACGGTCCTTGCCCATGTAGCTGCTGATAAAATTGTTAATCGTGGGCCAGTAAGTAACACTCTTGCCTTGTCAATCAAAGGTACTCGTTCAGACTCTGTTGCAAGGACTTGTACCTCTCTGTAGGCTGATACTGCGCTGATGGGATTGTCATCTCTTGAATGAGATGTTAAGCCCATCCATTCTCTCTGGTCAATGTAAAAGCTCCAAAGACGTGATTTGGGAAAGAAGATCAGAGTGCTTTATATGTCCTGATCAACATTTAAACTTTAACAATCATCACTAGAATGGATTACCTGGTCAGTAACCATATCCCTATCTATCAGCTTTACTGTGTCCAAAGTAGCATCCATTATAATTGCACTACAGATGTACACAAATCATGAGGGGCCTGAGGTAAGGTGAGTAGCAAAGGTCTTTTCCCTAGGGTAGGGGGGTTCAAAAATAGAAGTCATAATTTTAAGTGAAAGGAGAAAGATTTAAAAGGGACCTGAGGGGCAACTTTTTCACAGAGGGTGGTTGTATGTGGAATGAACTGCCAGAGGAAGTGGTAGATGCCACTTCAATTACAATGTTTAAGACATTTAGATAGGTACGTGAGTAGAAACGGTTTAGAGGGATATTGGCCAAAGGCAGGTAAGTGGGATAAGTTTAGTTTGGGAAAGCCGATTGGCCGGAATGAGTTGGACCAAGGAGTCTGTTTCTGTGTGACTCTATGACTCTGATTCAAGATAA
This sequence comes from Chiloscyllium punctatum, assembly GCF_047496795.1. NCBI lineage: Eukaryota > Metazoa > Chordata > Chondrichthyes > Orectolobiformes > Hemiscylliidae > Chiloscyllium > Chiloscyllium punctatum. The sequence continues at coordinate 59,303,936 of NC_092783.1, forward strand.
ATATAAGGTTGTTCTTAATATATGAGTTTGATGGTGAATGTCAGTTGGCTATTTATTGCAGGGTGCATCAGAAACCTACCTTATCTTACACTGACAAACTCTTGTTTTCTCGCAAGTGTCATGCCCAAATTTGTCTTCTTCTGCATTGTCAATTCTAGTTGGTAACTGTTAGATGATGGAGGTCAAGGATTTGCAATCAGCCTTTATGACTGATGAACTTGTTGGATAAACTCACTCAGCCATCAATGCATCCTATACTGGGTACCATCCCCAAAATTACATACAGAATCAGTAATAAGTGAAACACACTTCTACTCAATCTGAAAACAGAAATGATATCAAACTGTAGTAAAGCGGCAAGAAAAAGTTGCACAAGTAACTATTGGATTAAGATCATGAGTGACGTAAACTCTATTAAAGACCACATATAGAGATGATGGATCTGTCAGCTAATATCAGAAGATTGGTGCTTGGCTGATGCAGTCTTAACTGATTGATCCTCATTCCTGTCTTCATACATGTATATTCATTGCACTGGTCTTTAGAATCCAACAGAGATCTGTCAGGTACATTGACTGAATATTAACCACATGGTGCATATAAGAGGGTTTGCTTGTCAATCATATGTGTCTTCCTGCATCATGCATTCAGTTGTCATGACATGCACTTGTAGCTGCTTGAGTAGCACTGCATTAAAGAACTCCAAAGAGCTCATTGCCCGGGTGTCCACAAACTTGCAGTTAGGACTTGTCATACACTTTGTATATTTCTGTCCCTGTTTCAGTCACTTTTATCCTTTGCCTTTGCAATAAAGGATCCCTAACCCATTGCTGTGCAATCAACATATCCAGGGGCAGGAGGAAGTCCCACAAGGAAGAACAGACAATCCTCATCTCACTGTTCCCTCTTCTCCTGCTCATGGGACAATAAAGCTAAATGGAGTGTGACGGAGGTGAAGCAGCCAAAATGAGTAGTGCCTCCTAAAGGCTGGTGAGGTGGGAGGTGCTAGATGGCTGAATCAATTGGCTTGGGTGCATTTTGAAGATCCAAAACCTTTTCTCCTCTCACCTCCAGGAAATGGGAGGAAGTACATAACTCCAGATAACTCCACACTAAGCACCTCACATACTTTAGACACCTCGACAATAGGAACTGGGTCAGTAAACTGTGAAGGTTGAAGATATTTACAGAAGTGAGCACCGTCTAGGATCTGAGTCTATTGTAGGAGCTGCATTAGAACAAGCAGCCCAGAATCAGTAATGAGTGAAATATCACAGAAAACTAAGTAGCGATAGAAATAGGGCATAATTTTGTTGCATGGAAAAAAGAACCTCATGGCCAAAGTCTACAGCTGAAGCTGATTGTTCTAGTGGGCATCAGGATCCTGGGGAGCATTTTACTGTTTGATGGAGGGCATTGGTCCACTTCTTACAGGGTCCTCTGGAAATGTGGAGCGTGCTGCCTGAGAGGATAAAGGAGGCAGGTACTCTCACAACATTTAAGAAAATTCTTCGAGAGAGAATTTCCCTGTGTTTAGAGAAGAAAGGACTAATTCAGGAGACTCAGCAAGGCTTTATGCAAGGGATGTCTTGTTTCACAAACTTGGTTGAAGTTTTTGAGGAAGTGATGAAGATGATTGATGAGACTAAGACAGTAGATGTTGTCCACGTGGACTTTAGCAAGGCCTTTGACAAGGTCTCTCATTGACACTGGTCCAGAAGATTAAATCACGTGGAATTCATAGCGAAATGGTAAGTTGGATACAAAATCTTCCCTCCCCCACCTTATCCCAGATCCAACCCTCCAACTCAGCACTGCCCTCTTGAACTGTCTCACCTGCCCATCTTCCTTCCCACCTACCCACTCCACCCTCCACCCCGACCTGTCACCATCAGTTCCCACCTTTATCTACCTAGCATCTGCCTAGTTACCTTTCCCCCAGCCCCAACCCCCTTCTATTTGTTTCTCAACCCCTTGCCACTTCCCTCCCCTCCTGTGCCCACCGCCCCCGCATTCCTGATGAAGAGCTTATGGCCAAAACATTGACTCTACTACTCCTCAGATTCTGCCTGACCTGCTGTGCTTTTCCACTTTTTGACTACAAAATTGGCTTGAGGATAGCACGGTGGCTCAATCGTTAGTACTGCTGCCTCACAGCACCAGGGACTCAGGTTTGATTCCACCCTCAGGCAGCTGTTTGTGTGTAGTTTTCACGTTCTCTCCGTGTCTGCATGGGTTTCCTCCAGGTGCTCCGGTTTTCTCCCACAGTCCAAAGGTGAGTAGGTTAAGTGAATTGACCATGCTCAATTGCCTATACTGTTCGGGATGTGTAGGTTAGGTGCATTAGTCAGGGGTAAATATAGAGATGGGCTTGGGTGACATACACTTCAGAGGGTTGGTGTGGTCTTGATGGGCTGAAGGTCCTGCTTCCACACTGTAGGGATCTTATGTTCTATCTTGCTCCCAAGACAGAGTGGTAGTGAAGGGCTATTCTTGTGGCAGGAGATCTGTGACCAGCGGTTTTCCACAAGGATCAGTGTTGGGACTTCTGTTGTTTGTAACATATACAAATGAGGTGGATGAACATGTTAGTGGTTCTGGATTAGTGATGCTGGAAGAGCACAGCAGTTCAGGCAGCATCCGAGGAGCAGTAAAATCGATGTTTCGGGCAAAAGCCCTTCGTCAGGAATAAAGGCAGAGAGCCTGAAGGGTGGAGAGATAAACTAGAGGAGGGTGGGGGTGGGGAGAAAGTAGCATAGAGTACAATAGGTGAGTGGGGGGAGGGGATGAAGGTGATAGGTCAAGGAGGAGGGTGGAATGGATAGGTGGAAAAGAAGATAACATGTTAGTGGTATGGTTAGTAAGTTTGCAAATATCAAGAAAATTGATAGATAGCGAGGAAGGTTATCAACAGATACAGCAGGATATAGATCATCTGGAAAGTTGGGCAGAGAAACAGCAGATGGAGTTTAATCTGGACTAGTGTGAGGTATTTATTTTGGGAGGTCAAATGCAAGAGGAAAGTATCACAGTAAATAGCTGAACCCTTAGGATTATTGATACACAGAGGAACCTTGACGAACAGTCCATTAATCTTGGTGTGGCTGTAGCAGGAAGGAGAATGCTCACTCCCCATGAGCCAACATGTTTGAGGAAGATTCGAGGATAAACATCTTCATCCAGAAGGTGGTGGAGGTGCCAGAATGCACAGCCTGGGAGGGTAGTTGAGCACTTGAAGTGCATGAAGCCATGGGTCAGCTATATGCAGGAAAATGGGTCTTCTGTTAGTCGTGTAATACTTTTTGCAGAACAGACTTGATGGGTCAAAGGGCCTTTTCTTGCTGTATGGTTCTGTGAACTGCTGAAGTTTGGCATGTAGATACTCCTCTAATTCTGTAAGTGAAGGAGGATGCTGAGGAAAACATTGACTAAAATATTACCTGATGAAGGAGTAGCACTCTGAAAGTAGTACTTTCAAATCTACCTGTTGGACTATACCTGATGTTGTGTGATTTTTAACTTTGTCCACCCCAGTCCAACACCGGGCGCCTCCACATCATAATTAAGTGCCAGCAAAAGTGAGAGATTTTACTTAGAAGGTGAAACAAATAGAGCTCTTTCCAATAGAACAAGGAAGTTTAATATACCCCGATGGAAGTGTCTGAAATTGTAAGGTTTTTAATAAGGTAAATTTTACCGGAAGCCATTCCTTTCATTCATGGGTAAGTTATCAAAGTGAAACATGAAATGGTTGGGAGATTTTAGTGATGTAAAATTCTAGTCATTGTAAAATGAGGTAAGTGGATAATGATTTGAAAAATGAAAATAGAAAGATATGGAGAATGGAATTAATTATTTCGCTCATAGCTAACTTAGGTGCACTGGCCATCTATGTTGTAAAGTTCAATGGTCAGAAAGTTGAGTGTTGTTATTATTTGCAGATAATTCCTAAGCTTCCATTGTCTTTGCCAAGTCTAGTCAGCAATAATATAAATCGTCTGATGCCATTGATAGGGAACTATGCAATCTTTTCTCTGTATACTATGCAGCAAAATCCCAGATGTATTCCCAGAAGGTTAAGCTGTTCTCTTCCATGTTAAACTGATTTGTAGTGGCATTAACTGGAATCAAATTTGGGGATTTTTCACAAAGTAAGAGCTTCTCATTGATACTGCAGTGAATGTATTATTGCCTAAGGGAGAATCTGCAGTCTGATTTTGACCCTAATTTAGATTCAGGATGGTGTGTCTAAAACACATTCAAGCTGGAATAAACTAAACAAAAGATGGTAATCTTTTAAAATTTTCTTTGCAAGAACTGTGACCCCTCGTGTTAGCCATTTCTGCCCTGGTAAATAGTCTCTGGCTATCGACTCTATCAATGCCTCTCATTATCTTGTATACCTCAATTAGGTCCCCTTTCCTCCTCCTTTTCTCGAATGAAAAACGTCTGAGCTCAGTCAACCTCTCTTTGTAAGATAAGCCCTCCAGTCCAGGCAGCATCCTGGTAAACCTTCTCTGAACCCTCTGCAAAGCATCCACATCTTTCCTATAATAGGGTGACCAGAACTGGACACAGTATCCCAAGTGCGGTCTAACCAAAGTTTTATAGAGCTGCAACAAGATCTCAAGGCTCTTAAACTCAATCCCCCTGTTAATGAAATCCAAAACACCATATGCTTTCTTAACAACCCTTTCCACTTGGGTGGCCATTTTAAGGGATCTATGTACCTGCACACCAAGATCCCTCTGTTCCTCCACACTGCCAAGAATCCTATCCTTAATCCTGTACTCAGCTTTTAAATTCGACCTTCCAAAATGCATCACCTCGCATTTATCCAGGTTGAACTCCATCTGCCACCTCTCTGCCCATCTCTGCATCCTGTCAATGTCCCGCTGCAGCCTACAACAGCCCTCTATAATGTTAACGACACCTGTGCTGTACTGTTCTATGTTCTGTGTTCTAACTATTTTTGTTAAAAACTAAAAGGGATACACACGTGACCAAGGACTAAATTTTATGCTTTTTTTGGCTAAGTCTGGGTCACATCAAAGTTTTTGGGAGGAAACTATCCGTGGAGCCTAGTAAGCTTTCTTACCAAATTCACTTCATGCGCTATCCACCAGCCCTTACATCATCCTCCGATTCGGACCACATATGGATGGGCCAAAAAGCCTGCTTCTACACTACAGGAATTCTATGGTATTATGGTGTTCCAAAAGGATTAGTGCTAAAACTTTAACGTTTTAAAAGGGGGTGGCATGGTGGCTCAGTGGTTAGCACTGCTGCCTCAAAATGCCATGGACCAGGGTTCGATTCCAGTCTCGGGTGACTGTCTTTGTGGAGTTTACACGTTCTCCCTGTGTCTGTGTGGGTTTCTTCCGTGTGCTCCGGTTTCCTCCCACAGTCCAAAGATGTTCAGGATAGGGTAAATTAGCTGTGCTAAATTGCCCATTGTGTCCAGGCCTGTGCAGGTTAGGGTGGATTGGCCACGCTAAATTGCTCATAGTGTCCAGGGATGTGTAAATTAGGTGGATTAGCCATGGGAAATGTAGGATTACAGGGATGGGATTGGTCTGGGTGGGATGCGCTGAGGGTCGGTGCAGACTTGATGGGCCGAATGGCCTGCTTCCACACTGTAAGTATTCTATTCTAGAGAACACCTCACTGCTCAGCGGATATCCACTGAAACACCAGCGTCATTTGTGACAATATTATGTTTAAAAGGCCATTGTACACTCACACAAGCACTGCCAGTTTGACGCTGCCCTGCACAGTAGTGGCTATTTGCCCCTGAGATGGCACGGAAGAAAGGATTCATTGCCCTATATTGTAGACAAGGACCTGCAGGGGTGCTGCAGAGGTTGGATATCTTCTGCCCCCTTTCCAGCAGTGGAGACAATGATACCAGACCACACCAGCCTGGTCCGAGATTACCACCCAGGTTAAAGAAGTCGCTTAATGGCTCTTTGTGCCTAATTGAAGCTCAATTTCTGGGAATTCGAGGTAATTCAAGATGGAAGATGGGAAAATTTCTGGCTGTAACAGGCTGAGGTATTTTACCTGTTGGAGGTGATCTTGTCGAATTCCAGGAGCAGCAAATACTGTTTCATATGTTGATGCATTGTTTTGGAACTTTGGAGAGAAAAAAAGTCAAAACAACAGCACTTTTAAAAGGAAGAGGAACACACAAAGGCAGCACATGGTCAGTGCAGGAGAGAGAGAGAAAGAAACCCACACTGCTAACTGATACAGCAGTGAACCTGCACAGTTACTGCCTTTGCTGTTGAATTCATGTCTCACTGGACATCGAGTGCATCTGGGAAAATTAACAAACAGTGAAATTCACAACTGATCTTGGAGGAACCTGTTTGGGAAAGGTCACAGCACAGAAACAGATAAGTAAATAGTTTTAAGTATAGCCTTGCTGTAAATCTACAATAGTTAGTAGAGTGGATTCTTTCTTGATTATATGTTTTACTGAGATACGTCTCTTGATTAAACTTAAAAAATATAAGCCATAAGTATTAAGTCAGCCTGGAGTAGTGTTTTGTAGATGAATAAGATGGAGCTATTTTCTGGGTGTGTAGATTGGAAGAAGCATAAATGGTTCTCAGTAGAGTGATATGCTCTTCTTGTTGGATATGGAATTTAGAGAGAGTTTATGGGTTACTGATGATTATATCTGCAATAAATGCTGTTGGTTGCAAATCCTATCAGATCGAATGGATTGGTTGGAGCAACAGTTAGAGGCAATGAAGAATTTACAAGAGCTATGGGGTGTGATGGATGGCAGTTATAGGAAGGGAGAAAGGTTGCAGATAACTCTAGGAAAAATAAGAGAGTAGGCAGGTAATGCAGGATTCTGGATTAGTGGTGCTGGAAGAGCACAGCAGTTCAGGCAGCATCCAAGGAGCAGCAAAATCGACGTTTCGGGCAAAAGCCCTTCATCAGGAATAAAGGCAGTGAGCCTGAAGCGTGGAGAGATAAGCTAGAGGAGGGTGGGGGTGGGGAGAAAGTAGCATAGAGTACAATGGGTGAGTGGGGGAGGCGATGAAGGTAATAGGTCAGGGAGGAGAGGGTGGAGTGGATAGGTGGAAAAAGAGGTAGGTAGGTAGGACAAGTAAGGACCAGTAATAGGGACAGTGCTGAGCTGGAAGTTTGGAACTAGGGTGAGGTGGGGGAAGGGGAAATTATAATGCAGGGGTCTTCTGTGGCTATCCCCATTTCAAACAAGTATGCTGTTTGGAAAATGGAGGGGGTGGTGGCTTCTCGGGGGAATGTAGCATGAACAGCCAAGTTTCTGGTATTGAGACTGGCTCTAATGCAATGAGGGGTACGTTGGGTTCCAAGAGATCGATTGTGTTAGGAGACTGAGGTAAAAACAATGACTGCAGATGCTGGAAACCAGATTCTGGATTAGTGGTGCTGGAAGAGCACAGCAGTTCAGGCAGCATCCAAGGAGCTTCGAAATCGACGTTTCAGGAAGGACTTTTGCCCGAAACGTCGATTTCGAAGCTACTTGGATGCTGCCTGAACTGCTGCGTTAGGAGACTCTCTAGTGTGAGGCACAGACAGACGTTTCTGCTGCCAGCAGTGAAAAATGAGAATGGTGTGTTGCCTCCCTGGTGCCAGGATCAAGAATGTCTCAGAGAGGGTGCAGAATGTTCTCATGGGGGAGAGGGACCAGCAAGAGCTCGTTGTCCACATTGGAACCAACGACATAGGAAAGGAAAAGGATGAGAGTCTGAAGGGAGAATATAGAGAGTTAGGCAGAAATTAAAAAGGAGGATCTCAAGATAGTAATATCTGGATTACTCCCAGTGCTACGAGCTAGTGAGGGTAGGAATAGGAGGATGGAGCAGATGAATTCATGGCTGAGGAGCTGGTGTATGGGAAAAGGATTCATATTTTTGGATCATTGGAATCTCTTCTGGGGTAGAAGTGACTAGTACACCTAAATTGCACCTAAATTGGAAGGGGACTAATATACTGGCAGGGAAATTTGCTAGAGCTGCTTGGGAGGATTTAAACTAGTAAGGGGGGGGGGGGGGTTGGGAGGGTGGGACTCATGGAGATAGTGGGGAAAGAGATCAATCTGAGACTGGTACAGTTGAGAACAGAAGCGAGTCAAACAGTCAGGGCAGGCAGGGACAAGGTAGGACTGATAAATTAAACTGCATTTGTTTCAATGCAAGGGGCCTAACAGGGAAGGTAGATGAACTCAGGGCATGGTTAGGAACATGGGATTGGGATATCATAGCAATTACAGAAACATAGCTCAGGGATGGGCAGGACTGGCAGCTTAATGTTCCAGGATACAAATGCTACAGGAAGGATAGAAAGGGAGGCAAGAGAGGAGGGGGAGTGGCATTTTTGATAAAGGGATAGCAGTACAGCTGTGCTGACAGAGGATATTCCCAGAAATACATCTAGGGAAAATATTTGGGTGGAACTGAGAAATAAGAAAGGGATGATTATCTTATTGGGATTGTATTATAGACCCCCGAATAGTCAGAAGGAAATTGAGAAACAAACTTGTAAGGAGATCTCAGCTATCTGTAAGAATAATAGGGTAGTTATGGTAGGGGATTTTAACTTTCCAAACATAGACTGGGACTGCCATAGTGTTAAGGGTTTAGATGGAGAGGAATTTGTTAAGTATGTACAAGAAAATTTTCTGATTCAGTATGTGGATGTATCTACTAGAGAAGCTGCAAAACTTGACCTACTCTTGAGAAATAAGGCAGGGCAGGAGACTGAGGTGTCAGTGGAGGAGCACTTTGGGGCCAGCGACCATAATTATCTTAGTTTTAAAATAGTGATGGAAAAGGATAGACCAGATCTAAAAGTTGAAGTTCTAAATTGGAGAAAGGCCAATTTTGACGGTATTAGGCAAGAACTTTCAAAAGCTGATTGGGGGCAGATGTTCACAGGTAAAGGCTCGAAAATGGGAAGCCTTCAGAAATGAGATAATGAGGATCCAGATACAGTATATTCCTGTCAGGGTGAAAGGAAAGGCTGGTAGGTATAGGGAATGCTGGATGACTAAGAAAATTGAGGGTTTGGTGAAGAAAAAGAAGGAAGTATATGTCAGTGTACAGACAGGATAGATCAAGTGAATCCTTAGAAGAGTATAAAGGCAGTAGGAGTATACTGAAGAGGGAAATCAGGAGGGCAAAAAGGGGACATGAGATAGCTTTGGCAAATAGAGTTAGGGAGAAACCAAAGGGTTTTTACAAATGCATTAAGGACAAAAGGGTAACTAGGGAGAGAATAGGGCCCCTCAAAGATCAGCAAGGCAGCCTTTGTGTGGACCGCAGGAGATGGGTGAGATACTAAATGAATATTTTGCATCAGTATTTACTTTGGAAAAGGACATACAAGATATAGAGTATAGGGAAATAGATGGTGACATCTTGCAAAATGTCCATATTACAGAGGAGGAAGTGCTGGATATCTTGAAATACATAAAGGTGGATAAATCCCCAGGACCTGATCAGGTGTACCCGAGAACTCTGTGGGAAGCTACAGAAGTGATCACTGGGCCTCTTGCTGAGATATTTGTATCATCGTTAGTCACAGGTGAGGTGCCAGAAGACTGGAAGTTGGCTAACGTGGTGCCACTATTTTAGAAAGGTGGTAAGGACAAGCCAGGGAACTATAGACCAGTGAGCCTGACGTCGGTGGTGGGCAAGTTGTTGATGAAAATCCTGAGGGACAGGATGTACATGTATTTGGAAAGGCAAGGACTGATTAGGGATAGTCAACATGGCTTTGGGCATGGGAAATCATGTCCCACAAACTTGATTGAGGTTTTTGAAGAAGTAACAAAGAGGATTGATGAGGGCAGAGCGGTGGATGTGATCTGTATGGACTTCAGTAAGGCTTTTGACAAGGTTCCCCAAGGGAGACTGGTTAGCAAGGTTAGATCCCACAGCTTACAGGGAGAACTAGCCATTTGGATATAAAACTGGCTCAAAGGTAGAAGACAGAGGGTGGTGGTGGAGGGTTGATTTTCAGACTGGAGACCTGTAACCAGTTGAGTGCCACAAGGATCAATGCTGGGTCCAATAGTTTTTGTTGTTTATATAAATGATTTGGATGTGTACATAAGATATATAGTTAATAAGTTTGCAGATGATGCCAAAATTGGAGGTATAGTGGACAGCTAAGTAGATTACCTCAGATTATAATGGGATCTTGATCAGATTGGCCAATTCACAAATCCATCCAGATGCCTTTTAAATGTTGCAATTGTACTAGCCTCTACCACTTCCTCTGGCAGCTCATTCCATACACACACCACCCTCTGTGTGAAAATGTTGCCCCTTAAGTTTCTTTTATATCTTTCCCCTCTCACCTTAAACCTATGCCCTCTAGTTCTGACTCCCCCACTCGAATAGACTTGTCTTTGTACCCTATCCATGCCCCTCATAATTTTATAAACCTTTATAAGGTCACCCCTCAGTCTCTGACACTCCAGGGAAAACAGCCCCAGCCTATTTAACCTCTCCCTATAGCTCAAACCCTCCAACCCTGGCAACATCCTTGTAAATTTTTTCTGAACCCTTTCAAGTTTCACAACATGTCGGAGGCTGAGTGGTGACCTTATAGAGGTTTATAAAATCATGAGGGACATTGATAGGATAAATAGACAAAGTCTTTTCCCTGGGGTGGGGGAGTCCAGAACTAGAGGATATAGGTTTAAGGTGTGAGGAGAAAGATATAAAAGAGACCTAAGGGGCAACTTTTTCACGCAGAGGGTTGTATGTGTATGGAATGAGCTGCCAGAGGAAGTGGTGGAGGCTGGTACAATTGCAACATTTAAAAGCCATTTGGATGGGTATATGAATAGGAAGGGTTTGGAGGGATATGGGCCGGGTGCTGGCAGGTGGGACTAGATTAGGTCAGGATAACTGGTCGGCATGGACGGGTTGGACTGAAGAGTCTGTTTCCATGCTGTACATCTCTATGACTCTGTGGCTCTACAGGAACGCCTCGTGCTGTCGGAAGAAAGCCAATACCCTTCTCTACTTTGCCAGTGTGGTGCCACCATCTTCTCTCTGATAGCTCACACTCCCACTCTCTCTCTCAGTTACTGTACCTACATCCCATCCCGCACCATGTTTCAGCACTCTCACTATGCCCTGCAGCAATTTCTTGTCTTCACTGTCACCCACATATCCCCGCGTGCCCTCTGTGCTGCCCACTCACTTGCTTGGACCACCTCACCTGCACCAAAAGTAACAGCAGCGCCATCCATTTTCACCATTTTTAATACCTGCCTCTGTTTCCCATTCCAAGAGATGGAAAATCCACAACAAGATGGGAAAACCCAAGAGAGATAATGGGCTGTGCAACATTTAGCTCCTCCTTCCTGTGCGCGGCACAGTGGCTCAGTGGTTAGAACTGCTGCCTCACAGCACTAGGGACCCTGGTTCAATTCCAGCCTTGGGCTACTGTCTGTGTGGAGTGTTTACTGTGGAGATTGCAATTTCTCAATTTGTCTCCATGGGATTCCTCCGGGTGCTCCTGTTTCCTCCCACAGTCCAAAGATGTGCAGGTCAGATGGATTGACCATGCTGAATTGTTCATAGTGTTTAGGCATGTGCAGGTTAGGTGTTATTGTCAGGGGTAAATGTAAGGTAGGGAAATTGGGTCTGGATGGGTTACTCTTCGGAGGGTCAGTGTGAACTTGATGGGCTGAAGGGCCTGTTTCCACAATGTAGAGATTCTCTGATTCCCGAAGTGGAAGGATCCTGATTTTGTCTCTCACCAGTGGTAGACTGACCAAGTCCCTCGGCTGGCATCAGAAGCTGCCCTTTATTTACTGTACCAGGCTCATCCCCATGAGTTGGCAGTCATGACAAGCTTCGTGCTTTTACGTCTGTGCTAAGTAGCATAGCAAGATGGGAGTGATATGAGCCTAGTTTGTCTGGCTGAGGGGCAAAATATATAATGGCAAAGCAATGCAAGATAGGGATGGAGTGAGCATCTAGATAGTCTTAGACTGTGTGAATGCTATGACAGTGACTGAAGATCCCAGAGATATAGCCTGGTCCTGTCCTTGAGCTGGGTGTGTGTTTCCCTGAGCACACAGGATCCTTGGTGCAGCATTACAGTGAGAGTTATCAGGGCAGCTTGAGGTGCAGCTTTGAAGGGCAGAAGCAGAGATGTGCCATGAGGGTTATAGAGTCATACAGCACAGAAACAGACCCTTTGGACCAAGTCGTCCTAACCAACCAAGTCTCCCAAACTAAACTAGTCCTGTTTGCCTGCATTTGTTCCATATCTCTCTAAATCTTTCCTATTCATGTACCTATCTAAATATCTAGGCGTTAGCACATATTAGATGTGAATGTCCATATACGGGGAGTTTTGGGTGTTCGGTGCTAATGGAGTGTGCCTAAGATGTTGGTGCCCGATACCTAACAATGAGGTAGTTCAGAGCAAACATGGAGCTAAAGTCACTAGGTACACACTCTGATTTCCACGCCAAATGTTCTCAATGTCAAGCTTATTTGGCACATTTGGTAAGATGGTAGGCTGGATATTAATGAGGTGAGGTGAAAGTGGGCCATAGCTGTAAAGAAATCAGCAAATGTGTCTACCTCCATAAGACCAGTCACTGCACTTAACAGGGAGCCCACTGAGAAACTTTGAGAGTTTGTGAGACTTCGAAAGGAGCAATATAAACAGAGGTTTCTGTCCAGGACACGTCATCCTTCCGCACTTATGTAGAACCCCTTACTTGATGGGTCCAATGATCTCCTCCAGTGCTGTAAACACTGCAGAATTTTAAACCGGTTATAATTAAGGATCACATGTAGCTTACATCAATCATTTCACAATAAATATTTGATTTTAGTTCAGCAGCTTATTTAATACCAAGCCAAATGCTTTACAACATCAGATGGAAAGAACAATCAAGATGATGTGTGCTGTTATATATACCCTGATTTCCAGGAACGGTGCTGGTGACCAACCCTGGGTCAAAGTCCTGGAACTCATGTGCAAACGTTCTCCTGGGCATCACCTACACCACACAGACTGCAGTATATCAAGAAGGTTACTCACAATCACAAGGGGGTGCAGTTAGGGGTGAAGAACAAATATTGGCCATGCCAGCAATGTTCATACCCCATAACTGAATGGCACAAAACAATTGCTGTGATTAAGGTTGAACATTTACAAGCATGCATATGAACATGTGAATTGGGAGCAGAGGTAATGAGGGAGATAGGAGCAAATTGTTGCAGATGCTGGAATCTGAGCTGAAAACAACAAATGCTGGAGATCACTGTGGGTCAGGCAGCATCCACAGAGAGAGAGAGAGCAAGCTAATGTTTTGAGTCTAAATGACTCTTCATCAGCGCTGTGATAAAGAGTCACCTAGACTTGAAATGATGAGATTAGAGTGGTGCTGGAAAAGCGCAGCAGGTCAGTCAGCGTCCGAGGAGCAGGAGAATTGACGTTTCAGTCAAAAGTGTTTCGGGATTCCTGATGAAGGGCTTTTGCCCGAAACATTGATTCTCCTGCTCCTCGGATGCTGCCTGACCTGCTGTGCTTTTCCAGCACCACACTCTCGACTGGTAATCCAGATCCCCAGGCTACTGTCCCACCATGGCTGATGGTGAAATTAAATTCAGTTTAAGTCTGGAATTAAGAGCTGTCCTAGTAACTGTGCAACTATACTCAATTGTTGGGGCCCATGTGGTAGTGCACTTACCTCTAAGCCAAAAGACCTGAGTTCAAGTCCCATCTACTGTACAGGTGTGTCATACCACCTTTGAAGAGATTGATTAGGATTTCCTTAAAAGTCATTAATTATTGTAAAATCCAATGTGGTTCACTAATGTTCTTTAGGGAAGGAAATCTGCCATCCTTATCTGGTCTGGCCAACATGTGACTCCAGACTCACAGCAATCTGCTTCACTACTTATTGCAATCTGAGTAAATGGGGATGGCAATAACTACCAGCTTAGCACAGGGGGTCTTTTGCAGACAACACAAGAAATACCCCAACTCTCAGAAAAAGAAGATTACACTCATCACCTCACCATCAACCTTGTTATGTTCCCTCAGAACATTCTCTTTCAAAAGATCCCCTTTTATTCTTCTCAACTCCAAAGGATACAATCACAATCAGTCCAACCTGAGAGATTGGGAGATAGAGGGCTTGGTGATGTGGTGCAGTGAGAACAACCTTACTCCCAATGTTGTTAGCTAAAGAACTGATCATTCACTTCAGAAAGAAGGTAGGAGTACATGCCCCCATCTACATCAATGGTGCTGAGGTTGAGAGGGTGGAGAGCGTCACATTTCTAGGCTTGAGAATAACCTACAATCTGTCCTGATCTTCCCACATAGATGTGACAGTTAAGAAGGCACAACAACGCCTCTTCTTCCTAAGATGGTTCAGGAATTTTGGCATGTCCAGAAGGACCCTCAACAATCCTGCAGATGCGCCATTGGAGCAGGCTGTCTGGGTACATAACAGCCTGGTATGGCTCTGCCCAGGACCGTAAGAATCTACAGAAGGTGGTGTGCACAGTCCAGACCATCACGGAAGCCAACCTTCCATTCAGGGACCCCATTTATACAGCTTGTTGCCACAGAAAGGCTGTAACATCATCAAAGACCCCTTGCACCCCAGTAATGCTCTCCTACAATCTCTTCCATCACACAGAAGATACAGAATCTAGAACACACACACACACCAGCAGGTTCAGGAACAGGTTCTTCCCAGCTGTTATTAGACAGGTGAATGCTAGCCTCAAATAACACTGATCTTGCTAATGTTGATCTTGTCTAGCACACATCCTGCACAATGTAACACTTCCTTTTCATAGAATCCTGACAGGGTGTGGAAACAGGTTCTTTGGCCCAACAAGTCCACACCGACGGTATGCCTCTGTCTTGTTTTGTTTTCACCTTTTGAGCTGTATGTCCTTGCTTACCATGATTTGCTTTTACTGATCATAAACAAAACTTTTTCACTGTTACTTAAAAACATGTGACAATAAATCAAATCAAATCATAAAATGATCCTTTACCCTAGTCAAGAGTGTGGTGCTGGAGAAGCACAGCAGGTCAGGCAGCGTCTGAGGAGCAGGAAAATCAACGTTTTGTGCCCTTCATCAGGCAAACTTTCTCTGATGTAATTATATCCTTTTTTTAAATCATTAGGGCCAAGGTGTACACTATGGCCCTAATGTATAGGGATCACTGCTCTGTGCAACTGTAATAAAACTGCCTATTTTCTATGTTCCTCCTCCCTTACAATAAACATCAGAATGGTAGTTGATCAAATTTAAGGAAACAGCAGAACTGCTAGGGTTTCCTAAACTTGACTGGAAATATTTTGGTCCAAAGCAATGTGAGTTGGTACATTGACACTGGGGAGACGAAACACATGTGGATGATGACTTGGCAGAACTCCTATGCTCTGTCTGTAAAAATGACCCTGAGCTTCCAGTTGCCTGCCACTTCAGCACCCCACCATGTTCCCCCACTAACATTTCAACCTCAGGCTGCTGTGTGCTCCAGGGAATCTCAACGTGAGCTGGGGCGCATTTAGCCTTCAGGTCTCAACATCAAGTTTTTTTTGTAAATATATTTATTACAAAAAAAACTTTGTTTGACTTTACAAAAGTATAAAGTTGTAAAAAAATATAGCAAATACCATATATAATTGAAAAAGTGAAAATACAATACAACTACTGTCTACTAACTATTAACTTATTCTATAAAACAAAACCAAACACTGCAAAACAACAGCATTAAATCAGTTAGTGACTAAACAAATGACAAAAGAACACAAAATAACAAAATAATAATGTTTGGCGCAAAGCTCCCAAACAAAAAATGGGAACATCATATTTATACCCATATTCACGAGGGAGACCCCCTTCCAGGGCCCAGGACCCATCAAACCTAGCCATCCTGGTTAAATGAATGCCCTAGTTAAGGTAGCAGGCAGATCTGCATCCAAATAACTCAAAAAGAGCTGCCATGTCTTATAAAAAAGGTCCATTGTGTGGTGCACCATACATAGAAAAATAAATCCAAGGGAATGTGCTCTGTAACTAATTTCTGCCATCCCAGCAAGCTCAGTGGGTTTTCAGACACGCAGTTCATCAGAATAAGTAAGAATATTAAATAGTTTCTTCCCATGCCCGTCTAAAGTTGATAAATTTGGTAGACCTAGGAGGAGAGATGTTGGATCTACTTTACTTTGCTCCTTAATACCCACTCTTTCTCTCCCACCACAGTGCTCCAACAAACACAGAGCATATGGCATGTACGGAAGCAATAGGTAAGAGCACCTACACTTATTTTGCATTTGGGCACATTGGAGATGCCCCTTTTTTAAACTTGGCCAGAAACTGTGCAGAACTTTTAACTGCCTAGCACATCCAATTATAAATTGAGATCTTTTGAGCATTCTCTCATATGTCCTCCCACATTTCAGAAGAGATCTCCACTCCTAGCCCTTGCTCCCAAACCTCATATAACCAATTAATATCCTGCCAGGTCCTGCCCCCCTGCAGGTGATAGAGGGCACTAACCGAGAGGGTGCTTGTGGCACGTGGCAACAACCTCTCTGTATTGGGCTTATAAGGCTTAGTGAGAAGCATGCTCTTCTTCTGGATGAAATCCCTAACCTGAAAAAATGGAAAAACTCTCTACTGGGCAGCCCATATTTGCAGCTCAGTTGCTCGAAAGACATCATAAGCTCCCCCTCAAACAAGTCTCCCAAACTGGAAATTCCTCTCGCTGCCCATTGTTTGAACCCTGAGTCCATCATCCCTGGTCAAAACTGCAGCATACCAACTATGGGGGTGAGTGGTGAAGTCTTGGATAAACAACCCTCACTCTGATGCATCACCCTCCATGCCTTGACCGTATTAATAACAATGGGTTTCCGGCAGTCGTCCATAACTGTCCTCATCTTATCCATGAACAACAGGTTAATAAGAGGGCACTTTGCCTGGGAGTCCTCGATATCCAGCCATATTGAGCCTGGATCATTACTTGCCCAACTGCCCAACAAAGGACAGCGGGGAACTCAATTGATACCTCCTGATGTCTGGGAAATCAACTCTTCCCCTCCTTGAGGCAACTGCAATTTAGTAAGTTTGATAAGTGGCCACCCATGACGCCAGACGAAGGAACTAAACCACCCCATAAGCTTCCGCAGCGTTGACCTGGGAAACATTATAGGGAGCATAAGCATGGGATAAAGCAAATGAGGAAGGACAGCCATCTTAATACGGGCTATTTGGCCCAACCACAAAATTGGAAGAGCCTCCCATCTCTGGAGATCCTGC
Organism: Chiloscyllium punctatum; assembly: GCF_047496795.1. Lineage (NCBI taxonomy): Eukaryota > Metazoa > Chordata > Chondrichthyes > Orectolobiformes > Hemiscylliidae > Chiloscyllium > Chiloscyllium punctatum. The sequence continues at coordinate 59,321,272 of NC_092783.1, forward strand.
CTAATAGTGTCGAGCAGGTGTAGTCTGAAACTACCAATCAAACATGGAGGTAATAAAAATATCTGGGTATCAGAAATCCACCCGTGACCACTTAAAGGGGAACCGAGGGCCACCTTCAACCTCTGGCACTTCCTTAAGGTCCCCCAAAGGCAGAGCCTCCAATTTTGCAAAGTTGTTCTTATATCCTGAAAAAGCCCCAAATGAATTGGTACATTGTATCAGATGGGGTACGGAGGTCATTGGGTTCAATAAAACCAGAAGGACGTCATCCGCGTACATTGTAATCTTGTGTACCCTCGATCCCACTTCCGGAACGGCTATGTGGATGTTCTGACAAATGGCCTCTACCAGCGGCTCTATCACCAACATAAACAACAGCGGTGAGAGGGGGCAGCCTTAACGATTATCCCTACCAATCCTAAAGTTCCCAGACTTCACCCCGTTGGTGATGACCGCGGCCAGAGTGGCGATATAAAACCTCCACCCACCTATCAAAGACTCCACCAATCCGAACTGTTCTAAGACATAAAAAAGATATGGCCATTCCACCCGGTCAAATGCCTTCTCTGCATCTAAGGAAATCACAAACCCCAGGATCGATCATTGCTGACATACCTGGACCATATTCAGCAACCTTCTAATATTATAAGAGGACCTATGGCCCCTTATAAAGCCTGTTTGGTCCTCTTTGACAATATAGGGCAACACCTTCTCCAATCTCAGTGCCAAAATCTTAGACAGAATCTTAAAATCTGAATTTAATAGAGAGATGGGCCTGTATGAACTGCAATCCTCAGAAACCTTCTCCTTCTTAAGAATTAAGGAAATATTAGCTTCTCTCAAAGATGGTGGTAGGCTTTCATGCATATAGGAGTGATTGTACATTTCCAGCATCAGCCCTGACAGAATCCCTATAAACTCCTTATAAAACTCATCTGGGAGACCATTAGGGCAAGGCACTTTCCCACTCTGAAGTTACCTTTAAATACCTCCTGTATTTTCTGAACTGTCAGTGGGGCATTGAAGAGAGAGGCCTGTTCCAAGATTACCCCTGGGAGGTCCAGGCTCTTAAAAAAGATTTCCATCTTGGCCCTCCTATCCTCACAACCTTCAGACAGATACAATTCAGTGTAAAACTCTAAAAAATCTCAATAATCCTTTCGGCATCGTATGTAAGGACCCCGGCACTGTCTCTAATTGCAGTAATGGATTGGGGAGTGTGCTGTTTCCTAGTCAGGTACGCTAAATACTTCTCTGGCATATCCCAAAACTCGAACAGCCTTTGTCTAGCAAAAGCAAGTCCTTTCTTTGCGATTTGTGTAAGTACTGAATTCAAGGCAGCCCGAAGGGCCATGATCCACTGTAGTTTGGTCACCAAAGGCTTCACAAAATTTTCTCTTTCAGTTTGTTAGTAAGATTAAATATTCACCTCTGTGGGTTGCACTGTTCTGAGACAGAGTGAGCTACAACTTGTGCATTCTTTCACTGTCCTGTTCTACATTTTCTGTTTTGGTTTGTTGGGTCTTTTTTTCCTCAAGGCAGTGTTCAGGATCTTGAGCCTGGATCCCGCACGCTTTCCTTTCTTCCATCCTTTCCTTTTCATTTTCCCAGATTGCCTTGTTTTCTCAGTTTCGAAAAGGAATTTTCATTGTTTCTTATTGACCTTTCAGTGGCGTGGCAGTGAGGGAGCATTGGGAGTGAGGGGGGTCCAGAGTGAGCCCTGGATGGTGATAGCAGCAAGATGGTGAAGGAAGATGGTGGTGGCACCTAGCTGCCATATGGTGGTCAGGGCTGAAGCTTAGCGAGCGGGTCTCAGCCCAGCGCGTGGGGAGAGGGAGCCCTCCTAGGGAATGCCCAGCTTGGAGCATCCGCAGGCTCATGCCTTAAGGAAGGACTGTAACATTTGACATTTTAAATTTATTTCTTTATTTTTCTAATTTTATGCGCAGAAGACTGTAGCGCCGAATATTTTAACCTTGAGATCATTCTGCATTTCGTCAATGCGAATTGGCTATAGCACGATTGACAAATTGTTGGCATTGTTTGGATAACGTGAATTTTCTACTGAACGGGTATATCAGTTTTCTATTCGTGACCTTCCACAGCATGATTTTCGATAGCGTGAGGTCGTAGAGGAACACAACGGTTGCATTATACCAGAACATACTGTATTTCTTTATTTTCCTAATTCTATAACTAAGACTTTGTACCAAGGTACTTTGTACCTAAGATGGTATCCTGTTTTGCCATGATGTGGAGGTGCTGGTTTTGGACTAGGGTAGACAAAATTAAAAATAACACAACACAAGGTTATAGGCCAACAGGTTTATTTGGAAGCACTAGCTTTCGGGACAACCACCTGATGATAAAGGAGCAGCGCTCTGAGAGCTAGTGCTTCCAAATAAATCTGTTGGACTATAACCTGGTGTTGTGGGATTTTTAATTTTGACCATGTTTTGCGACATCACACACTTTTCCCTGTACTTGTGTTGATCTGAGAGAGGTTGTGCTACAGTTTATGCATTCTTTCACTGTCCCGTTCAACATGCTCTGTCTCCTGAAGGCTTAATGAGAACTGACTGTGCAGATTTTCTTTGACACCATGTTTGCTGACAACAAAGTATTTTACATTCAGAAAACAAACATGCATTTGTAGTCCCAAGTCTTTGGCCCCAAGCCGACTAAGCTAAAGAAATGACCTATAATGAGATGGTGTTATGTAGAGGGATATAATGTGGAGAGCACAAAGTGGTGGAAAGCTCTCAAGCCATTACAGCTGAGCAATTTGCTGTTTTAATGACTCTTAAGAGGATGGACATCTGTAGCAGTGAAGACCTTAGGCTTTTAGCTCCATTCCAGATGGTGTGTTGTTTTAAGGACTTAAAACATCACATAACTCAAGATAGTTTTGTACAGTATTTACCAAGCAGTCGCAGTACAGTATCCTATTCCTTCCTTCCATAGCACTTATTTCTATCTCTCCCGCAAACTCAGAAGCACCCATTCATTCCAGCACTGATCTTTCTCAAACCCCAAAGTCAGCAAATAATTAACATTAAGTGAGACAGAATCACAAATTGCTCAGATGGAAGCCATTTGGCCTACTGTGTTTGCACTGGTGTGTATAGTCAGTCCAATTGCAATATTTAAAAGGCATCTGGGTGAGAATATGAATAGGAAGGGTTTGGAGGGATATGGGCCGGGTGCTGGCAAGTGGGACTGCATTAGGTTTTGATATCTGGTTGGCATGGACGAGTTAGACCGAAGGGTCTGTTTGCATGCTGTACATCTCTATGACTCTATAAATGTTTGCATTAAAAGGTAGGATAACGACAATGTTCCAATCTACTAAAAACAAGCAAGGTCTTAAAATGCATGGAATGAACTTCCCGAGGAAGTAGTGGATGTGGGCACAATTGCAACATTTAAAAGTAATTTGGATAAGTTCATGAATAGGAAAGGTTTGGAGGGATATGGGCCAGGAGCAAGCAGGTAGGACTAGTTTAGTTTGGGATTATGGTTGGCATGGACCAACTGGACTGAAGGGTCTGTTTCTGTGCTGTAAAACCTCTGAAACTATGAGCAGCAACAGCAATACACAAAGTGGGGGGTGGGAATTTCGGGGGAAGGTGAAATCTTTAAACCGAGTGTTTGTGGGTGGGAGCAATGCATGAGTGCTTTCCTTCCATTCAATAAATGGTCCAAGAGGACACCACAATAATGTTTCATATTTTTCCTCTTCCTGGATGTGGTGAAAAGGGAAAATAATGGGGTGATTTGGCCCTGAAGGGAAACTCAGCCCCTTTTCACGATCTCAACAATTAAGTGTTGAGTGCGAAGACCCCAGGATGGGACCTTCTCAATTTCTCACCAGTTAAGGCCCTTAATTAGTCAATGAATGGTCACTGAAGAACCTTAACTCACCACTTCCCTGACCGCCTGACTCCTCGGCAGGAGGGCTGAAAGAGGCTCGTTTCCGGACTGAGAAACCTTGGCAATCTACTTGTCTGATTGTGGAAAAGTGGTGTGTTTCGTGATTGCCCCAGTCTGAAGGCAATTGTAGGTAGACAGGGGAAAGGGACTGGCCCCTGCCCTTACCTCAGATCGCTCTTGACCCCCCCCCCCCCCTCCAATGATAAAGATAAACCTTAGGTACCTTCTCACTGATGGAACCCCCAAGGCATTGGGATCAACAAGTGAGCTTTAAGAAGTTATTAGCCTCTGATTGACCTGTGATAGGCACCATCATATACACACCACCCTTTCCCCCGCTTGCATTAATATGCAAAGCTGAAAATAAATTGTACCCTAAAAGTTGAACCATCTATTGACAAATCAAGTTGGGAAATTTAAAAAAATGTTCTGGAATTATAAGTTAGCCTAATGGCAACCATGTAACCATAGTCAATTGTTATAAACAAAATCCACCATGTTCAGTGATCTCCTTCAGATATCTGAGGTCTTTATTTGCACTGATCTAGATGTCACTCCAGATCCACATTGGTTGACTTTTAACTGCCTCTAAAATGGCCAAAGGACAACTCTGTTCCAGATGGGCAATTACAGATGGGTAATTAATATTGGCCTTGCCACTGATGTCCACATCCATGACACTCCAACACTCAAGAAGATTGACACCATCCAGGACAAGCATCCCACTTGATTGGCACCACATCTATAAATATTTACTCCCTCCACCAGCAAAGCTTCAGTATGTACCATCGATGTTACTATGGAAATTCACCAAGCCTCCTGAGACAGCAGCTTCCAAACCCATGACCACTACCATCTAGAAGAACAAGGGCAGCAGATATGTAAGAAAAACACCACCTGCACATTCTCCTCTAACCCATTCACCACCTTGACTTGGAAACATATCATTGTTCCTTCAGTGCTGTGGGGTCAAAATCCTGGAATTCTCTCCCGAGTGACACTGTGTGTCTACCTACAGGAATGGTTCAAGAAGGCAGTTCACCAACCCTTTCTCAAAGACAACTAGAGATGGACTTTGAATGCTGGCCCTGCCAGTGATGGCCATATCCTGTGGAGAAGCAGAACATTCAACTTCCATTTTCCAGGGTAGGTTGGAGACTCTTGCTTGTGTGTTATGTTGCTGAAATTGCAACCATGCAGGATGGAAATATCATCTAGAGTTAAAAAAATTAAACTTCTTGAAAGGCTACTGTACAGAAAATTTTAGGATCATAAGCAGATACATTAATTTGGACATTCTGATTATAACAAGGAACAAGCATTAATGATTTATCCATTATAAAGAAAATTCATGGGAGTACTAACCCAACAATTTTTACAATTTTATTATCATATCACTTAAGCTGTCCCCAGGGTGTACTTGATAGCTATCCTTTTCCAGAATGGTTTGGCAATCATTACGACTGAAGGAAGAGCTAGCTGGATGAAAAGGTGATCAGTACATTGGAGAGAGTTCTTCAAGAAGATTGTATTGACTGTGTGGTCACCTGAAACAGATCTGGGAAGAAGGTTTCCAGCTGAATCTGATGAACCAAAAACAGAAGTTGCTGGAGTAACTCAGCAAGTCTGGCAGCATCTATGGAGTGGAATCAGAGTTAATATTTCAGGTCCAGTGACCCTTCTCACACCACTAAGGACCACTCTGTTCCAGGGCAAGTAGAGACAGGCAATAAACGCTGGCCTTGCCACTGATACCCACATCCATGACACTCCAACAACACTCCAGAAGCTTGACACCATCCAGGGCAAAGCAGCCTGCTTGAATGGCACCACACCCACAAATAATCACTCTGCTTTCTCTCCACAGATACTGCAAGACATGCTGAGTTTTGCCAGTAATTTCTCTTTTCTTTTATTTAAAGCATCTGCAGTTCTTTCGGTTTTTAGTTTAATGATAAAGGAACAATCTGCTTTCTCAATTCTCGGGTGTTTAGGCTATGTCTAGATTATATTATAAGTGCTCTTTTACAGAGGAAAGCTTGAGCCATAATTAAGGTTAGAATTACATCTGAACGAAAATAAAGATCAGTGACCTGACAAAGACTGTCCAGACAATCTGAACTCCCTTGGACAATCAGCAAATAGTTCAGGAAAACATCCTAGCCCTGATAATCCTTTCTCATTATACCTTTTCATTAGAACTGATCTCTAACTCACTGAGGAGATAGAATCATAGAAGACCTGAAGTGTGGAAACAGGCCATTCAGCCCAACAAGTCCACACTGACCCTCCAAAGAGTAATCCACCCAGACCTATTCTCTCTATCCTATTACTCCTCATTTTCCTCTGACTAATACACACAGTCTACACATCCCTGAACACTACAGGAAATTTAGCATGACCAATTCACCTAACCTGCACATGTTTGGACTGTGGGAGGAAACCAGAGCAACCAGATGAAACCCACACTGACACGGGGAGGATGGGCAAACTCCACACAGTCACCCAAGGTGGGAATCAAACCTGGGTCCCTGGTGCTGTGAGGCAGCAGTGCTAACCACTGAGCAACTGTGTTGCTCCTAAGTGAGCACTGCAGATGCTGGAGAATTGCAGTAGATAGAGTGTGATGCTGCAAAAAGCATAGCAGGTCAGGCAGCATCTGAGGAGCAAGAGTCGATGTTTCGGTCAAAACTCTTCATCCTGACTCTCCTGCTCCTCAGATTCTCCCTGCTCTGCTTTCCCTAACTCACCTAGAAACAGGTTCAGCTCTCAGTTGAAGTCAATCGATTGATCAGAGTATGCTGTACCAACAAATAATCTACATTCACAATTCTCTGGGTAGAGAATCACTCCTGACATCTAATCCAGATACGACTTCCCATAACTTAGAAAAGTGACCCTTTTTCCTTCCATACCTATTTGATTCGATTTAATTTAATGTAGTCATGTGTACCTAAGTACAGTGAAAAGTTTTGTTTTGCGAGCAGTACAGGCAAATCATAGCAAACAGGGACATACAGATCATAGGGTGCTTAGATAGAGCGAGGTATATGAGGTAACTCTGCAGAGGAGGTGTACAAAAGCAAGATCAACATTAACAAGATCAGCATTATTTGAAGTAAGAGAGGTCCATTCAGCAGTCTAATAATGACAGGGAAGACACTTTTCTTGAACTTGTTGGTGCATATGTTCAAGCTTCTGCATCTCCTGCCTGACTGGAGAGGTTGAAGAGACCATAGTTGGGAGGGGAGGGGTTTTGATGATGTTGGCAGCCTTTCTATGGCAATAAGAAGTGTACATGGAATCCTTGGATGGGACTTTGGTTCTGTGCACACAATTTTCTGTAGTTCCTTTCAAGATTTACTTTGAAGAAACTGCTTATTGGGACATATTTCTAATAAACCTTATTCCTAAGTCTGTGCATATCCAAAGTGTGGGGTTCTAATTCTTTTAAACTATCTATTAACAAAGACGCCTTAAACTGGAAACTAATGTAGTATCTTTCTCTCAACTCTTTTCAAAACCTACTATGTGCGAAGACCAAAACTGGATAGAGTATTCTAACTTCAGCCTGACCAAGATCTTGTACAAGAAAAGTATAGTAACTCTTATCTTAATCAGTTGGTCTGTAAACATATCCAACACTGCGTTTGTTCTTGCTGTCTCTTCAAAGTGTTGCTCATGAACTTTGAAAGATAGGAAGGCAGAACTGAAAAGCAGGAGTCAGCCAAACCCAAATCCATCTATTATTTATTTTTGGACTACATCATTCCATACAGAACCAACTCAATGCCTTACCATGAATACCAAAGGCTTTGATCTTGCAGCAAGGCCTCTTGTGTGGAACGATCAAAAAGTTTTTGAATGTTTCAGTGGATAAAGTTGACTCCCTTTCTCTCATCCATAATCTTTGATAAATGCAAGCTTATAAGGAAATATACATTTTTGAACTCCTTCTCAAAATATCTTACATCTCGTGTTTCTGTCAGTCATCTTTCCTTATTCGATACAGCCCAAGCCTGCTTTTTCTTTCTTAAGGTAGGGATTAAATTGGCTTGCTTTCAGTTTATAAGGATGTCCAGCTTTCAGTGAGCTGTTAAAAATATGCGCCTAGGGCCTTCCAGAGCAAGTTTCCATCTCGCTGAAAATTCTCACATTGACATCATCCAGTTCATCTGATGTATTTATTCCCAGGTCCTTAATTCTACCTAAAGCAGTGCATTCATATTTTAAATGTTACCAGTTTTATTGTCATTATTAAGTTTTACCAAAAGAGCATTACCTTCATGAGGGAAGACTGATGCGAAATATTAATTTAATCTAACTGCTGTACCCAATGAGTGCTTGTAATCTGCCCTTGAGCAGCTTATAGTGGTCCAAAACAATCTCTGACTGTTCACATAACAGAAAGCCTTGCCTGCTATTTACAAAATTGTCCGCAATTCTCTTTTTCATTATCCTTTCAGCCGATCTAATAGCTACATTATTTTCTTTTAGCTGTCCATTATACACAAAGCTTTAGCACAGCATTAAATGCCTCTCATTCATGGAAACATTTTAGATTACATCCTATTTAAAATGGTTTCACGGGATGTGGGTGCCACGGCTAGGCCAGTGTTTATCACCCATCCCGAATTGTTAAGAGTCAACCACATTGCTGTGGGTCTGGAGTCACATGTCGGCCAGACCAGGTAAGGATGGCAGCTTCCCACCCCAAAGGACATTAGTGAACAAGATGGGTTTTTCCCAAAAATTGACAATTGGTTCATTAAACTCTTAATTTCAGATATTTCTTAAATTTTAGCTCCACTGTAGGAGGATTTGAACCCAGACCCATGGAAGATTACCTGCGTCTCTTGATTAACAGTCCAGTGATAATGCCACTAGGCCATTGCCTCCCCTCCCCACTCCACTAGCCTTACTCGTCTCTGTATGTAACTAGTCAGTAACCATGGCTTTCTCTTTCCACAGTCTCTTCTTTTAGCCCTTGAGTTTCATTAGCATTACAATTGACAGCCTCTTTTGTTCATTCACAGGATACAGGCATCAGCAACAAAGCCAATATTTGTTGGATAGTATTATGCAGGGACTCGCACAAAAACACGCCAATTGGCCCAATGAGTCCGTGCCAGTGATTGCGATCTACCTGAGCTTTCTTGAATCTTTTGAAACTCTAACTTGTTATTCTCTAATCCTTTTGTGCCCTGACCAACTGGCACGGTGGCTCAGTGGTTAGCACTGCTGCGTCACAGCACTAGGGTCCCAGGTTCGATTCCAGCCTTGGGTGACTGTCTGTGTGGAGTTTGCACATTCTCCCTGTGCCTGCATGGATTTCCTTTGGGTGCTCCAGTTTCCTCCCACAATCCAAAGATGTGCAGGCTAGATGGATTGGCCATGTTAAATTGCCCCATAGTGTGAGGTGTATTAGATTAGATTCCCTACAGTGTGCAAACATGCCCTTCGGTCCACACTGACCTTCTGAACAGTAACCCACCCAGACTCATTTCCCTCTGACTAGGTGGCTCAGTGGTTAGCACTGCTGCCTCACATCACCAAGGTCCCAGGTTTGATTCTAGCCTTGGGTAACTATCTGTGTGGAGTTTGCACATTCTCCCTGTGTCTACTTTAGCAAGGCATTTGATAAGGTTCCCCATGGTAGGCTCATTCAGGAAGTATGGGATACAGGGAAATTTGGTTATCTGGATTCAGAATTGGTTGGCTGACAGAAGGCAGAATGGTTGTAGATGGAAAGTATTCTGTCTGGAGGTCAGTGTTGAGAGGGGTCCCGCAGAGCTCTGTACTTGGGCCTCTGCTCTTTGTAGTTTTTATACATGACTTGGATGACGAGGTTGAGGGGTGGGTTAGTAAATTTGCCGGTGACACAAAGGTTGGAGGTGTCGTCGATAGTATCGAGGGCTACTGCAGGCTGCAGCGTGACATAGACAGGATGCAGAGCTGGGCTGAGAAATGGCAGATGGGGTTCAACCTGGATAAATGCAGAGTGATGCATTTTAGAAGGTCGAACTTGAATGCTGAATATAAGATTAAAGACAGGATTCTTGGCAGTGTGGAGGAACAGAGGGATCTGGGTGTGCAAGTACATAGATTCCTCAAAGTTGCCACCCAAGTGAATAGGGTTGTAAAGAAAGCATATGGTGTTTTGGCTTTCATTAACAGGGGGATTGAGTTTAAGAGCCATGAGGTTTTGCTGCAGCTCTACAAGTCCCTGGTGAGACCACACTTGGAATATTGTGTCCAGTTCTGGTTGCCCTACTATAGGAAAGATACAGAGGCTTTGGAGAGGGTGCAAAGAAGGTTTACCAGGATGCTGCCTGGACTGGAGGGCTTGCCTTAAGAAGAAAAGTTGAATAAGCTTGGACTTTTCTCTATGGAGAGAAGGAGCAAGAGAGGAGACCCGATCGAGGTATACAAGATAATGAGTGGAATAGATAGAGTCAATATCCAGAGACGTTTCCCCAGGGCAGGATTGTCTGGTACAAGGAGTCATAGTTCGAAGATATTAGGAGGAAGGTATAAAGGAGACGTCAGAGGTAGGTTCTTTACGTAGAGGGTTATGAATGCGTGGAATACGTTCCAGCTGTGGTGGTGGAAGCAGAGTCATTAGGGACATTTAAGCGACTACTGGACATGCACATGGATTGCAGTGAGTTGAGGAGTGCACAGGTTAAGTTACTATATTTTACATTTGGATTAAACCTCTGCACAACATCGTGGGCCAGAGGGCCTGTTTTGTGCTGTACTTTTCTATGTCTGTGTGGGTTTCATCTGGTTTCCTCCCACAGTCCAAAGATGTGCAGGTCAGGTGAATTGACCATGCTAAATTGCCCATAGTGTTAGGTGCATTAGTCAGAGGGAAATGGTTCTGGGTGGGTTACTCTTTGGAGGATCGGTGTGGACTTGTTGAGCCGAAGGGCCTGTTTGCACACTGTAGGGAATCTACTATCTGCTGTGGGTAAGATGAGACAAGGTTGATTGGTAGGATCACATTGGAGAAGGAGAACGTGGGCAGTTGGTTATGAAAGCAGGTGGGGTGTTAAGACCCCATCAGTTTGAAATATGGAAAAAGTGCATCTTTAAAGGGACTCTCTCTTCAGGATATGGAACAAATTAATAATTTATTATCATCCATAGATCTTAAGGATCTATATTTCATTAGTTGGCTATAGGTATGTAATTCACCTGGAAAGCATGAAAACAATTGGGAGACAATGGAGTTCCCGATGTTTACTGAAATAAAAGCCAAAAGAAAATGGTTTCCCATATTTGGTAATCACGAATTCTCACTCGATTAGAATATACTTGCTGCTAGACTGGTTTGGGGAAGCACAGTAGCTCATTGGTCAGCACTGCTGCCTCACAGCATCGTGGAGCTGGGTTTGATCCCACCATTGGGTGACTGTATGAAGCTTGCAGATTCTCACCATGTCTGTGTGCGTTTCTTCCGGGTGCTCTGGTTTCCTTTCACAGTCTAAAGATGTGTGAGTTCAGTGGATTAGCCATGCTAAATTGCCCAACGTTACCAGGGATGTGCAGGCTAGGTAGATTAGCCATTGGAAATGCAGAGGGTAAAAGGGTGGGAGACTCAGTGTGGACTTGATGGACTGAATGGCCTGCTTCCACACCTTAGGGGTTTTATTATTCTATACATTATTCATTGACTGTGGACACTAAAAATCATTCATTCAATACTTGGTCTAAAATTTGCCAATTGCATCCCAAATTAAGGTGCATTGCTGGTGTTGGGCTTCAATCTCTCTCTTTCATGTTGGTCATTTACTAGCTCCAATCTGATGGAGAAAAGTAAGTTTAAGTTTGAATGTGAGGACTTCCATGACAACTAGTCTACCAATCATTGTCTAGCCTGGCACTCCTTGTTCAGACCTACACTCACCATCTGCACCTCCTTCACAAAGCAGACTCTTGGATAAAAAGGTACTGGTGGGTTGTAGAATTGCTACATATAAGTGGAGAGAAAATTTTGAACATGTTAACAAGCAGATTTATCTGAGAAATGACTTCTTAATAGATTTAAAGATACAAACTCAAAGTTTTGTTCCAATGAATTGTTTCCTTTAACTGTAATTTAATTTTGGAACAAATGTAGCAAGGTTTGGGACAACATTGAAAGGAAATAAATTGGTCCCGGGGGAAATCTGCAGCCAAGAACAACTGTATTAACCTCATTAACACGGAGCTGCCATTCTTGGACAGTTACAGCAAGTGACAATAGCTACCAGTTCAAATATCATAAAAGGGTATTTTATATGTCTTTATTTTTGAAACTGAATCATGAATTCATCTTCTGCCTTCTATACAATTTAACTAAGCATTGGAAATATTGGAGCTTGGCTCGAACTGCAACACGGCAAAAAAATAATTCTTTGATATATCAGAATAAAGAGACGGCTTGGAGAATTACTTTGCTTTGTTTGTTACATATGCTGCCAAAGAATCAATAAAGGGCTTTTAGTATGGGCTGTGCACTGTCCTTGGGAATAATAGAACTGTGTGGGGCTACCTTTTGTATGAACAGATTCAGAGATCAAGAGGCAACTTGTATGAGAGATTGCAGAGGGCAGCATGAAGTATCAGTGGTATATGTAAGTGCTTCAAGGAGTCAGTATAATCTTCAGAGGAACATGCATTATTTCATTTGAGAATTTTCTTTGAGACTGTAAAAGCAGAATGGATTGCAAAGTTCACACTGATTAAAGACCAGGTTGCTGTCAAGACCTCTCACATTTGAAGTAGAGCTCCCCTGGTGGTTTAGTGAATAAATGCATTGCCTCCCGTGGAATGAAAAGACACAGATCAGTGGGAATGAACAAGAGGCAGCATGAAAAAAAATCCTTTTTATTAAAATAGCCTCATTACATGTGAAAGAATAAATGCTTACAAGTGCTGCCTGCTTTTGGAGTGCACTCGCTATTTTGTAGGCAAACGCAGTGGTAAACTTTTGTGTGAGGGATGATCTTATCGCCAAAGGAACCTACTGTTGCTAGCAGTCTTGTCTGTGTGTGACCGACTCTTCCCAATCTTCAGAAATAGCTGGGCTAGCCAGTTCATTGTATAAGGCAATAACAAGAGGCTAGACAATGCTTGGCACTACAGTTAAGTGAATTATGTTACGCAGAATTGATTAAATTCTTTAATGAAATATGGGTATGGAGTATTATGCACAATTTCATCTGTTTCCTTGGATGAATATTGAATAACACAATAGGAATCAGTCTGGTAAATGCAAGTGCAAACATGGCTGATCTTTTGCCTAGTCTTGAATCTGTCACCACCTTCCCAGTACCTCTTGATTCCTTTGGGGATTAACAATCTGTGACAATTTTGAATATACATAAATGATGGAGTATTAAGGAAAGCAAAATGTGGCAGCATGGAATATCCAAGGTCCTTATCTTAGTGTAGACGTTTAAGGTGAGAGTGGAAATATTGAAAAGGAACCTAAAGGGCAACATTTTAATGTACAGGGTGGTGCGTGTATGGAAGGAGTTGCCAGAGGAATTGGTACAATTACAACATTTAAAAGGTATCTAGATGGGTACATGAATAGGAAGGGTTTAGAGGGAGATGGACCAAATGCTAGCAAATAGGATTAGATCAGTTTGGGATATTTAGTCCCATGAATGAGTTGGACTGTTTCCATGCTGAATATCTCTAACTCTTGGGACTCCGAAATCTCCCTACAATCTGAAAAAAAGTGGAGGAAGAAAAGTAGGTCTGCCAGGATATTAGTAAGAGAATGAGCCACAAGAAAGTGACAGGAAGAGATCTCCATACTTCTTCAGATGATTCAGTCTGAGATTAGTATTCTGATGTTGGAGAAGGTGGTGGTAAAATTAGCCTCAACCGATGAATTAGAACGGGAATATATTGACCAGAGTTTTCTGCACTCAAAGTCCCTGAGGAGTAAGGTGAAGATTGGATTCAGTTACTTCCTCATGGTCAGGCAATGGCCACTTGGGGGCAGACTTCCTGGAGCTCTGGAAGTAAGCAGCAGTTTAAGGATTGGAAAAGATTTCAACCACATTGACACAAGTTTGAGAGACAGCTGGGGACCTCCATCCGTCTTCCACAGGATCCCTTCAGATCCACCAATACCTGGGTCAGGAAGTTGGTACCTCACTTTAACAGTGCTGAACTGAACCACCAGTCTGATTTCTACTCAAGTTCTGAAGTTGGAGGTGAATCCACAAACCTTTAGAGTCTGAAGTAAAGTTGTGACTAAGTCTGGCAGTGTCAGTGGGACCATTTTCCTATGTGCAACATCTGACCTGTAAGCACAATTTCACTGAATCAGAAAATATAATTATTTCCAGGAACCATGCATTGTAATGAGGAAAATAGAAAATCTGTCAAAGTGACGCAAGAGACTGTTTGCTTTTTTGCCCAAACTGACATTGTGAAAGAAACTTTGACCAACAGTACCTTGAGGATTTAGTTCCTAGAAACAGCATGCAGGTAAATTCAACTCCTTCTCCATTTCATTGTTTCACAAATAATGAATAACCATACTTACTTTTAATCAAATACCTCACGGATATTAGACATAGTGATGGTGAAACATGTTGGTGTCTGAGGAGAGAAAGGAATAAATTGGTGTTTTGATGCGTGTGTTAAACATTACAGTGGAAGGAGTCTTATATAGGATAGAAGTTTATAAAATTACGAGAGGCATAGGTAGGTTTGACAGTCAAACAGAGTTGAAATGTGTAATATTAGAGGGCAAGTATTTAATGTAAGAGGGGGAAAGTTCAAGGGAGATGTGAGGGGCAGGTTTTTTTACACAGAGAGTAATAGCAGTCTGGGACACGCTGCCAGATGTGGATACGATAGAGGTGTTTAAGGGGCTTTCAGATAAGCACATGAATATACAAGGAATGGAGGGACATGCACCAAGGGCAGGCAGAAGGGATTAGCTTAATTTGGTGTCATGTTCGACAAAGCATTATGGGCCAAAGGGTCTGTTCTGGTGCTATACTGTTCTATGTTCTAGGGAATAAGCATCCACTAAACTAGTTGGGCAAATAGTCAGTCTCTGTGCTGGTCTGTTTTAATACAAAGAAAAAGGTAAAGTCTCCATAGGGCTACTCTCTCATGAGAGAAAGAGATGACTGATGGTGGTTTAACCTGAGGATCAACACGCAGCATGCAAAAGGGGAGGTTGAGAAAGTGGGACCTTATTGGCAACCTCAGCCAGTGTGGGACTTGAACCCACAGACTGTTGGCATTTCTCTCTATCACAAACTAGCTGTCCAGCCAATTGAGCATAACTTAGATGGGGACCTTTGAGAGCTACAGTTCAGGACGAGGATGGGATTGCAGAAGAAGCTATTGCCTGTCGTAACTAATGCCATAACATTGCTTTTTACAATCTTGCTATTTTTCCTTCTTAACCTTACTTCAGTCGGAGAGTTAAAGCTGCAATCAGATTTACTGGCTGTTTGCTTAAAACATTCAATAAATGGAGTTGAATGCTCATTTAACTAAGCACATGAAAAGCCAACCAAGCCAATCAAACAACCCCTTCCTGAAAACTTGGCATTGTTTTTAATTAATCCTTTTCTCCATAATGAATTATTGCCTCTGGGAAGGACAATGCCAGCTATACCTAGGAACAAGAAGAGACCATTCTTTCCCTCTAGTCTTCTCTGTCGTTCAATCATCACAACTGATCTGTATCCTGTACTGTTGTCATAGAAATTATTTCATTGTTTCTGTTGTACATAACCACAAATTCTTAAGTTGACAAATAGAGAGGAATCTGATCTTGCAGATATTTTAAGATCCTAACACTCCATTTTCAATCCCTATGCCGATGACTGTTTAATAAAAAAGGTGCCAAAAGCACATTTTCACATTTTGCAGACACGATAAACATTCAGTGAAAGTGTTTTTGCTTCCCACTGAAGATCAGCGAAGTTACAATCCTGGTATCCTGGCCAAAATCACTGTCTCAATGAGCGTGACCAAATCAAATTGACTGACCATGGCCAATGCTAAGAGCTTGTAGTGTGTACATTGACTGTTTTACTTTTCCTTATTTTAGCATCAACAACACTTCGAAAAGAAATTAATTGGTTTTGAAGTCTATAGGATGTTTCAAGAATGTTAAATCCCATACAATTCAATTTCAACCTTTCTCTTTTCTCCAACTTCCAAATGCAATCCAATGTTGAAATTTTTTCATAGGCTAACCTTATTCCAGCTTTTTATTCCAATTTCTGTAAACTTAGAAATATAGGAATTCCGAGCTGAATCAAGCCTTTCAGTCAGCTCTGCCTTTCAACAAAATATTGGACTATTTAAAGTCATAGAGACATACAGCATGGAAACAGACCTTTCAGTCCAACCCATCCTTGTTGACCAGATATCCCAACCCGATCTAGTTCCACCTGCCAGCACCTGGCCCATATCCCTCCAAACCCTTCCTATTCATATATCCATCCAAATGCCTCTTAAATGTTGCAATTGTACCAGCCTCCACCACTTCCTCTGGCAGTTCATTCCATACACGTAGCACCCTCTGTGTGAAAAAGTTGCCCCTTAGGTCTCTTTTATATCTTTCCCCTCTCACCCTAAACCTATGCCCTCTAGTTCTGGACTCCCGACAACCAGGGAAAAGACTTTGTCTATTTATCCTATCCATGTCCCTCATAATTTTGTAAACCTCTATAAGGTCTTTTGATTGTGAGCTCAACCCTACTTTTCTGTCTTAACCCTTTTGCCTTTAATATCCTGTCTATCTACAACCTACTTAATGTCACCTTGATCAAATTTAATTACTTAGCTGCATTACTTATTGGAGAAGAGAACTCCATAGACTAACAACCATCTCTTCAGTTCTCTCTTAAAAAGGGCACTGCTTGTTCAAAAACTGTGTCCTGTATTTCTCATCTCCCTATAGAGAAAACATCCCCCAACATTCAATGCATCAAGCTTACTCAGGATTGTATATGTTTGGACATTACAAGGTGGTTTCCAGACAATTAAGTACCTTTCATTGTGTTTGATTAGTCTTGTCTGTTTGCTGATCCTTGAACACTGCTTGATTGCTTTAGTCTGTATATGGGGCAACAAATTCAAATGACTGATTCCTGATTCTTAGAGAGAAAATTCCAGAGAGAGGCTTGGTGTGCTGCTTCTAGGTACAGTCAAGATTAGAGTAGTGCTGGAAAAGCACAGCAGGTCAGGCAGCATCTGAGGAGTAGGAAAATTGATGTTTTGGGCAAAAGCCCTTCATCAGGAATGAGGCTGGGAGTCTCGGGGATGGAGAGATAAATGGGAGGGGGTGGGGCTGGGGAGAAGGTAGCCAAGAATACAATAGGTGGTTGGAGGTGGGGGTAAAGGCGATAGGTCGGAGAGGAGGGTGGAGTGGATAGATGGGAAGGAAGATTGACAGGTGGAACAGGGCATGAGGATACTGCTGAGCTGGAAGGTTGGAAATGGGGTAAGGTGGACGGAGGGGAAATGAGGAAACTGGTGAAATCCACATTGATGCTTTGGGGTTGAAGGATTCCGAGGCGGAAGATGAGGTATTCTTCCTCCTGGCGTCGGGTGGTAAGCGACTGCTAATGGAGGGGGCCCAGGACCTGCATGTCCTCAGCAGAGTGGGAGGGGAAGTTAAAGTGTTCGGCCACGAGGCGGTGGAGATGTTTGGTGTGGATGTCCCGGAGATGTTCCCTGAAGTGCTCTGCGAGGAGGCATCCAATCTCCCCAATGTAGAGGAGACCGCATCAGGAGCAATGGATACAGTAAATTCCTCAAAGTAGAGGAGACTGCATCGTGTCCCTAATGTAGAGGAGATTGCATCTAGGTACAGTCACATGTATATTACAAGTACTGTCAAGTTTGAAGATGTTTCAAGGCAGGTAAATGAATTGTTTGAATTTAGAACTATTTCTGAATTTATCTGAGATAAATAGAATTTACAGTGACTCAAGCTGAATGTAATACTTTTGGAGTACAGTGATACATAAAATGCAGTTTGCCAATTTATGCAAAGTAGGCTCCCACAAACATCTCTTTATTTTTTAACAGACGAAACTATCTTTTAGTTGAGTAGTAACTGCTAACTGGGGAAGCAAGGAGAATTCTTGTGCTCTTCTTGAAGATGGTACCTGAGAGTCTTTCAACTCAAGGGAAGATGGAGCCTCAGTGTAAATACCTCATCGAAGGATGACTCTTCTAAAACTGTAGCGTTCCTACAGCTTACCAACAGTAACATTGGTCTTTAAGTGGGATTTAAACCCAAATCCTTGCAACTCTGCCAAAGAGGGTTGGCAATTGATACACAGCTGATGATTGCATCGCAGCAAGTGCAAGATTTTAGACCTTGCACTGGAGCTTGATGTAATAAAAGCAGAAAGTGATGGAGAAAATCAGTAGGTCCGGCAGCATCTGTGGAGAAAGAGAGAGGGAAATGTTTCAAGTCCAATACGACCCTCTTTTTGGAACTGAAAGGTGTTGGAAAATGATGGTTTTTATGTTGCTGACAGAAGGGAGGAGGAGCAAATGGAACAGATGGTGAGGGTGCCCAGAGCAAAAGACAAAGGGAAAGCAAGTAACAGGAAAGGAGTGATCTTGATGGAAAATATGTATTCAGGGTGATAGTGTAAATGTCAGAACTTTAGAAACTGTTCATTGATTGAAAAGATCAGCAATAACTGTAACTGTTAAGGGGTAAGGACAAACTATTCTACAGGAATTGAAAATAATGACTGGGAAAAGAAGGAGCTGAAGCTACATAAATAAAACCATTCTAAGCAACTGCTTGGTGCCTGGTTTCTTTCAGCCACCAGGAATAAATGATTGTCCTGCAGAAGAGTTTAAGGAATTAACTGCAAGAACTGTCTGACTTCAACAGACAGTCAATGCCACTAGAAACGAAGAACAGGGACACTATGTATGATGAGAAGACAAGCTGCAGACTTGATATTTCCAGAGGGCAAGTCAATATTTTGGATGAAAGAATGTAAAAGATCATCAATAATGTCACACCACAAACTTTAAAGAGAGAAAACGGTCTGAAAATTCAATTGCAGGACTCTTCAGCAGCAGGACTTCAAAGAATAACACCGCATAAGGATCAAATCCTGGACACATCCAGTGGCAGACCCTGTTGGTTTGGAATTGTAGCTAAATTCCAGTATTAATTGGGTAAAAGCCAAGTTGGATTGTGAGACTTAATTTGAGGGGTCTTAATTGGATTGCTACGTACAATAAAGTTTAAGTAATTGTTTCAATATTTGATTGTCTGTGAGGATGCTTAATAAGTAGCTGAATTCAAGGTAGCTTGTGGTAATTCACATGCAATGGGCAGGCCCATTCAGCAATGTCTCAATGACTACCGCCCAGTGGCCCTAACTTCGGTGGTCATGAAGTGCTTTGAAAGGTTGGTCATGGCATTAATCAACTCCAGCCATCCCACTACTCTTGACCCACTCCAATTTGCCTATTGGACCAACAGAGCCACGTCAGATGCCATATCACTTGCGCTTCACTCCTCCCTAGAACATCTTGACACCAAGAACAGCTACATAAGGATC
This sequence comes from Chiloscyllium punctatum, assembly GCF_047496795.1. Lineage (NCBI taxonomy): Eukaryota > Metazoa > Chordata > Chondrichthyes > Orectolobiformes > Hemiscylliidae > Chiloscyllium > Chiloscyllium punctatum. The sequence continues at coordinate 59,340,786 of NC_092783.1, forward strand.
CTACTCATTGACTACAGTTCAGCCTTCAACACTATTAATCCCCTTGAGATTGATTACTAAACTTAGTGATCTTGGACTAAGCCCCACTCTCTGCAACTGGATCCTCAGTTTCCTGACTCACAGGCCACAATCAGTGAAGACTGGGGACAATATGTCATCCTCACTAATACTCAACACTGGAGCTCCCCAGGGGGGCATACTCAGCCCCCTACTGTATTCACTGTATACCCATGACTGCGTCGCCAAATACTAGACTAATGCCATTTACAAGTTCGCCATTTACAAGTAATCGGTCAAATCTCAGATGGCGACAAAACAGACTACAGACGGGAGGTGGAAGACCTGGAAAAATGGTGTACTGAGATCAGCCTAGCTCTCAATGCCAGCAAAACCAAGGAACTCATTATTGACTTTCGGTGGGATGTTACTCATGCCCCCCACACATTAACAGCACAGAGAGAGTGGAGAGTGTCAAGCTTCTGGGAATGGTCATCACCAACAAGCTTTCTTGGACTCTTCATGTGGACACATTGGTTACAAAAACCCAACAATGTCTCTTCTTCCTCAGGCAGCTGAGGAAATTTGGCATGATGGCGAATACCCTTGCCAACTTTTATAGGTGTGCCATCGAGAGCATTCTGTCTGGATGTATCACTACCTGGTATGGCAACTGTACCATTCAAGATCGGAGATGGTTACAGAGAGTGGTGAACTTGGCCCGGACAATCACAAAGGCCAATATCCCATCTATAGAATCCATCTACCAGGCCCAGTGTCAAGGAAAGGCCACTAGCATTCTCAAAGATCCATCCCACCCTGGCAATGTTTTTCTGCCATCGGGGAGAAGGTACAGAAGCCTGAACACATGCACCAGCCGGTTTAGAAACAGTTTCTACCCTACTCTTGTTAGAATACTGAATTAACGCACAAACTCTTAACATTCTCCTGTATCTGTGTTTTGTTTTTGCCGCTGTTTACCTATTATTTACTATCTATACTACTTAACTCTGTGATCTGCCTCTATTGCTCGCAAGACAAAACTTTTCACTGTGCCTCAGTACACGTGACAAATTCAGTTCAGTTATTCAATTCATTCATGTAATGATAACTGGAGCCAGGCCTAGTGAGGGCAAATCCATTGTATGTAAGGTGCTAGAGTTGAGGAGAGTACTGGGGGGATATGGAGAAGGGTGTGACCAAAATGGAGGACAGTGTTCACTGTCCACAGTTGTTGAACTCGTTATTGAATCCTGAAGGGTGTAAAGAGCCTAAATGGAAACTGAGGTGGTCTTCCTCCAACTTCCTTGAAGCACTGCAGCAGGCCCAGAGTGGAAATGTTAATGTGGGAACAATTGAAATGGCAAGCAACCAGAAGATCAGAGTCAATCTTGCAGTCAGAGTGGAGTTGTTCTGTACAGTGGTCACCCAGTCTGTGCTTGGTCTCCCCAGTGTGGACGGGGACCATGCTGTGAGCAGAGAATGCTGTACTCTTGACTGAACAAACTACAAGGGAAATGCTGCTACGCTGGGAAGATGTGTTTGGGACCTTGAACATTGAGGATTCAGGGCCCAAAGGACAAGTGTTACAGCTTCTGTGATCACACGGTGAGGGTTGGAGGAGGTGAGGTGGGCATGAGAAAGTATTAGGAGTGATGGAGGTGTTGACTTGAGTCACATGGAAGGAATTGACCCTGTTGAATACTGATGGGGGAGGGGAAGGGGAAAATGTTTGGTAGCAGTATCCTACTGGAAGTGATGGAATATCCTCACCTCTAGATTTGATTTAAGACTCCCCCTTTATTACCATTTGTATTCCTTTTGTCTTTTTTTCAGGCCACACTCACCATCTGTTCCACTTGCTCCTCCTCCCAAAACAAATACTATTGCTTTCAATTGCTCAGCTCCAAAGAAGAATCATGAAGCATGGAAGTCTGTTTCCCTCTCCACAGCTGATGCCAGGCCTGCTGAGTTTCTCCCGCATTTTCTATTTTTATTTCAGATTTCCTGCATCTGTAGTATTTTGCTCTCAGTTGTCTGCATCTGTTGGAGCAGAGCTTCACCTGTGTAATTCCTTGCCAATCTGAATTACAATGAAATTCACAGACATGTTCCTAATTCTAAACCTTCACGGGGCTTTTTCAGTAGTTATAGAAATCTCTGCATTTATGCTGGGAGAGCCCAGAGATGAGTGAGAATTGGAAAAGTGAAAGCATCCCTCCCATAAAAGATTAATCTGATGGAAAATAATTACCAGCAGAATCCATTGTCCAGTGTATTGGGTCACCAAATATTCCCTGTTACAACAGTGACTACAAGTCATTTGCACTTCCATTAGCTGTAAAGCAATATTCAGTTTTCATGAAAGGTGCTATACAAATGCAAGCCTTTCTGTTTCCTTTTCATTTGAGAATTTCATGAGGCTGAATCCAGTGATTACAGAATAGAAGTTACAAAGAAAAAAATGGAATAATTTGTAATCCAAATAAATATGAGCTCACTTTATATTTTATGTAATCGATCTTCTCTTGGCATCCGCTGAGATTGAAGGCAACAGTAATTCATATTTGAATAACAGAGAAATTGTAATATTTTCTCAAAAATGCATTTTAAAAACATTTCTTATTCAAATGATTAATCAAGAGTAGGTTCTCATGAATGTTTTAGTTTGTGAATTATGAGGTTTTACTCTTTAGCTTGTAGCCATCTCATACTTTGAGTTGTTCATTGCAACAAAGATGAACAGATTTTCCATCCTGACAGGGTCATTCCTTCTGTGTTGTTGGGTCAAACGTCTGGAATTCCCTCCCTAAGGGCATTGTGGGTCTACCAGCACTGCATGGACTGCAGTGGTTCAAGAAGGCAGCTCACCACCACCTTCTCAAGGGGCAACTAGGGACGGGCAATAAATGCTGATCCAGCCAGTGACACCCACCTCCCATGAATGAAAGAAATTGTTCCTTGGAATGTAGATTTCTCACACTCCTCACAATTTCCCCCAACATTGTCATCTGCCCCTTGCTTACATGGGGACCACTTTTGTTTCAGACTTGGACGGTATGGGTTTTATGCTCATGGATGCATGAGCATAGGATCGCAGCTGACACTAAAGGAGGAGTGCGACATTGTCAGAGGTGCTGTCTTTGGTCTGAGATGTTAAATTGAGCTTGCGCCTGCTGCCTCAAGTCGATACATGTCTGTGACAAAACATAGAGTCATAGAGATGGAAACAGACCCTTCGGTCTTATGAAGAAAAATATCAAATTCTACATCCCTTGGTTCCTCAACCACTAACATTAGAAACAGATTACCTGTCTTCATTGCATTGTTGTTTGTAGGACTTTGCTGTATGCAAATTGGCTTCTCTGTTTCTTACAATTGAACAGAGGCTGCACTCCCAAAAGGGACTAAATAGAATATTGTGAGGTCATTAAAGACAGCGTGCAAATGTTCTTTTTTTGTTTAATTGAGTGAGTGAGGGGAATTGAGTATGATGTACACTTGGACTTTTCAGTTTGGATTCGCACCATTTTAATAAAATTCAGAGTGCTGCCTCACAACAGAACACAAGATGTTCCTTTTTTATTGTTTCGTATTGATCTCGCCTTCATCCAGGGATCACCCAGCAAAAGACCTTGTCATCGCCTCCCGATCTACCCACCCACTTATACTTTCCACTGTGCAGAACATCCCATCTGAACCCCTGGAAAGTTGATCAATTTATCGGCATTAACTTTATTTGTTAAAGGTCATAAGTAATTTATTAATTCATGCCAGAATAAAAAATGTGGAAATGTTTAACTTGTAAACATTCAAACTACATGAGAACCTGTGAAATATGTTGTACTATCACCACAGTAGTCTTCTCCTGAGAAACTAATACTTATCTTGTATTGATATTTATGAAATAAAATTACCAGGAATACCAATTTCACTTGTAAAACAACATTATTGTTGCTCCATGTATGATGACTCTAGAATAGCGAGGTTATGCTTCAATTTACAGGGTATTGGTGAGACAAAGGCTTCAGAAAATATTTACAAGGATGTTGCCAGGGTTGGAGGTTTTTGAGCTACAGGGAGAGGTTGAATAGGCTGGGGCTGTTTTACCTGGAGCATCGGAGCCTGAGGGGTGACTTATAGAGGTTAATAAAATCATGAGGGGATTGGATAGGATAAATAGACAAAGTCTTTTCCCTGGGATTGGGGGAGTCCAAAACTAGAGGGCATAGGTTTAGGGTGAGAGGGGAAAGATATAAAAGAGACCTAAGGGCAACATTTTCACACAGAGGGTGGTACGTGTATGGAATGAACTGCCAGAGGAAGTGGTGGAGGCTGGTACAATTACAACATTTAAAAGGCATCTGGATGGGTATATGAAGAGGAAGGATTTGGAGGGATAGGGGCTGGGTACTGGCAGGTAGGCCCAGATTAGGTTAGGATAGCTGGTCGACATGGACAAGTTGAACTAAAGGGTCTGTTTCCATGCTGTACATCTCTATGACTCTAAGACCAGGCCAGAACCCCTCAAAATATATTAAGAAAGTAGTCTAGATCCTAACGTTTCTTATTTTAAAAGCAGATGTGAAGTGGATATTTCAGGTCAAACCACTCGGCTTTAAGCAAAACAGAATTTATTTAAACACTACAGTTGAAACGCAAACAAATGGAAACAAAATTTAGAATTACTTAACTTTTGCAAACTTAACTGACCCGACATAACAGCCTAACTAAGGAGCTGTTCCAATTCCCATAACATCCCATAAACTTAGGCAGGAGAGGTTTCAGAGACAGAAGCCAGTCAGGAATCATCTGCTGAAGCATGGAACCTTCTTGCACTGCAACAGCTTCTCACTGTTTTCAGCTGCTTCTCTGCTACACCAAAACCAAACTAGAAAAAAAAACGTGAACTGGAGGACTGGCCACTCCCCTTGCATTGTTAAAGTAAACATGTCCAGACACTTTGGCACCTCTGTCTTTATGATTTCTCTTGGAAAAAAAACCAAGGACAAAATAACCTTTGTTAAAGTGAGAGCATTGTCACTGATACATCAGCAGTACTGTGTACTGTAGTGGCCACTGTATTTACTGAAGGATGTTAACTTGTTGGAAGTAGGTTCAGACAAACTTTATTCGACTATTACCTGAAGTGAGCAGATTTGTTTTGTATGGGATTTATGGCTTATCCTGAATTGGCCAGAGGATGTCTGGAGTCACATGTAGGAGAGACCAGTGTGAAGATGCTACTCCTTTAAGGTTATTCTGTCTGTGTTGATTTGTTGAGACAGGTCGTAAAGGCAGGGGTACTGACATGTCTGAACTGACTACTTTAATAATGGCTAACAGATGCTTCTTAAGTCAACAATCAGAAAAGCCTTTCATGTTCTTTTTAAACACTTGTACAATGAATGGAGAGTGGTCAGTTCTCTCAGTTCAGAGTTTTTTCTAGTTATGGGTTAGTTTTAGCTGGCTACCTAAAGAACCAGCTCCATGCTGATCCTCTCTCTCTCTGACATCTCTCTCCTGTAAGAATCTGGGTTTGAATTTACCTTTTTGCCAAGGGGTGTGATTATGGGATGTTGCAGGAAATTGGAACAGCTCTTTGCTAAGTTGTGCTTTAGTGTCAGCTGGGTTTTCAAATGTTATTCTAAATTTTGTTTTCTTTTGTTCCTGTGAAAATAAATTCTGTTTTGTTTAAAACCAAGTGGTTTGACCAGCTGCTCCACTCCTGGAAGATTCACCTTGGAAGATTCATTTGCTGAAAATAACTAACAAAGTTTGGTTATAGACTACATTTTAAAAATGTTTTGAGGGGGTCTGGTCTTGTCCACTCCATAACACCAGGTAAAGATAGCCGTTTCTTTCCCTAAAGGACTTTAGTGAACCAGATGGGGTTTTCCTGGCAATGGATTTATGGTTACCATTAGACTCTTAATTTCCAGATATTTATTGAATTCCAATTCCATCAACTGGTGTGATGGGATTTGAACCCAGCTCCCCAGAACATTATGTGTATCTCTGGAATAACAGTCCATCACTGGGCCGTTGCCTCCCCTTCTGTGGAATGGTTGTGCAGGCTAGGCCTGTATCCTCTGGAGTTCAGAAAACCCATCAGCAACATATAAGATCCTGAGGGGACTGGACCAGATGGAGGCTGAAACGATGTTTCCTCTTGTTGGTGAATCTAGAACTTGGGGTCACTGGTTGAAAATAAGGGGTGCCCATGTGAATCAGAGATAAGGGAACATAGTTTTCTCTCAGAGGATTGTGAGGCTTTAGCATTCCCTTACAGAAAAGGCAGTGGATGCAGAATCTTTAAATTTTTTTAAGGCAAAGGTAGATAGATTCTTGATGACCAAGGAGACAAAATCGTTGGGAGCATGCAGGAATGTAGAATTGAAGTCAAAATCAGATCAGTCACAATCTTATTGAATTGCCTATTCTTGTTTCTTGTTAGTATGGTCATATGACTCATGGCGTGAGCATGGGAGCCAGTCTGCATGTCAAGTGTGTGTGTCAGTAGAGAGCTTGGTCTGTTCTCTCCTCAGCGCCTTGGTTGGGGTCTTGCTTGTCAGTGAGTTGCATTATTGTCCACTGCACTTGGATTGTCTCATGCACAACAATTTGAGTATCACTGGTTCGAATGGCACGTGAGATTGGGTACAAGTTTGGTTATAATTCTAAAGGATTTGCTGGAGCAGAGGGGCCTAGCGGTAAGTGTGCACGTATCATTGAATGTGGCAGAACAGGTGAAGAGGACAGTAAATAATCTTTAGAGTGACTTAGTCTTTATTCATAGGGACATAGGGTCCAAGAGCAAGAGTCCAAGACCTGATAGACCTCAGCTGGAGTTGTGGGATCCACATCATCATAAAAATGTGAATGCATTGGAGAGAGTGCAGAATTGATTTACAAGAATCATTCCAGGAATGAGAAACTTCAATGATGAGGAGAAATGGAAGAAATTGTGAATGTTCTCCGTGGAGAGAAGAGGGCTCTGAGGTGATCGGATAGAGGTTTATAAAATGTGTAGGCTTCATAAAGAGAAGCTGTTTCTGCTTGTAAAAGGAACAAGAGAGACACAGATTTAAAATGAGGTACAAAAGAAACTAGAGTGATGAGAGAAAATAATTTTTCATGCAGTGAGTAGTTAGGATATGGAATGCACTGTCTGGAAATGTGCTGAAGGCAGGTTCAATCGAATGTTGGCTGATTACTTGGATGTAAACAGTGTGCTAAGGTATGGAGGAAGTGCAGGAGATTTATATTCGGTAATGACGATCACTTGAGGAGCCAATGCAGGCATGATGGGCTGAATGGCCACCTTCAGCAAAAACTTTGTGATGTTGAGAACATCAGAGGAACATTGGAATATTTAATGTATGAAGTGGAGCGCATTAGGGAAAATATTAGCAATTAATGTGCTGTGCAATTCACGTGTGCGTAATTTTCTTTTTAGATTAGATTACTTACAGTGTGGAAACAGGCCCTTCGGCCCAACAAGTCCACACCGCCCCGCCAAAGCGCAACCCACCCATACCCCTACATTTACCCCTTACCTAACACTAAGGGCAATTTAGTATGGCCAATTCACCTGACCTGCACATCTTTGGACTGTGGGAGGAAACCGGAGCACCCGGAGGAAACCCACACAGACAAGGGGAGAACGTGCAAACTCCACACAGTCTGAGGCGGGAATCCAGTAAAAAAACTGAGTCAGAGTTTCTGACTGCTTTGGTTTATTATTGTCACATGTACCTAGGTACAGTGAAAAGTTTTGTTTTGTGTGCAGTGCAGGCAGGTCATATCATACAAAGTGCATTAGGATGATAGAACAGGCTGAAGAATACAATATTACAGCTGCAAAGAAGGTGCACAAAGAGTGAGATCAACATTAAATTTAAAATTTGGGAGGTCCATTCAGCAGTCTAATAACAGCGGGAAAGAAGCTGTTCTTAAACCTGTCAGTACATATGTTTAGGCTTTTGTACCTTCTGCCTGATGGAAGAGATTGCAAGAGATTATAATGGGGGAGGGAGGGGTCTTTGATGTTGTCTGCCTTCCTGAGGCAGCAGGAAGTGTGGATGGAGTCAACAGATGGGTGGTTGGCTTGTGTAATGGACTGGACTGTGTTCAGAACTCTCTGTAGATTGACAACAGCATTAAATGTTAATGGGCAAGAAAGTGGAGTTAAAGCCACAATCACATGTGCCATGAACTTAGTGACTGGCAGGAGGCTTGAAGGGCTGAATGACTCATTCCTGCTCCATTTACTCTGCTGCCATATTCTCTCAAGTGTTCCTAATAAAATGTCTTCCTGGTAATAATACTCCTTCATTCAGAGTGCGAAAGAATGAATGACCTTTGGTTAGATGTAATGCAAGGGAATAGATTGGCTGAACATCTGTTGCCTTTGCAGATACTGAAGCATTTCATTGGATCATTCTGGCCCTTCTGGATCTGCCCTTCAAGTATGCCTCTGCCCCGCCCATTTTGGCACCAATTGGCTCACCCAACTGGTGACCTCTTGCCCAGGCTCCTTTGGAGACATCTGGCCCCTGCCCTTCCTGATAACAGAAGGTGCTGGGTTTGCCCAATGTGGGGACAGTTAAACTGCGATAAGCCTGAAGGATGTGACAAGACACAGATAGGAGATGACTGACTGGCTATGAGCGGAGTCTATCAATTTTGGGGAGAAGATAGGAGCAATGTTTAAAATTAGCAAGAGTGACATGCTTGCAAATGTATCTGAACATATCAAGTCATGGTTAATTTTATTTTAAGAGTGAAATGCAATGAAATACATTTCAATTTTAAAACCAAGTGAGTGTGTTAATGAGTGACACTCAGCGTGATTCAAAGAAACAGCTGAGGTTAAGAATATCTTCACTGTCGCTTTGCTGGGTGACACCATTTGTTCCCATGAAGGTAAATGCGTCAGTAAGTATAAGATATTCAAGGATGTTTTTCATCTAGGCTGCTGCCTCTATGGGTATCTCTTGCTGTCACTGTCTCTGCTTCACACAACCTCTCTCTCATCCCACCATCCTAGAATTACCAGCAACAGCTTTTATTTCTGTTTTATTTTACACAGGCATGATAACAAAAAAAACAGACCATTCAGCCACCTGGTCCCTCCCAATGTTTATCCCCCACGTAAAAATCCTTCCACCCAACATCTCTTCCTCCAACCAATGTATCCTCCTTTCCTTTCTCCCTCGTATGTAATCTGGTTGACTTTTTAATGTGTACATGCTATTAGTCTCAGGTATTCCCCTTGCATCAAGTCGCATCATCTCCTTCTCAAACACCTTCTGCAAAACCATTCAATAGCTCTTTTGATCCCCTAGTTTCTGAGGGTGTAACTATTCAATCTCTTTTCCTTAACCAAATGTGAGTGTAAACCATTATCCTTGTCATACTTTTGGAGACAGTAAGGAAGCCAGAGTCAATAGATAGATTAGATTCACTACAGTATTAAAATGCACCCTTCAGCCCAACAAGTCCACACCGACCCTTCGGAGAGTAAACCACCCATACCCATTCTCCTAACCTATATTTACCCCTGACTAAATGCACCTAACACTACAGGCAATTTAGTATGGCCAATCCACTTAACCTGCACATCTTTGGACTGTGGGAGGAACCCAGAGGAAACCCACACAGACACGGGGAAAACGTGCAAACTCTGCACAGACAGTCACCTGAGGCAGGAATCGAACACGGGTCCATGGTGCTGTGAGGCAACAGGGCTAACCACTGAACCACTGTGCTGCCCGGTATAGATAGGAGGCTGGAAGACACAGCAAGTCAGACAGCTCCCGAGGAGCAAGAAAGTCAACGTTTCAGGCTGAAACCCAAGAAAAGAGGTTCAGCTACTCGGATGCAGTCTGATCCGCTGTGCTTTTCCAGCCTCCTATCTATTTATCATTGCCTTCTTTCTTTGACTATTTCACTCATTCCTTTTCTGACAGTCTTAGTCTGGTATAAGAACCATCCTTCTCTCTGAAGAACTCACACTGTATTCTTGGGGTTCTTCCTTTCCCTCATCATCTTCAAGCTAACCCCTTGACAACCTCATCCACGATTGATCTCAAATCAACATTCTCAATGTTCCATGTTGGAGCTCTACAGAACTTTGGTTTGGCCACATTTGGAGTACTATGTGCAGTTCAGGTCACCTTACTACAGGTAGGATGTGATTGCACTGGAGTGGGTACAGAGGAGATTTACCAGAATGTTGCCTGGGTTGGAGCATTTCAGTGATGAAGAGAGGTTGGATAAGCTGTTTTCTTCGGAGCATAGAAGATTAACTGGGGAGTCCTGCTTACGGTGGATAAAAATATGTCGGAAGTGGGCAGGGTGGATAGAAAACAGTTAGTCAAAGTGTCAAGGACAAGGAGACGTAATTTTAAAGTGAAAGACAAGAAGTTTGGAAGGGATTTGTGAAAGAATATTTTTGGTGGTGCGGGTCTGGAATGCACTGCCTAAGAGGATATTTGAGACAGGTAACTTCACAAGCTTTAAAAACTAGTGTCCTTTCGATGCAGACTTGATGGGCCAAAACGCATCTTCTGAACTGTATGTACTAATCATATTCTATGAACCCACAGTTGCTTGGTCTGTCTGATGTAAAGCGACAGATGAGCTAAAATGTCTTACGATGCAATATTGATCCAACTGAATCTGCTGAAACGCCTGGGTTTGATGTAGATTCTGGCTTGGAACCCAAGGGTCAGATAGCGATGGGAAAGCAGACAGAGATCAAATGGGAACAGAATAAATCAAAAAGACTATGCCATGATTTTGACATAGTGATGCTGTAGAAGAATAGAAGTAAATGGAGCATGAAGAAAGAAAGATGAAGAGCATTTAACTAAGTATTGATGAAAATAAAGACAAACATGATCGTGGTCAGAGGCCAATATTCCGGAATACAATTAAATTGCAAACGTTAGCTTTAATTCTCACTGGGAGCGCAAAGAATGTATAAAAATACTTGACTGATATCAACATAACATTCAGCTCCATTATTCTCTCTCTCTCTCTATCTCTCCTTCAAAACAAAAGCAACACACATACATTCACTGATTCGCAACACCAGATGTCCCTCATGACTTTAGGCGAAATCATTGCTTGATTCATTTTGAATCTTCCCTGGTAAGATTTGGCCCCTGATGCTGATGTAACAAGGTCATGACTGTAACTGATAATTAAACGACCAAGCCGCTTGAACCTGTACAGCCCCACTGTTGATTACCAACGTATTTCTCTTACGGGAAGTTAATATGCAGTGTATCCATTTGTTGCAATTTACATGCAAGCCCAACAGAATACAAATCCTATGATTTGCATCCATCCATCACCCCCAAGAGCACTAGAAACATTTGTCTGGCTCCATTAACTCCTATCATATAAAGAATAGCGCTACCAGCTCTGAGAAGATCAACTCTAATCATAGTAGAATGTAAATAAGCTGTCAGGGGAGGGGTTGGAGGGGGTTGCGGGGCAGTGGTGGAATTATCATATCTCATACAGAATAATGATTAATGCAAGTACAATAACTTTGTGATTCCAAGGACTAGACGATTAAATAATTCATAAAAGAAAGCTTATAAAAACAGTGACCTTCTCTGCTGATTTTATCGGTAAATGTGGAGGGTTTTTTTATGTGTAAATATTTATTCTTGTGATGTAAGCATCACTAGCTGGGTCAGTATTTATTGCCTGTCCCTAGTTGCCCCTTGGGAAAGTGATGGTGACCTGCTTTCTTGAACTGTTGCAGTCCAATTTGGTGGAGGGACACCCACAAGGCTGTTGGCAATGGCATTACAGGATTTTGACCCATCGACAGTGAAGGAATGGCAATATATTTCCAAGGCAGGATGGTAATTGGCTTGGAGAAGAACTTGCATGGTGTGATGTTTCCAAATATTGGCTGTCTTTGTCCTTCTAGATGGAAATAATCATGGGTTTGGAAAGTGCTATCTAAAGACCCTTGATGAGTTGCTGCAATGCATCTTGTAGGTGGTGTTCTTTGTCTTGGATGGTATTGTGCTTCTTGAGTATTGTTGGAGTTGCACCCATCCAAGCAAGTGGGGAGTATGCCATCACTTTCCTGACTTGTGTCTTATTGATAGTGAGCAGACTTTGGGGAAACAGGAGGTCAATAATTATATAACAGCTGACGAGAGACCCTTAATATTGAAGAGTTTTGATGAGGTAAGTACAAAACAATGATTTTTCTTCTGACCATTGAGTGAGTAAATGAATGAAATGAATACAAGCTTATCAACAGAATGAAGAGAGATGTTTGGGAGAATCACTTTTACTTGAGAGGTCACACCCAATCCAAGTGGGAAATGTTGGTAACACCCATACTCACTTTCACAAGAGAATTGATAGATAGTTTGAAAAGGAAGCTTGAAATATGTCTGTGATCAAACTCCAATCTTGTCAAAGCACCAGCACTCTGGTCAAATGCACCCTCGCCATGAATCCCCAGTTATGAAGGACATACATTTAATTTTCTTTATACTTGAGGGCCGCATTGGTGTATTGTCTCTCCCTCTCTCCTTCCTTTCCTCTGACGTCCCGTCCCTGCACCACAAATATCTCTTTTCTGCTTTCTCTTGAAATCTTAACTAACAAGTCGTCAGTCCCCACATGTTAGTCTTAATCGGGTGTTAAACTACAAAGAGCTTTGTCGCTGAAGACCTATTGTGTTTGTGTTTCCAGCTCAGAACAGGAGCAGGAACCGTCAGTGCTATTTTCTTTTTAAAAATTATCTCTTTAGCTAAGTCCATGAGCAAATGATGCCAAATCTCGACATGCTGCCAATCCTTGAGTTGTTATTAGTTTAGCTCAAGGTTCTATACTCAACTGCATACAGAAGGTTTCATAAATCTCTCTCTCTCTCTCTCTCTATTTGTGAAGAGGGCAACTTAAAAGTGATAAAGTTTGTAAAGTAATAGAGTTAAATAAGTTGCAATTCCTACTTCCTTTGTGTCATTAGTTAATTACAAGTTATTTGTAAGAAACAATTATGTTTCGTTCAGTCGACAAACCTGGTGAGCGTATTGTCTTCGCCCGATTTCATCAGTCGGGTAGATTTGGGTCTTTGGGTTGTTTATTAAATGTTTTGATGATTGTGAGGATTGTGAATAGACTGTAAATAGCTTGATTTCCAGTGCGCTATCCCAGTGACAAAGTACATCCGCTGTGAAGGCACATGTGGCAGCCAGTTTCGTGCATAGCAAGATTCCACTGACAGCAAAGAGACAACATGCAATTATTGAAAACAGAAACTGCCATAACCACACAACAGCCCAGGTAGCCTCTGTGAGGGAAGAGACAGAGAGAGACATTTCCAGTCAATGACCTTTCTTCAGACTAAGTTATGAAACTGTTGATTAGAGAGGATGAACAGAATTCATTGCTTTTCTATGAAGAAAGCCATAGAACTTTTTTTTCAAATATTCACAGTCTGATGAGGGTTTGAATTTAATATAAATTTAGAAAAAACAGCACCTCCTTCAGAAATTGAAAACTCTATTCTTGATCTTGTCCACCATTATGCTATTTTGCAGCATTTGAGCATAGTTCGAGAGGAACTATACTGGGAAATCTAACCAGGGCACACTATCTTTTATAACTTTCTCCCATTAGAAATAAAATATTACAGCGGAGTACTGAGAATAATCTGTAATCAACCCAGGAATTTTTGTTTTAGTGTCAAGGGAAAGAGAAAAACACAAGTCTGAGTTTGAGCATTTGAATTACCTGTCTGCCAGAATACCAAATAGCATTTCCTACCTTTTTCCATCTCAAACATCTAAGTTATTGATGATTCATCATCTAAAATGTTATACCATAAATGTTTAAAGAGTCAAGGGAACGCAACTCAACACTATACAGCAGCCTGCCCAGCAAGCCTCTTATCTGATGACATTGTGATGATTGGTGAGGGAAATAGAAAGTGCTGCTAGATTGTGAGATCTGTGTTCAGGGATGTTGGGTGAAAAAGAAAGAATTTTAGTTGTACCAAAAACATAGTGACCTGCTCATGGCACGTTCTGCTTTTATTCCACTTACCCGCATGAGCTTTAGAACAAAGGGTGGCAGACTGACTCAGTGGTTAGTGCTACTGCCTCCTCGTGCTAGGGACCCAGGTTCAATTCCACTCTTGGGTGACTGTCTGCAGGGAGTTTTCATGTTCTCCCAGTATCTGTGTGTCTTTCCTGTGGGTGTTCTGGTTTACTCCCACAGTTCAAAGATGTGCAGTTTAAGGTGGACTGGCCTTACTAAATGTCTCCTAGTGTCCATGGATGTACAGGCGAGGTGGGTGAGCCATGGAAAATGCAAGGTTATAGGAATAGGGTGGGGATCTAGGTAGGATGCCCTTCAGAGGGTCAGTGTGGGCTAAATGGCCTCTTTTCACACTGTAGAGAATCTGTGATAGATGTAGTTTTTTGTTTGTGTGCTCAATATATTTGTGGAACTGTGTCACCAATGGCAAAGCAGAGGTTAGACATAGAGACATAGAGTCATAGAGAAATACAGCACGAAACCGACCCTTCGGTCCAACCCGTCCATGCCGACCAGATATCCCAACCCATCTGCCATCACTTGGCCCATATCCCTCCAAACCCTTCATATTCATATACCCATCCAAATGCCTTTTAAATGTTGCAATTGTACCAGCCTCCACCAGATCCTCTGGCAGCTCATTCCATACATGTACCACCCTCTGCCCCTTAGTTCTCTTTTAGATCTTTCCCCTAACACCCCTAACCTATGGCCTCTAGTTCTGGACTCCCCAACCCCAGGGAAAAGACTTTGTCTATTTACCCTATCCATGCCCCTCATGATTTTATAAACCTCAATAAGGTCACCCCTCAGCATCCAACGCTTCCAGAGAAAACAGCCCCAGCCTGTTCAGCCTCTCCCTGTAGCTCAGATCTTCCAACCCTGGCAACATCCTTGTAAATCTTTTCTGAACCCTTTCAAGTTTCACAACATCTTTCTGATAGGAAGGAGACCAGAATTGCACGCAATATTCCAATAGTGGCCTAACCAATGTCCTGTACAGCCCCAATATGACCTCCCAACTTCTGTACTCAATACTCTGACAGGTAATGGAAAGCATACCAAACGCCTTTTTCACTATCCTATCAACCTGCACTCCAAGGTCTCTTTGTTCAGCAACACTCCCTAGGACCTTACCATTAAGTGTATAAGTCCTGCTAAGATTTGCTTTCCCAAAAATGCAGCACTTCGTATTTATCTGAATTAAACTCCATCTGCCACTCACCAGCCCATTAGCCCATCTGATCATGATCCTTTTGTAATCTGAGGTAACCTTCTTCACTGTCCACTACACCTCATGAGTCAAAACTTCATTAACACTGCTCGATAATGTGCTTTGAGAAGCCTCAATAGTGCTGTAGACACTGCATACTCCTTCACTAAGGCAGGAAGGAAGCGGCCAGCTCAGCCCCACTGCCTTTCCCACTGGGGCTGAGAATCACAAATGGTTGTTTTTGACAGGCATTGGAGCAGACCCCACCCAAAGGTGCTCTGATCATGTAGACTTTCCTCATCTTTAGGTGGGCAAAAGTCAGGAGATTTGGGTACCAAACAATTGAGGCAGATCCCCTTACAGCATCACAATCATGGAGCAGGAAAAGCACACTCTGTTAAAATAATGGTGGCCTGAGCTTAGTGGGGTCATAACCCTAACCCTCATTGAAAATAGGGACAACAATGAAGAGGCAGGAGTCGGCCATTTGGCCCACCAAACCTTGTCTATCATTCAATAAGATCATGGCGCCTTTGGCTGTAGATTCAGTTCAATTTTCCTGTCTGCCCCATGTACCATTTGGTTCCTTTATCTATTGAAAAATCCAGCAAACTCAGTCTTATTAAATTGAGAGACCCAATATCCACTAGCTTCTGATAAAAAGAATTTCATGGTCTTAACAACTATCTGAGAGAAGATACGTCTCTCAGAGAAGGTTTGTTGGGAACGAACGAGACTCACGGTTGGTGTGTTGCCTCCTAGGTGCCAGGGTCCATGATATCTCGGATCATATCTTTGGGGTCCTGAAGGGAGAGGGTGACCAGCCTCAAGTCGTTGTACATGTAGGTACCAATGACATAGGTAGAAAGAGGGATAGAGATGTAAGGCAGGATTTCAGGGAGCTAGGGTGGAAGCTGAGAGCTAGAACAAACAGAGTTATTATCTTTGGTTTGTTACCCGTGCTACCTGATAGCGAGGCAAGGAATAGGGAGAGATATCAGCTGAACACGTGGCTGCAAGGATGGTGCAGGAGGGAGGGTTTCAGGTACTTGGATAATTGGGGATCATTCTGGGGAAGGTGGGACTTGTACAAACAGGACACTCTTCACTTGAACCAGAGGGGTACTAATATCCTGGGTGGGAAATTTGCTGGTGTTATTCGGGTGGGTTTAAACTAGCTCAGCAGAGGGATGGGAACCGGAGGTGTAGCTGCAGTGCACAGGAGGATGAGAGTAGAAAGGACAGGGACAGGATTTCAGGGTCACAGGAATATGCTGGCAGACAGTGAAGTGGTTTGAAGTGTGTCTACTTCAACGCCAGAAGTATCCAAAATAAGGTAGGTGAGCTTACAGCATGGATAGGTACCTGAGACTTTGATGTTGTGGCCATTTCAGAGACATGGATAGAGCAGGGTGAGGAATGGATTTGCAGGTTCCATGGTTTAGATCTTTCATTAAGAACAGGCAAAGTGATAAAAGAGGGGAGGCGTGGCCTTGTTAGTCAAAGATAGTATAATGGTGACTGAGAGAACTTTTGATGAGGACTCGTCCACTGAGATAGTGTGGGCTGAGGTTAGAAACAGGAGAGGAGAGGTCACACTGCTTGGAGTTTTTTATAGGCCTCCGCAGAGTTCCAGGGAGGTGGAAGAGAGGATTAGTAAAATTATTCTGGGTAGGAGTGAAAGGAACAGGGTGGTCATTATGGGGGACTTTAACTTCCCCAACATTGACTGGAAATGCTATAACTCGAGTACGTCGGATGGATCAGTTTTTGTCCAATGTGTACAGGAGGGTTTCCTGACACAGTATGTCAAAGGGCCGACAAGAGGGGAGGCCACACTGGATCTGATGCTTGGTAGCGAACCAGACCTGGTGTTTGATTTAGTTGTAGGTGAGCACTTTGGAGAGAGTGACCATAATTCAGTATTGTTTAGTTTAGCGATGGAAAGGGATAGGTACATGCCACAGGTCAAGAGTTATAGATGGGGGAAGGGCAATTATAATGCGATTAGGCATGAATTAGGATGCATAGAATGGGGTAGCAAAATGCAGGGGATGCAGACAATGGAAATGTGGTGCTGGTTTAAGGAACAGATATCGCGTGCCCTTGATAAGCATGCCCCTGTCAGGCAGGGAGGAAGTGATAAGGTAAGGGAACCGTGGTTTACAACAGAAGTTGCATCTCTTGTTATGAAGAAGAAGGAGGCTTATGTGTTGATGAGGCAAGATGGTTCAGATGAGACGATGGAGAGTTACAGATCAGCTAGGAAGGATTTAAAGAGAGAGTTAAGAAGAGCAAAGAGAGGACATGAGCAGTCTTTAGCAAATACAATAAAGTAGAACCCTAAAGCTTTCTATAGGTATGTGAGGAATAAAAGGATGATTAGGGTAGGAATAGGGCCATTCAAAGACAGAAGTGGGAAGTTGGGTGTGGACCCTGTAGAGATCGGAGAGGTGCTAAATGAACATTCCTCATCGGTGTTCACTCAGGAAAAGGAGAATATTGTAGAGGAGAAGAATGAGGTACAAGATATTAGACTAGAAAGGATCAAGGTTAGTTACACACAGGTGTTATCAATTCTCGAAGGAGTGAAAGTAGACAAGTCCCCTGGGCCAGATGGGATTTATCCGAGGATTCTCTGGGAAGCGAGGGAGGGGATAGCAGAGCCTTTGGCTTTGATATTTGGAGTCATCATTGTCTACAGGTTTAGTACCTGAGGACTGGAAGATTGCAAATGTTGTACCATTGTTCAAGAAGGGCAGTAGAGATTACCCAGGTAATTATAGACCAGTGAGCCTTATTTCTGTTGTAGGAAAGGTTTTGGAGAGGATTATAAGAGATAAGATTTATAATCATCTAACAAGCAACAATTTGATTTCAGATAGTCAACATGGTTTCATCAAGGGCAGGTCGTGTCTCACAAACCTCATTGAGTTTTTTGAGAAGGTGACCAAGCATGTAGATGAGGGTAGGGCAGTTGACGTGGTATACATGGACTTCAATAAAGCCTTTGATAAGGTTCCACATGGTAGGCTGATGGAGAAAATGCAGAGGCATGGGATTGAGAGTGATTTAGCAGTTTGGATTAGAAACTGGCTTTCTGAAAGAAGGCAGCGAGTGGTGATTGATGGAAAATATTCTGTCTGGAGTCTGATTACTAGTGGTGTGCCACAAGGATCTGTTTTGGGACCACTGCTGTTTGTCATTTTCATAAATGACTTAGATGCAGGCATAGGTGGATGGATTAGTAAATTTGCAGCTGACACTAAAGTCGGTGGAGTAATGGACAGTTTGGAAGAATGTTGCAGGTTGTAGGGGGACTTGAATAAACTGCAGAATTGGGCTGAGATGTGGCAAATGGAGTTCAATGCAGGCTAAATGTGAGGTGATGCACTTTGGGAAGAATAACAGGAAGGCAGAGTACTGGGTCAGTGGAAAGATTCTTGGTAGTGTGGATGTGCAGAGGGATCTTGAAGTCCATGTGCATAGATCCCTGAAAGTTGCCACCCAGGTGGATAGTGCTGTTAAGAAGGCATACGGTGTGTTAGGGTTCATTGGTAGAGGGATTGAGTTCCGGAACCACAATATCATGCTGAAACTATACAAAATGCTGGTGCAGCCATGCTTGGAATATTGTGTACAGTTCTGGTCGCCCCATTACAGGAAGGATGGGGAAGCATTGGAAAAGGCACAGAGGAGATTTACCAGGATGTTGACTGGTCTGGAGGGAAGGTCTTATGAGGACAGGCTGAGAGACTTGGGTCTGTTCTCATTGGAAAGAAGAAGGCTAAGAGGGGATTTGATAGAGACATACAAGATGATCAGAGGATTAGGTAGGGTAAACAGTGAAAGTCTTTTTCTGTGGATGATGATGTCAGCTTGTACGAGAGGGCATAACTACAAAGTGAGGAGTGATAGATTTAAGACAGATGTCAGAGGCAGGTTCTTTATGTAGAGAGTGGTAAGGGTGTGGAATGCCCTACCTGCTAAGGTACTCAACTCAGCCACATTAGGGAGATTTAAATAATCCTTAGCCAAGCACATGGATGATTTTGGGATAGTGTAGGGGGACGAGCTGAGAATAGTTCACAGGTCGACGCAACATCGAGGGCCGAAGGGCCTGTTCTGCGCGGTATTGTTCTATGTTCCATGTTCTATGTCTCCTCACCCCCTGCCTTAAAAGGGAGACTGTTTATTCTTACTGTACATCTCTCTCTCCCTCAAAAGGAAATAACTCCAGCTATTGGTTGTAGTCAAGGCATGCAAAGTGCTAATTTCTTTTTCATTCATACACGGGATGATAATATCACTGACTGGACCAGCATTTATTGCCCAGCCTTAATTGACCAGAGGGCAGTTAAGATTTGACCACATTGCTGTGGGCTTGGAGTCACACATAGGCCAGACCAGGTAAGGATGGCAGATTTCCTTCCCCGTGGGTCATTAATGAACCAAAAGGGATTTTCCCCAACAATCATTTTGTGGTCATTATTCAACTCTTAATTACAGACTTTTATTGAATTCAAATTGTGGTGGGATTTAAACCTAGCTCCCCAGAACATTAGCTGTGTCTCTGGATTATTAGTCCAGTGATTATACCACTAGGGCTTTGCCTCCCCATGATACCCCATTCCTTTTCTTTAAAACATGACAAACTTGGCCAAAGAAAATGCAACAGTGAGAAATCGAGGGCAGTTTCAATAAAATCCTGCACCACATCAATAAATCTTTAACAACTTAGGAGAAAACTTCTCTTCAGAGTCATCACTTCACTCTCAATCTTTGTTTCCAGTTGTGGGAGAGAAAAATTAAAGGAGTTTTTATTCTCCTCCACAGATTTTATTTGAAGTTCTTTCCAGTTATTTCAAGCATCACAATGACTGAAGATTTTTATTGGAGTTTTTGATGCAAAAAGTTGGTTATCCTGAATCCCCACAAATTAAATAATGAATGTGAAACCTGGTCTTCAACCTCTGCATCTGAAGTTCTTTAAAAGACAGACAGTGGCCTCTGAAGAGATTATAGATGGATAGAATGGGAACAACACATCTGAAAGATAAGGAGAGCTTTTCATTTGTTATATAACCAGTTACATTACAGTCTGAAACAAAATGTGAAATGCTTCAAGGAGCATTCTTTATTATAATTATTATGCTGTCCTCCAGGCTTCAGAACCAACACAGTGCTCTTATACTTGAAGGTGCTGATGAGGCCAGTGGGATATCGGACCGTGATGTAAGTCATTAAAAGTTGGATGCCAAGCTCAAATTACAAAATGGGTGAAGTTGTTCAGTGTGAAACTGCCTGGTAGCAGTCTCTGGTACTCTTTGATCTGTCTGTTCATAATAACTGTCACTGCATATGGTCAGGTTAAGTCAGACAGCTGACAGTCTGCTGCATAATGATACCAGGCTTGACATGTGATTAATATTCCATATAGCATTCACTCAGCATCAAGACTGTGCATCAGCTTTGGATGTTCAAGGCAACTGAGTTTCATTTCCTTTTCATTACCCTATCACTTCTCTTGTAATCTCTGCTTGTCCTGTTTTGTGGTAAAGATCAGAGAGAGCATCTCTGCTCTATTGGCTCAGAATGAATATGAGAGATCAACCTCCCGCTTTGAATAAAGCCTGCTGCCAATCATTCTTGGCCACACCATGAAGTCAAGACACTTGCAAATTGAAAATGGGTCAGGAGCAGCAGGCCTGAGCAGGAATGTGGTGAATTGGTGGAATTCTTTCCCGCAGAGTGCTTGTCAAGGTTGGGTCATTAATTATAAACAAAGCCAGTCAGGAAATCAACAGCTATAAAGAGAAGTTGGGAAAGTGGAATTGAGCTTGATCAGACAGAGTCTTAGAGATTCTGGATTAGTGGTGCTGGAAGAGCACAGCAGTTCAGGCAGCATCCAAGTAGCTTCGAAATCGATGTTTCGGGCAAAAGCCCTTCATCAGGAATAAAGGCAGTGAGCCTGAAGCGTGGAGAGATAAGCTAGAGGAAGGTGGGGGTGGGGAGAAAGTAGCATAGAGTACAATGGGTGAGTGGGGGAGGGGATGAAGGTGATACTCTATGCTACTTTCTCCCCACCCCCACCCTCCTCTAGCTTATCTCTCCACGCTTCAGGCTCACTGCCTTTATTCCTGATGAAGGGCTTTTGCCCGAAACGTCGATTTCGAAGCTACTTGGATGCTGCCTGAACTGCTGTGCTCTTCCAGCACCACTAATCCAGAATCTGGTCTCCAGCATCTGCAGTCATTGTTTTTACCTTGTAGAGTCTTAGAGATGTCCACCATAGAAACAGGCCCTTCAGTCCAACTCATCCATACTGACCAGATACCCTAAATTAACCTGGTCCCATTTGCTAGCACTTAGTCCATATCCCTCTAAACCCTTCTTATTCATATACCCATCCAGATGCCTTTTATATATTGTAATTGTACACTCCTCCACCACTCCCTCTGGCAGCTCATTCCATACACGCACCAAGCTCTGCATGAAAAAGTTACCCCTTAGGTCCCTTTGAAATCTTGGCCCTCTCACCTTAAATCTATGCCCTCTAGTTCCCTGGGGGAAAGACCTTGGCTATTTACCATATCCATGCCCCTCGTGATTTTTTACACTTCCATAAGATAACCCCTCAGCCTCTGATGCTCCAGGGAAAACAGCCCCAGTGTGTTCAGCCTCTCCCTACAGGTCAAAACCCACCAACCCTGACAACATCCTTTTAAATGTTTTTGGCACCCTCTCAAGTTTTACAACATCTTTCCTACAGCTGGGAGACCAGAATTGACAGCGGTATCTCGAGTGAAGAAACAGCTCCTCATCACAGTCCTAAAAGGCCTGCCCTTTACTCAGAGACTGTGTCTGTTTGTTCAAACCCCCACTGATGGAGGAATCATTCTTTCTGCAATCTGTTCAGCCCTCAAAGAACTTTGCAAGTATCAAAGAGATTCTGTCTCATTCTTCTAAATGCCAGAGAATAGAGACTCAATCTTTCCTTGAAGGATAGTCCCACCGTCCCAGGAATCAGTCTGGTGAACACCCAGAGTACTCTATTTTCTGTGAATTATATCCTTTTTTACAGTAGGTACTGAGAGAGCCCCACAGCCCAGCTCAATTTTGCTCTGTGCCATTGTGCACACAGACACACATTTGCACATTGATACACATATGGCAATAAGCACATGTGAACTTATTGATGCCTATATGTGTAATAAGAATACATCCCTATAGCTCTACACAGTCCTCACAATATGCTTAATAAAAATCATTGGACAATTTACATATTCAACACTTTCAACTGGCCCATGCCTATTAGATGTGACAATATCCCACTAAACTTGCAAATACCTATCTTCCTAATTCAAGGACCTTCCAACTTAGGTGTAATTTAGTATAGAAGTGCCTACAGCTGGGAGACCAGAATTGACAGTGGTAATCCTAAAATGGCCATCCAATGTCCTGTATAGCTGCAACATGACCCACCAAGTCTTTTGTATATTGTATCTCAATAACCTTCACCCCCACCTTAATGTCTAGATCAAATAAGTTCCAATTATTGAAGTCTACTGCAGTTATTGTATTGTCCAATGTATTTTACTCTGAGTTGGACTTAAAATTATAGCATCCCTACAGTGTGGAATCAGGCCATTCAGCCCATTGATCCACAATGATCCTCAGAAGAGCACCCTATCTAGATCTATCCCTTTACCCTATCCCTGTAACCCTGTATTTCCCAGGGCTAATCCACTTAACCTTTGTGACTGTGGGAGGAAACTGGAGCACCTGGACGAAACCCATGCAGACACAGGGAGAATGTGCAAAATCTACTCTGACAGTTGCCTGAGTTTGGAATCTGGAGCTGTGAGGCAACAGCGCCAACCACTGAGCCACCATGTTGCCTAAAATGTTAGCTCTTTTTCTCTCTCCACAGATGCCGTTAGGTCTATTAAGTTTCTTCACTTTCTGTTTGTATTGAGTGTTTTGATTTAAGGACATCACTACTCCAGAGTCCTGTATTTTGTTGTATACAGCTGTATGCTGGTTACCCTCTTGTCCACTGGGTCTTTGTGTGTTACACAAACAGAAATTGCTGGCAACTCTTCATTTGCCACCAGATCTGAAATGTTAACTCTGCTTTCTCTCCACAGCTGCTGCTAGACCTGCTGAATTTCTGAAGCAATTTCTGTTTTTGTTTCATATCTCCAGCATCCCCCATACTTTGTTTCATTTTGTGCCTTTATCTCTGTTCTTAACACTTTATCTTTTAGTAACACAGAATTTCATGTCCTTTTGAGCAACAGTGATGCTCCCTTTAAAATCTGGTTTCTTGCATTCATCAGGACTGGGAAGCAAGAAGTCAAATCTTGAAAGGGAACAGCAATTTATGCAGCATGAGGAGAGGGTGCTGTTTGATTAGCTTTACTCTGATCTTCTGTTTTGCAGACTCAGCAGTTTCCCATGACACAGTGACAAAAATAAACCAAGATCTAAACTGTTGCCCCTTCCAGTCTTGCTGCTGCTTCTCTGGGTCATAGGTGGGGTTTGGGCATAGTCACATAGTGAGTAGTTAAGGTCTGGAAGTGTATTGAGATGGGTCAGTGATTAGCATGGCTGCCTCACAGTGCTAGGGACCTGGGTTCAATTCCACTATCAGGCGACTGTCTGTTTGGTGTTTGTGTGTTGGCTGCCCAGATTTGCTTTGGTTTCCTCCCACAGTCCAAAGATGTGCAAGTTAGGTGGATTGGCTGTGCTAAATTGCCCCCATAATATCCAGGGATGTGCAGGTTATGTGGGTTAGTCTGGGAAAATGCAGGGTTACAGGGAAAGGATGGGATGCTCTTCAGAGGGCCGATGTAGACTTGATGGACTGAATGGTCTGCTTCCACACTGTAAGTATTCTATGAGATATTCAAAAGGGCGATGGGTAGAAATAATGTGAAAGGATATCTGTAAAAAGCAAGAGATTAGCATATAAGTAATGTTGCTAATTTGATGAGTCAGAACAGACAAAATGGGCCAAATGACCTCATTCGGCATTGCATCATTCCTGTGATGCTGAAGGAATACAATCTTTCAGCCTCGATCTACCAATTGCATGACAGTGTCGTTGCAAGTTTGATGTGTTTACAGTCAGACAAACTCTTCTGTTCTATCAGAAGTGTTCAAAGATCTGCACAGAAGAGGGAGAGGGAATAAGTTCCTCGTGAAGAGGTTGAGGACCAATAACAGACTTAAAGTGATTGATTGAAGATCAAAGACATCATGAAGTAAAGCAAAATTCACTCATTAAGAACAGAGAATGCCGTTTTGATCATGGCTTAAGACATGCAAAGATCGAATTTTCAAGGAAAATGTCAGAAATCAAGGTCAATGAAATTGATTTTAGAGAGAGTTAGATTTGATGGGTAAATTGGCCTTCGGTATGGTAACCATTCCACAAGTTTAATGTATTCCCGATGTCTTCCACATCAGCATATTGAGAAACAGTATTTCACATGTCCATAGTAAGTGGGCTTTGAACCCAGACCTCCTGGCTCAGAGGTTGGAATATGAGTATTGCATCACGAGAGCCGTCTCCCAATTTGGTCTTTCAATACTGATTATCTACCCTGCATTGCAATGTAGTGTCATCGATTAAATGCAAATGTTGCAGCAGATTACAATTTAAATTATGGAGAATTGAGTATCTATTGAGCATGCTGTGTAGAACAAACATAAACACAATGCAAGTAATGAGATTACACAGAAGGAGAGAATTCAGCCCATGATGGCTGTGCCAGCTCTCAGCAAGTGTCATTCACCTGTCACTACTCCTTCGCCTTTTTTCCCATGGTCAATCTGTTTCTCTTCAGCTGTGCTGCTGTTTCCCTGGGTGGAGGTCTGGGCACAGTCTGAGCTTTATAGGATCTGACAAGGAGGTGGATTATGGCTGATTAAAATAATTTTTTTTTCTGACTCTTGTTAGCAGGCATAGAAGGACCAGCAACCAAGTCTTCAACAGTAGCAGGGAGAAAGAGAAAAGTGCAATGTACTGAGAATAACATTGCTAATTATCAAGACTACGTTGTGATGAATGGCCATTGATTAAAAGTAGAGGCTGGAGCAGATTACAATGCTAGGTTTGGGCAATTAATGTCTTAGCTGTTGAGCATGATGGGTAGATCAAATATAAGTCAGTGATTATCTCTGAGTCAATAACTTACCCACATCCTTTGCTTAGTACTTTGAACAGTAAAATGAATGAACTCATTATTGCTATGTAAGGTCGGTTTAATACAATTCGATAGCCCATCAATACTGGAGCCTGACATTTGGAACACGACACTAAATTGAGCTGGGCATGAACCAGACCACAAAAAAAACAATTTAAATTAAAGATGGCGTCATTAACATTGGGGCGGTATGGTGCTCTGTGGCTAGCACTGCTGCCTCACAATGCCAGGGTCCCAGGTTCAATTCCAGCCTCGGACGACTGCCTGTGTAGAATTTGCACATTCTCCCCATGTCTGCGTGGGTTTCCTCCGGATGCTTCGGTTTCCTCCCACAGTCCAAAGATGTGCAGGTTAAGTGGATTGACCATGCTAAATTGCTCATAATGTTCAGTGCATTAGTCAGAGGGAAATGGATCTGGGTGAGTTACTCTTCGGAGGGTCGGTGTGGACTTGTTGGGCTGAAGGGTCTGTTTCCACACTGACCCTAATCTAACATTGTAATCAGGAGTAGAATGGTATTGGACATGGTCATTCTCATCCGTGGCTATTGAGAGGAGTTAGGAACAGGCCCAGAATGCTGGATTTGCCAGCTATACTTGCATCTCAAGGACGATTGCAAGCAATGGAGTTATTGAGGTGAATTCCAACCAACGTGACTGAAATAGTAACCTGACATAAAAGGTTTGGCATCTACAGAAGCGGTGAAGCAGTCTTCAGCACTAATACGCAAGTTGGAATGGGTCACATTAGTTAGGACTCAACAAATTTGACTTCAGGTATTTATCTTGAGGACCGTGCATGGCTATTGTATTGCTTTTGAGTAGATTGAATGCCTATGTAGAGTGCGTCTGCCCTTGTCAATGAAGCAAGAGGAAAGGACATCTCATCATATCACTACAACACAGATGAAAGCATTTTCCTACTCTTTTCATGCTTTACGGAGCCAACCCTAATGCATCCATGAGTTTCCAATTTAGTTTGTTTTTTTTACAAGTAGTGACAAAAATCTGGCTTCAACAATAACAATATTTTTTTAAAAACACAATGAACGTTAATTAAAATATTTATGTCTGAGAAAGCATGTTAAAGAAAATCTACATAAATAATGAGATAGCAGTCTTTTAAATAAAAAAAAATTAAGCCTTTAAATCTGAAAAGGTGCTGAAAATAAAATCTATGCAAATATTTAAAACACAGAAAGGATTTTCTGGGAAGGGATCGGATTTTAAAATATGGAGGTCACATGAATGCGGAGAGCAAGCTTTTTTTAGTTTGGCAAGATAAGCATAGGAGTTGAGAGGTCATGTTGCAGCTGTACAGGACATTGGTGAGGGCACTTTTGGAATATTGTGTGCAATTCTGGTCTCCCTCCTATTGGAAGGGTATTGTGAAACTTGAAAGTGTTCAGAAAAGATTTACAAGGACGTTGCCAGGTTTTAAGGGTTTGAGTTATAGGGAGAGGTTGAATAGGCTGGGACTGTTTTCCCTGGAGCATTGGAGGCTGAGGGATGACCTTGTAGAGGTTTACAAAATCATGAGGGGCATGTATAGAGTGAATAGATAAGGTCTTTTCCTTGGGGTGGGAGAGTCCAGAACTAAAGGGCATAGGTTTCAGGTGAGAGGGGGAAAATTTAAAAGCGACATATGGGGCAGTGTTTTCACTCAGATGGTGGTATGTGTATGAATGGCTGGTACAATCACAACATTTAAAAGACATTTGGATGGGTCTATGAATAAGAAGGGTTTGGAGGGATATGGGCTAAGTGCTGGCAAACAGGACTAAATTAGTTTAGGATATCTGGTTGGCATGGATGAGTTGGACTGAAGGATCTGTTCTTGTGCTGTACATCTCCATGACTATGACTCTATGCTTAAATTTCTTCTTGTGCTAATACCTAGTTCAACATCAAAGCAATAGATACCTGTGAGTGGTAGTTAATGAAGGATACGCAACTCGAAAATCTGTCATTAATAAAGGAAACCTTGAAACCATATTAGTTTTTCTGTCTTTTACCTTGTTGAGGTCTCTTTGATGGACAATTGATCAATGGTGAATTTTAGAGATTTCTGTTTCTTTTCATTCTCGAGATTCAGCAGTTTATTCATACTTCATCGTTAAGTATTTGTGATGCGCTGAGTTGAGAGTTTTAGCCAGATTTGAAACATTTAATTATTCCAGTTCACGGCCTGACTAGAGCTTCATTCACTGTGTGCTGACTACTGCTACCCAATAGCTGCTTCAGCCACCATTATACAGAGCAGAGCTGTGAATTCACATAAGCAAAGGCTTAGAGCTTCATCAATTCAGTTTGCAAGACTGACCCACAATAAAATACCCTGACAAACCAGTATAAATGCATTAATCTGTATTCTTTACATTATTACGTAGTGGAAAAAAAACCTGTGTGAATAAAGAACCAGAGAGAAAATTGCATAGATACCAGATGGCTAAAATACTTGAGAGATGAATTGTCATCCACAGAATTTGTTTCAATCCCCATTTTTGAGCATGCTGACTTCAATTAACCTCGCCATCAGGGCTGGAAGGGACTTATTATAAATTGGCCCATTTGGAAATGTATGATGAGCCTCCCAGGAAGCCGATGAAATTTGAACCTGCTTTATCTAGCCCAAAGGTAGGAAAACTATCGGTGCACACAAGACCCTGCACCAGGGTTGGGGATAGCTGGGTGAAATTATCTCAATTGTCATCTGTTGATCCCTACGGGAAAGGACATGTTTAGAGCTGAGGGAAAGAATAAGACTTGATTATAATACCCTCTGTGTTGAGCATCTGAATCTTGCCCACATAGAAACGCTATTGAAGGATCACAGAGGGACATCAATAATAACAATTTGTTTAAAGTATGAAACCTTTAAGGTCATCAAATATCCCAAGGCATAGAAGAAAATATAATAACACAATTAAAAGTAGGGCCTTGGGCAGTATTGTAGAACAGGGAGACTTATGCGTCCAGGTATATGATTCAAGTTTGTGTCACATGGAGACAAGATGGTTAAGAAATGTTTAGCATGCTTGCCTTCATTGCTCAATCTTTTGATTATGGGAGTTGGCATGTCATGTTGCGGTTGTACATGGTGAGGCCTCTTCTGGAGTACTGTGTCCAGTTCTGGTCACCCTGTAGGAAGGATTTATTATGAAGTTGAAGAGGGTTCAGATCAGATTTTACAGGATGCTGTCAGGAATGGAGGTTTTGAGTTATAAGGAGAGGCTTGATAGGCTGGGAGTTTTTCACTGGAGCATAAGAGGTTGAGAGGTGACCCTATGGAGATTTATAAAATCATGATGGGCTTGGTAAGGTGAATGGCAGGTGTCTTTTCCATTGGGTGAGTGATTTCAAGACCAAGGGGCATATTTTTAAGGTGAGAGGAGAAAGATTTAAAAATGATGTGAGGGGCATTTTTCTTTACACAGAGATGAACTTCCAGACAAAGTGATGGATGTGGTCATAATATTTAAAATATCTTTTTAGACAAGGACATGAATAAGAAATATTTGGAGAGATATGGGCCAAATGCAGGCAGGTGAGACTAGTTTAGTTTGGGATTATGGTCGGCATGGACTCATTGAACCAAAGGGTCTGATTCTATGCTGTGTGACTCTATGACTCCATAAAATAACAATTAGATACCAAGCCCCATACAGTGATAATTAAAGGTGATGACCAAGAGCTGGTTAAAAGAGAAGAGAGAGCGAGACAGTCAAAGAGATTTAGAGATTATGGCTCAGGCATCTGAAGGCATGGCCACCAATGTTGGATTGATTGATATCAATAAGAAGCCAGCATTAGATGATCAGATCATTGTGTAAGGATTGTCTGACGCTGGAGACTATGGAGGTCTGAGGCTCTGGAGAGATTTGCAAACAAAGATGGTGCTTAAAATGAAGACGATGTTTGACTGGGGCCAGGGGTGAAGGGTGAATGAGGGACCTGGTTTCAGTAAAGATACTGAGAGCAAAGATTTACATTTCTTCAAGTCTATGCAGAGTGGAGTATATAAAGGGTAGATAACCAGGAAAAACAACAGAGGTGAGATGGCGCAGGGGTGTGGGGTGATGGAAAATCATCAAGGCAATAGTAAAACGAAAAGTTAAATGTGGTAAAGCTTGTTCATCAATATTTTAATGTTTGGTCTGAAAGTCAAAGAGAAGATTTTTCGCACCGCAGCCTCACTGTACCAACGTGATGTCTCTGTTCTATACACTCCCCGTCCTTAATGTTGTTCTCTGAGTGGCATTAACAATTTAGGCGATTCCAATTCATCATCTTAGGTGAAAAGAATAATGTTGTAACTTAACGCCCCGTATTTCTCTAGGAAAGGAGCTTAAATATTCTGAGAACTGTCTGCTTTGAAAAATCTCTGTAATTATGAAGGCAATATTCAAGAGTTGTAATTCCTAAAGGACACGGATTGATTTTTATATTTCTTTATGTAGGTGCCTCTCGTGGAAGATTTTAATCAGAAATTAATTTTTAATTTGCGATATTGTTTGATGTAGCTCATGAAAAATGAACTCGGAATTCATTTGTTCTGGAAGTATTTATGTTTTCTGAAATATTTTGTTTTAGTTCACATGCTCTCTTTTACATGCTTTTTGAGAAGATGTGATTACTTCTGAGTCTATGTCCACTGCAGCAAAAAAACATCAAAATGTTAGTATCAAAATTAAATCTAAATTACAACACTGGATGCTAATGCCCCCAGCTCCTGCCACTAGTTTCTCAAGTACCGTACTGTACCCAGTAGACTCTACATGCTCCCCGCCAAGGACAGTGGAGTGTGGATGTAACCGTAAAAGAGGAGCAGACACTGTGGAGTCCCCCCACAGCCCATTGCCTCAGCCTGGTGATGTCTACTTTTCCCAGCCCCAGGAACAGACTCACGAGGAGTTCCTCTGACCAGCCTGTTCCCCCTCTGTACCGGATGCCCACGGATCAGGAGTGTGGAGGTGAAGGGCAATGGAAAGTTCAAAAGAAGACCTTTAGAAACTAAACAGAGGCTACCAATGAAAACATTCCTGGCCAATGTGAAAACCTGCTTCCATCAGGGGACACAAATTCTGTGTGGTCTGACATCGAAACTGCTCAAATGTTACTGTATAGGACTGTCACATGCAGCATAGAATCACTACAGATCCCATTTAGCCCATTGATTCTGCATCACCCTTC
Organism: Chiloscyllium punctatum; assembly: GCF_047496795.1. NCBI lineage: Eukaryota > Metazoa > Chordata > Chondrichthyes > Orectolobiformes > Hemiscylliidae > Chiloscyllium > Chiloscyllium punctatum. The sequence continues at coordinate 59,371,490 of NC_092783.1, forward strand.
TGAAGGGCATCCCACCCAGAACCAATGTATCCCTAGAACCCAGCTGCTCCACCTAACCCGCTCATCTTTGGACTGTGAGAGAAAACCAGAGCAAATCCACATAGATAGTCACCCAAGGCTGGGATTGAATGAACCTAGACCCCTGGCACTGTGAAGCAGTAGTGCTTACCACCATGCCACCAGCACTCTCCATCCCAGATCCTGGACTGATTGAGGGAACACCATCTTATAAAGGGAACTGCACATGGTGGGGGGGGGGGAAGGTTCCACTGGCAGAGGCAGAGTGTTGTTGTGCTGGCCTGGTCCATAACACCTGAGACTCAGTGGGTTGTTGGAACATTTTCAGACAACATTGACGCTGGTCTATGGTGATGTGTAAACTAAATAAGGTATGGTAACAAATATGTTTCCCCGAAGGATATGGGTGAACCAGTTGGGTTTTTACAACAATCAATGATAGCTTCCTGGTCACCATTATTGAGATCAATGTCTGTAATCATAGCTGGACTTGAAATCCCATTGTGGCAACTGGGAATGCTAAATGCAATTAGATAGGTGAATTTGTAACTAAAACCTACTCTTAGTGATGAAGACCATGAAGCTTGCTGGATTGTCATAAAATTTCATCTGGTTCACACATGTCCTTTGTGGAAAGAAGATTACCACCTTTACCAAATTGGCATATGAGAGAGGGAGAGAATGCTGTTGTGATGTTCACAGAATCCCTACAATGCAGAGAGAGGCCATTTGGCCCATTGAGACTGTAACAACCCTCTGAAGACAATTCCCCCCAGACCAAGGCACATACCCTATCCCCATAAGCCCGCATTTACCATGGCCAATCCACCCAGCCTACACATCCCTGAGCCAATTTAGCATAGCCAATCCACTCAACCTGCACATCTTTGGACTGTGGGAAGATACCCTGCAGACATTTGGAGAACATGCAAACTCTACACAGTCACCTAAGCTTCCTCCCACTGTTATCAGACCTTTGGACTGACCTCTCAAATGTTAATGCTGGTCTCTCTCTGTGCACTTTCTCTGCAGCTGTAACACTGTATTCTGCACTCTGTTCTGTTACTCTGAAGCGCTTTGTATGGTACCATATGCCTGTGGATCACACAAACCAACACTTTTCACTGTATCTCGGTACATGTGACAACAATAAATCAACTAAAGGATGGAATCAAACCTGGGTCCCTGCCCTGTGAGACAAGAGTGCTAGCCACGGAGCCACCATACCACCCATAATATCTCTGTAGTCATGATAAGTTGCTAGAAGTGTTCTGGGCACCTGGGTTCATATCCCACAAGGGGAGCTGGAATTATTTAAATTTAAGAAATTTGGAAAATAAAGCTAGTGATAGTGACTGTAACAACCATCATCAATTCTCTCCAAACCCACCTGGTTCATTAATATCCTTGAGGGAAAGAATGATTCCCATGATTCCAGACCCATAGCAAGATGGTTGACTTTGAAATTGCCCTCTGGAATGGCTTAGCCACTATCTTCAAGGGCAATTAGGGACAAACAACAGATGTTGGTCCTGCCAGAGACATCCATAATCCAAAAAAAATAAGAAAAGGGCAATGAGATGATTAGATTCCCTACAGTGTGGAAACAGGCCCTTCGGCCCAACCAGTCCACACCGACCCTCCGAAGAGTAATCCACCCAGATACATTTCACTCTGACTAATGCACCTAACATTATGGGCAAATTAGCATGGCCAATCCATCTGACCCACACATCTTTAGACTGTGGGAGAAAACCGGAGCAAACCCACACAGACGTAGGGAGAATGTGCAAACTCCACACAGACGGTCACCCGAGGCGGGAATCGAACCTGGGACCGTGAGGCAGCAGTGCTAACCACTGAGCCACCGTGCCACCTCAATGAGCTGTTAATTGCCTCTTTTCATGTTGTGTTTAAGATGGGAATTCATAATCAACCTCTCAAACCCAATTAGGAGTGGGCAATATATTCTGACCTTTCCACTGGTAATAATATTCCAAAAATGGCTTAAAAAAAGAATAGGTAGAGGGTGAATGTTGCTAACCATGTGGAATAATTGAGAGCCGAAGAGAATTGCTGAGGAATGGGAAATAGCTCTGGAAGCAAACATTATCAAACCACTGATCAAATGCAAGGAGCAAAACAGTAAACAGAGACAAACTAAAATGCTGTCTCAGAAAAGAGCGAGCATTGCAGGAAGAAGAATTGGCTTCACCACTCGTTAATTCACCACGTTTGGAACAATACAGGCTGAGATGTGGCATTTGATTATCTGTTACCTCTTTCAGCACATTTCTAATGAGGAATCATCAGGACAGAGATTATTGCAGGAGGGCACAGGATCGAAATGTCAGCTGTGTTCCAACAGGGAATACCTCAAGTAACAGACCACGGAAAAATGTGAGAAGATTTATGAAAGATGTCAGTAGAGGATACTTTCAGAATCCCTGCCTAATTAGAGTGGCAGTGAGACAGCCTTGAGGTGCGGTCATTGTCTCTCCTCTGTGACCAGTAATACAATGTGACACAAAGTGGAAAATGACAAAAAAAATTCTTGATTTCTGCTCTGATTTGGGGTTCTCTATGCTCAAAGTTATTGCTGTTAGGTTTTAAATTCTTTAGTTTCCCTATTATTTTTTCCCTCTCTCCAGTTTGGATCTTAATTTTCCTCTGTGGATGGTCTGGGAGCTGGGGTGATGAGGGGTAGAGAGCCTGACATTTTGCGATTGGAGGGAAAGGTGTACCACAGGGGACCCATAAGCTAAATGGAGCTCCTGAAATGCCCGTAAAGGACCATCTCCAGAGCCACTGGCATTTTCTGTTAATATCAACATAGAAACAGTAGTGTCTCTGAGAATAGTGGACTTCAAGGGATATGGAGGGTGCCTCATCATCCCTGATATTGATATTTTGATTGAATTTTGCTAAATTTCTGCCCACTGTTTGATTTTTTTTTGTTACAATGCCCAATCAGGGACTGTCTAACCTGTTTGACATTTAAAAGAGTAGGAACAGTGTACAGTGGTAGTGACCTACCTCTGGGCCAGAATGCCTTTGTTCAAGTCCCACCTGCTCTGAAGCATGTGTGAGCAGATTGATTAAAACAACTCATTTGTATAATTTATATAAATCATTTATGTAAATGATTTGGATGTGAATGTAGGAGGAATTGTAAGTTTGTAGGAGTTTAATTTAGATAGATGTGAGGTGTTGCATTTTGCTAAGGCAAACTAGGGTGGGACCTATACCCTTAATGGTAGGCCCCTAGGGAGTGTTGCCAAACAAAGAGACCTAGGGGTGCAGATGCATAGTTCCTTAAAAGTGGAGTCGCAGGTAGACAGGATAGTGAAGAAGGTGTCTGGTACACTTGCCTTCGCAGGTCAGTTCATTGAGTATAGGAATTGGGATGTCATGTTGTGGCCATATTGGACATTGCTGAGGCCACTTTTAGAATACTGCATTCAATTTTGGTCTCCCTGCTATAAGAATGGTGTCATCAAACTTCAAAGGGTTCAGAAAAGATTTACAAAGATGTTGCCAGGGTTGTAGGATTTGAGCTATAGGGAGAGGCTGAACAGGCTGGGGCTGTTTTCCCTGGAGTGTCGGAGGCTGAAGGGTGACTTAATAGAGGTTTATAATATCATGAGGGGCTTGGATATATTAGGAAAATAGATAAGGTCTTTTTCCCAGAATAGGGGAGTCGAAAACTAGATGGCATAGGTTTAAGATGAGAGGGGAAAGATTTAAATGGGATCTGAGGGGCAACTTTTTCATGCAGAGGGTGGTGCATGTATGGAACATGCTGCTAAAAGAAGTGGTGGAGGCAGGTACAATTACAACATTTAAAAGGCATCTTGATGCATATGTGAACAGGAAGGATTTAGAGGCATCTGGGCCAAATGCTAGCAAATGAGACTAGATTAATTTTGGATATCTGGTTGGTGCGGATGGGTTGGAGAGAAGGGTGTGTTTCTTTGCTGTACAGCTCCATGATTCTATACTGTAACTGAAAAGATAGAAGCGGGAGTAGGCCATTCAGTCCCTTAAACCTGTTCTGTCATTCATCCTGCTGATTGTGCCATTACTTGGCATTTTCCCACATTATCTACATATTTCTTGATGTCATTGATGACTAGAGATCTCTACTGTGAACAAACTCTGCTTCCACAGGTCCCTTGGGGTAGACAACTCAAACACACACATTGGGGAACAAGCAGGTGATTGGCACTAGGTAATGATGCTCGTTTGAAGTGCTGGTCCAGGCCAGACGGGATGAATGGCCTGTTCTGCGCTGTATGTCTTCAATTACTCTGTGATTCCACATCCCTCAAGTGAAGAAACAGCTCCTCATCACAGTCCTAAAAGGCCTGCCCTTTATTCAGAGACTGTGTCTGTTTGTTCAAACCCCCACTGATGGAGGAATCATTCTTTCTGCATTCTGTTGAGCCCTCAAAGAACTTTGCAAGTATCAAAGAGATTCTGTCTCATTCTTCTAAATGCCAGAGAATAGAGACTCAATCTTTCCTTGAAGGATAGTCCCACTGTCCCAGGAATCAGTCTGGTGAACACCCAGAGTACTCTATTTTCTGCGAATTATATCCTTTTTTAGTGAAGGGGGTCAAAACTGCACACTGTACTCCAGCTGTGGTCTCACCAAGGTTCCATACAAGTGAAGCAAGATATCTTTACTCCTGGATTCAAATCATTTTGTGTAAAGGTGTTTTGCTTCAGATGTGCAGTGGGTGGAATCCTTCACCCCTTGGGAAGCCTACCAGGCCCAGAAGTGTCTTCCCAGTAGGCTTGGAGATGCAGAGTGTGGTGGGAGATATTGGGAGATTTTTTAGGCCACAGATGGGCACTGCACCAGTAAAAGTTGTCCACGGCAATGGTTTCTGCATCTCCTCACCCAACTGCCCCACCTCGCTGGGCCTGACTGACTGAGCCCAGCCCTCAGTTACCTGGATAACCTCATATAATCCATGTGGAGTCCATGCCATGTGGGTAAAATTCTGACCTCCAACTGTCTTGCCTCCCTCTCAACCAATACCTTTCTGTACTTTCCTCTATCTCTCAATATTCCTTCTAGCTATCCACTCGCTCTCTCTCTGTCAAATTAGACCCTCATTTCACATTTTTCCATCTCCTTCCCTCCCTCCCTCCCTCTAACCAATTCTGGTTCCCCATCCTCTCCTCCTTTCACGCCTCCTTTTGCGTGCTCACTCTCACTCTTTCTTTCTCCCATTTATTCACTCTCTCTTTGGTGCTCTATTTCTTCCTCTCCCCATCCCCATCCCCCTCCCCAACCCTCCTCTCTCCTCCTTCTGCAAGTGTGAAGAACAAAGCCTCAGGGTGACTTTATAACGATAGGAGAGTTGGCACCTTCTGCCGTCGTTCAGTGCTAGACAGCTGACTACCAATTCTCCATGTCAACATCACTGGCACACTTAATACCAGAGCTAAGCAAACCTTTTGCAACATCAAGGAGAAACCACTCATTGCGTTTCCACAGCCATTTTTTTTGATGAACACATTGAACTCCCCTCTGATTTTGTCTGGAACTTTTCCTTTGAGAATGTCAGGCTTTCCAGGGCTTGGTAAATCCTAATGAGGTCCAGATTTAAATCAGGGCCCCAAGTCTGGCTGATGGTGTGTGAGGAGAAAGTGAGGACTGCAGATGCTGGAAATCAGAGTCAGAATGTGTGCTGCTGGAAAAGCACAGCCAGTCAGGCAGCATCCGAGCCGCAGGAGAGTCGACATTTCGAGCATAAGTTCTTCATCAGGAATGTGAGGTGTTTGAGGCTGGAAAGGTGGGGAGGACAGGAATGGTCACTCTGGTAATATCACATGGTTTCACCCCATGGAGGCTGTGACCTATTTAGCTTCTTAGCTTCAATCTAATGTTTAAAATTCAATTTTTACAGACTTATCGCTAGAGGTTATGTGAATGACAAAACATAGAAGCATTGAAATTAGGAGCAGAAATAGACTCCTTGATCCCTCATGTCTGCTGTTCCATTAAATATGATCATAGCTGACTATCTAACTCAGTGCCACATCCCTGCTTTCGCCCCACACGTTTTGATCTCTTTAGCCCTTAAGAATTGTATCCAACTCCTTCTTGAAAAGATTCATTGAAAATGACAGCAGGTCGTATTTCATTTTTCTATTTGTCATTCATGTATGAACCACACAATCAGGAATTGGTGAAACATCAGATGGGCTCCGTATTTGAAAAAAGACTATAATCATATCCAGGTAGCTTGGGGGTGGTTAAAGAGATATGTTGGGGTTGCTGCTGTATTCTGTTGTAAGAGTTCTAGGATTTACATTACATCTGTCTCATGGTGGATTGTAATGGATGGCAGGTTAAGAGGTGCCTTCTTAAAGGTACATGTACACCAAATTACAACTGTAGCAGGGAACATTATAAGGGCAGCAGTTAGTTTGTGTTAGTTTGAAACACTCCTCAGCAACATGAAGGGATATAAAATGGTAAGTCTGTGGTCGGGAGTAAAAGGCAAAGAAAAACCCATAATCATGGAGCCTCAATGTATCCTGCTCTTCCTGGACAATAAGAAAACTTTTGGAACATTTAAAATAAGACTCTAACCAAAACTTCACTGGGGTCTCTTCTGAATCTTGATCCATGCCATGACAACTTTCCCCCAAACATTTTATAACTCACCCATTACAGAATTAAAATCATGTCAGAGTCAGAGTGTCTTCTTCCTCAGACAGCACATTTTAATTTTTAAGGTAATTAGATCACTCCAGGAATAAAAACTGGGACCACTATGAGGACAAATACAAACACAGGGCTGTCGGGAAGCGACTTAAACCTTTTTGCACTCCTCCCTGTCCTGTCATACATTGGTTGTGGAAGGTGAAGTTGAGTTGTATTTCTGTGCTCAAAGGTTTACCCTGTACAATCACTGTTGGATAGAAGTGTAGTCCCGAACTGAGTGACTCATGTTGTTGTTAATGGAACTCACACAAATGGAGAACAGCAGAAGGTGCCTCTTGTACAATTCATGTCCTTTTGAGCCAGCGCTATATGTATAGTACTCTCATAAGTCTGAAAATAACAACTTGGTATTAGTGCAAAAAAAAATACAGGATGTTGGAGCTTTTCATCTTGCACTTATCAGCACAGACACAAGAATGCTGAATTTCAGCAATGTATAAATCATTGTGCTCTTTGACATTTGGTATTCTTGTGTCTGTCCTGATGAGTTTGAGATGAAAAGGTCCCAACAACATTTAGCTTCTGGAGGTGATGCTAAATTATTATTTTGAGTTTATGAGAATAATATACAAGATGAAAAGCTTCAACAACTGTCTTTTTTTTGCAGCGATGCTCAAGTTCTGTTCGACTGAGTGATTAATTGAATCGTGATAATTTACCTGCATTCAATGCTAAATAATTCAGTGACAACAATACTATGATATATTATTTAATATCAGCTGTGGTACTGTTTATTCTTCCTGATGTCTGTTGAGGATTTAGCCCTTCACCTTCCCATAGATAGTCCACACGAAAGCCTTTCTCTCTCAGAGGTAGACAAGAAGACAGCTGGAAACTGAAATGCAGATGTTTACATTGCATTAGACATTGCGTCTGTGCTAAATCGTGAATTAATCCTGCTGTCACACTTCCTTAGGTTATCCCATATCTTCCTTAACTTTGAAATTTTATCCTGTTCTAATAAGTAGTACTAATCTCTTCCTAAATTGTCATGTGGTCCAACAACCCATTGTGTGAAATACATTTTTCTAACACCTCACCCCAACTTAATGTCATTGAATTTGGTGATCCCTGGTGATCCCTATTCTTTCCCAATTTTCCCCATGAAACCTCCTTTGAATACATAAACCACAATTGCCATCACCTTTAGGCTTCATCTGCTGCAGTGTAATTAATCCCAATTTCAAATCACTCCCTTCCCTGTCTTAGCCCCTCACATAAAATAGGACTTTGTTAGTAAAATGGGTACTAATAAACTATTGACAAAGACCTTTTTTTTAAATTTTGCTCACAAGATGAGAACAATGCTGGCTAGGACATTTACTACCCATCCCTAATAACAAGGTTGTATGTAGGCCAGACCAAGTGAGGACAGCAGATTTATTTACCTATAAGAACCAGATGGGCTTTTACAAAAATTAATAATGGATGTGTTGTCAATGTTAAGGTAGCTCTTTATTCCAGATTTGATTTGATTCAGATTTCACGGTGGGATTCAACCCCTTGTTCCCAGAACAATGACCTGGGGCTTTGGGTTGCTAAGCCATTGACACTTTCACTTTGCCATCGCTGCCCCACAGACCACAGAAGACCTGTGTTTGAAATTGTTTGAAAATTCACTGTCAGCCATTTCAATCTTTCCCCAAAGATTAGCTTCACTCCCTGTAGGTTTTTGAGTGATCCTGTGCAAGGTCAGCCTCTCACCGCTCAGCATTTCACACAGCGAGCTATGGAGTGACTTCAACCCAAAGATTTCATCCATTAAGTTCAGCCAAATTCAGACACTATCATCGAGACAGGGGCCAGAATTTATAGCCCCCTCATTCCTCAGACTGCAGAGACTGGCTGGTAAGTGAAGAGGGGTTTGTTTTTGTAAAATTATTACTGCTGGTGTTTTACTAACGGCAGGCTAGGAGTAGGAGGATGGGCTGCCCATAACTTGTTCCTGTTGAGGCTTTTAATTGTGACATTTGAGGATCATTTAAAAGTTGCCGCCCCATCCTGCTGATAATGGACCAGCAGTACCAGGTAGATCTTGGCAATCTGACTGTGGGCACGGGGAAGTCTCCTGCTCTGGGCCAGACAGAGGACTGGCAGCTAGGACTGGCATCCCATATTATCTGTGCTGGCACACAACCAGGACAACTCCCCCTGCAGCTATGCACAGTTTTCGTCTCCAGAGAGTGATCCAATTCCCTTTGGAAAAACCTTACATAAATCTGCCTCCACCTCACTCTCAGGTAGCCCACTCCAGATCCTAACCTTGTAGGGCTGATGCCCAAAACATCACTTCTCCTGCTCCTCAGATGCTGCCTGACCTGCTATGCTTTTCCAGCACCACATTCTCAACACTGATCTCCAGCACCTGCAGTCCACACTTTCCCCTTTCTCAAACCTTTACCTGGGCTGTGACTCTGTCTTAACGCTTTAGACTTTGTGTGATTCTCAGAAGGAGGAGCAGCCCATAAGACGATGTCCAACAGAAAACAAAAGAGCATTTAAATGGATCTTGGAGCTATCAGAAATCAGTCCAACTGTCTGACAACCATTTCTGTCTCAGAGCTTGCAACCTTAAAACATTGTCCCGTATCTCACCAGTTTGAGCCAAACGATTCCAAATTTGTTTCACACTCACAACCTGCTGGTACTGGAGTGACATCCTGGAACAGTTGCAGCTGGCTGAATTCCCTTTGCTGGAAACACTGGACTGATTCTAAAAGATCCTCTTGGGAACTCAGTCCAAATGGTGAAGATGACTTCTAGTGTGTTTGTAGCTCACATTCTTTGCTGAGGAGCGTGACAAAGAGAAAGAATATTCGCAATGTGCTGTTCCTTTTCAGTCAAATTCTCTTAATGAATTCAAAATTGCAGCCAGCTGACTCCACCAATAAACTGGCCTGTGTGACCGGTCTTCGAAAGCCCTTCAGAATGAATTACTCCATTCATGTTCCCTCCTCTCCGCGGGTGCAACATGTCTTCAGCTGTCTTCTTAGCCAAGTGTCCTTTGTTGAAAGTTCAAGAAAGCCGTACATTGGTCCACACAATCTTTTAGAGAGTAAGATTTAGATCATATTTGTTCATAGCACCTATCATCCATTAATTGCCTTGTTGTTTAGCAGTCTATCGATATACTTAATGATTGCGCATTCACAGCCCTCTTTGGTGGAGAATTCTAAAGATTCACAACCCTTTAGAGATGCTCCTTATCTTAGCCCTAAATGCTGCTTTCTTATTCTGAGACTATTCTGAAACTCCGTGTTCAACCTTCCCCAGGCAGGGGAATACTGACCTTTGCTGCATGACACAAGAGACTGATTAACGCACTGTTCTGAAACAGTAAGAGACAGTTTCAGGAGGGGAGAGAGAGGAGAAAATTTGTAAATGAAAAGGGAAAGCTTTTTTCTATATGAATTATCAGATTTTGTTAAAGGCGTCTGGATGGGTATATGAATAAGGAAGGTTTAGAGGGATATGAGCCAAATGCTGACCAAGGGGACTAGATTAATTGAGGATATCTGGTCGTCATGGACAAGTTGGACTAAAGGCTCTGTTTTGTGCTGTACAGCTCTATGAGATCAATAGATTTCTGTGCCTTTGAGCAATCTTCAAGTTCCATTGAACCTTGTTAAAGGGAGACATGACAGTAATGGCATTGGTTTAGCACCTTCCCCTGCCACTGCAGGAATTGCAAAACCTGCGCCCACACCTCCTCCCTCACCTCCATCCAAGGCCCCAAAGGAGCCTTCCACATCCATCAAAGTTTCACCAGCACATCCACAATGTCATTTATTGTATCCATTGCCCCCAATGCGGTCTCCTCTACATTGGGGAGACTGGTCACCTCCTAGCAGAGCGCTTTAGGGAACATCTCTGGGACACCCGCACCAATCAACCACACCGCCCTGTGGCCCAACATTTCAACTCCCCCTCCCACTCGGCCGAGGACATGGAGGTCCTGGGCCTCCTTCACCGCCGCTCCCTCACCACCCGGCGCCTGGAGGAAGAACGCCTCATCTTCCGCCTCGGAACACTTTAACCCCAGGGCATCAATGTGGACTTCACCAGTTTCCTCATTTTCCCTTCTCCCACCTCACCCCAGTTCCAAACTTCTAGCTGAGCACTGTCCCAATGACTTGCCCTACTGCCTATCTACTTTTTCCACCTATCCTCTCCACCCTTGTCTCTGACCCATCACCTTCATCCCCACCCCCAGTCACCCATTATACTCTTTGCTACCTTCCCCCACCCTCCTCTCTGACATATCACCTCCATCCCCACCCTCATTCACCTATTGTACTCTATGCTACTTTCTCCCCATCCCCACCCTCCTCTCATTTATATCTCCACACTGCAGGCACCCTGCATCTATTCCTAATGAAGGGCTTTTCCCCGAAACATCAATTTTCCTGCTCCTCGGATGCTGCCTGAACAGCTGTGCTTTTCCAGCGCCACTCTAATGCAGAGTCTGGTTTCCAGCATCTGCAGTCCTTGTTTTTACCGCACTGGTTTAGTAATCAGGCCAGGCTAATGGACTGGAAGTATGGAGTCAAATCACACCGTGGCAACTGATGGGAATTTAAATACACTTAATACATCAGGATTTGAAAGCTGATCTTCATAATGGCAGCCAAGAGACTATCTTTGATTGTCATAAAGGAAAAAGCTTTGGTTCATTCAAGATCTTAGGGAAGGATATTTTTCATATTTACCTGGTTTGGCCATACATGTGACTGCAATGTGGCTGAATATTAATTGCCCTCTGAAATGGCCCCAACCAACAGGCAATTTGCGATGGACAATATATGTTGCCCTTGTCAGCAATGCTCTCATCCCACGAAAGAATAAAAAACTCAGTTTGACTTGGAGGCTGCCTCTTTGTTTTTCTTCTTTCTCTTGAGAGATTAATTCCTTACCTCTATTTGGTATCTCCTTCATTTTTACTTCTCCACATGATGTTTCGGTGAAGTTTGTTTCAGTACCAGCGTTTGCCTTTCCATGTTCCTGAGTTGGAAGGTGATGACTTCAAATCATACTCCAGACGGTCTCCATGAGTAGATGTCAGAGCTCTGAATTGCAGGCTGGTAATTGGTGGGATACCCTCACTGTGGGCAGAGTCTCCATCCAAATCTGAGGTGTGGAAACAGAACAACTCACATTTATATAGACCCTTTCATACAGAAGTTCACCAAAGATCCTCAGGCAGCACCTTCCAAACCCACGACCACTTCCATCTGGAAGGACAAGGGCAGCAGATACATGGGGACACCACCATCTTTAAGTTCCCCTCAAAGCCACTCACCATCCTGACTTGGAAATATATCACCGTTCCTTCACTGTCGCTGGGTCAAAATCCTGGAATCCCCTCCCTAAGGGCATTGTGGGTCTACCCACAGCACATCGATTGCAGCGGTTCAAGAAGGCAGCTCACCCCCACCTTCTCAAAGGGCAACTAGGGATGGGCAATAAATGCTAGCTGAACCAGTGACACCCACATCCCACGAATGAGCAACCGTTTAAAAAGTCATGAAATTCATACTATTAAAAAAAAAATGACATTGAGCCACATCACGACAAATGATCAAAAGCCTGGCCAAAGGCACACATATTGAGGAGACAGTTAAAGACACTGATTGGAACATAGAATTATGAGAGATGACTTTAGTGATAAACGTGAAATTATTCGGGGCCTAACAAGTTAGATGCCGAAAGCTTGCTCCCTCTAGTGGGAGAGTCTAGGATTAGAGGGCTTAATCTCGGAATAAGGAGTTGTACATTTAAAATAGAAATGAGGAGGAATTTCTTCTCTCAGAGAGAAAGGAATCTGTGGAGTTCTTTACCACAGAGGGCTGTTAAAATTGGGTTGTTGAGTATATTCAAGGTTGAGATAGACAGGTTTTTTACTCAGAAGAAATTGAGGACTGCAGATGCTGGAGATCAGAGTCGAGAGTGTGGTGCTGGAAAAACACAGCAGGTCAGACAGCATCAGTAATGGAATCCAAGATTATGGGGTGGGAATGGAAGGCGGACAGTAGAGTTTATGGTTATCAGAGCAGCCATGATCTCATTGAAAAGCAGAACAGACTTGATGAATGCCTTTTTGCTGCTCCTAAATCTTGCATTTTATGGAGGCACAGAAAAGAGAAAAGGTTTAACAAAGGAGCTTCAAGATTGTGACCCAAGTCATTTTAAGGCACAACTGCCAATGGTAATACAATTAAAATAGTAGGATGTCTGAAACGCCAGGGGTGGAGTGAGGGGTATGGATATCTTGCAGAGTTGTAGGGCAAAACGAAATGGAAAAAGGGGAGGGATGAGGCCACCCAGAAGAATGAAAATCTAACAATTATGGCTTTGTTGAACCGAGAGTCAATGTAGGTCAGTAAGCGCAGAGGTGGTGGGGTGGAGGGACACATGATTAGAAGCTTGATAACTGGAGGCGTGGCCACTGATGGTGGACCAATGAAGATTAGGCTGTGCAAGAGGCTGGAATTAAAGGTCAGAAACTCCCATCGGCCAAGATAATGATAGCTTTGACCATGGAATAGAGAGCTTGCATTGCATTGTAATTAGTCTGCAATTCCTTCTACTTCACCTGCCTCACGCCACCCCTCTCCCAATAGCAGAGAGATTAGAAACAGGCGAACGTCTTCAAATAAAAGGTCATAGAACTCACTGAGCAAGCAGTGTACAATCTCCCATCTTGGTGGTGAACTCATTTGCAGAACTATCCACGGTGATACACGCTATAGTATCAATGGAGCCGGTGAAAGCCACTTGAGATGTTGTCAGGATCTTGTGGTTTCTGACAAGATTGGAATCCCCTGACAGACCGCTTGTTTTTATCATTCATATATACATTTCACGGAGCCAGCACAATAAGGCTTTAATTAACTTTGAAGGTTGAGCTGTGTAGTGGAATCAGCCAATCTGCATCATTTAGTGAATGCATGAGTGGCGAGTAAAACCTGGCAACAGATGGCATTACAACTCCGGAGACTGACATTCTAATGATAATGGAGCATGACAACATGCGAGGGCTAAAGTAGCACAACGAACATCGTATACCTGAATGAATCTCTTCACATCTATCTGAGAAAGGGAAAGATATAAAAGGGACCTAAGGGACAACTTTTTCACACAGAGGGTGGTGTGTGTATGGAATGAGCTGCCAAGGAAGTGGTGGAAGCTGCTACAGCATTTAAGAGGCATCTGGATGGGTATACGAATAGGAAGGGTTTAGAGGGATATGGACCAAATGCTGGCAAATAGGACTAAATTAGGTAAGGATATCTGATTGGCACGAGTTGGACCAAAGGGTCTGTTTATGAGTTGTACATCTCTATGATTCTATGTCTGGACAAAAGCAATTTGCAAAGCTGCAAATTTTCTTCACCTCATATAAATTGATTTATGATTGTATTTGATGAATTCTGCTTTGAAATCTCTACGCGCTCTTTATCTACCATGTTTCCTGATCACATTTTGCTCCCAGCCTTAGATATCTCTGTCAAGTGGAGAATGAGAGAATCCAACCAATCTGGAGGATTATGAACCCATTCACAATGGACATTCAGGCGGTGCAAGTCTTAATGGAAGACAAGTCTAATGCACTGTAGAATAGAACAGCAGCCTTTTATTAAAATAGAGAGACAGAGATTGCAGAACCCTGAGGTACTGAGGAAGCTGGGTTTTCTGGTACATAAACCATAATAAGTTGGTATGCAAGTACAGAAAGTGATTAGGAAGGCAAATGCAATGTTGTCATTTTTGCAAGGGCAATAGAATTTCAAAGAAAGGGTTTTTGCTACCATTGTACTGGGCTTTAGTGACACCATATCTCAATTACTACATAGAGTTCTGGTTGCCTCATTTAAGAAAAAAATTAATTGCATCTGAAGCAGTGCAGAGAAGATTCATTGAATTGATTCCTGGGATGAGAGGTTGTCATACTAGGAAAAACTGGAATCTTATTCTATTGAAGTTCAGAAGAATATGATTCATTGATTATTGATTTTATAAAAATAGGCCCATAGAGCAGGTTACTACCATAATATTGGAGAGGGGACCAGATACACCAGGAGGTCTGATTAGGTAATGCAATAATTTGTTTGTAAACACCTAGAAATTATAATGTAAGAGATCGAAGCAAGATTAGGCCACGTGGTGCTTCTGAATTAGGAGTAGGAATAGTGAGTTTTGAGAAGATTTGTAGCTCAGATTGAGTTTTTGCATGTAGGTTTGCTCGCTGAGCTGGAAGGTTAATTTCCAGACGTTTCATCACTCTACTAGGTAACATCTTCAGTGGACCTCCAGGCGAAGCACTGCTGTTGATTCCTGCTTTCTATTTATATGTTTAGGTTTCTTTGGGTTGGTGATGTCATTTCCTTTGGTGATGTCATTTCCTGTTCTTTTTCTCAGGGGGTAATAAATGGAGTCAATGTGTTTGTTGATAGAGTTCTGCTTAGAATGCCAGGCTTCTAGGAATTCTTGTACGTGTCTTGACACATACTGTGTCTGAGCTTCCTCTGCCTTTTGATAATATTGTTGCCAATCTGACTGTTGTTTCAATGCTCCTTTATACATGTCTCACAAAGTTCTTAATCACATTCCTGATTAAAATTCAATCATACTCAGCCTCAAAAATATTCAATGGCTCAGTTGAGGAAGACAATTTCAAACTCTAATCACCCTCTAACGGATGAAATTCCTCCTGATCTTCATCTTAAGCAGGAGACCCATTATTTGGAACTTTGCTTGAGCTCAAGTCTTTGCCAATAGACCTTACAGTATCCTTTTAAATATCTATCCCATCAGGTTTCTTCAAGATATTATATGCTTCAATATGATCACCTCATAGTCTTTTAAAGTTCAATGGATTAAGGCTGGAAATGGAGATGGCGAGGTCCATTAAGAGGAGGGAAGTATCTGAGATGGTCAAGGTGAACTTGAGGTCATGACAGAAAGTTTTTGTGAGGTTGATGAACTGTTCAACCTCCTTATTCATCAATCCATCTTCTGCAGCTACACCGGCACCACCCCCCGACCTTTTCCTCCGCTACTTCGATGACTGTATCGGCGCTACCTTGAGCTCCCACAAGGAGGTTGAACAGTTCATCCACTTCACAAACACTTTCCACCCTGACCTCAAGTTCAGGAGGACCAACTCCACTGAAGAACATCACAGATGGCCTCCTTCTTCAAAGACCACAATTTCCCCTTCTACATGGTCGACGATACCCTCCAGCACATCTCCTCCACTTCCCACATCTCCGCCCTTGAACCGCCCTTCCAATCGAAGCAGGGACAGAACCCCCCTGGTCATCACCTTCCACTCTAACAACTTACGATTACATGGCATCATCCTCCGCCATTCCCCCCACTGACAAACAGACACCACCAGTAGGGATATATTTATCTCCCTGCTTCTATCTGCATTTCAGAGACCATTCCCTCTGCGACTCCCTTGTCAGGCCCACCCTACCCACCAGCTTACCGTCTTCTCCCAGCACCTTCCCCTGCCATCGCAGAGAGTGAAAAACCTGCACCCACACCTTCCCCCCTCACCTCCGTCCAAAGGCCAAAAGGATCCTTTGATATCTGTCAGAAATTTACCTGTACCTCCACAAATATCATCTACTGTATCCATTGCTCTCGGGAAGACAGGATGCCAACTTGCGGATCGTTTCAGAGAACATCTATGGGTCACATGCACTAACCAACCCCGCCACCGTGTGGCTGAACACTTTAACTCCCCCTCCCACTCTGCCAAGGAGGTTCTGGGCCTCCTCCATTGCAAAACCCTAACCATTCAAAGCTTGCAGGAAGAACGCCTCATCGTCTGCCTTGGGACCCTTCAAGCCCATGGCATCAATATGGATTTCACCAGGTTCGCATTTCTCCTCCCCACACCTTATCCCAGTCCCAACCTTCCATCTCAGCACTGCCCTCTTGAACTGTCCTACCTGTCCATCTTCCTTCCCACCTATCTGCTCCACTCTCGTCTCCAACCTATCATCTTCACCAACACCTTCATCTACCTATCACATTCCCAGCCATCTTGTCCCTAGCCCCACCCCCTCACATTTAACTCTCAGCCCCCTGGGCCCACAAGCCTCATTCCTGATGAAGGGCTTATGCCCGAAACGTTGACTCTCCTGCTCCTCGGATGTTGCCTGACTGGCTGTACTTTTCCAGCACCACACACTTCGACTAAAATAATGAGGGGCATGGATAGGGTAAATAGACGAGGTCTTTTCCCAGGATTGGGAGAGTCCTGGTTTACGGTGAGAGGGTGAAAATTTAAAATGGACCTAACGGGCAATTTTTTAACACGGTGATGTGTGTATGGAATGAGCTGCCAGAGGAAGTAGTGGAGGCTTATACAATTAAAAAGATATCTGGATGGGTATATGAATAGGAAAGGTTTCGAGGGATAGGGGCAAAATGCTGGCAAATGGGACTAGATTCAAAGTTTGGGACTAGATTCATTCAGGATATTTGGTCAGCATGGACGAGTCGGATCAAAGAGTCTGTTTCCGTGCTGTAAGTCTCTATGACTCTATCACACTACCTGCGGAAGTTTTTCCCACCCCCTTAACTTAGTTGTGTCCCTTTGCAGACATCCTCATGTCTTCTTCACAACTCTTTGAGCTTGCTGCACCTTTCACTAAGATCATGATCTGATCTTTTAACATCAGCACAATTCTCCTGTGTTGTTCCCCGATCTCTGTATTCTCTTTGAAGTCAAAATATAACGATCTCAACCTCGAACGTAATCAATGATTCAGCTTTCTGCAGCTCCCTGGGGTAGAAAATTTCAAACTTTGATAACATGGTGCAAAAACATTTCTCCTCATCTCAGTCGAAAGTTGCTGATTCCTTATTCTGAGACTTTGACTCTTCATTTCAGATGAAAGTCAACGAAAGACAATGGCTCAGTATCTACCCCGTGTGACTTATGAGGAGGAAAGGTCTCAAATGAGCTGACGATTTCAATCAAATGAGGTGCTGATTTAAAGTAGGAGGGAGAGTTATAATAATGAAGGCAGCGTTTGGTATACTTTCCTTTATTGGGCAGAGTATTGAGTACAGGAGTTGGGAGGTCATGTTGCGGCTGTACAGGACATTGGTTAGGCCACTGTTGGAATATTGTGAGCAATTCTGGTCTCCTTCCTATCAGAAAGGTGTTGTGAAACTTGAAAGGGTTCAGAAAAGATTTACAAGGATGTTGCCAGGGTTGGAGGATCTGAGCTACAGGGAGAGGTTGAACAGGCTGGGGCTGTTTTCCCTGGAGCATCAGAGGCTGAGGGGTGACCTTATAGAGGTTTACAAAATTATGAGGGGTGTGGATAGGGTAAATAGGCAAAGTCTTTTCCCTGGGGTGGGGGAGTCCAGAACTGGAGGGCGTAGGTTTAGGGTGAGAGGGGAAAGATATAAAAGAGACCTAAGGGGCAACTTTTTCACGCAGAGGGTGGCACGTGGATGGAATGAGCTGCCAGAGGATGTGGTGGAGGCTGGTACAATTGCAATATTTAAGAGGCGTTTGGATGGGTATATGAATAGGAAGGGTTTGGAGGGATATGGGCCGGGTGCTGGCAGGTGGGACTAGATTGGGTTGGGATATCTGGTTGGCATGGACCGGTTGGACCAAAGGGTCTGTTTCCATGCTGTACATCGCTATGACTCTAAAATAGATCACAGAAATTTATAGAAACTTGCATATACTTATATACTCTCAGAGCAGGGCAGACCCATGAGTTCAGAGGAGAGCAGTGTAAAGTGATGCTCTTTAGAAGGTCAGATATGGAAAGGCATAAATGACCCATGTTTTTGAGAAGTGCAAATGAGCAGAGAGACTTTGTTGTTCATGAACATACATCCTCAAAGGTGACTGAATGAGTTAATAAGATGCTTCCCAAAACTGGGTTACTTGGGTTAAAAGAAAAAGGGAGGCAATAATGGTATTATCACTAGGCTATTAATCCAGAGACCCAGATAATGTTCAGGGGACCTGATTTCAAACCCTGCTATGGCAGATAATGGAATTCGAATTCAATAAAAATCTGGAATCGGGAGTGTCATGATGACTATAAAACCATTATCGATTGTCAGGAAAAACCCATCTATTTCAATACGAAAACTTGTCCTTACCTGATCTGGCCCAAATGTGGTTGACTCTGAACTGCCCTCAGAACAATTAGGGATGGGCAATAAATGCTGGTGTAGACAGTGATGCTCACACCCTGTGAAATAATTTTAAAAAGGATTTATCTTTTTGATCTGTTTACCTATAAATTTTGTTAAAAATCATATCACATCACATCAAGTTATAGCACCGAGAGTGTGGCGTTGGAAAAGCACAGCAGGTCAGGCAGCATCCAAGGAGCAGGAGAATCAACATTTCGGGCAAAAACCCTTCATCAGGAATGAGGTTATAGTGCAAGATATAGTGCAACAGGTTTGTTTGAAAATCCAAGCTTTCAGAGCGCTGCTCCTTTGTCGGGTCGCTAATGGGGCAGGATACATCGGACACAGAATTCAAAAGTAAAAGATCAAAGTATCATGCAACTGATGCGATATATTAGACAAACCTAGACTGCGGTGAAATCTTTAATCATTTCGAATGGGAATGCAGGTTTTGATTCATTAATATGTAAATCCCAGAATTTCTTTCAAATCACTGTCCCAAGATAACTTAAGGTTTTATCAGTATATAAAAAAGGTGACATCTCAGCTCAGACAATGCATTAGAGGTGTAAGGTTAGAGTCTGTCTGTATTCCAACCTTGAATCAGACTGGTTCTATTTCCAAAGTAGGAATTTATAAAATGTTGCATTTACTGATTGCCTACAGATTGTGTATTTTGAACAAAATAAAATGTATCTGTAAATACAAATCTGCAAATGCAAATTCACCATAGACTTATATGTGTATGTGTGTGTTTGGGGTGGGGGGGGGGAGTTGAGAAAGGGAGAGAGAGCAAGTGTGTGTGTGTTTAAGAGAGAGAGAGTATGTGCTTGCATGTGTGTGTATGCTTGAGAAGGTGTGTGCGTGTGTGGTGGAATATATGCATGTCAGAAGGTGTGCACATGAGACTGAGTGTGTGTTTGTGGGTGTGTGTGTGAGAGAGAAAGAGCATGTGTATTAGAGAGGGTCTGTGTGAGTGTGTTTATGTGTAAGAGTGTGTGTGTATGTGTGGTTGTGTGTGAGTGTGTTTATGAGAGTGCATAGTGTGGTGGAGTCACCTGTAGTGTGACATGAACCCAAGATCCCAGTTGAGGCTGTCCTCACGGGTACTGAACTTGGCTATGAGCCTGTGCTCGGCAACTCTGCATGGTTGTATATCCTGAAGTCCTCTTGGAGGACATTCATTTGAGGCTGAATGTCCTTGACAGCAGCGGGGAACAGACCTTCCCTGCTCAAGTCTATCTATCCCTCTCACATAAAGCTGTTTGCAGTTTTTTAAAATTCATTAATTTATTGGATGTGGGAGTCACTGACCAGACCAGCATTTATTGCCCATCCCTAATTGCCTAGAGGACAGTTTAGTGTCAGCCAATTTGCTTTGGGACTGGAGTCACATCTAGGCCAGACCAGGTAAGGATGGCATAGTCATCATTAGCCTCTTAATACCAAAGTTTGATTGTATTTCACGGCAGGATTTGAACCCAGGTCCCTGTACATTACCTGGGTGCCTGGATTAACAGTCCAGTGATAACACCATGAGATTCTCACCTCCCCGGATGCCAGCCTTGAGTTTTGTTCTCGAATGGAGAGAGAGGAAAACTGGAGAAGGTGTTTGAAAGTGAGGGAGACAGGCAACGGAAGGATGTGAACTTGGAAGAATGGGAAAAGTGAACAGGACTGGGCCTAAGGTGCAGAAGGGAACCACAGGATGAGATCATGGTATAACTAAAGGAGACAGTCACTTTGACATGGTGCACTAGGTCACCACTCTCCAAGTTGATTAGTTTTATAATGAACATTGATTGCATTCCGAAGAAGAATTATACCCGATTTGAAATGGTAACTCTGTTTCTCTCTTTACAAAAGCTGCCAGACCTGCTGAGATTCTTCAGCACTTCCTGTTTTTATTCCAGGTCCCCACAGTCTGGATTGGTCTGCTTTAATTCTGCCTGAATTACTGCTTTAGAGGCAGAAGTTCAAGTCGCATCCCAGCAGTTAGGTGACATTTCAATGGGAGTAATTAATTTGGAATAAAATGGAGTCTCATTAATAATAATATTCATGAAATGATTGGTTCATTAAATAGAAAAAAATCTGTTTGTCTAATGTCCTTCATAATGTCTTTACCTGGTCTGGCCTACATTTGACTCCAGACTACTGTCAGCACGTAGTTGACTCTTAGTTGTTGTCCTGCTCTGGTAAGCACTCACTCATTTTAAGCTGCTTGAGTGGATCTATACCATATGGTCTACAATGGTTCACCACCACTTTCTCAAGGTGGTGAGATGGTAACACTGTGGCAGTGGACTAGTAATCCAGAGTACCGGCCTATGGTCTGAGAGCATGATCTGAATCCTGGTGAAATTTGCACTCAGTCAGAAATCTGGAATAGAAAACACTACGCTGCTGTTGATTGTTGTGTAAAATCTAGCTGCTTCACTAATACCTGCAACTGTAGTCATATGCATACAGACCCATGGTAACACCCCTCAGGCAATAAAGATGGGGCCTAAATGCAGACCTAGCCAGTGATGCCTACATTCCATCAGCAAACATATCAACATAGATGGGGAGGCAATGGCCCACTGGTATTATTGCAGGAGTATTAATCCAGAGAACCAGATAATGTTCTGGGGACATAGGCTCAAATTCTGGCATGGCAAATGGTGGAACTGGAATTCAATAAAGAATCTGGAATTAAGAGTCCAATG
Organism: Chiloscyllium punctatum; assembly: GCF_047496795.1. Lineage (NCBI taxonomy): Eukaryota > Metazoa > Chordata > Chondrichthyes > Orectolobiformes > Hemiscylliidae > Chiloscyllium > Chiloscyllium punctatum. The sequence continues at coordinate 59,393,150 of NC_092783.1, forward strand.
ATGATTATGAATCTATTGCCAAATGTTGGGAAAAACCCATCTGGTTCATTAATGCCCTGTAGGGAAGGAAATTGCCATCCTTACCTGGTCTGGCCAACATGTGACTCCAGACCCACAGCAATGTGGCTGACTATTAACTGCCCTCTAGGCAATTAGGGATGGACAATAAATGCTGGCCTAGCCAATCCTGTGAAGGAATAAGCATTTTAGGGATGGGCAGCAATACATAGCCAAAAGAATAACTAAAGCAATAAGAAACAATCTCTGCTCGAAGATGTGAAGGGCAAGGTGGATTGGCCATACTATATTGCCAGTAGTGTACAGGGAAATGCAGGGTTACAGGGACAGGGTATGGGGTGGGTGTGGACTCAATGGGCTGAATGGCCTGCTTCCACACTGTTGGTATCCTAATCAATTCTCTGCTGCAATAATATTTTATCAGCCCCATATGTGACTCCAGAAATTAGGACCTGACAGCTTCTGATAGACTGAGCTGATGTTACCCAGGGAAAATACAGAGGGACACAGAAAATTCCTGGAGATGTTATTGACATTTGCATCTGATCCCAGTGCACTGGAGTTGGGTGGTTAAAGTCTGTTTAAAACATGCGCTGAGTTAGAGGTGTCAGAATATGGAATAATTAGACGCAGAAAGACAAACAGAGAACAACTTGGATTCAAATAAACATTTAGTTAAAAATATCGTTAAGAGCTGCTGCTTGTTGATGTCCTGCTGACTACCTTTACAGTTCTTAAAATACAAATGATTATATCTTATTTATTTGTTCTACAAATATAAATATGGCAACAGGGCTGAGAATAACATATTTTACAGCAAATTGATAACAAAATCTGCGCATGCCTTTGAGATGAAACGAAAAAAAAATTGATGGAAATTTTCCTCAACCAAATAATTATCAAGTTTCTCATGGCTGCGCATTTGAAATATTTAATCCTTTTGCGACTGTTAAATAAAACTTCCCAGCTTGATACTTTCTGTGGATTTAAAGGGGCAATATTTCCTAATTCTTCAAAAATCATTCTGCTTGAAAAGTAGTATTGCATTGTCTTGAATTTTAAGCCAATCATGCTATTTGCACACTCTAATCGAGAGTATCACGGACTGTGGATGCCTGAACATACATGGTCCCTGAGGTTGCCTGTATTATGCATTGAAACACTCCTTTAGCTATATCTGTGCATTGCAGTGTTGAGGGACCATTTAGATTTTTAGGCGCTAAAGGTTAAATGATACTTTAAGTACAATAGAAGTGGAAGGTAAGTTTCAACTTCATGTGGGTTTATGTTTATAGGCTTATGTAGGCAAGAGACAGTGTTAACAAAACCATTCTAAGACTGGCTTGGAAAGAGGTAGTGAAGACCAATCACTGATTGGGAAGAAATATCCACATCCAGGACATTCTTTATAACCTGGCTGTTTGAAGATTAGAACACATTAATCTCTAACATAGAGGAATCCATCCACTTTATTTGTTGGCTATGGAAAGAGATTGGAAAGTAGATAAGGAAACCATAGGGCTTCACTGCACATCCTTAAGTTGCAGGAAGCAGGCTGGATTTAAAGCCAGTCCAGATACAAATTTCCCACAGTTGAAAAGACACACAGACTGCCAAGGATACTAGATATGCAAGACAAGTCAAGGGTTTCTTTAATTATTGCAGGACTCTTTGTAAAGGACTTTGCTAAATTGCTGCATCCTGATACGAATAGACAGAAAGAGGTGAGCTTATATCAGTTTGTAGTTTGTTATGCTTTAAATAGTCAGTTAACAGTAAAGAGTATCGGTAAGTAACAAGTCCTAAAGAGAACATGATAGTTTGAATTTGGAATATTTTGGGAAAGTGAAATGTCTGTCAGACATTTAGCAATAAACCTTTGGAAATCTGATATTCCTAATTGTGGAGTAGGAGCATGCAAGATCTGTTAGTGTCTGGTATCAAATGGGAATGTTTGATTTCTGTTTTAAGAATACTATGCAAATATTTTAATTTAATGTTGAAAGGAAAATGACACTGTACCAAATGTGTGAATAACTCACTTTAGGTGTAGTGAAGTGGGATATTTCAAGAGAAAGAAAAATGTGGATGAAAGAAACTAATTTGCAGCTTTCTGTTGGAGATACGTGTGCTGTTGATCCAAACGTTTTCAGAGAACTGGATTAATTGATTTGGCCACTGCTTGAAACTGGGGGTTAACTGGGGAGGATACATGTGCCAGCCAATCCCCCAGTCCCAATTTATGATTATACAACTTGAAGTACAGGAAAACATACTCCGTAAAGAAATTGATTTTTAAACCATCAAAATGATACAGGTAAAGGGGGATTAGATTACTTACAGTGTGGAAACAGGCCCTTCGGCCCAACAAATCCACACCGACCCACCATCCACCCAAACCCATTCCCCTACATCTAACACTACAGACAATTTAACATGGCCAATTCACCTAATCTGCAAGTTTTTGGACTGTGGGAGGAAACCAGAGCACCTGGAGAAAACCCATGCAGACACAGGGAGAATGTGCAAACTCCACACAGAGAGTCACCTGAGGCAGGAATTGAACACGGATCTCTGGCGCTGTGAGGCAGCAGTGCTAACCACCGTGCCACCCACAAACCTGTAGGAACTTTTCAGTTCATTTGATTATCCATTGTTCAGGCTGATCTCCCATGCCTTAGTTCCAACAAAATTGTTACTGAATTTGATCACATCTAACATGCCTGATGTATTGCATCAGGAAATTGTTCAGTGGATGACGGTGAGGTTTCAAAAATCAGGCTTTAGGTCAGGGACCTTGATTGAATGACCTGTTCAACCTGTTGTCTTTACAAACCTGAGCTGGATACTTGACCAGTGGGGATGGGTAGTGGAGTGTAAAGGATGAGGGTGACATCACTGTATTGGCCACCTTGGATTTAAGCCAAGCAGCAAAAAAACAGGAGGGAAAGAAAGATGCTTAGACCCTGAATATTAAATGATAGTTTAAGTACAGAAGAAGTAAAAGTCAGGTTTGTGTGGAGTGGCTTAGTTTCTATGGGTTTACCTTAAGCAGGAAACAGTTTAGCAAAAATATTCTAAGATTGGCTCGGGAAGAGACAGTGATAGGGAAGAGATGCTACATTCGATACAAGATTGATGGATTAGACCTTGGCTGGGATGAAAGAGACTATAACACATTAACCTAAAACAATGTGGGACATCTGCTTTATTTGTTAGGTATGCAAAGTGATTATAAAGTGAATAAGAATATGTTAATAGTATAAGATACTCAAATCTTCTGTCTGCTTTAGAGTTTTATTTCAATTAATCACTGAAGTGAATCTCTTCTAATGAAATGATCACAATAAACTTATATTCAGTTTCCAGCAGTTGATGTTTAAAAACCAAGACAACAACAGGTTCATTGAGTCATAATCATAGAGATGTACAGTATGGAAACAGACCCTTCGGTCCAACCTGTCCGTGCCAACCAGATATCCCAACCCAATCTAGTCCCACCTGCCAGCACCCGGCCCATTTCCCTCCAAACCCTTCTTATTCATATACCCATCCAGATGCCTTTTAAAGTTGCAATTGTACCAGCCTCCACCACTTCCCCTGACAGCTCATTCCATATACGTACCACCCGCTGCGTGAAGAAGTTGCCCCTTAGGTCTCTTTTATATCTTTCCCCTCTCATCCTAAACCTATGCCCTCTAGTTCTGGACTCCCCCACCCCAGCGAAAAGACTTTGTCTATTTATCCTGTCCATGCTTGTCATCATTTTGTAAACCTCTATAAGGTCACCCCTCAGCCTCCGATACTCCAGGGAAAACAGACCCAGCCTGTTCAGCATCTCCTCCAACTGTGGCAACATCCTTGTAAATCCTTTCTGAACCCTTTCAAGTTTCACAGCATCTTTCCATTAGGAAGGAGACCAGAATTGCATGCAATATTCCAACAATGGTCTAACCAATGTCCTGTACAGTGTAACACGACCTCCCACCTCCTGTACTCAGTACTCTGACCAATAAAGTAAAGCATACCAAACGCCTTCTTCACTATCCTATCTACCTGCAACTCAAAATTCAAGGAGCTATGAACCTGCACTCCAAGGTCTCTTTATTCAGCAACACTCCCTAGGACCTTACCATTAAGTGTATAAGTCCTGCTAAGATTTGCTTTCCCAAAATGCAGCATCTTGCATTTGTCTGAATTAAACTCCATCTGCCACTTCTCAGCCCATTGGTCCATCTGGTCCAGATCCTGTTGTAATCTGAGGTAACCCTCTTTGTTGTCCACTTCTAGGTTCTAGAACATATCTCTTTAGTGTAATGTCTGAGATGTCTCTCATCACAGGTTCATTCTAGACTGGCATTATCTCTCTTACTGATGTCTCACTGTACCAGAGGGGATCGGTTAGCTTGGATGGCTGGTTTGTAATGCAGAATGAGGCCAACAGTGTGGGTTCAATTCCTGCACTGGCCGAGTTTCTGTGCAGGTCTAACATGGCTCCTTGCCTGAGGAATGGTGACTCTCAGGTTAAACTACCACTGTCTCCAACGAATCCTTTGGGATAACTTTACCAGACCACGGTGTTTCAGGCAGCTCATTTAAGGATGTTTTTTGCTCATCATATCACATATCTGTGAATGTGGGGTACATTGCAGCTGAGACCCCTTCTCTAGCTGGTCCCATGTTGTCATGGGGGACAGGAAGAGCAGATTATGAAAAACTACTTCTGCTGATGTCTAGAACTACGGAGATACAGTCAAAAACTTTCAGACTTGACACTAGGAATTGTATGTCCACACAAAATTGAGTCTATAAGACCCTAAGACATAGGAGCAGAAATTAGGCCATTCAGCCCATTGGGTCTGCTCTGCCATTCAATCATGGCCGATACGTTTCTCCACCCCATTCTCCCACTTTGTCTCCTTAACCCTTGATCTCCTTGATCCTTAAAAACCTATCTATCTCAGTCTTAAATTTACTCGATGACCTGGCCCCCACAGCCTTCTGTGGCAGTGAATTCCATAGGTTCCCCACTCTCTGGCTGAAGATGTTTCTCCTTATCTCTGTTCTAAAAGGTCTTTCCTTTACTCTAGGGCTGCGCACGTGGGTAAATTTGTTGAGGTTTGGAACTCCCTTTCATAAATGACAGTTGATGCTGGAACAATTGTTCATTTTAAACCCAAAATTTGTAGATGTTTGTTAGCCAAGGGCATGTAAAGTGGGACCACATCAATAAACAGCAAAGTTTTTATTCTCTGGCACCTATGGGACTAGAGGTGTGCCAGTTAATCAAGTATTCCAGACCATCAAGAGGTCCACATGATCAATGTAAAAGTACACACAAAGTAATAGAATCATAATGCAGGGGTATACACTTTACTGTCCTTTATTTACAGTATGAATCACTTAAGTAATAATGCAAACTTGCCTTCAATTAAAACTAGCAGCAAAGAACTTCTCAATGACTACGTGGACATCAAATTAGATCACCGTATTTAAGGAGAAATTGATTAGAAATTGAATTAATCGTTGATATTTTGTGGGGCCATTCAATTGAACAAAGAAAGAACAAAAAAAATGAAAATTTACAGCCCAGGAACAGGCCCTTCAGCCCTGAGCCGATCCAAATCCGCTGTCTAAACCTGTCACCCAATTCCTAAGCATCTGTATCCGTCTGCTCCCCAACTACTCATGCATCTGTCCAGATGTACCTTAAATGAATCTACCATTTCTTCCTCTTCTACCTCTGCTGGCAATGCGTTCCAGGCACCTACCACCCTCTGTGTAAAGTACTTTCCTCGTGTATCCCCCTTAAACTTTCCACCTCTCACCTTGAAAGCATGACCTCTCGTTATTGAATCCGTCACCCTGGGAAAAAGCTTATCTCTATCCACCCTGTCTATACCCTTCATGATTTTGTAAACCTCAGTCAGGTTCCCCCTCAATCTCCTTTTTTCTAGTGGGCGGCACGGTGGCACAGTGGTTAGCACTGCTGCCTCACAGTGCCAGAGATCCGGGTTCAATTCCCGCCTCAGGCGACTCTCTGTGTGGAGTTTGCACATTCTCCCCGTGTCTGTGTGGGTTTCCTCCGGGTGCTCCGGTTTCCTCCCACACTCCAAAGATGTGCAGGTCAGGTGAATTGGCCATGGTAAATTGCCTGTAGTGTTAGGTAAGGGGTCGATGTAGATGTAGGGGTATGGGTGGATACGCTTCGGCGGGGCGGTGTGGACTTGTTGGGCCGAAGGGCCTGTTTCCACACTGTAAGTAATCTAATCTAAAAAAAAACAATCCTAATCCACTCATCCTGTCTTCATAGGTAGCATCTTCCATACCAGGCAACATCCTTGTAAACCTTCTCTTCACCCTTTCCAAAGCGTCCACATCCTTTTGGTAATGTGGTGACCAGAATATGTGCATTGAACAACTAGTATATTTACATTAAGATTTTTTTAAATTTAAAAACTATATGAATAATACAGTAAATTGGCAGCATTTGAGGAATATAATGTTTGCCAGTTTATCGAGAGTGCCAGTTCATAAGGTGCCAGTTAAAATGAAGTTTGTTGGATTGAGACTGACCATGATCTCATTTAGTGTTCATACAGACTTGAGGAGCTAAATGGACTCTCCCTCATCCTATCTTGCCAATTCCTTGTCCATTTAATCTCCAACCTGCATGGGCACATCTTCGCAATGAAGCCTTAATACCTTCAAGCCAGTGTCGCCTTTAAACAATTTCTCCCTCCAAGGATTTGGGAATATCAACTTGGTCAATGCTTCAGTATGGCACCAAGGGAGAGCCACATTGTCAACAGCGTAGGACTCTAGATGAGATGCAAGAATCCTCTGACTCCTCTCAGTGGAACGGTGGGTGCTCTCACAATATTTCATTTTCATAGTCAGCTGATGAAGAAACTATTGAACTTGATTCCTCGTCAGATGTTGCTGTGCACAAATTGGATGCATTGGAAAAAGAAACACAATTAGAGGGCGAGTGAAAGTAATTCATTGTCTGCAAAACACTTTGAAATATCCTGAATGTATGAGATGCGCTATATCAAAGCAGATAACTCTTCTGGCTGTGTTAATAATGTCTCCAATGTTCCACACCATCATTAGATTTGAGTTATTTTAACAAACTCAGTAATGGTGAGCCTTGAGGGTCGCCGTTGTTGGTTAAATTATGCAGACAACATTCAAAGATGTTTTGCCATAATTTGAATGGTGCAAGTTCATCTGGAAAAAGATCAGTTATTACAATGTAATTTTAAGAGCAGGAACCTATTAAACTAACCTGAGCCATAGATCATCATAAAGCTGCACAGATTTGCAGAAATTTTTGCTCCACTTGAAATTGTTGGTGTCATTTGCTGAGCGGATCTTGTGTCTTTTCCTCCTTTGTGTGTCACACTCTCCTTGCGCTGTTGTAATGTTTATGAAGCATGGCTTCTCGGGTAATTGAATATTTAGCATTCAGCTCCTGGGTGATCTTACGCTAACTTGTGCACAAACTGACCTTGTTAAACAAATAAGAGTGTGTTGCCCATCATTGCGTTGAGTCATTCCACTTCACTGATGCGATATTAAACCATACATCATGTAAAATAAGTGAAGAGTTAGAGGCAATAGAAAGAAAACCTTGCATTTATATAATGATTTTTTTTTAAAAACCAGGCATTTCAAAGCTTGTTAATAGCCAATGAGGGACAGATACTGTTGAAGGATGGGGAAACAGTAAGTGATTCATATACAGCAAGTTCCCACAAACAGCAAAAACAGTATTGACCAAGTATTATGTGATGTTGATTGAAGGATAGATATTGGCCTTGACCCTGGGATAACTCCTTTTTCTTCCAGAGTCATAGAATCATACAGCACGGAAACAGACCCTTCGGTCCAAGCAGTCTATGGTGAACATAATCCCAAACTAAGCTAGTTCTGCCTGGGGGCCCATATCCCTCCAAACCTTTCCTATTCATGTACTTATCCAAATGTCTTTTAAATATTGCAATTGTGCCCACATCCGCCATTTCTTCAAGAAGGCCATTCCACATGAGATCCATCCCCGAGTAAAAAACCTGTCGTGGAATCTTTTCCATCCACCTGAGCTGGAAAATGGAGCCTTGGCTTAATGGGTGGTACGATGGCTCAGTGGTTAGCACTGCTGTTTCACAGCGCCAGGGACCAGGATTCGATTCTCGCCTCTGGACCCTATGAGTTTGGAGTTTGTACATTCTCCTCTGTGTCTGCATGGGTTTCCTCCGGGTGCTCCGGTTTCCTCCTACAGTCCAAAGATGTGCAGGTTAGATAAATTGGGCGTTCTAGATTGTCCATGGTATTAGGTCCATTAGTCAGGGGTAAATGTAGGGGAATGGGTCAGGATGGATTACTCTTCGGAGGGTCGGTTTGGAGCAAATAGTCTGTTTCTACATAGTAGGGAATCTCATCAAAAAGCCACCTCTGAACAGTGCAACTAGGAGTGTCAGTCTTGACTTTAATGCTTAAATCCTGCATTGGGTCTTCACCTGAAAAACTGAAAGGCAAGAGCCCTTGCAACTGAATAGGAGGTTAGTCAATCTGTCCATTGTGTTTGGTCCACTGTTGAATTAGATCAAAATTGATCTGTGTTGTTTTTCTCATTTTTCTTTCTTGAAGCCAGGATCAATCTCCTTAGATATTGAAGCAGTTCCTTATCACCTGTAAGCTTCTGTCCAAGCCCCTCAACATCCCGACTTGGAAATCTATCAGTGTCGCTGGGTCAAAATCCTGGAGCTCCCTCCCAGTTGTGAGTGTACCTGCACCAAGTAGACTGCAGCAGTTCAGGAAGACAGCTTGCCACCACCTTTACAAGGGCAATAAAGATGAGAAACAAATGTTGACCCAGCTGGCAACACCTCACATTCCATGAGCCAACAATAAAATAAAACCCAACCACAACTATTCTGAAGATCCTGGATAGATCCAGGGGACTTTAAGATCTGTTCAGATGTCTGAAGTGTATCTTCAACATTGTCTGCTTGATGTTTACATCTGATTGTCACAAGGACTTCACAGCATCATTACTGGTCCTCATCAGTTAAGTTCCTCGCCAATGACATCAACGACATTTGAATTGTCTCTGTGCAGTGAGTTAGTGAATTGTGAAGACCTATAGGAGGGTGGACTGTGGCAGGACTAACACTGTGTGGGAGCCTTGAACATACTTGGAGAAACTAACACCATCTCTGCCTTGATGTAGTTACAGCCCTTGAGGCTGCTGAACAATCTGAGAGATCCTAGGGGAAGCTAACTGGAGCTAACACACCAAACACCTGAATCATCGCAGTAAGCATCCAAACAATTGTTCATCCCAGCAAGCCATCGGTCACCATTTGTGGACCACCAACTCAGTGATCCTGCAACTGACTCTGGAAGGACCGAGAGGCGAAGGATTTGAAGGTCAAGCTTAATTTGGCAATTTTCCTTCATGTGTTTTTGTAAAGGTTAATTTTCTTGTTATGATAATTAATTAATGAAAGTGATGACCAATAATGGATGGTCTAATTAAGCAGTTTCTTTCTGATCTACCGTAATGTTGCCTTAGAAACTTTGTCACGTCCCTAACAGCATACATTTTCCTGTACTTTCTGGAAATGAGAAGATATACACTTTGGCAAGGTAACCACAAGAACTGAGTATCACTTAAATGGAGAAAGACGACAGAAAACCACAGAACATTAGAAGGTCCTCATTCATGAATCACAAAAAGCTGGCATCCAAGGTCAGCAGGTAACTAGGAAGGCAAAAGGAATGTTGGCCTTTATTGCAAAGGAAAAAGAGTATAAAAATAGGGAAGTCTTACTAAAACTATGCAATGTATTAGTCAAACAGTGACTAGAATACTGCGAACAGTTTTAGACCCATTATCGAAAGAAAAATATTCTGCTATTACAGACATTCAGAGCAGGTTCATTAAGCTGATAGCAAGTATGGGGGGACTGTCTTATGAGGAAGGGTTCAATAAGTTGGGCCTGTACTCTTTGGAATTTAAAAGAATGAGAAGTGTCCTTACTGAAAAGTACACGATTCTTAGGAGACTTGCGACAGTGGATGCAGAGAAGTTGTTTCCCCTTGTGGGAAAGTCTAGGACCAAAAGACATAGTCTCAGAATCAGGGTCACACATTAAAGAGTGAGATGAGGAGGAATGTCTTCTCTCAGAGAGATTGTGTATCTGTGGAATTATTTACTGTAGAGGGCTGTTGTTAATGCTGGGTCACTAAGTATATTCAAGGCTGAGATAGACAGATTTTTACTCAGGAAGGGAATCAAGGGTTTTGGGGAAAAGCAGTAAAGTGGAACTCAGGATTATCAAATGAGCATTGACCTCATAGAATGGACTAGCAGACTCGATGGGCTGAATGACCCATTCTGCTCCACGTCTCATGGTCTTACTTAGAACAAAGAACAAAGAACATTATAGCACAGGAACAGGCCTGCGCCGATCCGTATCCTCTATCTAATCCTGCCGTCTATTTTCTAAGGATCTGTATCCCCCTGCTCCCTGCCCATTCATGTATCTGTCTAGATACATCTTAAATGATGCTATCATTCCTGCCCCTACCACCTCTGCTGGCAATGCATTCCAGTCCCCCACCACCCTCTGCATGAAGAGCTTTCCACGCACATCTCCCCTAAACCTTTCACTTCTCACCTTGAACTCGTGATCCCTAGTAATTGAATCCCCCACTCTGGGAAAAAGTTTCTGCTATTCACCCTGTCTATACCTCTCATAATTTTGTAGACTTCAATCAGGTCCCCCCTCAACCTCCGTCTTTCTAATGAAAATAATCCTAATCTATTCAACCTTTCTTCATAGCTAGTGCCCTCCATACCAGGCAACATCCTGGTGAACCTCCTCTGCACCCTCTCCAAAACATCCACATCCTTTGATATGCAGTATTCCAAATGTGGCCGAATCAAAGTCCTATACAACTGTAACATGACCTTCCAACTCTTGTACTCAATACCCCATCTGATGAAGGAAAATATGCCGTATGCCTTCTTGACAACTTTACTTACCTGTGTTGCCACGTTCAGGGAACAATGGACCTGAACACCCAGATTTCTCTGTACTAGGAGAAAGTGAGGACCGCAGATGCTGGAGGTCAGAGCTGAAAAATGTGTTGCTGGAAATGCGCAGCAGGTCAGGCAGCATCCAAGGAGCAGGAGAATCAACGTTTCGGGCATGAGCCCTTCTTCAGGAATGAGGAGGATGTGCCAAGCAGGCTAAGATCAAAGAAAGGGAGGAGGGACTTGGGGGAGGAGTGTTGGGAATGCGATAGGTGGAAAGAGATTAAGGTGAGGGTGATAGGCCGGAGAGGGGGTGGAGGCAGAGAGGTCATGAAGAAGATTGCAGGTCAAGAAGGCGGTGCTGAGTCCGAGGGTTGGGACTGAGATAAGGTGGGGGGAGGGGAAATGAGGAGGCTGGAGAAATCTGCATTCATCCCTTGTGGTTGGAAGGTTCCTAGGTCGTGTTGCCATGGTCTGGCGATGGAGGAGGCCAAGGACCTGCATGTCCTTGGTGGAGTGGGAGGGGGATTTAAAGTGTTCAGCCATGGGGCAGTTGGGTTGGTTGGTGTGGGTGTCCCAGAGGTGTTCTCTGAAACGTTCCGCAAGTAGGCAGCCTGTCTCCCCAATGTAGAGGAGGTCACATCAGGTGCAGCGGATGCAGTAAATGATGTGTGTGGAAGTGCAGGTGAAATTGTGACGGATATGGAAGGATTCCTTGGGGCCTTGGAGGGAGGTGAGGGGAGAGGTGTGGGTACAAGTTTTGCATTTCTTGCGGTTGCAGGGGAAGGTGCCGGGAGTGGAGGTTGGGTTGGTGGGGGGTGTGGACCTGACGAGGGAGTCACGGAGGGAGTCGTGGAGGGTTGTTCGGAATTGGGATTGATCCTCCTGGGAGCAGATGCAGCAGAGGCGAAGGAATTGGGAATATGGGATGGCGTTTTTACATGGGGGCAGGGTGGGAGGAGGTGTAATCTAGGTAGCTGTGAGAGTCGGTCAGTTTATAGTAAATGTCCGTGTTGAGTCGGTTGCCCGAGATAGAAATGGAGAGGTCTAGGAAGGGGAGGGAGGAGTCTGAGACGGTCCAGGTAAGTTTGAGGTCGGGGTGGAAGGTGTCCAGGTAAATTTGAGGTCCACCCCGACCTCAAATGTACCTGGACCGTCTCAGACTCCTCCCTCCTAGACCTCTCCATTTCTATCTCGGGCCACCGACTCAACACGGACATTTACTATAAACCGACCAACTCCCACAGCTACCTAGATTACGCCTCCTCCCACCCTGCCCCATGTAAAAATGCCATCCCATATTCCCAATTCCTTCGCCTCTGCTGCATCTGCTCCCAGGACGATCAATTCCAATACCGAACAACCCAGATGGCCTCCTTCTTCAAAGAATGCAATTTCCCCTCAGACGTGGTTGACGATGCTCTCCACCACATCTCCTCCACTTCCCGCTCCTCCGCCCTTGAATCCCGCCCCTCTAATCGCCACCAGGACAGGACCCCACTAGTCCTCACCTACCACCCCACCAACCTCCAGATACATCGTATCATCCTTTGTCATTTCCGCCACCTCCAAACAGACCTCAGCACCAAGTATATATTTCCCTCCCCTCCCCTATCAGCGTTCCAGAAAGACCACTCCCTCCGCTAATCCTTCGTCAGATCCACACCCCCCACCAACCCAACCTCCACTCCAGGCACCTTCCCCTGCAACCGCAAGAAATGCAAAACATGTGCCCACACCTCCCCCCTCACTTCCCTCCAAGGCCCCAAGGGATCCTTCCATATCCATCCCAAGTTCACCTGCACCTCCACACACATCATTTACTGCATCCGCTGCACTCGATGTGGCCTCCTCTACATTGGGGAGACAGGCCGCCTACTTTCGGAATGTTTCAAAGAACACCTCTGGGACACCCACACCAACCAACCCAACCGCCCCGTGGCTGAACACTTTAACTCCCCCTCCCACTCCATCAAGGACATGCAGGTCCTTGGCCTCCTCCATCGCCAGACCATGGCAACATGACGCCTGGAGGAAGAGTGCCTCGTCTTCCTCCTAGGAACCCTCCAACCCCAAGGGATGAATGCAGATTTCTCCAGCTTCCTCATTTCCCCTCCCCCCACCTTATCTCTGTCCCAACCCTCGGACTCAGCACCACCTTCTTGACCTGCAATCTTCTTCATCATCTCTCCGCCCCCACCCCCTCTCTGGCCTAATCACCCTCACCTTAACCTCCTTCCACTTATCGCATTCCCAACGCCCCCTCCTCCAAGTCCCTCCTCCCTACCTTTTAGCTTAGATCTCTCTGTACATCAGTTTTATCCAGGACTTTTCCATCCCCATTTACTGTATAGTTCACTCTTGAATTGGATCTTCCAAAATGAATCAGCCCACATTTGCCCGGATTGAATTCCATCTGCCCTTTCTCTGCTCATCTCTCCAATTTATCTATATTCTGCTCTATTCTCTTCACTATCTGCTACTCCACCAATCTTGGCGTCATCTGCAAACTTGCTAATCAGGCAACTGATACCTTCCTCCAAATCATTTATATATATTACAAACAACAGTGGTCCCAGCACAGATCCCTGTGGAACACCACTGGTCACAGATCTCCATATTGAGAAACTATTATCACAAAGAACACTTATCACAAAGAATCTTCTGCTTGGCCCAAGTTCCTCTCTTGCTCTTGAAACGATTTTGTGTTTCTAATTGAACAACACAACTTGCTGCACCAGTGAAAACCATTTCCATCCCAGCACAGCAGTTCATCAACTTATTAGCAACACCTGCATGAGCTTCTTAATAATTATTCTGCCTCTGGGATGGAATGGGTATTTTGCTCATTTTATCTTCCACTCTGAATTACAAAACATTGAACCTCCCCAGACCTTAGTGAATGTTTATACATAATCCGCAGGCATCCTTAAGGCTATATCTTTAAAATCTCAACTCTTTACACTCCACCTAGGGTGACTCAGTAGTTAGCATTACAATGTAGGAGACCCAGGTTCAATCCTAGCCTCAGGTGATTATCTGTGTAGAGTTTTCACATTCTCCCTGTGTCTGCATGGGTTTCCTCCCACAGTCTAAAAACATCCGGGTTAGATAGTTGGTGTGAGAAATACAGGAGAGGGGAGTGGGATGCTGTTTGGAGGATCAGTGTGAACCTGATGGGCTGAATGGCCTGCTTCTATTCTGTAGAGTTGCTATGATTGATTATTTTCCCTGTTCTTGAAATGATTTTGTGTTTCTAATTGAACAACACAACTTGCTGCACCAATGAAAACCCTTTCCATCCCAGCACAGCAGTTTACCAACTTATTAGCAACACCTGCATGAGCTTCTTAATAATTATTCTGCCTCTTGGGTGGAATGGGTATTTTGCTAATTTTTCCTTCCACTCCGAATTACGAAACATTGAACCTTCCCAGACCTTAGTGGACGCTGGGCAATTCTTCGAATTCCCAAAGGATGGGTTACATTAAACCCTCTTATTGATACTTACTTCCAGGTTGGACTGAATTGGGATCGTGGTTTCTTGCTTCTGTCTGTTGTGACCCCTACAAAAAATGACATGAGTGGAGTGAAACCCATTTACTCGTCAACAGGAACACTAGAAATAGAAGATGGACACATTTGTGATTGAAGATTAGGTTTTATTGAACAAAACTGAATGAGGAGAGGACATCTTACTGGGCTCAATCCTTGGGTATGTTTAAGTAGAGATTGATAGATTTCTGTTTACAGGTTTATAGGAATGGTGTGGGTTAAAGGAATTGAAATGCGCAATCAACATGATTATAGTGAATGGTGGGGCAGGTTCGAGGGGTGAATTAATTACTCCTGTTCCTATGTGTTTACTAATGGTAATTTCATTTCTTACACATGTCTTTAAGTATTTTTGTTTTTGTAATACTATACTTGCTGTGATTGATTATTTTGTATCTCAGTTGCTAACCATCTAATCTGACATGGGCTTTCTCCTGCTCTTGTTCCAGCTTTCGCAAAGACTGTGTCCTTCTGTGGATTAGTGTTTAAGTAAGCCTTGAGTCCTATCCCTGGCCGTACCCCATCTGAGCTTGACTCCAGATATCCTACTTGCCTTTGGGTTTATTCTAGCCTCATTGGTTACTGTCACTAATCTTCATTTCACTACCTGTCTTCTGTTCAGTGAGTCTGGTCATCAATGACACCAAGTAGCAAGTTGAGATCCACACTTTTATGAGTGAATAGTAAGACGTTATTGAACATAATTATACCCCAAGCTGGTAAGAGAGGAGATCTTACTTGGAGTTCTGTGCACTCAGGCCAAAGGTCCATAAGATTTGACTTCACCACTGTATAGTTCCTTTTTTACCACTCAGTAATGGTTTCTGAAGAATAGGGACAATGGTAGAGTTATTAATGTCATATGAATCTGATTTTCAATTACAAGACAGGGAAACCATCACATACATAAATCCATAGGTGTAAGGAAATTTCAAACACAGACGAAAACAGAAATGGATGGAAAAACTCAGCAGTTCTGAAAGCATCTGTGAAGAGACATCATGGTTAATGTTTCAGCCCATGTGACCCTTCCTCAGACGTTCCTCAGAACCTGCTGAGGAAGAGTCACTCGACCTGAAATGTTAACTCTGATTTCTCTTCACAGATGCTGCAAGACCTGCTGAGCTTTTCCAGCAATTTCTGTTTCTGTTTCTGATTTCCAGTATCCACAGTCCTTTTGGTTTTTATTCAGTCAGGAAATTTCACTTGTGTTTTCTTTCCCTTTTCTCCAGTTTGTCTTCACAGTCTGACTTTATAACTCCTTGCCAAATTCTGCGTAAAAAAGCTGACGTTTTTTTAATGTGTCTACTCTGGCAGGTCTTTGTGCGGTTTCAGAAATTCCTGAAATGACAAATCATTTCATTTTTCAATAACTCAACTCAATAGAGCAGGGAAAGAAAAAAAAGTTTTTGCACTGAAATTTATAGTTGTAACATCATTGGGGTAAATTAGACAAGCCTATGTTAGAGAAGCAGCAGCACCTGACTCTGGTCGAAGAATGTTACACTCATTCCAAACTGTTCAAAGTCCCAAAAGATGAATGTTGGTGAAATTTCTCTTGAGTATGTTGGAACCATCAAGTTGCTTTTAACTCTTTCTCATTTTTTTTTGCTCTGAACTCCACTTATAGAGGCATAGTTATATAGATATACAACATGGAAACAGACCCTTCAGCCCAACTTGTCCATGCCGATCAGATATCCTAAATTAATCCAGTCTCATTTGTCAGCATTTGGCCCATATCTCTCTAAACACTTCCTTTAGATGTACCCATCCAGATGCCTTTTAAATGCTGTAGTGGAACCAATCTCCACCACTTCCTCTGGCAGCACATTCATAAATGCATACTTGAGAAAGGAATGATGTTGCGCCTCATGTCACCAGAATCCACATTGAAGAGACAAAGGT
Source organism: Chiloscyllium punctatum (assembly GCF_047496795.1). Lineage (NCBI taxonomy): Eukaryota > Metazoa > Chordata > Chondrichthyes > Orectolobiformes > Hemiscylliidae > Chiloscyllium > Chiloscyllium punctatum. The sequence continues at coordinate 59,409,678 of NC_092783.1, forward strand.
TTTAAGTTCAAATTCCATTGCCTTAGCTCAGGAAATTAACTTTAATTAAATAAAATCTTGAATTAAACAACTTATGTCAGGTGTGGTGACTATAAAGCCACTGGACTCTTATGAAAATGAAACATTTTCAGTAACATTCTTTAGTATTGTTGAAAAAAAAACATATTGAGTTGAAACTTTTAGTCTTGTCCACATCAGGACATTTTTTCAAGAATGCAAATTCATGTGGAAAAGCAACATTTATACATTCTCTCAAGTCATACAAATGATGGGTTTTCTCCCTGAATTTTTGCTTTTGCAAATTGTCCTGATACCCTGACAAAAATCTTGAACAAAATGTGTCTATTTTCCACACTATCAATTAATAAGATCATAAGACATAGGAGTGGAAGTAAGGCCATTCGGTCCATTGAGTCCACTCCACCATTTAATCATGGCTGATGGGCATTTCAACTCCACTTACTCGCACTGTCCCTGTACACCTTAATTCCTTGTAAAATTAAGAATTTATCATTCTCTGCCTTGAAGAATTTAACATCCCGTTCTCCACTGCACTCCATGGCAATGAATTCCACACTCTTTGGCTGAAGAAATTTCTCCTCATTTCCATTCTAAATTGACCCACTCTAATTCTAAGTCTGTGTTCATGGGTCCTAGTCTCCCCTAACAGAAATAACCTCCCAGTGTCCACCCTTTCTAAGCCATGCATTATCTTGTAAGTTTCTATTAGATCCCCCCTCAATCTTCTAAACTCTAATGAATACAAACCCAGGATCCTCAGCCGTTCATCGTATGTTAGGCCTACCATTCCAGGGATCATCTGTGTGAATCTCCGCTGGACACGCTCCAGTGCCAGTATGTCCTACTTGAGGCGTGTGGCCAAAGGTGGATGTAGTATTCTAAATGGGGTCTAACTAGAGCTTTATAAAGTCTCAGAAGCACATTGCTGCCTTTATATTCCAACTCTTTTGAGATAAATGTTAACATTATATTCACTTTCTTAATCACTGACTCAAGTTAACCTTTCGAGAATCGTGGACTAGCACTTCCTTTGTACTTTGGCTTTATGTATTTTCTCACTGTTCAGAAAATAATCCATGCTGTATTTATTTTTTCAAAGTGCAAGACCTCACATTTGCTCATGTTGAATTTCATCAGCCATTTTCTGGACTACTCTCTTAAACTGTCTAAATCTTTCTGCAGCCTCCCCACCTCCTCACAACTATTCACATGTCCACCTAACACCGTATCATTGGCAAACCTCACCAGAATGCCCCCAGTCCCATTGTCCAGATCATTAATATATAAAGTGAACAGCTGTGGCCCCAACACCGAACCCTGTGGGACACCACTTATCACTGGGTGCCATTCCGATAAAGAACCTTTTATCCTAACTCTCTGCCTTCTGTCAGACAGCCAATCCTCAATCCATGCCAGTAGCTCACCTCGAACACCATGGGCCCTCACCTTACTCAGCAACGTCCCTTTTGGAAGTCTAGATGGATAACATCCACTGGGTGTCCCTGGTCTAACCTACTTGTTACCTCATCAAAGAATTCTAACAGGTTTATCAGGCACAATCTTCCCTTACTAAATCCATGTTGACTTGTTGTAATCTGACCCTTCCCTTCCAAGAATTTGGAAATCTCATCCTTAATGATGAATTCTAGAATTTTACCTACAACCGAGTTTAGGCTAATGGGCCGATAATTTTCCATCTTTTGTCTTGATCCTTTCTTGAACAAGGGGGTTACAACAGCAATTTTCTAATCATCTGGGACTTTCCCTGACTCCAGTGACTTTTGAAAGATCACAACCAATGCCTCCGCTATTTCCTCAGCCACTTCCCTTGGAACTCTAGGATGTAGCCCATCGGAAATTTATCAATTTTTAGACCTTCTAGCTTTTCTAGCACTTTCTCCTTTGTAATGGCTACCATACTCAACTTTGCCCCCGACTCTCCTTGATTGTTGGGATATCACTCATCTCTTCCAATGTGAAGACTGATACAAAGTACTTATTAAGTTCTTCAGTTATTTCCTTATCTCCTATCACTAACCTTCCTGCATCAATTTGGAGTGACCGAATTTCTACTTTTGCCTCTCATTTGTTTCTTATGTATTGAAAGAAACTTTTACTATCATTTCTAATATTACTGGCTAGCCTACCATCATATTTGATCGTCTCCTTCCTTATTTCTCTCTTTGTCTTTGTCTTCTGATTTCCCAATGCTTTTGGCCACTTTATAGGCTCTCTCTTTTTCTCTGATATGTTTCCTGACTTCCTTTGTCAGTCATGCCTGTCTAATACCCTTCCCCACTGGATATGCTTTCTTTTCCTTGGGATGAACCTCTGTACTGTGTTTCATTTACTCCCAGAAACTCCTGCCATTGTTGCTCTACTGTCTTCCCTACTAGGCTCTGCTTCCAGTTCCTCTCTCATACCCCTGTAATTACCTTTTATTTAACACCTTTACATCTGATTTTGCCTCCTCTCTTCCAAACTGCAGACTAAACTCTACCATATTATGGTCGGTCCCTCTTAAGTGTTCAATTAGATTAGATTACTTACAGTGTGGAACAAGTCCACTCCGACACGCCGAAGAGCACCCATCCAGACCAATTCCCCTACACCTAACACTACAGGCAATTTAGCGTGGCCAATTCACCTAACCTACACAGTTTTGGACCGTGGGAGGAAACCAGAGCACCTGGAGGAAACCCACGCAGACACGGGGAGAATGTGCAAACTCCACACAGTCAGTCGCCTGAGGCGGGAATTGAACCCGGGTCTCTGGCGCTGTGAGGCAGCAGTGCTAACCACCGTGCCACCGTGCCCTTACTTAAAGATCTTTCATAAAGTCTGGCTCATTACATAGCACTAAGTCCAGAATAGCCTGCTAGTGAAGGCAGCTTGCATGCTGATCTGCACAGGTCTATTTGGCTGAAGATTAACAGCCACATTGTTGACTTTCTATTGCTCACTGAACTACCCCAGTATGCAAATTGTGTCAATCTGCTTACAGTGGTTCAGAAACATGGCTGACCAGTGCCTCCTTAAGGACAGTATTAGTGATGGGTTATCCTTGCCATCAATGGCTGCATCCTGTGAATGAATTAGCAAAAACCTCACCTGCCAAAGCCTCGCTTCACCCAAACATTACGCTTCTCTGCAGAGAATTGCAACTTTTCAAGGGTGCTAAGATGGTGCTATTTGTGCCCACCAGAAGCAATAATCTGTATAATAAGATCATTTTCTAAAGCAGGCATGAGTTGATTGAGCTTTCAACTTGAATCCTGAGCCATTCCCCTGCAAGGCCTCATTGTTCTGATACAATACAGCAGATTGTTATCCAATCTACACCAAATCGCCATTGATGAATGAAATGACACAGACAGGACTAATTTTGACTTTGCACAAGGGAACAGCAGCCTATAATACCTTGCTCAGGTTGGCTCAGGTCTGTCAGAGCATATCTTGCCTCTGCTACATCAGACAACGGTTAGTGAATGTTTTAAAAGTCAGCTATCAGTTAACAACTCATTCTGAACAATGTATTAGCCTCATTAAAAGAAGTTAGTCAATAACTCAATGCAGAATTTAAGAAATAGCCTTAGAGCAGAGATTTGAGGTTTTGAATTTAGAATCCCTACAATGTGGAAACAGGCCCTTTGGCCCAACAACACTCCAAAGAGTTACCACCCACACCCAATCTCCCAACCGTATATTTACCCCTAACTACTACACCTAACCAACACATTCCTGAACACTATGGGCAACTTTACTTGCACATGTTGGATTGTGGGAGGAAACTAGAGCAGTCAGAGGAATTCCCTGCAGACACTGGGAGAATGTGCAAACTCCACACAGACAGTCACCCAAGGCTGGAATCAAACCCAAGTCTCTGGGGCTATGAGGCAGCAGTGCTAACCACTGAGCCATCGTACATTCTAATTTAGAATGAGCTTTATTGTCACATGTACTCCCATAAAGACAGTGAAACATTTACAAGTTGCCACTTACGACACCAACTTAGATACGAAGATATCTAGGTACAGATTCTTAAGTACAAATTTAGGGAAAAAGAATTAGAAACATAAAGAACTAAAAACTCCAGCATTGCAGATCATAGGAATACAGTAGAGAAATAAAAAATTTGAGAATAAATTTAGAAATTTGTTTTTACATAGAAAGTTATTGTGATCTGATATACATTGCCTGCTATTCCAATGGCAATACTATCTCAGTATCGATTAAACTTATAGATACATACATCATCCGTGTTGCAAGAGCACAATGCTTGTCTTTTATGGTCCGTCCATATATTGACCTACCAACCTACCTCCATAATGTGACAGGAAAACATGACAATGTTGTGGCCATAACAGAGACATGGATTTCACAGGGTACAGAAATGGTTGCTGGATGTTCCAGGGTTTAGATCTTTTAAAAAGAACAGGGAGGGGGATTGTTAATGAAAGAGTGCATCACAGCTGCAGAAAAGAAGGTTGTTGAGGAAGGTTGGTGAGTCAGTATGGGTGGAAGTCAGTAACAGGAAAGGAGCAGTCAATTAATTGGATGTTTTCTACAGAGCCCCCAATAGCAGCAGAGAGATGAAGGAACATATTGAGCAGCAGATCTTGGAAAGGTGCAGATGTAACAGAGTTGTTTTTGTGGGTGACTTCAACTTCCCCAATATTGATTTGAACCTTCTTAGTGCAGATAGTCTTGATGCAGCTGATTTTGTCAGGTGTGTCCAGGAGGGATTCCTGACTCACTATGTAGATAGGTCGACTAAGGGGAGGCCATATTGGATCTAGTGTGAGGCAATGAGCCAGGCCAGGTGTCAGATCTCTCAGTGGGAGAGCATTTCGGTAATGGTGACTACAACTGCCTCTCCTTTACCATAGCCATGGAGACGGATAGGAGCAGACAGTATGGGAAGGTATTTAATTGGAGGAGGGGAAATTATACTGTTATTAGACAGGAGCTATGGAATATAAATTGGGAACAATTGTTCTATGCAAAAGCCGCAACAATAATGTGGAGGCTGTTTAAAGAGCACTTGTTGCAAATGTTGGATAACTTCATCCCACTGAGACAGGCAAGGAATGGTAAGGTGAAAGAACTTTGGATGACAAGAGGAGAGGAGCTTCTCGTCAAGAGGGAGAAAGAAGATTACTTAAGGTTGAGGAAACAAGGATCTGGCACAGCTTTAGAAGATTACAGGGTAGCTAGGGAAGAACTCAAAAATAGACTGAGGAGAGCGAGGAGGGGGCATAACAAACCCTTGGCAGGAAGGATTAGTGAAAACCCAAAGTGGTCTACACATTCGTGAGGAATAAGAGAATGATCAGAGAGAGAGTAGGGCAGATCAGGGATGGGGAGGGAACTTGTGCCTGGAGTCTGAAGAGGTAGGGAAGGCCCTAAATGAGGTTTTTGCTTCAGTATTCACTAGACAGAGGGACCTTGTTCATAAAAAGAACATCTTAGACCGACTTGAAAAGATTGATATTAAGGAAGTGGACGTGCTGGAAATTCTGGGAAGTATCAAGAAAGATAAGTCCCCAGGGCTGGACCAGATATATCCAAGGATTCTATGGGAAGCAAGGAATGAGATTGCTGCACCTCCAGTGATGATCTTTTCATCCTCACTCTCCACGAGAGTAATACTGGCTGATTGGAGGGAGTTAAATATTGTTCCTCTGTTCAAAAAAGGGAATAGGGAAATCCCTGGGAATTCCAGACCAATCAGTCTTACGTCTGTGGTAAGCAAGGTACTGGAAAGGATTCTGAGACATAGGATTTATGACTACTTGGATAAACATTGTTTGATTTAAGATAGTCAGCATGGCTTTGTGAGGGACAGATCATGCCTCACAAGCCTTGTTGAGTTCTTTGAGGATGTGACGAGACAAGTTCATGAAGGTCGAGTAGTGGATGGGGTGTATATGGTTTTAAGTAAGGTATTTGATAAGGTTCCCCATGGTAGACTTATTCAGACAGTTAGGAGGTATGGGATACAGGGAAGTTTGGCTGTCTGGATACAGAATTGGCTGGTTGAAAGAAGACAGCGAGTGCTGGTGGATGGAAAGTATTCTGCATGGAGGTCAGTGACCAGTGGTGTCCCACAACGATCTGTCCTTGAGCCTCTGCTCTTTGTAGTTTTTATAAATGACTTGGATGAAGAAGTGGAAGGGTGGCTTAGTAAGTTTGTCGATGACACAAAGGTTGGTGGTGTTGTAGATAGTGTCGAGGGCTGTTGCAGGCTACAACAAGGCATTGACAGGATGCAGAGCTGGGCTGAGAAGTGGCAGAGTTCAACCTGGAATAATGTGAAGTGATTAATTTTGGAAGGTTGAATTTGAAGATTCTAGGGAGTGTTGCTGAACAAAGAGACCTTGGAGTGCAGGTTCATAGCTCCTATCGGAAAGATGTTGTGAAACTTGAAAGGGTTCAGAAAAGATTTACAAGGATGTTGCCAGGGTTGGAGGATCTGAGCTACAGGGAGAGGCTGAACAGGCTGGGGCTGTTTTCCCTGGAGCATCAAAGGCTGAGGGGTGACCTTATAGACGTTTACAAAATTATGAAGGGCATGGATAGGATAAATAGATGAAGTCTTTTCCCTGGGGTCGGGGAGTCCATTACTAGAGGGCATAGGTTTAGGGTGAGAGGGGAAAGATTTAAAAGAGACCAAAGGGGCAACTTTTTCACGCAGAGGGTGGTATGTGTATGGAATGAGCTGCCAGAGGATGTGGTGGAGGCTGGTACAATTGCAACATTAAAAAGGCATTTGGATGGATATATGAATAGGAAAGGTTTGGAGGGATATGGGCCGTGTGCTGGCAGGTGGGACTAGATTGTGTTGGGATATCTGGTCGGCATGGACGGGTTGGACCGAAGGATCTGTTTCCGTGCTGTACATCTCTATGACTCGATGACTCTAATACAGGGTTAAAGACAGGATTCTTGGCAATGTGGAGGAACAGAGGGATCTTGGAGTCCATGTACATAGATCCCTCAAAGTTGCCACCCAAGTTGACAGGGTTGTTAAGAAGGCGTACGGTGTTTTGGCTTTCATCAACAGGAGATTAAGATTAAGAGCCGTGAGGTTTTGCTGCAGCTCTGTAAAACCCTGGTTAGACCACACTTGGAATATTCTGTCCAGTTCTAGTCACCTCATTAAAGGAAGGATGTAGATGCTTTAGAGAGGGTATCAAGGAGATTTACCATGATGCTGTCTGGATTGGAGGGTTTTTCTTATAAAGAGAGATTGAATGAGCTTGGGCTTTTCACACTGGAGAGAAGAAGGAAGAGAGGTGACTTGATAGAGATGTACAAGGTAATGAGAGGCATTGATAGAGTAGATACCCAGAGATTTTTCCCCAGGATAGAAATGGTTGTCATGAGGGGTCATAATTTTATGGTGATTGGAGGAAGGTTTAGGGGAGATGACAGAGGTAGGTTCTTTACACGGAGATTAGTGGATGCGTGGAATGCACTGCCAGCGGTGGGAGTAGAGTCAGAGACATTAGGGCCATTTAAGCAACTGCTGGACAAGGGAATGGCAGTAAATTGAGGGATCTGTAGATTACGTTGATCTGTGATTAAGATAAATGTTCAGCACAATATCATGGGCCGAAGGGCCTGTACTGTGCTGCACTGCTCTATGTTCTATTTTTTATGTTCTAAAACAATCTAACTGCTCAGTAGGGTGGCAAAGAAGGCTGGATACAAATTAGGAACAAGAGTAGGCCCATTGAGTATACTTGACTTTGACTAAGGTGTGCTTCTCAAAACTTGGCTGATGGATGTCTCTTGTAAAGAAACAAGTGGAATTACTTCAAGTTTGTGTGGCTATGTTTTTATTTTGGAAATGCTGACTCCTTGTAGCACTGATGACTAGCGACCTATCAAAGGAGCAGCGCTCCGAAAGCTTGCAACTTCCAAATAAACTTGTGTGAATTTTAGCTTTGTCCGCTCCAGTCCAACACCAGGACCTCCACCTCCTTGCAGTAAGACAGCTTCACTGTAAGCAAGTAATGAGAAAATCCTGGGGTGTTGTCCTTGTAGAGAATGGATTAGTGGTGCTGGAAGAGCACAACAGTTCAGGCAGCATCCAAGTAGCTTCGAAATCGACGTTTCGGGCAAAAGCTCTTCTAAAGAGTGAGCTTTTTACAGAAGCATTAACAAAACAAATGATATGAAGACTTTTGATAAAAGGAAATCTGCAAGATTTATTCCTGTTGTGATTATAACTGGGGACCTCATAGAGTATGAGTTTCTTCCTCCACAGATGCTGCCAGACCTGCTGAGTTTCTCCAACCTTCTCTGTGTTTGTACCCTTTTCCCCTCTCGCTTTACAGAAGTAACTGAAAAGAACCCATTAAACACTAAAGACGTGAAAATTATTCAAGGCCTGTTCCATTTGCAACCTGAACGTAATGACATCTGAAGCAATAATTCTAAATATTGCAAGGAATTCGTCCTCACACTGGCCATTCAGGCTCTCAAGCATATTCTGCCATTCAATATGATCATGGCTGATCTCATTTCAGCTTCGACTCCACTCTCTGTAACCCTTCATCACTTTACTAATTAAAAATCTCTTTATCTTCTCCTTAAATTTACCCCATGTCCCAGTATCCACCTCACTTAGGGGTAATGAATTCCACAGATTCACAACTGTTGACTGGTGGTCTGTATCAGATACAGATTCACAACCCTTTAAAAAAGAATTTCTCCACATCTCTGATTTAAATCTACCCTCCCCTTAATCTAAAACTATGGCGTCTTGTCCTAGATTGCCCCACGCAGGGGAATATCTGCTTTACATCTAATTTATCAACCTCCTTTTTAATTCCAGAGAGTATAGATCTAACCTGCTCAATCTCCCTTCATAAGATATACTCCTCATCTTGGAATCAATCTCGCGAATCTACTCTGACCTACCTCCAATATAGTGAAGGAGGTGGCCAAGTGGTCATGTCACTGGACATATTATCCAGATAAACCCAGGCTTATACTCTGAGGAAAGTGATTCAAATCACAGCCGATGGTGAAATTTTAATTCAATTGGGCCACATGCTGGTTCACAGTGCTAGGGACCCAGATTCGGTTCCACCCTCAGGAATCTATGTGGAATTTGCATATGTTCCCCCGTGTCTGTGTGGGTTTCCCCCAGGTGCTCAGGTTTCCTCCCACAGTCCAAAGATGTGCAGGCTAGGGTGAACAGGCCATGATAAATTGCCCCATGGTGTACAGGGTTGTACAGGCTAGATGGGTTAGCCTTGGGGAATGCAGGGTTACAGGGATAAGGGGAGAAGGGGTGGAGGGGGGGCACGAGGGAGTCTGTGAGGTATATTCATTGGAACTTGAATGGCCTACTTCCATAATGATACGATTCTATGATAACTACATCCCTCCTCAAAAGGGGGCTGACACTCTAAGCAATACCCCAGATGTGGTTTCCCTAATGCACTTATATCATTGCAGGACCATTTCCCTGCTTTTATGCTCTACTACTTTCACAATAAATGCCAAATTTCCATTTGCCTTCCTTATTACCTGCTATGATTCATGCTTACTTACAACTTGATCTTGCTGCACTGAAGCACTTTGAAGTTTCCCTCCATTTAGATAATAAGTTCTCTTTCTATTCCACCAGTCAGAAAGGACAACCCCACAATTATCCACATTAAACTCAATCTGCTAAAATGTGACCTGATCACCTTACCTAACCATACCCATTTGTAAATTCTTATTTATTTATTTGTTGCAACTTCCTTTCCTACATTTTTTAGTGTCATCTGCAATTAGGGGAAGAGAATTCCTGTTTCATTTTTTTAAGACTATGTTGAAAAATCAAGGTTATTTGTCATTCACTGGTAGCTTTTGCCTTCCCACTCCCCAGTTCTGAAGAAGAGTTAAGCCCGAAACGTTGCATCTGTTGCTCCTCAGATGCTGCCTGACCTGCTGTGAATTGTCCAGATCCTTGCTTTATCAACCCCAACTTCCAAGCTCAGCTGAGCAATCCTGTCCAGAGAAAGGCAGAAACTAAGATGTCTCAACTGCAAGATGTTTACTCCATTGGCTAATAATCTGGACAGTCGAGAGTGTGGTGCTGGAAAAGCACAGCAGGTCAGGCAGCATCTGCGGAACAGGAGAATCTGGACACATGAATTAAAACCCCACCAGAGAATTTAGATATTGTTCGTCAACCTGCTCAGAAATGTTATGATGCGACTCTGGAGCAGATGGGACTTGAACCCAGGCCTCCTGGCTTAGAGGTAGGGACACTACCACACGATTTAAGTTTGGTTGGTTAATGAAATAAACCTGAAATAAAAGTTAGTATCACCAAGCATATAATTAACCAATTCAAAAGAACACTCAAATCTCTTAATGTCCTTGAGCAAATGAAATCTGCTTTCCTTAGTTAGTCTAATATATGGGTGATTGCTGTCCCACATGAATACGTTTGACTCTGTATACTGCATTCTGAAATGATCCAGCAAACCAGTCTGTCAGGGACAAATAAAGATCAACAATAAATTGCTTTGTGATGTGCTCCTGTGAATTAGTGTGATTCTTGCTTCATGATTCTCGGATGCTGCCTGCCCTGCTGTGATTTTTCAGCATCACACTCTCAATTCTGATCTCCAGCATCTGCAGTCTTCACTTTCTTTCCCTCCTGATTCTTGCTTCAGTGTATTATGCTAACGTCACTGCTAGATTGCTTTAATGAGCACAGTGGATAATCTCTTGTAACTTTGGTTCTGGGTGTCTCTGTATACACCCTTTGAGGCTGTTCCCTTTTCTGTAGTTACCACTTGCATTCACCCTGTGTTTGCGTGAGGTTCCTCTGGGTGCTCTGGTTTCCTCCCACAGTCCAAAGATGTGCAGGTTAAGGTGGATTGGCCATGCCAAACTGCCCATAGTATCCAAGGATATGCAGGTTAGGTGGATTAACCATGGGAAAAACAGAGATAGAGTCGGGTAATGGGTCAGGACCCTCTTCAAAGGGTCAGTGTGGACTTGATGGGATGAATGGCCTGCTTACACACTGTATGGATTTGATGATTCTTCTGGATCTCTAACATGATTTAGTTTAGCCTCATATTTCAGTAGATCCCTCTCACTCTCTCTCCAATACAATAACACTCTTTACTTACACAAACGTATTCACATGTTGCCAAATACAGCACTTTAATGCAGGGTCTAAGATTTGCATTTTATGTACTTCTCCATGGGAAAATAGATGAGACTGTGTTTAATATTAAACTGGAGGTTAATCACATGCCTGCAACAGAGTGAATAAGGAACTGGCGAAGAGAAATAATTCAGTTTAACACTGGAATGCAGGAATGATCAAAATGTTTTGAGATCTTTATCTGAAGAGCGTTGGGTGTCGCAAGAGGCAGTTTGATAAGCTTTACAAGCAATGGTTCACACTTCATAAATCTTCTCGAATTCAAGTCTAACAGCGAAACTAAAAAAAGTAATCAAAAGTAATGCATAGGCTACTTGCAATGTTTATCTAAACAGCTTTGGATGGCACTTGGAGAGGCTGCTTGATTGCTGAGGTGTGAACTGTTGCTTCTAATACCAATCTTCTTCACTCCTCTGAGGAGGTAATTGAATCAGGGATTAGTCATTAGTTGTTGCATATAATAATTCACTTGAATTTTCACCAGCCATATGGGCTTTCAACAAAGACCCACGAGATTAATAAGAAATTAGCTTTCTTGACAGCAGCAAGTGAAGGTGGTATTAAATGAATGAGACTCTGACTGGTAGACATGCATTAGCAGGATTCCAAAGAGGTTTGACTGGGTCCCCAGATGTTTGCAGTATTTAGGAAAAACATGGAAAAGAATGGAATGTAAGGATGGAAAGCTTAAATACATCAACAATTTCACAGTGACTCTGGCAGGCTGATAACATTTGGGTCATGTATTTAGCATTTTTCATTCTTGATTGTTTGAAAGGAGTGAACGAAGTTTCAGAAACACAAGGTTTACTAAGCATTTCATTTTTACTTTCCGTTGATGTACCATATGTTACTCAGCACACAATTTACTCACCACACAATAGGTACAAGGCTGAAAACACGAATGGAAACATACTCCAGGGTAAGCCTAAGGTGAAGTGTTCAGTTTAATTTTCCAGTCCTCACTTAGAGAGCCAGACACATAGCATCATAGAGTCATACAGCACAGAAACAGACCTTTTGGTCCAACCAGTCTATGACAAACATACTCCTGAACCAAACTAGCCTCACCTGCCTGCTCCTGGCCCATATCCCTCCAAATCTTTCCTGTTTGTGTATTTACCCAAATCTTTTAAATGTTGTAATTGTATCCACATCCAGCATTTCTTCAGGAGGTTTGTTCTGCACACAAACCACCCTCTGTGTAAAAAAATTATTTCTCATGTCTTTTTAAATCTCTCTCTCTCATCACCTTAAAAAGTATGCCCCTTATTCTTGAAATACTCCATGCTAGGGGAAAGGCAACTGCCTAACTATAACCTAACCAACTCTATCTATACTCCTTAGTCAGCTGTTAACCTCCCGTGCTCCAGAGAAAAAAAATTCTAAGCCTAAGCAGCCTTTCTTTATAATTCAAACCTTCCATACTCACAACAACCTGGTAAACCTCTTCTGAATCCTTTCCAGCTTGATAATATCTTTCCTATAACTGGGCGATCAGAACTGGACGCAGTATTGCAGAAGAGGCCTCACCAGTGGGAATGTAGGATTCATATAAAAATTATGTTTCACGATTGATGTAATGTATTTAAAATCACACAATCAAATTATTTTCCTTGATTAATCTAATACTATATTATTTTACTTAACTGTAACCAATGTTGATTTTAGTAATTTAATATCATGTGATTCTGCTTAGCTTCACTTGACAGAAAAAGGCCCTATCTGATTGCGACCAGGTTTGAAGACAACACACTCGTGTTTTAGAGTTATGACTCCAAGGTTACAAGGCCCTTGTTTGGCTCATTTCTGGATTAGGAGAGGATGCAGAGCCCAGAAAGAACATGTACTTGCAGCACATTAGCTACACCCTAACAGTGATGAGGACAGCAAAAAGGGAGTCTCCGAAAAAAAAACGCTCACAGCTGTACTTTGTGTCTTTTAAAAGTGGGTGGGGCCACCTTGTGGTGTAGTGGTAGTGTTTCCATCTCTGGACTGAGAGGCCCAGGTTCAAGTCCCACCTGCTCCAGAGGTATGTAATAACATCTCTGAACAGGTTGATTAGAAAAATAGGTTTAGTTAAAAAGAATAGGAATCGGTGGGACCCTCTTTTGATACAGTGGTATTGTCTGTACCACTGGGCCAGGGGCCCTGGATTCAAGTCCCACCTGCTCCAGAGGTGTGTCTTAATATCTTTGAACATGTTGATTTAGAAAAATAAAAATATAGTTTTGATGTGGAGTAACAAGATGCGACTAAACTTAATCTTTTGACTGAATGTAACCATTGTTTGAGAGAGAACTTTGTAACAAGGGGTGTTCAAGTATGTAATCCTTCAGGATATCATCTTTCAAAACTCAGTTGAAGAATATGTCACCAAGTCATTCTTTCTACATACTCTGCATAACAATTTGTTTATGTAGTGCTTTGTAATATTCTATATTAGTTTTATACCTTTAAGGTTATAAACAACCTTTTGGCCTCTAGTTTGTGTCTTTAAAAAAAAACAGGTAATTATTAACTCTCTCCTGTAATTCAAATACAACAGAGAAAAAAAATCATCACTTTATAGGAAAGAATGAATGGTCAGTGATAAGTATCTGATTTAATGAGGTCAAAAATCACACGCCACCAGGTTATAGTCCAACAGGTTTATTTGAAATCACAAGATTTCAGAGTGTTGCTCCTTCTTCAGGTGCTAGGAACTTTGCCAATTAAGCACATATTGAGACGTGAATATGAAATATTGGGATACTGACTGAAAATGTGCCTTTTTTCATAAATAACAGAGTTGGTAAAGATCATTCAAGCTGTCACCTTGAGATATTTTCCTCATCAACTTGTTCAGAAATAACTCTACACACCTAAGCAGGTGAATCCAGGTCTCCTAGCTTAAAGGCATGGATACTGTCTCTACACCAAAAGAATTCCTACCCTCTTAACTAACTATCATAAAGTGACAATCATAAGGCTTAATGAAGAGAATCTACATAAGGATTATTAATAATTTTAAAATCCAGTCAGAAGTTAGTGGGAGGTGAAAACAGTCAAAGTTCATCATCATTAAGAGGTAATTGGAGGTTGATCATTTGAACCTTAAATCAATTAGCAACAATCCTCACCTCACCTTCTCCACTTAGAATGTAACTCTTTTTATTCATTTGTGGGATGTGGGTGTCCCTTGCTGGGTCAGCGTCCCTCGTTGCCCCTCAAGAGGGTGATAGTGAACTGCCTTCTTGAACTGCTGCACTCCACCTGCTGTGCATTAACCCACAATGCTGGTAGGGAGGGAATTCAAGATTTTGACCCAACAACAGTGAAGGAACGGCGATATATTTCCAAGTCAGGATGGGGAGTGGCTTGAAGGGTAACTTGCAGATGGTGGTGTTCCCATGTACCTGCTATCCTTGTCCTTCTAGATGGAAGTGGTTGAGGGTTTGCAAAGTTCTGTCTGAGAATCTTTGATGAATTTCTGCAGTGCATCCTGTTAATGGTGTGCACTGCTGCTACTGAGTGTCTGCAATGGAGAGAGTAAACATTTGTGGATGTGATGCCAATCAAGCGGGCTGCTTTGTCCTGGATGGTGTCAAGCATCTTGAACATTGTTGGGGCTGCAACTATCCAGGCAAGTGGGGAGTATTTCATTATATTCCTGACTTGTGTCGTGTACATGGTGGATAGACTATAAGGAATCAGGAGGGGGGTTGCTCACTGCAGTATTCCTAGCTTCAATTTGCTTTTGTATCTATTGTGTTCATCTGAGTTGCTGGTCAATGGTGACCCCCCAGGATGTTGATAGTGGGAGATTCAGTGATCGTAACACTATTCAATGTCAAGGGGAGGTGATTAGATTGTCCCTTATAGGTGACACTGATAGCCTGTCACTTGTGTATGCAAATGTTATTTGTCAGTCCAAGCATGGATACTGTCCAGATCTTTTTGCCTTTGAACATGGACTGCTTCAGTATCTGAGAAGTCATGAATGGTGCTGAACATTGTGCACTCTTTGTCGTACATCCCACTTCTGAGCTTTATGGTGAAAAGAAGGTCATTGATAAGGCAGCTGAAGATGGTTGGGCCCAGAATACAATCCTGAGGAACTCCTGCAGAGATGTTATGGAGCCTGAGATGACTGACCTAAATAACGATGACCATCTTCCTATGTGCCTGGCATGATTTCAACCAGTGTAGAGTTTGCTCCCTCATATCCATTGATTCAAGTTTTGCTGATATAACAGACCGTGCTGTAGGTTGTGGCTTGGGATGACTTAATAATCATCTGCTTTCAATAACAAAGCATGCATTAAACTTGAAAATGGAAGATATTCTGCTGTATAATTGGAACCATGAGACTTTTAAGATGTTGCAGAGAGACCAGAGACAGAGTGTTGACCCCACGTCTTAAGCTGAACTAGAACGTATGAGCCATAATACATCTGTATAGTCACTGCCTTGATTTGAAAAATATCATTTACAACTTAAGCAAAATTTCCTGAGTTACTGTAACAGACTGTGCCTCCCATTGTCGTATTGGTTTAAGTCTCAAATGAATAAAATAATAATGGGATTTGAGTTTAAATTGTAATCCAGAACTTACAAGAAGCAAAGAGATGGACATTGTCAGAGAATGACTAATGGCATTCCGGAAAAAACTTGTGCATCACATCTCCACATATTCTCCGCTTTCACCAATAGAGTGAAAGATTACTGTTATTTTGAGGGGAATAGCCGATATCATTCTTATCAGCAGTGAGAAAAAGCATTCCGAACCTTTCAGATTTTCCCTTCTGAGCAATAGATGTCCTGGAGCTGAGATGACTGACCTCCAAAAACCACAACCATCTTCCAATGTGCCAGGTATAACTCTGTGTGATTACAACAGTTACTATTATCTCTACCATTGGCAGTAAGCTGACAACTTGTTGCTGGGTTCATTTCTTTCTCTGTTTTAAAAGTAATAAAACATTATGGCAAATTTGAATTAAAATTGGCTGAGTGAAAGGAAGCAGAGGGTGATGGTCAAACGGTGTTTGTGACTGGAAGCTTGGATCCAGTGGAGTATCATCAGATTCAGTGCTGGGTCCCTTGTTGTTTGTCGTATGCATTAATGATCTAGACATGAATGTAGGAAGTATCTTTGCGGGTGACACAAAAGTTTGTGGTGTGGTAAATAGCGAAGAGGAAACTTAATTCTGAAAATGTGAGTACTATCTAGGCAAAGGAAGTCACATTGAATGGTATAGCCCTCAAAGTAAGGGGCGGCACAATGGCTCCGTGGTTAGCCCTGCTGTCTCACAGCAGCAAGGACCTGGTCAATTCCAACCTCTGGCAACTGTCTGTGTGGTGTTTGCACATTCTCCCATGTCTGTGTGGGTTTCCTCCCATAGTCCAAAGATGTGCAGGTTGGATGTGTTAAGTGGATTGGCCATGCTCAATTACCTGTAGTGTTACGTGCATTAGTCAGGGAAAATGGATGGGTTAATCTTAGGAGGGTCAGTGTGGACCTGCTGGGCCGAAGGGCATGTTTCTGCACTGTAGGCTTTCTAAGTTTCAAAGGGGACCTTGGTGTGCAGGTCTGGAAGGGGGTTGAGAGCTGGAATGGCTGGGTTGTGGTGCAGTGTGGGTTCAGTTCCTGTTATCAGCTGAGGTTGCCCTGAAGGGATTTCCCTCTTCCTTCCTCTGAGGATATGATGACCCTCAGGTTAAGCCACCACCCGGTCAGCTCTCTCTAATGAGAAAGCAGCCCCGTGGTCCAGTGAGACTGTGGCAACTTTACCTAGATCCATCAAAGTAGGTAAGTGAGGTGGGATACTTCCATTACTTTTCAAGTTTAGATTAGATTACCTACAGTGTGGAAACTGGCCCTTCGGCCCAACAAGTCCACACCGACCCTCTGAAGAGAAACCCACCGCCACCCCCACCGCCTATAATCCACCTAACACTACGAGCAATTTAGTATGGCCAATTCACCTAACCTGTGCATCTTCTGTCTGTGGGAGGAAACCAGAGGAAACGCACATAGACACAGGGAGAATGTGCAAGGCTGTCCAAGGCGGGAATTGAACCTGTGTCTCTGGCGCTGTGATGCAGCAGTGCAAACCACTGAGCCACTGTAAATATGTCAAGGCATTGAATACAAGAGTAGTGAAGTTCTGATGAAGTTGTATTTAGTGTTGGTTAGGTCACAGCTTGAGCACTGTGCAGTTCTGGTCACCCCACTATGGGAGGAATGTGATTGCATTGGAAATGTGTGCAGAGGAGATTCTCCAGGATGTTGCCTGGGATGGATCATTTAACTCAGAGGCTGTGGTTGTTTTCCTTAGAGCAGAAAATTCTGAGGGAGAATCTGATTGAGATACACAAAGTTCAGAGGGGCCTAGATAGGTTGTATTTTTTTCTCAAGAGTGCTGGAAAAGCACAGCAGGTTAGGCAGCACCCGAGGACCAGGAAAATCTACGTTTTGGGAAAAAGCCCTTTATCAGGAATGAGGCTGGGAGCCTCAGGGGTGGAGAGATAAATGGGAGGGGGGTGGGGCTGGGGGTAAGGTAACTGAAGTGCGATAAGTAAATGGAGGTGGGGGTAAAGGTGATAGGTAAAGGGTGGAGCGGATAGATGGGAAGGAAGATGGATAGGTCATGAGGGCAGTGTATCTTTTCTCCTTTTTAGTGGAGGAGTTAATAACCAGAGGACACAGCTTTAAGTTAAGGAACAGGAGGGTTAGAAAGGATTTAAGGAAAAACATCTTCTCTGAGAAAGTTAGAACTCACTGCCTAAAAGAATAGGGGCAAGAACCCTTAAGACATTTAAGAGCTATTTATATGAATAAATGAAATGTCCTAGCACACAATTCTATGGGACAAGTGCTATAAAAACTTGATATTTAATACTTCAGTCCTTTTGCAGCACTCCCATAAGTAAAGGAAAATTATAGCTTCCATCATTACAATTCTCTGCTTCCTTTAATTGCCAAGGCTATATCAAGCTGGGTCAGGTGACCTCCTGTACGTTGAGGTTAGTGACCCTTTTAGGTGTCTGTTTTTATTGGAGTTATGTTAAGCAATTTGCTCAGACAGATTAATGACAAAACTTTGGGGCAGGTGAGACTTGAATCTAACTTTCACGGCTGAGGTGAAATCGTTACCACTGCACAAAAACTTCTCAATGTCTTTTTAAAATAATTTGTTTATAAAGCACTTTTGAGTTTCCTTATGTTAGCTACTAACTTGTTCTAACACTTTCATTTTCCTCTTCCCATTTTAGACTTCCTCTGCGCTTTCTAAATTTAGTTTGATTCTCTCCTCTATCATTTATCTTAAAATGAGCATATAAGCCTCCCTTTTTTTAAGTCCCTTTTTTTTTCATTTCTATATCTTTCGATAACGAGTCATCTGCAACTTTGGTTTCTGTTCCTTCCCTGTTCATCCTTCTGGAGAATGTGCTTACTCAGTAATCAAACAGCCTCCTCTTTGGAAGGTTTCTCATTCAACGCAGTTTCTGTCAACAAAATCTCAAACGGTGGACTGGGCTCAATCATCTCTGAAACTACTGAAATGAGCCTGACCCATCCTGATTGCCCCCCCCCCGCCTGCGTCAGTTAACTCTTGTTACATTCAATGGTATGTTGTTCTTTCATTGCAAATCTAATCCTGATGTTACGATTCACAGGTATGTTTTATTCATTCATGGGATGTGGATGTCTCTGGTTAGGCTAGCATTTATTGCCCACCCCTAACTGTCCAGAGGGCAGTTGAGAGTCAACTATAATACTGTGAGCCTGGAGTCACATGTAGGCCAGTCCAGATAAGGACAGCAGATTTCCTTTCCTAAAAGACATGAGTGAACCAGATGGGTCTTCCAACAATTGGCAACAGTTTCACATGGTTATTAGCAGACTCTTAATCCCAGTTTTTCTTTTAATTGGATACACCAGTTCCACCATCTATAGTGGCAGGATTTGAAACTAGGTCACCAGGACATTACTGGGGTGTCTGGATTAATAGTGTAGCGTTAATACCACTGGACCATCATCTCCTCTTTAAAGTACTTGAACTTCCACTCAACTGTGGTCGAATTGGCCCACTTCCTTCATAAAATTTGGGCGGCACGGTGGCTCAGTGGTTAGCACTGCTGCCTCACAGCGCCAGAGACCTGGGTTCAATTCCCGCCTCAGGCGACTGACTGTGTGGAGTTTGCACGTTCTCCCCATGTCTGTGTGGGTTTCCTCCGGGTGCTCCGGTTTCCTCCCACAGTCCAAAGATGTGCAGGGCAGGTGAATTGGCCAATGGAACATGCTAAATTGTCCGTAGCGTTAGGTAAGGGGTAGATGTAGGGGTATGGGTGGGTTGCGCTGTGGACTTGCGGCGGGGCGGTGTGGACTTGTTGGGCCGAAGGGCCTGTTTCCACACTGTACGTAATCTAATCTAATCTAATCTAAAAATTGATCCCAGGTATGGAGAGGTTGTCTTATGAGTTGTTGGGTCTATACTTACTGGAGTTTAGAAGAATGAGAGAAGACATATTAGATTCTCAGGGGACGTGACAGGATAGAGAGATTGTGGGAGAGTCTAGGACCATAGCGCATAATCTCACAATAAGAAGTCACTCAGTTATCACAGAGATGAGGAAGAATTTATTTTCTTGGGGGTAGTGAATCTTTGGAATTGGAATTTTTTGCTGCTGAGAGCTGTCGAAACTGGGTCATTAAGTATATTCAAGGCTGAGATAGATTTTTTAATCCGTATGTAATCAAGGGTTATGGAAGAAGTATGAAAGCAGAGTTGAAGCTTATCAAATCAGCCAAGATCTCAATAAATAGTAAAAGAAACTCAATGGGCTGAATAGCCTACTGCTGCTCCTATGTTAAATGGTCTATTGCTCTCTAGAACAATGCCCAGTACTGCTATGATCATTATAATAATGCTGCAGTAACTGCATAGAATCCCTACATTATGGAAGCAGGTTATTCAGCCCATCAAGTTCATACTGATCCTCCAAAGAGCATCCCACCCAGACCCAGTCCCAGCCCCCACCCCTATCCCTGCATTTCCCATGACTAATCCATTTATCTTACACATCCCTGGACACTGTGTCCAATTTAGAATGGTCAATACATCTAACTTGCACATCTTTGGACTGTGGGAGGAAACTGGACCACCCAGATATGGGGAGAATGTGCAAACTCCATACAGATAGTTACCCAAGGTTGGAATTGAACCCAGGTCCCTGGTGCTGTGAGGTAGTAATGCTAACCACTGAACCACCGTGCTACCCATTTGGAAATGTAACCAACCATTTGGGTCATTCTCACCTACTTAAAGTCCTCTGGCCTCTCATCATTTTGATGGAGGATTGAGAAAACATTTGCTAAGATGAGACTGGATGTGAATCAGTGAGCTTCTTTGTTTTACTGTAAGTAAACTTACAGAGCACTGTTTGAGATCAGACTCATTCAGTACAAATTGCCTTCCTGTACTCCAAAAGAAACATGCTGCATCATCAAGTCAGTTTGCTCAACTTCAATAGAATATTTTTAAATTGCCTTCTTACATTCTTCTTCTGGTGAAAATTTGCCTTTGATCTTTTTGCATGCGTAACCAGGAGGAAGATATTCAAAAAATCCCAGCACAGTAGCTCACAGCCAGAACCTTCTCAACATAGTGGGAGCGAGTTGTTTTATGAATGTCATTTGCTATCTTCAAGAAAGAAAACTGAACTTTAATGTCTAGGTCTTACCATGAAATCTTTTTAATGAATTCTGTCAATTCACCTGGCTTCAAAAACACAATATTTAGAAGTATGTTTTCTCACAACTCCTTATCTCACTATCCCTATCCTAGCCCTATAAGCCTACATTTCCAATCCTAGAGTGCAGATCTTAGATTAGATTAGATTACTTACAGTGTGGAAACAGGCCCTTCGGCCCAACAAGTCCACACCGCCCCGCCGAAGCGCAACCCACCCATACCCCTACATTTACCCATTACCTAACACTACGGGCAATTTAGCATGGCCAATTCACCTGACCTGCACATTTTCGGACTGTGAGGGAAAACTAGAGCACCTGGAGGAAACCCATGCAGACGCAGGGAGAATGTGCAAACTCCACACACAATCGCATAAGGGATGGCATCAAACCCAGGTCCCTGGCACTGTTAGGCAGCAGTGCTAACCACTGAACCACCGTGCTACCCATTTGGAAATGTAACCAACCATTTGGGTCATTCTCACCTACTTAGAGGCCTCTGGCCTCTCATCATTTCATCGGAGGATTGAGAAAACACTGAGATGAGAATAAAAGAGGATGTGAATCTCATTCATACTTTGCATGAAGGACCTCCTGGAATTAACCTTTCTAGCATCAAACAAAAGATTGGTCCAATAACGTCCAAATAAAAAAAAATGTACATTTTATAAACTCCTTTCCTAAAGTCACAAATCCAGGCTGGGCTATTGGCTGTTCAAACTCAAGTGGTGAAGAATAGAATGGGGGCACTTGGAAGCTAATATATGCAGAGAAGGTATATTTAACCCAACAATCACACGTTCCCCACCTAATTCTCATCATCAGAATACAATTAAATATATACCTAGTGAGCTGCATGACGGAAAGAAATTTGGAGCCCCTACCATCACTGACCACATCTCTAGATTGTAGCAAGCTTGTAAAAGTACATGTTACCACTGCAACTCAGACTTCTCTGCCTCTCTGAGTGTTATAACAACAGCTCATGCTAAACGATAATCAGGTTAGAGAGCAGCATGGCAAGGAAACCTATCGTTTGTGTTCAGGGAGACCTTAATTTCACTTGGTAAAGATTTGACTGGTGATGGAGGGAGTGAGAGAATCAGTCAAAGTTAACTCACCTCACTAGCATACATATAGATTCAAGATTTGGAGGAGCTGGTGTTGGACTGGGGTGGACAAAGTTTAAATATCACACAACACCAGGTTATAGTCCAACAGGTTTATTTGGAAACACTAGCTTTCAAACCACCTGAAGAAGTAGCACTTTGAAACCTAGTGCCTCCAAATAAGCGTGTTCAACTACAACCGGTATTGTGTGATTTTTAACTATATAGACTCACCACCACTTCCGCCCCCACCAGCGCCACTCACCTGCATTCTGCTGACACGGCCCCCACAGACCCCACTGTCACTATCCCCACACCCCAGAACCCCGAGGGCAACATTACCCCAGCTCATGCCTCCACCCCCATTCCCCCCACCATCACACCCACTCCAGGTAGTGGCTCCGACCCCACTCCCAGCTCCACACCCGCACCAGATCCCAGCTCCCGGCCCTGCCGAGTTTTCACCATCCCTCCAGACCTCCCCCTCACTGAGGACGAACGATCAGTCCTCAGCAAAGGGCTCACCTTCATCCCCCTCTGTCCACGCATCAATGAATTTAATACATGCCGAGACATCGAACAATTCTTCCGCTGCCTCCGCCTCCGAGCTTACTTTCACAATCAGGACTCCCGCCCACCTTCCGAGGACCCCTTCGCCCACCTCCAACACACTGCATCCACCTGGACACCCCTCGCTGGCCAATTACCTGCCCTCGACCTCTTCATTTCCAACTGCCGCCGGGACATTAACCGCCTCAACCTGTCGTCCCCCCTCCCCCATTCCAACCTCTCACCCTCACAACGCGCAGCCCTCCAATCCCTCTGCTCCAATCCCAACCTCACCATCAAGCCAGCGGATAAAGGGGGCGCAGTGGTAGTCTGGCGCACTGACCTCTACACCGCTGAAGCCAAACGCCAACTCGAGGACACCTCTTCCTACTGCTCCCTCGACCATGACCCCACCCCCCATCACCAAACCATCATCTCCCAGACCATACAGAACCTCATCACCTCAGGAGATCTCCCACCCACAGCTTCCAACCTCATAGTCCGGGAACCCCGCACTGCCCGGTTCTACCTCCTTCTCAAGATCCACAAGCCTGACCACCCTGGCCGGCCCATTGTCTCAGCATGCTCCTGCCCCACTGAACTCATCTCTACCTACCTTGATATTGTCCTATCCCCCCTAATCCAGGAACTCCCCACATACGTTCGAGACACCACCCACGCCCTCCACCTCCTCCAAGACTTCCGTTTCCCTGGCCCCCAACGCCTTATCTTCACCATGGATATCCAATCCCTCTACACCTCCATTCGCCATGACCAGGGCCTCCAAGCCCTCCGTTTTTTCCTCTCCAGTCGTCCCCAACAGTACCCTTCCACTGACACTCTCATTCATTTGGCCGAACTGGTCCTCACCCTTAACAATTTCTCCTTTGAATCCTCCCACTTCCTCCAGACCAAAGGAGTAGCCATGGGCACACGTATGGGCCCCAGCTATACCTGTCTCTTTGTTGGCTATGTAGAACAGTTGATCTTCCGTAATTACACCGGCACCACTCCCCACCTCTTCCTCCGCTACATTGATGACTGCATTGGCGCCACCTCGTGCTCCCGCAAGGAGGTTGAGCAATTCATCAACTTCACCAACACATTCCACCCTGACCTTAAATTTACCTGGACTATCTCTGACACCTCGCTCCCCTTCCTGGACCTCTCCATCTCCATTAGTGACGACCGACTTGACACTGACATTTTTTACAAACCCACTGACTCCCATAGCTACCTGGATTACACCTCTTCCCACCCGATCGCTTGCAAAAATGCCATCCCATATTCCCAATTTCTCCGCCTCCGCCGTATCTGCTCCCAGGAGGACAGGTTCCACAATAGGACACACCAGATGGCCTCCTTCTTTAGAGACCGCAATTTCCCTTCCCACGTGGTTAAAGATGCCCTCCAATGCATCTCATCCACATCCCGCACCTCCGCCCTCAGACCCCACCCCTCCAACCGTAACAAGGACAGAACGCC
This sequence comes from Chiloscyllium punctatum, assembly GCF_047496795.1. Classification (NCBI taxonomy): domain Eukaryota; kingdom Metazoa; phylum Chordata; class Chondrichthyes; order Orectolobiformes; family Hemiscylliidae; genus Chiloscyllium; species Chiloscyllium punctatum. The sequence goes on from NC_092783.1 coordinate 59,433,775, forward strand.
CCTGGTGCTCACCTTCCACCCTACAAATCTTCGCATCAACCAAATCATCCACCGACATTTCCGCCACCTCCAAAAAGACCCCACCACCAGGGATATATTTCCCTCCCCACCCCTTTCAGCCTTCCGCAAAGACCGTTCCCTCTGTGACTACCTGGTCAGGTCCACACCCCCCTACGACCCACCCTCCCAATCTGGCACTTTCCCCTGCCACCGCAGGAACTGTAAAACCTGTGCCCACATCTCCTCCCTCACCTCTATCCAAGGCCCTAAAGGAGCCTTCCACATCCATCAAAGTTTCACCTGCACATTCACCAATATCATTTATTGTATCCGTTGCTCCCGATGTGGTCTCCTCTACATTGGGGAGACTGGGCGCCTCCTAGCAGAGCGCTTTAGGGAACATCTCCGAGACACCCGCACCAATCAACCAAACTGCCCCGTGGCCCAACATTTCAACTCCCCCTCCCACTTTGCTGAGGACATGGAGGTCCTGGGCCTCCTTCACCGCCGCTCCCTCACCACCAGACGCCTGGAGGAAGAACGCCTCATCTTCTGCCTCGGAACACTTCAACCCCAGGGCATCAATGTGGACTTCAACAGCTTCCTCATTTCCCCTTTCCCCCACCTCATCCTAGTTTCAAACTTCCAGCTCAGTTACTGTCTCCTTGACTTGTCCGACCTGCCTATCTTCTTTTCCACTTATCCACTCCACCCTCTCCTCCTTGACCTATCACCTTCATCTCCTCCCCCACTCACCCATTGTACTCTATGCTACTCTCTCCCCACCCCCACCCTCCTCTAGCTTATCTCTCCATGCTTCAGGCTCACTGCCTTTATTCCTGATGAAGGGCTTTTGCCCGAAACATTGATTTCGCTGCTCGTTAGATGCTGCCTGAACTGCTGTGCTCTTCCAGCACCACTAATCCAGTATTTTGTTCTCATAGCCTGGGGCAATTCATCCTTTGTGGAGATGTTGTCTGGAAAAGTGCCAACAGTTTTGAATTTCCTGAGTGTCACCTGTTATGAAAATGTGATCCATATACCTTCTGGTGTATTTTTGTAACATTTTGTCTATACATAAATTATCGTGACAAACATTAAATGAAACACCCACTGTCTATGACCAAAGGCTGTTGTTTGCTGACCTGTTATGTATTCTGATAATGAATGCTGCACCATACCAAACATTGATATTTCATTGCCTCAGGGTAGGATAGATGTAACAGCCAGCCATTGAATATTGCAGGCACCCAATTAATACCCATTCAATGCCTGGTTATCTGTTGTGAACCTTGTTCATTATAAAAGTGACTATTTAGACCAAAGGCTGTAAAATATATATCTCAAGGCCTGAATATCGAACTAAAAAACACTGGAGAGAGGAAAGTACAAATGATGTTGTACTAAATCAAAATTCCCATTACTATTTATTTTGTTTTGATTTCCAAATTGTTCCTCTCCATCCTCTGGTGAAGATACTCAGGAACAGTTCCATAAGGTAGGTGGAATGTTGGGGCTGGAATGAGGTAAACACCATGAATTTATTCAGAAGTCAAGTCTCCTTTGTGAACCTGGATTCAGAATCAGCTTATTGATGGGAAAAGGAATCATCACCCAGGCCAATCTATTCTGCTGTAGCAGCCAAATCCTCTCGCTTCTGTCTCTCTCACACACTCCCTCTCTCTCATTCCCCTTTCTCTCCATCTCTATCCACCTCCACGCTGCACTCTCCCCTCAATCTCCCTTCCTGCCTCTCTGTCCCTCCACCCTCCATCTTAACCCATAGTTCTCTACCTTTCCCCACTTCATCACTCTCCCCATCCTCTCAAAACCCATTCTCATTCTTCTGTCTCCTTCTCTCCCCTCTCTCCTTCTCCCTCTGCTCTTCTCTTCCATCTCCCACACCTCTCTTCTTTCTCTTCTCCACCTCCCTATTTCTCCCCCTGATTTCTTTCTTTTTCTTTCTTGTATCCCTCTCTCCCGTCCTCACAGTACCTCTCTCTCTCCTCCTCTCCAGTTGTCATTAGAGGCACTGGAAGATTGTGCGTAAATATTGCAACTGGGTTCTGAATGATAGATGGGGCTGGAAGCCAGAACAATACAAAATAAAACACATTTATTAACTATTTACACTCTTTACAGAGACACATTTCAACAGATTATTAATTCGAAGCTTCTTCCCTCAGACCTTTGCTCCACGTGATCTGACATCACTTTAACTCATTGCATAACTGCAATTAACCCCTTCTGCTGCAGAGTGACACTGATGATTCATTCCCTTACCTAGCCGAAACAAACTAAAACCAATGTATCTCATCATTGCCAGGTATTGAAGACAGAATATTGTCCATCTGGAAATATTTTTGGGATGTTGCAGTATCCCATGAACTGGCAGTGCAGTGTCAGTTATGACCAATCATTCCTTGTTTGACAGGAACAAAAAGAAAACTTGTGTTTTTGTGTTTTCTTTGATCTCTTGCTAATGAGGGACAACCAAAAGCTCTTCCCAGGCAGTGATTCCATTTAATGACTCCTTTTGAGAAGGTGCAACCTGGGCACTTTAGGACATAAGAATCTTCCATCGTTGGCCCCTAATCACTAATTGAACATTTTGAGATGGAGCTTTGGGATTCTCTGGAGGAGAATGAACAGGAATTGGAATGCAAACTCACTGAATGTATGACCTGCAAAGTCATTGGTACATTGATGGTTGTACCATATCATCTTTGTCTTGTTTGTTTCAATGAAAAGATTTCATCAAAGAATATTGGTGGGACCAACAGGAACTTCATAAAAATATCAATCTTGGTTGTGGAAGTTGCTAATAAAATGGATATTTATCGACACTGCTTCAGTGCTTTTGAGAATGTTCTGTTGAACCTTTTTTGATCTATTTTAGTCTTTGTGGTGAAGGTGCTCACACACTGCAATTAGACAGGGACTTCCAGAATGTTGGCCAAGTGACAGTGCAAGCCAGGACACTGTGCAAAACTGGAGGGAAACATGAGAGGTGATGGTAATGTTGTTTGCTGGTGCCCTTAGTCTCTGGGATTGCAGATGTTGTGGATTTGTCACATATTGTCAAAGAAAGCTTGACTAGTCACAACAGTACATCTTATAGACTGCAACCAGGGTGTTACATTGATGGAGACAGTGGATGGTTCTTATGTGGTGTCAATCAAGACAATATCAAGCTTCTTGAGTGTTGTTGGATCTGCACTTGCCCAGGTGAATGGGGAATATTCCATTATACCCCTGACATACAGATGGTGGTCAGGCTTTGGGGAATCAGGCCTGGCTCACATTTTAAGGGTATAGTTCCTTGTTCTGGATCATCCCATTAAAATAAATTGTAACTCTGTATCTATCCTTTATTCAACTTAAACATTTCAAATACATCATCCCTTTATCAGCTACACAGAAAGTAATACATAATCTATGCAATGGTCCTCTTAATGTAACCCTCTTAGTCTCACCAACACTCTCTCCTGAAGGAAGTGTTCTTGTGGTGTAATACTAGTGACCTTGCCTCTGAACCTGGAGGCCCATGTTTAAGTCCAAATGGTCTGTCATAATGTGTCTAAGAAGGTTGGATTAAAATCTATAATTCTGGTGGCAGAAATAATATTTTAGCAGCTCTCATGGCAGTTTAGTAGACTCTCTTTTGAGCTAAGTTTTGAAGAAGAGTCAGATCAGATTTGAAACATAAACTCCATTTAGTTCTCCAGGAATGTTGCCACAAATTTTGGAACTTTCACTATCCACAGTATTTTGCTTTTATTTGAGCCTAGAGTCACAGGTTCAAGTCCCACCTGCTTTAGAGTTATATCCTACAGGTTGCTTAGAAATAACTATAATTATTGTGAATCTGTACAGAACTCCCCCCTAGGAGCCATATATACTTCACATATTGATTAGATTCCCTACAGTGTGGAATCAGGCCCTTCATCCCAACCAGTTCACACCAACCCTCTGAAGAGTAACTCACCCAGACCCATTTCCCTCTGACTAATGCACCTAACACTACAGGCAATTTAGCACAGCCAATTCACCTGACCTGCACATCTTTGGACTGTGAGAGGAAACCAGAGCAGTCAAAGGAAACCCACTGGGAGAATGTGCAAACTCCACACAGACAGTTGCCCAGGGCTGGAATTGTACCTGGGACCCTGGCGGTGTGAGGCAGCAGTGCTAACCACTGAGCCACCATGCTTAACCAGAATTTCATAATTAATATACAACCTAAAACACCAACTCTGTTTCTCTCACCCTATAACCTGCTTAGTGTTTTCAGAATTCCAGCTTTCATTTCAGATTCTTAGCACCTTTTTAGTATTTTGCTTTTGCTAGTATACAGATAAAATTTATCTTGTTAAATAAAAATCCCTTTGAAATAGAGATCAACATTTCAACTACCTTTTTCTGTGTTCATGTCCATTGGCCTGCTCAGTGTTTTTTGTACATGCAAATTAAAAACCTTCTGCACAGATTCTGGGCTGTCGGGACAACACAAGAGTCTACAATGCCAGAGCTTGCTGTATTGGTATGGAATTCCTGTGGCTGGAGATGAGCACTGAGCAGGACATCAAAAAGACATTTCATGGTTCCCCAGATTGTCATTCTGTCAACATGGGTGGCAAGAAATATTCCACTAAGTGAATTAAATTGAAACTGAGGCAATTGCAATACATGTATTCTGTGTGGTGGAGTTCAAGGATTCAGAATGTTGTGTGCAGTTCAAGTATAAGTGATACTGCCAAGTTTTGCTAAGAATTAGGTTTAACTTGGCATAATTTGTAATTTCTTACGTGTCAGACTTAATAGTTCCTCTTCCTCATACCCAAACTACTAAATTCCGTCCCCCCATTAATCATCTTCCGATAAACCAAATGAACTGTCTGCTGACACCAGCAATAGATAATAAATCCTGACCTTTTTTTTCAGAATGCCCATACACATGTGCAATAATAAGTGTGACTTTGTTGAACAGTCTTCTTTTCCCTTCGCTGAGTTACTTTTTCATTTTCTCATTCTTTCTCTCTCTTATCCCATCTCTACTTCAGTACTATTGCTATATGTCATTGAATTGTAAATGTTTCCTGTTTTCTTCCCCCCTGAAAGCTCCTTCATAAATACTGTACCAAGAAAAGATGATTCCTATATTGTCTGGGATGCTGATCTGCTCAGTTGGTTTGACCTCCAGAGCAGCCTGGAATAAAGTCTTCAGTACAGGTTTAGCTTCTATACTTGTGTTTATCCTTGGAGCCTATCTCCTCATCTTACCCTCAAGCTACATGTCACCAATTGTATGTCCCTGTCTCTGTCTTTCTGTCTCTCTGTATCTCAAGTCGAAGGACATAAGAACTAGTAGCAGGAGTAGGCCCTTGGGCCTGCTCTGTCACTTGATCCGATTGCATCTCAGCCTCAACTCCACATTCCTGCCCTCTCAACCCATTGTTAATTAAAAATCTATTTATTTCATCCTTTTATTTATTCAGTGTCCCAACATCCTTAACTCTCTGGAGGAGTGGATTCCTTAGATTCACGGCACTTTGAGAGAAGTAATTTCTCCTCATCCTGTTTCAAACCTGCTGCCCCTTACCCTAAAACTATGACCTCTCATTCTAGATTCCTCCACAAGATGAGGTATTTTGCTGTCTGTTGTGTCTTCACCTATATCTCACTTTCTTCTTTTGAGACATCTCTTAAAACCTCTAACCAATCTGATGGTCATTTGACCCAACATCTCATGAGAGACCTTGCTGTCATTCTTCATTCCACAAAGCTCCTGTGAGCTGCCTTGGAATGTGCCCATATGTTCAAGGTGCGATATAAAAAAAGCAGATTGTTTAAATGGTAAGAGATTGCAGAGCCCAGAGATGCAGAGGAATGTAGGTGTCCTTGTGCATGAATTACAAATCATCGGTATGCAGTGACAACAAATAATTGGAAACGCCAGTAAGATTTATTTTGAGAGGAAATAAAGACAAAACGAAGGCCTATGATTTACTTATGCTGGTGACCACGTCTGGGGTCCTGTGAACAGGATTGTGCAGCCTACTTAAAGGAGACTCCAAATATATTCAAAGCAGTTCAGTGAATATTTCCTGAAACAATACTTGGAATGGATGGGATATCTTATGAGGGAAGGTTAGACAAGCTGGGCTTGTAGCCAATGGAGTTGAGAAAAGTAAGAGGAAACTTGATTGATGTGTCTTCACACAGTGAACATGAAAAGAAAGTTTGCTCTTGTGGGTGAATCCAGAACTAAGCATTAATGTTTAAAGGGACCGCCACATCTCACAAGGTATCATGAGCCTTTAGAATCATGGGGTCATGGAGTTTTTAATTGCAGGGAAAGAGGCCCTTCAGCCCATCGAGTCTGGCCTAGCCATCAAACCTCCATCTATTCTCATTCCATTTTCCAGCACTTAGTTTTGCATGCTGTGGCATTTCAAGTGTTTATCTAAATACCTTCAGTATCCTACAGTCTCCTGCCTCAACACCTTTTTCGGCAGTGAATTCCAGATACCCACAATCCTCTAGGTGAGAACAGTTTGCCTCAAAACCACAGTCTAAACTTACCCTGACTGTAACCCCTAGGTATTGATCCCCCCCTTACTAAAGGGGAAAAGGTACTCAATATCTACCCTGTCTGTGTCCCTCAGAACATTGTAAACTTCAATCAAATTTCCTCTCAATCTTTTCTTATCCAAGGAAAACAAGCCCAGCCTCTTGAGTCTCTCCATCACTGAATCACTCAAGTTCAGGAAACACACTGATGAATCTCCTCTGTAAATGTGTCCTTTCAGTTTATTAAAGTGCAATTCAACCCTTCCAGGTGATGGGAACTACAAAGTGTTCTAACTATGGTCTAACTAACATTATGTGAAGCTCCATCACAATTTCTATGGAACTGGCTTCCACAAAAGGTGGTGGGAGCAGAGTCTTTGAATATTTGTGGATAATGTGGAGGATAAGTTCTTGCTAAGCAAGTGAGGTGGTGATAGATTATCAGGGGTAGGCAGGATTGTGGCATTCTGGTTATAATCAGATCAGCCATGGTCATATAAAATGGCAAAGCAGCCTTGATGGGGCTGAACGGCCTACTGTTCACGTATCACGTATCATCATTCCTGATGAAGGGCTTATGCCTGAAATGTCGATTCTCCTGCTTTTTGGATGCTGCCTGACCTTCTGTGCTTTTCCAGTACCACACTCTCGACTCTGATCTCCAGCACCTGTAGTCCTCACTTTCTCCAACTGTTCACATATGTATATAAATATACATTGTTGTTGTCTTTTCTTGATGATAGTGATGTCCCGGATGAAGAGCTTCTCACATTTAGTTGATAAAAGAAAGGGTGAAGTAATAAAAGTGGATATTGGTGTCTTTGAGGCATCTAAATGGTCTTTGAGTGTGATATAAATGTTCAAGCTCGCTATCCTCTGTCCTGTTATGAAGAAGGATCTTTTTTTGTAAGATTGTGTTTTAAGGGTTATGAAAACAGTGGATTGGTAGAAGGGCTAGCAAAGAAATCTGAATTTCAGTTTATTAAAAAAGAATATAAACTTTTTAAAAACATTGCTTGGAAGTCAAAATTGGATTTATTTACAGGAAATCACATGCCTGAGTTTATGGCTGTGACAGTAAAATGAAGGATATATTGGTTAGTTTGACCTTAGAGTAGGATAAAAGAACGGTACAACATTGAGGGCTGAAGGGCCTGTACTGGGTTGTAATGTTCCATGTTCTATAGCTGTCAGGAGTCAATTTTAAGACCATAAGACATAGCAGGAGAAGGAGGCCATTCAGCCCATCGAGTCTGCTTCAACAATGAGTTCACAGCTGACCTGATAGTTCTCGTCTCAACTTTCCTGTATTCTTCCCATAATTCTCAATGCCATTACTGCTGAAGAATCTGTCGATCTCATGCGTAAATACTGGCAGTTCCCAGGTTGCAAACAAGCTATGTTCCTGATCCTGTTCATAAGTCAATTTGTACACCAGTTGGAACACAATGCATGACAATATAAAGCACCTGTTTGTAAGTACAGGAAGCATTCATATGAGCGAACTTTGAAATTATACACCTGTATGAGATTGTGTTCATGAGTACAAGGATTTGTGAGTCATAAATGGGGCCAAAAGAGAAAATGCTGGAAAATCTCAGCAGGTCTGGCAGCATCTGTAAGGAGAGAAAAGAGCTCAGCTTTGACAAAGGGTCAGTTAGACTCGAAACATCAGCTCTTTTCTCCTTACAGACGCCGCCAGACCTACTGAGATTTTCCAGCATTTTCTCTTTTCGTTTCAGATTCCAGCATCTGCAGTAATTTGCTTTTATTTTGTTCATAAATGGGGGCCCCTTCCATTTTCTTAAAGACCCCAGCATCAACAATGCTCTATGGGAAAGAACTTAATAGATTTCCCCACCCTCTGAGAAATAAAGAACTCCCTTTGTTTCTGTTTTTACTGGGCGACCTTTTACTCTGAGATTAAATCCTTCAGTCTTACACAAGAGAACACAATCCTTTGGAGATTGTTTGTTTGGAGTTCAGTTGAGGTATAGCATACTAAAACAGGGAGAAGTTTCACACTCCTTTTTCTCTTACTGAGAAAACTCTGAGGTTTCCCATATAATCGTTGAAAACCTGCGACAGCTATCCTTCCTGAGAGGCTTCCGGACAAATTCCTCCTGAACAAACCACATTTGAAGATCCCAGTGAAATCCATCAGCATGTACAAGGATTCCAACCTGGAAGAATCTGGAACATTCCATGTCTTGTCCTTTCTTCCTTCAAGTACTGACACCTATCGGCCAAACTGCTTTATTTAAAGTTAGGATGTGGACGGGCCGGTGCTGGGCTGGGGTGGACAAAGCAGCGCTTGAAAAACTAGCAGTTCCAAATAAACCTGTTGGACTATAACCTGGTGTTGTGTTTAACTTTTATTTAAAGTTAAAATTGGCAAAGAAAATAGACCTTTTTCTTCGCTTGATCTGTGTGATGGATTATTTAGGTTAGAGATTTATGTCTTCATATTTCAAATGGTGCATTAATCAGCTTTATATCTTTGCCAAATAAGTCTTGTTTTCCTAAATAAATCAATCATTTTGTTGTTTATTGATGAAACCTGGTTGATTTTTAAAAAAAATTCTGAACCAAATAGAGAATAAGGATATAATTAGCCAGATCGGAAACTTGATAAAAAATGTAAATTGTCCATGTGGATCTAACACTCATTATTTTTGTCTAAATTTTCCCTCCTTTGAAGAATTTGTGACAGTTTTCACAAAAAGATAAAAGTCTAAGACAATAGACATATTACATATATAAAATACTCATCACGGAACTAGATTTTTGATTGAATGGTGAACTGAATATACAAATTTGTCTGTCCAAATGCATGATCACACTTTTGCACTTGTAGCATATTGTTCTCAAGAACAGATGAGCAACTGTTTGTTTGAATCTGTCTTCAATCCCAAAATTAAATTAAATTAATAACCATGGTGGCTCAGTGGTTATACTGTTGTCTCACAGCACCAGGGTCCCAGGTTCGATTCCAGCCTCGGGTGACTGTCGGTGTGGTGTTTGCACATTCTCCCAGTGTCTGCGTGGGTTTGCTCTGGTTTCCTCCCACAATCCAAAGATGTGCAGGTCAGGTGAATTGCCCATAGTGTTAGGTGCATTAGTCAGAGGGAAATGGATCTGGGTGGGTTACTCTTCGGAGTGTCGGTGTGGACTGGTTGGGCTGAAGGGCCTGTTTCCACACTGTAGGGAATGTAATCTAATCTTTAAATCTTCAGCTCCATTTTAACATAACATTATGCCTGCAAGCTGAGTGTAAAGATAGCCACAATTTACATGTTAATAACCTTCTGTGCTGATTGCTATGGGCACAGTGATTCTGTCCTGTACAAGACACATTTGAAGACAGTCGGGGAAACTGCAAACCTATTGGTAGAAGTCCTCCCTAAACCTCCATTCACCTGCATGGTGATTTTCCATGCCAGTCAAAAACAAACCCCTAACTAATCCCATTTCCCAGCATTTCGCCCATAGCCTTGTCTGTCTTGCCATCACAAGTGCACACCTAAATAATTCTTCAATGTGATGAGGATTTCTGGCTCTAGCAACCTCACAGGCTGTGAGTTCCAGATTCCCACCACACTCTGGGTGAAAACGTTTTTCCTGATATCCTCACCAAACCTCTCACCCATTACTTTAAATCTATATCTCTGGTCAATGATCCCTCCATCGAGGAGAAAAGTTTCTTCCTGTTTACTCAATTGATGCCCCTCATAATTTTATACATCACAATCATGTTCCCTCTCAATCTTCTCCACTTTCAGGAAAACAACCCCAATCTGTCCATTCTCTCTTCATTTCTGAAACTCTCCAGTCCCAATGCAACATCCTGGTAAATCTCCTCTACAGTCTCTTCAGTGCACTACATCCCTGCACAATCACCATCCCCCCCCCACCCCACCCCACCCCCACAATGTGGATTCCAGAATGGCATATACTATTCTAACTGTGGCCAAACATGGCTCTGCTGGGGTGTGCCAACATCCCAACACACCTGCAGAATTTTGTGCAGGGGGCTGAAGTTTCATGAGCTACAACTGGAGAGCCAACCAGAGTCCTGCATTATCCCCCCTGGACAAGGCCCAGGAAACATGAGCTAATCAGGCAGGTAAGAGGTCGCCAACGGGCTCTTCACGGGAATCAGGACCCCAGATATTGAGGGCCCGCCTGCCAAGAACTTTCAGCCAATCAGCAGCCAAAGAGGTGGTGGCCACTGTTGCAATGACACCTGCCAGAGGCCAAGGATAGATCTTGGTCAGTGATGTTTGAGGAGGTTTGAAAAGGAAGGGGTACGAATGGCAGAGGGAAGGGCTTTAAAGTAGGTTGGCAGCTGGGAAAGAGGATTGGCTGTCATTGTCTCCTCCAACCCAATCTTCCCAATGCCAGAAAGATCAGGCACTCTGTGATTTTAGATGCCCTGGAAACTGGATTCATACCAGCAGCAGTGAATGAGGCCCATTAGGGGTTCCCTGAATTGCACCTGATTTGGGAGGGGAGAGGACCCTTATGGTCCTTCCTGCCCTAATTTAGCCATCTGGGGGCAAGACTGTGGTGGGATGCTCACCTTCTTGATAAAATACACCTCCCTGCCTCAGAACGTGGCACTGCAGAAAACAGAAGATGTCAGCAACCCCTCTGCCCCCCGATCAGATCTCTGAGCTAAAAGCACAATTCAGCCCCTTGGTGGGTGAGGAGATTCACGATAACTGCATGCCCCACAACACTGAAGCAGGTGGCACATAAATATTGTGATGCCTGCTCACCTAGAGATGTGCAAAATATGCAATGTCCATTCAGCCAATTCACTGCATGAGGACAGACATCAGCCGAATGCCAACTATATGCTCCAACACCAATCTCCTTTGTCTGTGATTATCCCAAGGAGTGTAATTCCTTTTGTCAAGCCACTTTTAAAGGTTCATTGTAAACATAAGCATTGTCTTGAACAACCATCGTCAAAGAAAAGTGGCGTGCTGTCTCTTACAGTGCTGTCTCTGCTCATTCCAGGGCTGTCCTGATGATTTGCCCCCTTGTGGTTGGACTTCTGAGTATGTGTTGACAATAACAAGATGGCCGTCAAAGATGGCCACCATCTACACATGTCAGATAGTGGCAGTGACACCTTGTAAAATGATCCAATTTGAGCCGAGTGTTTTTGCAAAGTGTACTACATGAAGAAACCATTCTATTCAGCATCACTTTGAACAGCGTTGCTTTTCACACAGCCTAGAAGCTGATCACATGGATTTGGTACTTTACAATGTGAGTTAAATTGTCAAGCAATCAATATTAAAACTAGTTCAGAGATGGACACTTCCTATTTTTGGATGTTTCATTAACTAATTATAGAACTCCTTGTCTGCTTCAAGGTATTTTATCTTCAAGAAGAATGACCTTGACTGCTCTCCCCACCTGCCCAGATTTTATATGTGTCTCGTGCAAATCCATTCGCTTGTGGTTATAGGAGGAGCTCTCTGGTAGCTCACTCATCACATTAAGTTTAATATTGATTACAAAAGCTTTGGGATCAGATCCATGCTGACTCACCCTCCCTGCACCCACTGCCATGACCTGTTTGTGATGGAGCCCCTGGCCAATGATTGGTCATTAGCTGAGGTTCCAGGAGGAGGTGTACAGTCAGCATTGGAGTTCTCTTTGGGGGGCACATCGAGCTGGTGATGTATTTCCTAACTGTCTCCTCCCTTCAGGCTCATCACAAGAAGGTACAGCTCCAGATCTTTCAAATCTCCTTTATGGGCATCACTGGCAAGGCCAGCACTTTGTTGCCTTTTTGCTCAAGCCTTTTCAGAGGGCAGTTAAGAATCATTTCATGGGATCCCTACAATGTGGAAACAGGCCATTTGACCCAACAAGTCCACACCAACCCTCCAAAGAGTAACCCACCCAGACCCATTCCCCTACCCCTATTACTCCACATTTACCACTGACTAATTTGCACCCAACGTACACATCCCTGAACACCTACGGGCAATTTAGCATGACCAATTCACCTAACCTGCACATCTTTGGATTGTGGGAGGAAACGTGCAAACTTCACACAGACAGTCACCCAAGGCTGGAATCGAACCCAGGCTCCTGCCACTGTAAGGCAGCAGTGCTAACCACTGAGCCACCGTGCCATCAATTGTTGTGGGCCTGGAGACACCTGTAGGCTAGGTTGGGTAAGGAAGGCAGTTTTCAATCCCTGAAGTACACCAGTAACCCAGAGGGGTTTATATGACAATTGATCAAAGTTCTCATGGTTACCGTTACTGAAGCCAGCTTATAATCCTGATTGATGAATTGAATTCCATGTACATAAGTTGCCACCCAGGTTGATAGGGTTGTTAAGGAAACACATTGGTAGAGGGATTGAGTTTTGGAACCACGAGGTCATGCTGCAGCTGTACAAAACACTGATGTGGCTGCTTATGGAGTATTGTGTACGGTTCTGATCACCGCATTATAGGAATGATATGGAACGTTGGAAAGGGTTCAAAGGAGATTTACTAGGATGTTGTCTGGAATGGAAGGAACATCTTATGAGGAAAGGCTAAGGGACTTAAGGCTGTTTTCGTTTGAAAGAAGAAGGTTGAGAAGCGACTTAATTGAGACATATCAGATGATCAGAGGGTTAGATAGGTTGGAATGTGAGAGCCTTTTTTCCTCAGATGGTGATGGCTAACACAAGGAGAAATAGCTTTAAATTGAGGGGTGATTTAGGACAGGTAGTTTCTTTACTCCAAAAGTGGTAAGGGTGTGGAATACACTGCCTGCAACAATAGTAGACTCGCCAACTTTAAGGGCATTTGAATAGTTATTGGCTAAACATATGGAAGAAAATGCAATAGTGTAGGATAGATGGGCTTCAGACTGTTGCGCAGACCTGTGAAACCATCGAGGGCCGAAGGGCCAGTACTGCGCTGTACTGTTCTATGTTCTATAATTTGGATTCCATCAGTTACCAAAATGGGATTTTAACCCACAGGCCCCTGGATTGTTAGCTGAGTGGTATTACCACTGAGTCAGCATCTCCCCATGCACCAATCATCATTATCCCTCAAATGAAAAAGGGCCAATTTGACAAAGGAGAAACATATCAAAGTTGACCAGGCCGTCAGGTGAGATTGCAAAACTGCTACCTCAGTGCGAGCCCCCTATCCCACTTCCACCTCAAACACTGTTTTTGTTTTCTCCTGGGCTATGATCTGTGCTTGGATGGAAGGTGTGAAGTGGAGGAAACTTCCTCACCACATCATGGGGCAGGATTACTTTGGGAGGCAGGTGGGGTGGTTGGTTAGGTCTGTTAGCTGGACAGCTGACTTGCACAAATGGAGCATCAGCAGGAGTATGAGTTCAATTCTCCCATCAGCTGAGGTTACAATGACAGACTCAACTTCTCAACCTCTCCCCTCACCTCAGGCATTGTGCCCCTCAGGTTAAACCAACACCAGTCATCTCTCTCTCTCTCTCTCTCTCTCTCTTTCTCTAATGAGAGAGCAGTGCCATAATCTGAGAAGATAATGGTGATTTTACCTTCGGGGTATAAACCTGGCACTCCCACTTTTTTGTGTATGCACCAATAGAATTTATTTCATCATTGTGTCTTTTATGCACTCTCAGAATATTGAGATAGAAACCCTGGCAAACTCAAGAACACTGGGTGATCCTAAATTCTTCACCTTAACTTCTTATGAAGGTCTTGTCTAGATATTTATAGTGAGGATATTGACTGAATATACAAACCCTTTTCTATTTATTGCTAAAAAAAAGGCAATCAAAATTCATGCATTAATAATGTTTGGGACCAGTATCTCTCAAACAATGGATCCAGTAACTAGAAAACATTATTTAGTAGGATAAATAGCTGTGTACAATGGCAAAAACAGGAATTTGCTGGAAAAACTCAGCAGATCTGGCAGCATATATGGAGAGAAAGCAGAGTTAATGTTTTGAGTCCAGTGATCCTTCCTCAGAACACGGTCTGAGAGAAGGGTCACTGGACCCAAAATGTTGACTGAATTCTCTCCACAGATGCTGTGAGACCTGCTGAGTTTTTCCAACGATTTCTGTTCTTGTTTCAGATTTCCAGTATCAACAGTTCTTTAGGTTTTTGTTTAGTGTACAATGGCAGTTTGGTCACGTCATGACAGTATAGGACTAACTTGATTTGATTTGATTTGATTTATTGTTGTCACATGTCCCTAAGCACAGTGAAAAGTTTTGTTTTGCATGTCGTACAGGTAGATCATACCACACAAGGACATACAGATCATCAGGTGTTTAGACAGCTCAAGTAATACAAGGTTACAGCTGCACAGGAGGTGCACAAAGCAAGATCAGCATTAGATTTGAAATTAGAGAGGTCTATTCAGTAGTCTATTAAAGGGGGGAAGAAGCTGTTCTTGAACCTGTTGGTACGCATGTTAAAGTTTTTGTATCCTCTGCCTGACAGAGGAGATTCTTAGAGATTATAATCAGGCAGGGGAGGTCTTTGATGATGTTAGCTGCATTTCTGCAGCAACGAGAAATGTAAGTGGAGTCAGTGGATGGGAGGTTGGCTTCCTTGATGCTCTAGGCTATGTTCACACAACAGCCGTTGTTGTACCAAGTGATGCTCATGGAATGCTTTTTGTGGTGCATCGGTAAAAGTTGGTGAGGGTCCTTATGGACATGCTGAATTTCCTTAGCCACCTGAGGAAGAAGAGGCATTGTTGTGCCTTCTTGACCAATGTATCGACGTGAGTGATCCAGGACGGCTTGTTGGTTATCATCACTTCTACGAACTTGATACTCTTGACCCTCTCCATCTCAGCACCATTGACGTAGAAAGATGTGCGTCCTCCTTATTTCCTGAAGTCAGTGATCAGCTCTTCAGTTTTGCTGACATTGAGGGAGAGATTGTTATCTTTGCACCAAGACACCAGGCATTCTATCACCCTCCTGCATTTTGGATTATTTGTTAAATCCAACCTAACAAAAGCCAGTTTGTAGTCATGATCAGTCTTAGAAAGTTGGAATGTTTTACAGTATTCAATCCAATCTTTGAATAAGATTTGAATCTTTGTGACTCCAAACCTGGATTCTATGATGTTAATGAGAACTCAAGGTCAGTAAACAGTAGAAGCAGCACTTACAATTCCTGTACAGTTCTCTGTCCTGTGAAGGACAGTGCACTGGAATGATCAAGCATGCTCAGATTGCAACATTTGTGAATCATTCAGGAAGATTTGGTGCATCAAAGGAGACAGATGACGGGGTAATATCTACTGTGCCAGTAATCCAGAGACAAATGATCTGGTGACATGGGCTCTATTCACCCTAGAGTACCTGGTGGTATTTAAATTCAGTTAATAAAATCAGTACGATGATATAAAAACACATCAGGAGCATCAAGCTAGTCACTATGAAACCATTGTTTGTTGTTTAAAAACCTATCTAGTGGCCTTTAGGGAAGGAAATCTGCCATCTTTACCTGGTCAACAAGCAGGAGGCTGGAAGAACACAGCGAGCCAGGCAGCATCCGGAGGTGGAGAAGTCAATGTTTCGGGTGTAACCCTTCTTCAGGGGTGGGGGTGGGTGTTAAGTGGAGTTGCAGATAAAGGGGATGAGTGGGGTGAGGGAGGGTTTTGGGGGGGAGGTGGATATGGTGGGCACAGTGGGCAGTTGTTGGTGTAGCCTCTACCTGTGCTCACCTATGCCCACGTCCCCAACCAAACCCCACCCCACAGCCCCACCCGTGGGAGTTGGGGGGGGGGAGGTGTTGGCTGAACCTCTGGCTGATGAGAAAACCTCTGCCACTCAACTATAAGGACAATCGGTGGACAAGGAAGGCTGTTCTGCCACCAGAAACATGGGAGAGCAGACCATTAGAACACTTCAGTAAGGGTTCCAATGGATGGATTACTTGGGGAAAATATACTCTAATTGGATGCAAGGGCTTTAGGAACTGGGAATAACCTTGAGATGACATCATGAAGCTGCACATCACTGAACATAAATAGCATAGTTTGGGAAGAGGTAGGGCTCTCTGTAAGAGTAAACCATATGACAACACTGGACTAGAATTTTAGAGAGTCTTAAGAGCACACGGATGTGAACACACAAAGAACGTACTTTAGTCCTTACCCAAAGTAGCCAAACAGCATAAACTAGTAAATTTATGCTTACCTGTCCAGCAATATTTGGTATTAATGTATAATAATGCATTGAAGTCTAAAGTTGAAGACATTTCTTGATGTTGCCTTCTCCTCAACCGGTCTGGCTTGAATCAATACCTATTGTGTGGCACAATAAAAGATTGTGCTGTTGTCAAAGTCCCTCATGGTCCACAGTTTCCTCCACAAAAGCACTATCACCAGGTCACAACTAACATCAGTGGGATATCCGCAGACTCTCGAGCAAGTGCAGCACCAAGAGGATCCAGGGAGGGTGCATCTGGGTTCTATTTGCTTTAGACTGGCTTTCCAAGTGCAGCTCATCAACATCCCTGAGGAGATCATCCATTCTCTGCCTTGGTTCCAACTTTCACCACCTTCCCCTCCATCTGGTAGTTTATCCTACCTTCTGTACCACTGTACTTTAATGTCTTTACTTAGGCTGAGGGGTGACCTTACAGAGGTTTATAAAATCAGGAGGGGCACAGATAGGGTAAATAGTCAAAGTATTTTCCCTGTGGTAGAACTAGGGGTCATAGGTTTAGGGTGAGAGGGGAAAGATTTAAAACAGACCTAAGGGGCAACTTTTTCACGCAGCGGGTGGTATGTGTATGGAATGAGCTGCCAGAGGAAGTGGTGGAGGCTGGTACAATTACAACATTTAAAAGGCACCTGGATGTGTATATGAATAGGAAGGGTTTAGAGGGATATGGGTCAAGTGCTGGCAAATGGGACTAAATTAATTTAGGATGGATGAGTTGGACCAAAGGGTCTGTTTCCGTGCTGCACATCTCTATGACCCTATAAAACTATTCTAGAAACGTGTGTGTTCCACTGATCCACTTCTTCAATGTATTTCGTCAACTTCAGTAATTTGTGCCTCACAGCGCCGGAGACCCGGGTTCAATTCCCGTCTCAGGCGACTGACTGTGTGGAGTTTGCACGTTCTCCCTGTGTCTGCGTGGGTTTCCTCCGGGTGCTCCGGTTTCCTCCCACAGTCCAAAGATGTGCAGGTCAGGTGAATTGGCCATGCTAAATTGCCCGTAGTGTTAGGTGAGGGGTAAATGTAGGGGTATGGGTGGGTACGCTTCGGCGGGGCGGTGTGGACTTGTTGGGCCAAAGGGCCTGTTTCCACACTGTAAGTAATCTAATCTAATCTAATCTATATGTGGTTTTGTCACAGATCCAACATGATTTCAACATGAAATGGTAGTGGAACAGTTTGCGGGGCTGAATAAACTCTTTCTATTCCCATGTGCTTACATTCCCTATCAACCTTATTCAAGTATTTGAACCCAGAAGATCTGTACCCAGATCATTGCATCACTGAGAGGGAAGGACAGAAAGCTTGGAAGAAATGTTAATAAAACAATTTTAAAATTCAGAAAAATTTAAAGTCAAAGTATTGCAGGAAGATGAGACAAGGAGAAATGTGAGAACACAGTACGTCACTATAGTCTGGAGCACGCTGCCTAAAAGGATGTTGGAAACAGATGCAAGGTGACTTTTAAAGGGGGTTGGGTAAATACTCACAAAGGAAACATTTTCAGGCCTATCAGGAAAGGGCAGCGGATGGACAACTTTCCCAATATGAATCTGTATGGTCCTCCCAGTCCCACAGAAACACACACCCTCAGACAAAATGTGAAAGTATTACCGAGCGAGCAAGACCTAAATAACAGAAAAAGAGATGTGTAAAGCTGCCAGGCAGTAAATGTGACAGTGATTTGTTACACTATCCACACAGCTGCAGGGTGCCCTCAGCGAGCTGGTTACACAGGTTCAAGGTTTCTGTGATCATCACCTCTCACTGTACCTGTCAGCTTGATCTGATTACAGAAATTTTATGCTTCTGAATTCTGCTTTCCTTTAAATGGTGGATCTATTCCCCTAAGTCTGTCAAAATCTGAAATCTGAAGAGTTTGTTAAAACTGACATACCAATTGTGTAGCTGGGGTAAAAAAACAATTTTGCAGCATGTGGAAATCAGGAGGGATCCTTGTGTTCTCTTGTCCTTTTTCTCATTTTGTTATTTTTCTCCACCTGAGGTATTAATCTTGCTGGAAATCAGGTCAGTTACTGCTCCCCTAACCCACCCTCAAAAGGGGAATGGAAGGAGACCATTTGGTCCCTCATTTAGGTGTGTGCTTTCCTTCAACAGAGTATGTTATCTAATGTGACTATATTAGTTAGCTTCTATAACATAAGAAAGTTAAGGTACTGAATTATTCAACAGAGTTTACAACTTAACTATTAGATATAACATTGCACATTTCTCAGTGACATGGCCTGGATTGAAATTAAGCTATTAATGTCAAAAATAAAGCATGTTTCAAATAAAGTGTCATGCTTCTGGTGATCCATAGGGTAAGATGGAGTATGGCACCCATATAATTTCATGTCACTTGCTATGGTGCAGTGATGATATCTTGAGCATGCTTCTGAAAGGTATGCTGACCGTGAGACAGAACAAGGCAGTGCACATTCTCCCATGCAGTTAGATCATGCCTCACCTATATCTTAGCTCCATCTAGTTATCATAATTTTTGATATTTTTTCTGAACAAAAACCTCAGCTTTCCATTTTCAATTGACACCCTTGCCTTAGTATCTCAAAGTCTGAAAGGACTTCACAAAAGGATTATAAACAAAACATGATACCAATTTGGGTTTTCATGATGGTTCCAACCTGAAACATTGACTCCTCTGCTCCTCTGATGCTGCTTGACCTGCAGTGCTTTCTCCAGCTCCATACTTTAATCGGCTATGATACCCAGTCACGTAAAGGGATATTTAGACACATTGCAGAATCACAGAATTGTGCAGAAAGAGGCCATTCTGCTTTGCGTTAACTCTCTGAATTATAACTAAATGCTTTTCTTATGCCTTTTCCCATAACCCTGAATATTGTTTCTTCTTAAATAACCATCTATATCCTTCTTGAATACCTCAATTGAACCTGCCTCCGGCACACATCTTTAAAAATATCCAATGACCCTGTCACCGCTGATATTTGCAGAAGAGAGTTGCACAGACCTATAAATCTCAGAGAGAAAAAGACTTCTCTATATCGCCAACTTAAATGGGAGATCCCCATCTTTAAATTGTGACATCGAGTTTGAGTCTATGTCAGCACCCACTCTGTCAAGCTCTGTCAGGATTGTATATGTTTCAGTCAGGACAAAACTCATGCTTCTGAACTCCAATAGATACAGGCTCAGCCTGTCCAACCTCCTTATCCTAGAAATCAGGCTTCTGACCTGTCTCTGAACAGCTTCTAATGTATTTATACATTTGTTACTCACTTGTGGGATATTGGTATTGCTGACTGGCCAATGCTTCTTTTAATAGCCCCTCAAGAAGATGGTGGTGAGCTGCCTTCTTGTACCACTGCAGTGCATATATTTTCGGTTGACCCACCCACAATGCTCTTCAGGAGAGAATTCCAGGCTGTCGACCCAGTGACACTGAGGGAACCATGAAATATTTCCAGGTCAGGATGGTGAGAGACTTGGAGTAGAACTTGCAGGAAGTGGTGTTCCCATGCCCTTGTTCTTCTAGATGGAAGTAGTTGTGAGTTTGGAAGGTATTGCCTAAAGATCTTTGTTGAATTTCTGCAATGCATTTTCTAGATATTTCACACGGCTGCTTCCGAGCTTCAGTGATGAGGGGCATGATGCTTGTCGATGTGGTGCCAATCAAGCTTGTCTTGGATGGTGTAAACTACTTGAGTGTTGTTGGAGCTGCACCCATCCAGGCAAATGGGGAAATTCCATCACACTCCTGACTTGTGTCTCATCAATGATGGACAAACTTTGGGGAGTCAGGAGGTGAGTTACTTGCTGAAATGTTCCTAGCCTCTGACCTGCTCTTGCAGCCACTGTGTTTATGTGGCAAGTCCAGTTGAGTTTCTGGTCAAAGATGCTGATAAGTGGGGGTTTCAGCAATGGTAACACCTTTGAATGGCAAGGGGTAATGGTAAAATTGCCTCTTATTGGAGATGGTCATTGCCTGGTAAATTTGCGTGGCACAAATGTTACTTGTCATTTGTAAGTCCAAGCCTGGATACTGCCCCGAACTTGTTGCATTTGAGCATGGATTGCTTCAGTAGCTGAGGAGTCACGAAGGGTGCTGAACATAGTGCAATCATTGGCAATCATCCCTACTTCTGACCTTACGTTGAAGGGAAGATCATTGATGAAGCAGCTGAAGATGGTTGCGCCTCAGACATTATACCGAGGAACTCCTGCAGAGATGGAGCTGAGGTGACTGACCTCCAACTCCCTGCGTGTCAGGAATAACTCCAACCAGAGGAAGGTTTTCCCTCCTAATCCACATTGATTCCAGTTTTGCTAGGGCTCCTTACTGCCACACTCGGTCAAATGTAGCCTTGATGTCAAGGGCTGTCACTCTCCCCTCCTCTCTGCAATTCAGTTTTTTGGTCCATTTTTGAACCAAGCTTGTAATGTGGTCAGGAGCTGAGTGGCCCTGTCAGAACCCAAACTGGGTGTCATTGAGTGGGTTATTGCTGAGCAGGTGTTGCTTTATAGCACTGTTGATGACACCCTCCATCACTTTAGTGATGATTGGGAGGATATTGATGGGGCAGTAAATGGCTAAGTTGGATTTGTCCTGCTTATTGTGCACAGGAAGTACTTGGGAAATTTTCCATAATGTCAGGTCGATACCAGTATTGTAACTGTACTGGAACAGCTTAGCTACAGGAGCAGAATGTTCTGGAGCACCAGCCTTCAGTACTATTGCCAGCGGCCCATAGTTTTTGCAATATCCAGTGCCGCCTATTGTTTCTTGGTATCACATGGAATGAATTTAATTGGCTGAAAACTGGTATCTGGGCACCATTTGGAGGAGGCTGAGATGGATCATCCACTTGGCACTTCTGGCTGAAGATTGCTGCAAAAGCTTCAGCCTTATCTTTTCCAATGATGTGCTGGGCTCTTCCATCATTAAGAATGGGGGTATTTGTGGAGCTTCCTCCTCCAGCGAGTTGTTTAATTGTCTACCACTGTTTACGACTGGATGTGGTAGGATTCTGGAGCTTAGATCTGATCTGTTGGTTGTGGGATTATTTAACTTTGTCTGTCACTTGCTGCTTATGCTGTTTGGCATGCAAGTAGTCCTGTTCGGTGGCTTCACCAGGTTGACACATCCTTTATAGGTATGCCTGGTGCTGGTACTGGCATGCCCTCCTGTGCACTCCATTGAACCAGGGTTGATCCCCTGGCTTGATGGTAATGGTTGAGTGGGGAATATGCTGGGCCATGAGGTTACAGATTGTGCTGAAGTTTGATTCTGCTGCTGTTGATGGCCCACAGTGCCTCATGGATGCCTAGTCTTGAGTTAATAGATCTGTTCGAAGTAGGACCATCTAGCATGGTGGTAGTGCCACACAACATGATAAAGGGAATTCTCAATGCAAAGGCAAGACTTTGTCTCATGAGCACTGTAGGTTGGTCACTCTTACTGATACTGTCATGGACAGATGTATCTGCAGCCGGCAGATTACTAAGGATGTGTTCCAGTATATCCTTTTTTAAATAAGGAGACCAAAGCAGTACTGGAAGGCAAGGGAATGTTTAGTGATTGGGAGGTAGAGATACATAATATTGTAACTTCTGATTGGGGTTGGGGAGGAAGGATAGTTGCAAAGCAAGGAAGGTTACAAACCTGGAACAAATGGAAACATCTTCCTTTTGTCCATTTTTTTTTGTTGCATAGTCCTCACCGTTGTTGCCTTTCAGGTGAAACAACAATATCTTGCATTTGTATGGAGCTTTTAGCATAAAATCACATGACCTCAGATTGAACTTTTGAACATCTCTGAGTTTACAAGCAATCACAGCGATGAGTTTAATTGCTGACTCACGTAAGGGTGTCCCATCGATGGACACCAGATATTGTGCCAGTCCTACACTATTCACTGGCCAGGAAGATGCCAAGAACTTCATGTGTGTGGGACTCCACTGCACATTCCCTGAGAAAGCTGGTTCTAGGGTGGTTTGAATGAATCTATTGGCATCAAGCCACAACAGATATTACCATGTTAGATGACAAAAAAAACTTGGTCAAAAAGATAAGTTTTAAAGGGTCATATTAAAGAAAGAGAGAGAGAGAGGTATAGAGATTAGAAAGGGAATTTCAGAGCTTAGAATTAAGAAAGGTGAAGGCACAGCTGCCAATGGCACATTAAATAGGGGGTGTATGAGACCAGGAGGGGTGATGGCTTGGTGGTATTATTGCTAGACTATTAATTGAGCAACTCAGCCAAAATCTGGGGACCTGGGTTTGAATCCCCCCCATGGCAGATGGTAGTATTTGAACTCAATAAAAATCGAATGATGATCTTGAGTTGTTTGTTGGGAAAAAAAACCCATCTGGTTCACCCTCATCTTTTAGGGAAGGAATCTGCCATCCTTACCTGGTCTGCCCTACATGTGACTCCAGACCCACAGCAATGTATTTGACTCCTAACCGCCTTCTGGGCAAATAGGGATGGACAATAAATGCTAGCCAGCCAATGATGGTCACATCCTATGAATCAATTTTAAAAAATCAGAATGGGAAGAGGGGAGAGTCCTCACTTGTTGAGCTAAGGAGTTTTACAGATATTTCTAACTAAAATACTGATGTGAACCTTTGCAATGATTGTGTCCATTCAAAATATTGAGCAACTGCAATATTTGCAATCCCCAATGACACATTTAATAGGTCTCCCGAAAGGAAAAGCAATTGCAGCAGAAATAAAAATTCATGAATTTAGGTGCATTATTGTTATTGTTTTCCAGAAAATGCTCTATTTTTGAAGAAAAAAGCAACAAAATGATTTGATTGAACTTTCACATAATGTTGTTTGCAGTGTCAATAGATGTCCCCCTTTTATTTACAACAATCATATTTAATAATGTGACATTATTAAAGTGTTTTCCAATTTTCTCCGTCAATGAATAACAAGGGGATATTACAGAGCTTGGTAGATACCATTTGAAAAATAATTTGAACAGATGTTAAATAAACTTTTCCTTAATCTAGTTCCAATTTGGCAGGAGCTCATAGAATTAAAATTACCCTTTTATTCCACAATAATGAGCATTGAATCTGCAGAAACCTTTTTATGGTGCTTTAAATACAATCCTACCACCTCAGTGGATTAATGTGCAGGAAGACATTATATGGTTTGTTGCAGGAAAGCTTTGCTTTGGTTGTGAGTGCATAATCAAGACGGCAGTTTCTACATGTGATTTCCTGGTAATGAATATTGAGGGTCTCCAGTTATTTTCCTTCACACATTTTCACTGAGTCCTCTATATCAAACACTTCCACAACTTTGGGCGGCACGGTGGCACAGTGGTTAGCACTGCTGCCTCACAGCGCCAGGGACCCGGGTTCAATTCCCGCCTCGGGCAACTGACTGTGTGGAGTTTGCACGTTCTCCCCATTGTCTGCGTGAGTTTCCACCGGGTGCTCCGGTTTCCTCCCACAGTCCAAAGATGTGCAGGTCAGGTGAATTGGCCATGCTAAATTGCCCGCAGTGTTAGGTAAGGGGTAGATGTAGGGGTATGGGTGGGTTGCGCTTCGGCGGAGCGGTGTGGACTTGTTGGGCCGAAGGGCCTGTTTCCACGCTGTACGTAATCTAATCTAAAAAACTTTAACAACACTCATAAGGTCACTCCTCAGCCTGTCTTTTGGAGAATAAAGAGCTTACTTAATCTTTCTGATCTTCAAGCTCTCAAATCTGACATTATCCTTGTAAATCATTTCTTGCCACCTCTCCAGATCCCCAAAACTTTTCATTTTGCCTTAGTTTAGGAAAGATCGGTATGTTCATTCCTGAAGCATTCTTCTGAAGTTGTGTTTAAAGGGCAGGTTTGAGACAAACTTGAAGGGAATTGTATTCTGATGATTAAATTAAATGATTACTGTTCATGACGACGATAACAAGTATTCGATTCCTGAGCTTCAATTTGAAGAGCACAAAAAATAGTTCAATAAATTTCAATCTCTTGTAATTTTGATCTAAAATCTCATTGCAGCTCAGAAAACAAGAAGGAGAAGAGCAATGAGGTGTTGTTGGAAATGACATTGCTGCCATTTCTGACAGTCAATTTTATTCAAGAGCTAACACAGCGACGTTGTGACATCTAAGCTGCTCTTTAGCAGCACGGTGCTGCAAATGCATTTCAGCCCTGACCTCCAGCCCTGGCTCTGTAATCCATCAAATACTTGTCTAATAAAAAATCTGTCAACTCAGTTTTGAAGTTTCCAATTGACTCCCAGCATCAACAACTTTCTATAAATATACCTATATATATATATATATATATCTGTATGCGGGTGCATATATGTATGTGTGTGTGTACATTTGTATGTGTGTTATATATGTGTGTATTTATATATGCATATTGTGCATACATACAGTTATAAGTATTACTGTGTGGGAATAAATGCATGTGTGCATATATATAAAATGTATGTGCATGTGTGTATGCATGTTTATATATGTGTGTATGTTGTATGTGCATGCGTGTATATGTATCTGTGTGTGCATGTGTATGTTTTGCATGCATGTGTGCATTGTTTTTTCATATATGTGCATAGATGTGTGTGTTATATAGTGCATGCATGTGTGATGTGGACCAGGAAACAAGAAACTATAGGGACTGAGAATTCCAGAAATTCACTCTCCTTGTAATAGCACGTGCTTCCTAACATCATCCCTGGCTGGCGTTGCTCTAACTTTAAGATTATTTCTTACTACTCTGAGCTCCTTCCTAGGTGAGGAAATGGTTTCTGTCTATCAGCTTAAACATTTCAATTAGTTCCTCTTTATCATCTCTCCTGTGGGGAATACAAACCTACGCCTTGCAAACTGTCACTCTGAACAATGTTAAAAATCACACAACACCAGGTTCTCGTCCAACAGGCACGAGCTTTCGAAGTGCTGCTTCTTCAACTACCTGATGACAGAGCAGCACTCTGAAAGCCAGTGCTTCCAAATAAACCTGTTGGACTATAACCTGGCGTTGTGTAATTTTTAACTTTGTCCACCCCAGTCCAACACCGGTACCTCCATATCACTCGAAACAGTGATAGCAGCAACAACACAATGAAGGAGAGTGAACCTTGGGGTGAATAGCAGGATAAATACCTGAGGGCGTGGTCGGTCAGAGTGAATCTGGAGGTGAATATAGAGGTGAAGCTGAGGGGCTGAGTCAGTCAGAGTGAACTGGGGGGTGAATAGCAGGATAAATACCTGAGGGGTGTAGTCGGTCAGAGTGAACCGGGGAGTGAATAGCAGGATAAATACCTGAGGGCGTGGTCGGTCAGAGTGAACCGGGGAGTGAATAGCAGGATAAATACCTGAGGGCGTGGTCGGTCAGAGTGAACCGGGGAGTGAATAGCAGGATAAATACCTGAGGGCGTGGTCGGTCAGAGTGAACCTGGAGGTGAATATAGAGGTGAAGCTGAGGGGCTGAGTCAGTCAGAGTGAACTGGGGGGTGAATAGCAGGATAAATACCTGAGGGGTGTAGTCCGTCAGAGTGAATCTGGAGGTGAATCTAGAGGTGAAGCTCCAGCGTTACGTCATGAATCAAAAAGTGACCTAGGCATGTCTGCTGAGGAGCACCAGGTTTCCAGACTGACTGAGTTGCGTCTGAAGAGACAAAGTTATTTTATATGGGTGTAACCTGCTAGAAATAGAGAGCAGGATTGAGAGACCTGAGTTTGCTATCAAGTGAGTAAGGTTTTGTAATCAGTTCCTGGATTATTGTCTGTAGTTGATAAGGTTTGAAATGGCAGGAGAACTCAACTCCAAGAAGTGGGGGAGCATTTTAGGAACAATGGCCATAATTCTGTAAGTTGTAAGTTACTCATGGACAAGGATAAGAGTTGTCCTTGGCTGGACGTACTAAATTGGGGAAAGGCTAATGACCACAATATTAAGCAGGAACTGGGTTATGTAGGTTGGGAAGAAATTGAGGACTGCAGATGCTGGAGATCAGAGCTGAAAATGTGTTGCTGGAAAAGCGCAGCATGTCAGGCAGCATCCAAGGAGCAGGAGAATCGACGTTTCGGGCATAAGCCCTTCTTCAGGAATGAGGAAAGTGTGTCCAGCAGGCTAAGATAAAAGGTAGGGAGGATGGACTTGGGGGAGGGACGTTGGAAATGCGATAGGTGGAAGGAGGTCAAGGTGAGGGTGATAGGCCGGAGTGGGGTGGGGGCGGAGAGGTCAGGAAGAAGATTGCAGGTTAGGAAGGCGGTGCTGAGTTCGAGGGATTTGACTGAGACAAGGTGGGGAAATGAGGAAACTGGAGAAATCTGAGTTCATCCCTTGTAGTTGGAGCGTTCCTAGGCAGAAGATGAGACGCTCTTCCTCCAGCCGTCGTGTTGCCATAGTCTGGCGATGGAGGAGTCCAAGGACCTGCATGTCCTTGGTGGAGTGGGAGGGGGAGTTGAAGTGTTGAGCTACGGGATGGTTGGGTTGGTTGGTCCGGGTGTCCCAGAGGTGTTCTCTGAAACGTCCGCAAGTAGGCGGCCTGTCTCCCCAATATAGAAGAGGCCACATCGGGTGCAGTGGATGCAATAGATGATGTGTGTGGAGGTGCAGGTGAATTTGTGGCGGATATGGAAGTATCCCTTGGGGCCTTGGAGGGAAGTAAGGGGGGAGGTGTGGGCGCAAGTTTTGCATTTCTTGCGGTTGCAGGGGAAGGTGCCGGGAGTGGAGGTTGGGTTGGTGGGGGGTGTGGACCTGATGAGGGAGTCACTGAGGGAGTGGCCTTTTTGGAACGCTGATAGGGGAGGGAAGGGAAATATATCCCTGGTGGTAGGGTCCATTTGGAGGTGGCGGAAATGACGGCGGATGATACGCTGTACATGGAGGTTGGTGGGGGTGGTAGGTGAGGACCAGTGGGGTTCTGTCCTGGTGGTGGTTGGAGGGGCAGGGCTCAAGGGCGGAGGAGCGGGAAGTCGAAGAGATGCAGTGGAGGGCATCGTCGACCACGTCTGGGGGGAATTTGCGGTCCTTGAAGAAGGAGGCCATCTGGATTGTACAGTTTTGGAACTGGTCCTCCAGGGAGCAGATGCGGCGGAGACGAAGGATTTGGGAATATGGGATGGAGTTTTTACAGAGGGCAGGGTGGGAGGAGGTGTAGTCTAGGTAGCTGTGGGAGTCGGTCGGTTTATGGTAAATGTCCGTGTCGATTCGGTCACCCGGGATGGAAATGGAAAGGTCTAGGAAGGGGAGGGAGGAGTCTGAGACGGTCCAGGTGAATTTGAGGTTGGGGTGGAAGGTGTTGGTAAAGTGGATGAACTGTTCAACCTCCTCGTGGGAGCACGAGGCAGCGCCGATACAGTCATCGATGTAGCGGAGGAAAAGGTGGGGGGTGGTGCCAGTGTAGCTGCGGAAGATGGACTGTTCCACATATCCTACGAAGAGGCAGGCATAGCTGGGGCCCATGCGCATGCCCATGGCTACTCCTTTGGTTTGGAGGAAGTGGGGGGATTGGAAAGAGAAGTTGTTCAGGGTGAGGACTAGTTCAGTCAGTCAAAGGAGGGTGTTGGTGGAAGGGTACGGGAAAGGAAGAAGCGGAGGGCTTTGAGTCCTTCGTGATGGGGGATGGAGGTGTATGTCCATGGTGAAGATTGGATGTCCATGGTGAAGATAAGGCGTTGGGGACTGGGGAAGCGAAAATCATGGAGGATGTGGAGGGCGTGGGTGGTGTAGTTGGGGACAGCTGATTGAGGGTAAATCCATATATGGCATGTTGGAATCTTTTAAAGGCCAATTAATTAAAGTTCAGGGCCAGAATGTTCCTGTGAAAATGAAGGGTAAGGATGGCAAGATTCAGGAAGTTTGGATGACAAAAGAAAATTAAGAGCATAGTCAGAAAGAAAAAGAAGACATACATAGGTTTAGGAAACTGAAGGTAGACAGAGCCCTCAAAGAATACAAAGACAACAAGAAAGAACTCAAATGAGGAATTAGCAGGGCTTACAGGATTTGGCAAACAGGATTAAGGGAAATCCCAAGGTGTTTTGTATACATATATGGACCAAGAGGGTAGCAAGGGAAAGGGTATGTCAACTCAAGAACAAGAGGGAAGTTTACGTGTGAGCTGGAGAAAGTGGATGAGGTTCTGAACAAATACTTTGCATTGGTATTTACAAAGGAGAATGGTGAGTCTCAGAACGGGTATGTTGATATTCTGGGGCATGTTAATATGAAAAAGGAGGAGAAGTGCAGTTTTGAAAAACATTAAGGTGGACAAGTCCCCAGGATCTGATGGGATCTATCCCTGAATGCTGAGGGAGGCAGGTGAGAAATTTGCTGGTTCCTTGTAAAAAATAGTGTCTCCCTCTTTGGTCACGGGAGAGGTTCCAGAGAGGACTGGAGAATAGCCAACATTGTTCCTTTGTTTAAGAAGGGCAATGGGGATAATCTGGGAAATGACAGGATGGTGAGCCTTGTGCCAACCGTATGGTAATTATTGGTGATACAATTTACTCATATTTGGAAAAATGTGGACTTATTAGTGATAGGCAGCATGACTGAGTGTGGGGAAGTTCTTGTCTCACAAACTTGAGTTTTTTGAGGAAGTGACAAAGATGGTTGATGAGGACAGGGTAGTAGATGTTAAGTAAAAACAATGACTGCAGATGCTGAAAACCAAATACTGGATTAGTGGTGCTGGAAGAGCACAGCAGTTCAGGCAGCATCCAACGAGCAGCGAAATCGACGTTTCGGGCAAAAGCCCTTAATCAGGAATAAAGGCAGTGAGCCTGAAGCGTGGAGAGATAAGCTAGAGGAGGGTGGGGGTGGGGAGAGAGTAGCATAGAGTACAATGGGTGAGTGGGGGAGGAGATGAAGGTGATAGGTCAAGGAGGAGAGGGTGGAGTGGATAAGTGGAAAAGAAGATAGGCAGGTCGGACAAGTCAAGGAGACAGTAACTGAGCTGCAAGTTTGAAACTAGGATGAGGTGGGGGAAGGGGAAATGAGGAAGCTGTTGAAGTCCACATTGATGCCCTGGGGTTGAAGTGTTCCGAGGCGGAAGATGAGGCATTCTTCCTCCAGGCGTCTGGTGGTGAGGGAGCGGCGGTGAAGGAGGCCCAGGACCTCCATGTCCTCGGCAGAGTGGGAGGGGGAGTTGAAATGTCGGGCCACGGGGCGGTTTGGTTGATTGGTGCGGGTGTGTCGGAGATGTTCCCTAAAGCGCTCTGCTAGGAGGCGCCCAGTCTCCCCAATGTAGAGGAGACCACATCGGGAGCAACGGATACAATAAATGATATTGGTGGATGTGCAGGTGAAACTTTGATGGATGTGGAAGGCTCCTTTAGGGCCTTGGATAGAGGTGAGGGAGGAGGTATTTGTCTACTTGGACTTTAGCAAGGCCTTTGATAAGGTCCTTCATGGCAAGTTGAAACAGAAGGTGAAGTCCCATGGGATCCAAGGTGAGCTGGTCAGATGGATACAGAACTGGCTTGGTCATAGGAGATATAGTGATGGAAGGGTCTTTTTTGATTGGAGATCTGTGACCAGTGGTCACTGATGGGACCCCAGTTGTTTGTAATATATAGAAATGATCGGAGGAGAATGGAGGTTCCTTAATAATAAGTTTGCAGTTGACACAAAGATTGGGGGAGCTGCAGCTGGTGAGGAGGATTGTCAAAGGATGCAGCAAATTATCGATAAGCTGGAGACTTTGGTGGAGAAATGGCATCTGGACAAATGCGAAGTGATGTATTCAAGCAGGTCTAATTCCGGAGGGAATTATACAGTAAATGGCTGCAACCTAAAAGCTGTAACATTAGAAGAGATCTAGACACACAACCCCACAGTTCCCTGAAGTGGCAACACAAGTGGATAAGGTGGTCAAGAAGTCATGTAGCATGGTTGCCTTTAAGACCATGAGATCATAAGACATAGGAATGGAAGTAAGGCCATTCGGCCCATCGAGTCCACTCCACCATTCAATCATGGCTGATAGGCATTTCAACGCCACTTATCCGCACTCATCCCATATCCCTTAATTCCTTTTAAGATTAAAAATTTATCAATCTCTGCCTTTAAGACATTTAATGTCCTGTTCTCCACTGCAGTCCATGGCAATGAAATCCATAGGCCCACCACTCTCTGGCTGAAGGAATGTCTCCTCATTTTGGTTCTAAATTGACCCCCTCTAATTCTAAGAATGTGCCCAAGGGTCCTCGTATCCCCGCCTGATGGAAACAAATTCCCAGTATCCACCCTTTCTAAGCTATGCATTATCTTGTAAGTTTCTATTAGATTTCCCCTCAACCTTCTAAACTCTAATGAATACAATCCAAGGATCCTCAGCCATTCATCGTATGTTAGGCCTACCGTTGCAGGGATCATCCGTGTAAATCTCCGCTGGACACGCTCCAGTGCCAGTATGGGGTCAGGGCATAGAGTAGAAACATTGGCAAGTCATGTTGCAGCTGTAAAGAACTTCAATTAGGCATCATTTGGAAAAATGTGTCCAGTTCTAGTCACACAACCAGAAGAATGTGAACCTTTTGGACAGGGTACAGAAGCAGTTTACTAGGATGTTGCCTGGTTTGAAGGCTATTGTCTCTGAGGAGAGATTGGACAAACTTGATTTGTTTTTACTTGAAAGTCGAAGGATAAGGGGTGACCTGACAGAAGTTTACAAAGTTCTGACAGGCATGGATGGAATTGATAGTCAGAATTGTTTCCCAGGGTAGAAATATCAATTACTAGGGAATGTGGGTTCAAGGTAAAAGGCGGTAAGTTTAAAGGTGAGAGGGAGGTTTTTTACACAGAAGATGGTTAGTGCCTGGAATATGTGGTGGAGGTGGATACTATAGCAACGTTTGAGAAGCATCTTGACCGATACACGAATAGGCAGGAATAGAGGGATATGGTCTGTGTAGAGGCAAAAGGGTTTTAGTTTAGAAAGTCATCATGTGTCAGCGCAGGCTCATTAAGGAGGAAATTCCGGGAATCTGACCCAGTGACGCTGAAGGGATGGCAATAAGTCACAATGGTGTGTGGCTTGGAGGGGAACTCGCAGTGGAAGGTGTTCCGATGTATCAGCTGCCCTTGTGTCCAAAGCCAATCTACTTCCAATATGAAAAATTGTGAATCCTTAACTGATAGAAAAACAAAAAATGTGGGTTAAATTCAAGATATCTGGCGGTGTCTATAGAGAGAGAAATTGAGCTAATGTCAACAGCTCCAGGATTTTTAGAATTATCACAGAAAATATTTGAGAAAACAATTTTCTGGCCAATTTTGGGCAGTTTTGATGTGTTATGAGCCTGAAGTTATCTCACAAGAGACAAAAGAGAACAAGAGGGCAGAGAAGGCTCTTTATATTTCCCTCTCGTCTTTGCATTTTAATAAGGTTGAGCTCTCAGAATGAAACTTCATTTACCGCCTGGCAAAACCTTCTCTTGGGAGTGAGGCAGCCAACAACCTTCAGTCACTGATGTTCAGACACTAATGAGCTTTTCACACAATAAACATAGGCCACAAAGGCCCAGAAGTCACTCGTGCGCTTTAGGGTTGAATGCTTCATCATTTTCACCGTGGAAATTCTCCCACACCTGTAATTCTGTCACTGTTTTATGGCCGTATCAGTCTGCACAATGCAGTTATACATTGTTTACTGCCTCCAAAGCATCTCTCTTTGTAGACCAACACGACTTGAATTAGCTCTTGCGATATGGCACCTTATTTTTCTTGATGAAATTACACTAATTGAATTAGTACCTTGAGGCAGCTATTTATTCCTCTTCAGTAGGCAAAGGATGCAGACTGCTGGAGCACTGTAAAACAGCAACTGCCACAAATTTGCATTCTTGGGATATACTTGGTTTTGTGGCCAAATCTTCATGGTGGAACTTGTTTTGGGAGACAGACGGTCTGTTCCTGGAGATAGGCTATAGATCCTTCAACCTTCTAGCCTTTATCCTCTATTTCCAATCTGAATCCAGAATGAAGCACATTGCTTGATTGGTACACTGTCCACTAATCACCAAGGGAGAAAGTTGTAAACTTATAATCTCCTTCCTATGATCAATATACTTTCTGAATTCCTTCCTGAATGGTCATCTTCCTCATTCTTCACTCTCTGGCTCGAAGGGATAGTCTTGAAGACTGTGGTACAGGAAAAGCACAGCAGGTCAGGCAGCATTCCTAATGAAGGGTTTATGCCCGAAACATCGACTCTCCTGCTCCCTCGATGTTGCTTGACCTGCTGTGCTTTTCCAGTGCCTCACTTTTTGATTCTGATCTCCAGCATCTGCAGTCCTCACTTTCTCCTAGAAGGAGAATTTCCCTGGGTGTACCTGATCAAGTCTGCACACATAAATATGAGAATTAACAGCAGGAGTAGGCCATTTGGCCCCTTGGGCCTATTTTACCATTCAGTAACACCATGGCTGATCATCAAACTCTGTCCTCATAATCCTTGTTTCCCTCACTATTCCCAAAACCCATCAGTCTGCAACACCCAGCTGCACCTAGGAATGAACAAACTTTTGTCCTCTTTACCTTTTGAGAGTAAGGAATATTGGGCATCTGCAGACTGATGTGAGTGGAGGCAACATTTCAAAACAATTTTAAATCTGAAATTAGACCCTTCCACTATCTTTACTCAGTGGAACAGAACCATTTTATAATGTAATTCTTTAGATGTCTGCAAGAGAATACAGAAATGTAGTGGTAATGTGACTCGACTATTAAAATAGTAATATTTGCGGGGGGAGCGTGGGTTCAAATCTCACCACGGTAACTGGTAAATTTTAAAATTCAATTAGTAAATAATCTGAAATGTGATGGTCATCTTAATAATGATGAAATCATCATTGATTATCACAAAAAAACCCTCTGATTCACTAATGTCATTCAGGGAAGGATATTTGCCACCTTTACCCATGTAACTCCAGACCCACAGAAATGTTGTTTGACTTTGTACAGCCCTGTGCATAGTCCAGCAGGTTAATCAGCCCAGAGGTAATTACGGGTGAGAAATGCTGTTGTGTATGAATCTGAAAGGGTTGATGCTAAGGGGAGTGCATTAACTACAGCTAAATATAATGGAGTCACGTGAATGCAGGCAAAGATCTTGAAAGAGTACAAAATAGCTTTGCGGTTTCTTTCTTGGTGTGTTGTACTATGTAGGTTACCAATGTAACTTGTACCAGATTGTTATCGTGCATCCAATTTAAGACCTTCTCCTCTTTAGACCACTAAGTGTTTGGTTCCTACTGCATGAGACTGAGCAGACCTTGTTGTTCCCTTACTGTGAGGAGGATGGTGGTTCCACATAAAACCAGATAGATCTTTAACTATGATGGGCTGTGGTGATGACTCGGTGTCAGTGGAGTAGACTCCCCTTAGCTGTAGCACACACAGGGAGCTGTGGCGATCTGAAGGTCCTACAGACACAGGGCTGCTTGAAGGGACAACCAGCAACTGAAAAAACTGAACATCTGAGTAGTCAACAACAGAGAACCTTGTGGGCAAGATTGTAAAAGAAACAACAGTCGATGGCAAAACATATTTCAGATCTGGTAAGAGAAATGTATTTGTGTGTGTGAGCTCAGAACACAAAGGAGCTTGAGTATTTACAGATTTGTTTTGATTTAATTTTATTTATTGTCATGAGTACCTAGCAAAAAGGCTTGTTTATGAGCAGTACAGGCAGATCACAGTAAGCGAGGACGTAGAGATCATAGGGCAAAAAAAACTTAGACAGAGTAAAGCATTCAGGCTACACTGCGTGCTAGGCAAGATCAACATTAACAAGATCGGCATTATTTGAAGCTAGAGAGTCCATTTACCAATCTAACAATGGCAGGGAAAAGGCTGTTCTTGAACCTGCTCGATTACATCGAGTGTCAATAATCTATAAGAGCAAACTAAAGTACATCCAGAAATCAAATGGATATCAGAGCCTCTGAGAATCACTTTGAAATCCATGGTGGATGATGGAAAACTTTACATAAAAGGCATAACGTACAGGCTGTAAGACACGTTACCGAAGTGCTTACAGCCAAGGTCTAACGTCACTGCCACAGCAAGTGAGGTACATGGGGCACTGCTATAGTCAGGTCGACACTGATCTCAAGCATCTACAGTCCTCGCTTTCTACGGCTACAGTCAGGGAAATCAATGTCCACTGAAGCAATTTAAAATGAGAGAGCAGGCACAGGAAACCCATAAAACAAGAATTAAAGGAAGAAAGGAGCAAATTAGAAACTTTAACAGACAAGGCCTAATAGATGATGAACATTAGGAGATACTGAGGTCACAGAAAAGGTGAGAAATCCATTACTGAAATCATTTCACAGACAGGAAACATTTGTTTAAATTGTACACAGCAGAGCTCATCCAGGACACAAAATGTATAATAGTGGCATCACAGACAGCAGGGAAGGTCTAGGAATTATCTCACAGACACACAAGGAGTGGGATTCATTCAGTAGTGCTGAGCAAAAAAGTGGGAAAGAGTTATTACAACTGCAGGCAGAGATATTCATTCAGATAAGAGCATGAATTATTTATTAAAGCCAGGATTGGTGGGAATCATTTGAAGAAACCATATAAGAAAACAGGATGCATCCATTTTACTCAAAAAATACACAAATCTTCTACTTGATTGCACAAGCTCGGGAAACATTTCCAGCACAACATTGCACAACAGCAACATTGAAGAATTAAGACTATTTTTTTTAAAACTGAGAAATACACAGTAATATTTGAAATAAACAGCAGCAAACTATCATTGTCCAAAAGATTTAATTTTATGAGAGAGGCCAATTGAAACATAGAACTGGAAACTTTGGAATAACCAATTCTTATGAGACTGAATTATTTGTAAACTGAATACTAAATCAGTTGCTGAATAAGTAAATAAATGTTCATATTCGATCAGGACCACAGCTGTTGGTTTTATCACTCCCAAAGTGTAAAGGAAGCAATTGCAAAGTTTTGGCAATTACATTGGCCTCAAGATATACAAAATTCTTGAAAAAGCAAAATTTAGTAGAAGTGCTTAGCATCAAGGGGAATGCATCCATAATTTCATAAATAATCTCTGCAAATTAGTGGAAAAACTTGAGCTTCAAAATAAATATTCATAACAGACAGAATTGTTGATGCAGTCATGACTGAGTCTGTCAGATTAGTTACAGTCAAAAGAATATGTAACTCTTGTGAAATTCATTTAGATGTGAGTGAAGCTGCAGTCCAGAAGCAACATAAATCAATCCTAAGAGGTGAAGCTCAAACTTATCACAGGAGATCCATTCAGGTCTTAAGGTACAAAAGCGTCAGACACTTGGGTGAGAAAGCAGTACAGAGAGTGGGACAGATAGCAATGTCTAGCAAATAGTGTCTCCAGTATGGAGTAAGGAAACCGAACAGGCATAAACAATGCTCGGCAATTAAAACTAACACTTTAGGTATAAAACAAAAGATCACTTTCAGAAAAAATGTGCTGAAGTAGGCCACAGTCACAGAGCAACATGAAGAAAACTAGTTATGCACACAAAGAGGTGAAGTTGATAATGGAACATCTAAATGAATCACCTCGCGTCCTCTTGCAGCATCAAGGAGTTTATGGATGTTACCCTGATGGGAAGAAAGCCTCTAGGGGTTTAGAAGTTTCTTCATTCAACAAAGAAAGGCATAAACTTTTCTAAAAACTGAAGGAACTATGGATGCTGTAAATCAGAAACAAAACCAGAAATTGCTAGAAAAGCTCAGCAGGTCTGGCAACCTCTGTGGAGAGAAATCAGAGTTAATGTTTTGGGTTGAGTCACCCTTCTTCAGAACTGAGCAAGGAAAACTTGACCTGAAACATAGACTTTAATACATTTGCTTCAGCTTGCCTTTGACAATTACATACCAATTGTATTATTAATTGATCACATACATGTCCAATCAGGGGAAACATGTGACTGCACGGTCAATGATAGATAACTCCAGGTCTGCCCATGATCTCATGATGTTTACCAGACTCCCTTATCATCTATCCTTTGGCTTGAACAATGTATCTCATTCAACCACATCCCACTACCGTGGACTTATGTGTCATTCAATCTTCCATACTGTCTAAGGTGATCTGTACATAGGAATTCATGGAAATCCCTCAATATCGGTTTGCTGATTACACTGAGAACATTAAGTACATCTGGTTGCTGTAAATATGGAGGTAGACAAGTAGGAGGCTGGAAGAACATAGCAAGCCAGGCAGCAGCAGGAGGTGAAGAAGTCAACAATTTGGGTGTAACCCTTCTTCAGGGCGGGGGGTGGGTGTAAGGGTGGACTGCAGATAAAGGGGGTGAGGGGGTGGGTTTTGGGTGGGGAGAGGAGTGGAGTGGTGAGGATGAGAGGTGAACACAATTAGAGATTACGGCCTGGTTGGACAAAGGGAGGAATGAATCCGGCTGGTAGCTGGATGGTAGGGTCGATATGAGGAATGGAAGGGAGGAGGACGGGCTGGGAAGGGAGTCGGAGGATGGCATGGGAGGCTATTTGAAATTGGAGAACTCAACGTTGAGTCCTCTGGGTCTTAGCCTGCCCAGGCAGAAGATGAGGTGTTGTTCCTCCAAGATTTTGACTAAGCTACTAGTTCAGCTAACAATCTTCTTCGGCCATTTTTATGTCAATTATGGACAGCCATTTTACCTTATCTAAGAATCCCACCTTATCCCTATATCCCTGTCTATACCACGGTTAACTCACTTTTGTCTTTTATTTTCCACTGTCATTCTTCCCTTGATCTTTGAGTGTGATAATGTATTCAGTTTGTTTCTATCTGTATTTTCTTCCAGCTGATCTGTTTCCATAATTTATTCTAAAATTTACCATATTTTACCATCCGTAACCCTTGAATATTATAGATTCAGATTTATGCTCCTTATTTTAGTTTGTTATTCTGCAGTTCTCTACCTGCTGATCACCTCCTTCAGTAACAGTAAAATAACATCATACATGGACTTCAAATTCTCCAGCTTTCTTTCATTTGCATCCATCTAGTGGAGACTTCTGACTGAGTGGTCCAATCCCAATTTTGAGAGTGTCTTGCTGGAAAACCACAGCAGGTCAGACAGCATCCAAGGAATAGGAGAATCAATGTTTCAGGAACCCTGATGAAGAACTTATGCCTGAAATGTCGACTCTCCTGCTCCTCGGATGCTGCCTGACCTGCTGTGCTTTTCCACGCTCTCAACTCTGATCTCCAGCATCTGTAGTCCTCACTTTCTTCTCCTTCCAATCCCAATGCTCTTGCTTATTCAAATCTATATTCTCCTTGTTCATCTTTGCAATTTCGCACAGTCTACTTTGTCCCAGCTGTTTTATAGTCAGTCTTTTTTTGGGAATAAGTGTTATTGTTTTGTAAATCAAGATGATTTGTCACTTTACTGGCAACAGGAACCATTTCATGCTGTGCTGTTGTCAGTAGGTGCACATGATTGAAGCTTCAGTGTAATATTTCTCCTCCTTTGCACCAATCAATTCAGATATTTTTCTCATTCATTTACAGGATGGAGACATCGCTGGCTAGTACTGCACTAATTACCCATAGGACAGTTGAGAGTCAACCACATGTGAGTCTGGAGTCATATGTAGTCCAGACCAGGTAAGAAAAGCAGCTTTCTTCCTAAAGGGCATTAGTGAACCAGATAGGTTTTTCCAACAATTGATAATGGATGGTCATCATTAGATGCTTAATTCCAGATTGTTTTTATTGAATTCAAATTCCACCATCTGCTGTTGTAGGATTCAAACCAGGTCTGCAGAACATTACATGGGTCTTTGGGTTAATAGTCTAGTGATAATACCATTAGGCCATCTCCTCCTAGTGACTGGTCTCAGAATATCCTTGCACACTTACACAGTGTCCCAATACCATGCCACACATTCTTGACTCTCGTATAATCTTATCAAAAGATCTGTGAGGTTTTACTGATCTCCCCATGAATGGTTCCATTGTGTTGGGTGATGACTCAATCATCAAACCCAGTTCTCTTAAAAGAAAGACAAGGACACAAACATCATCAAGAGAAAGTTTTTAGCGTTCTCATCGAAACTTCCCTTTCACTAGAATGCATGGTAACCTCAATTGTCATTAAAACCCATCACTTTAATTTTGTTCGCTGCCAAGATTTTTCTGGCACCACTCTCCACCGTTAATCACTTCCTCTCATTAAATTTTGTAACTCAACTAGTCACCATCTTAACCCATCCCTGAGCCCTTGAGAACTTTTCAGTCCATTAAAATATATTCTCATAATATCTTTAAAACAGAAATCAAACATTTCAAAATAAAAACCGAAAGAATTGCAGATGCTGTAAATCAGAAACAAAAACAGAATTGCTGGAAAAGCTCAGCAGGTCTGGCAGCATCTGTGGAGAGAAATCAGAGTTAAATTTCAGGTTGAGTGACCCTTCCTCAGAACTGATGGTAATGTTAGCTCTGAAATATTAACTTTGATTTCTCTCCACAGATGCTGCCATTCTTGCTAAACTTTTCCAGCAATTTCTGTTTTTGAGTCAGTTTCATTCCAGGCAGTAACATACTTAGTTCATTATTTCTTTATATATATATATAATAAAAAAATGTTATTTGATAACTCACTCTGGATCTTTTATATGTATATGTAAATTTGTCTAAATTCAATATTTCATTTACTCCTTCAAAAGACACTAATAATTTTCCTTCCATGCATTAGACCCACTGAGATCATATCCATGTATTTATTATTTTCCACAATCCTTTTAAATTTCAGGTAACTGTTCCCTTTAAATGTTTTAGGCCATGTGAGTCTAAATATAATATCTAGTTATGCTCAAGTGTGCCTAAGCTTAGTGGCTTTGAAATGCCTGTTGCTCATTAGATTTGATGTTTTCACAGTAAAGTCATAGAACCCCTACAGTGTGGAAGCAGGCCATTCAGCCCATACTCCGGAAGAGTATCCTATCCAGACCTGCACCCATATCCCTGTAATCCTGCACTTCCCATGGCTGACCCATCTAACCTGCATATCCCTGGACACCATGGGCAATTTCCCGTGGCCAATCCACCTAACCTGCACATCTTCGGGAGGAAACCAGAGCACCCAGAGAAAACCCACGCAGACACAGGGCGAATGTGTAAACTTCACATAGACCTGATGTGGAGGTGCCAGTGTTGGACTGGGGTGACCAGGTTATAGTGCAAGAGGTTTATTTGAAATCACAAGCTTTCAGAGCGCTGCTCCTTCATCAGAAGAAGTGGAGAGAAGTGTACAGCCACAGAATACATAGACAGAGAGATAACGGAAAAATAATTCCAGATAATTAAGAGTGTCAACAGATCAGGACAAATAGTGTGAGCAGAGTGTCAACAGCTGAATAACAAGTGAAGGGGTGACCTATGAACCAAATAATTAAGGCAGAGAGATAATTACAATTAATCAAAAATAAGATGGTGCTAGAGACAACACAGACAGCGACCTGAGGGTAGGATCAAAGGTGTTGTGAGGTAACGGTGCTAACCACTGAGCTACTGTGTTGGCAAAGTAGCTCTCTGATACTGAGGTACTTGATAGACCTGTGATGGGTCTATCAATGGTTTGATGGGTTAAGGATAACTCATCCACCACTGTGTTGCAACGTCGAAGTCTGCAGGCAAACTCAGAATTTTGAAACTGCTGGGAAAACCGTTTGTATCCGCATTTACCTGAAAAAAAACAATCCCACTTCAAACAAAATGGGTTAATTAGTCCAAGTAACTGTTGGGACAAATTATACATACTGAATATATAATTTCTTTGAGCTGTGCAGATTTTTACCACTGACGTAATGGGCAGGGTGAAAGTTCTTGGGCATAATTTTTTCTTTCTCCATGGGGATAAAATCCATGTGCTGTAGTTCTTTTCTGAATAAAAGGAGAGTCAACATCCTTTGTTACATCTGGACAGAGTGGACGTTGGGAAGATGACTCCATTAGCAGAACAGATGAGTGTATATAGTCTTTGAGTATAGCCTTAGAGGAAAGGGAAGACCCATTAGAACAGAGATAAGGAGAAACCTCTTCAGCCAGAGAGCGGTGGATCTATGCAACTCATTGACACACAAGGCTGTAGAGACTGGGTCTTTGGGTATATTTAAGACTGAGATAGATAGATTTTTGATTGTCAAAGGAATTAAGGGTTACAAGAAAAAAGCAGGAGAATAGGGTTGAAAAACCTCTCAGCCATGATTGAATGGCAGAAAAGACTCGATGGGCTGAATGGCCTAATTTCTGCTTCTTAGTCATAAGGTCAATTAAGTTCTTATGGTTAGGTTTTACTTTTCTTTCAAACTCTTTAATATTGATTTTCTCAGATTTTAGAACATATTGTCAGTTAACTTTACTCAGTGAGAATTAATTTTCCAAAATTCCAATTTTCCTGTATCTCGCAGCACCATTTCAACCAATGGATTTTTAAGATGAGCAAATCTTTTCATCCGAAATGAAGGATCCAGCCAAGTGTTAAAATTGTTTTCGCTCTGTCCAGAAAATAAAACTCCAAACATGATAATTTAATCATAAAGGTTCTAAAATTAAACATTTATCCAGGACTCCTTCCTCAAATTAAATCCAACACGATAGAGCAGTATCTTGAGGAAAGGGGAAATAAGTTATGACGTGTGTTTCTTTCTTCAGTTTGTATTATTCCACTCTAACCAATTTCATGAGGTAAAGTTTTACCAAGGTTTTGAGAAACAAATTGTAAACCAACATATCGTCGCAGGTTCTTCATTTACACATTCACTGATCATTCTTTAAAGTTAAAAATCACACCACACCAGGTTATAGTCCAACGGGTTTATTTGAAAGTACAAGCTTTCGGAGCGCTGCTCCTTCATCAGGTTGCTACCTGGAGAGGTAACAGTGTTCTGAAAGCTTCTACTTCCAAATAAACCTGGTGTACCAAAACCTGGTGTGGTATGATTTTTAACTTCGTCCACTCCAGTCCAACACCGGCGCCCCCCCCCCCAACATCATTCTTTAAAGAGACACCATCTTAACCATCCATGTTCCAAACTGGTACAAGCACTCACCACGTTTTCACATTGCCATATGTTGTCTCATTAGAAACTAAAGTTAAAGTAGGCCCAGATCTTAAGCTCCCGGGAATGAAACCACGCAAATTACATGAGACAACACTCAACAACCAACACACACACACCAGATCACAAAGAGTTAATCATTGGTTCCGGAGCCTTGGACACTCAAAGTCAGATCCAAACAGGAAAGATTTATTACCTTGATCAAACACCAAAAGCTGGTCTCTATTCTACAACTTGTGAACACTTTCTTCTCATCTCTGGTTTTTTTAACATTATGCTCATAGTGAGAGTGAGATTTTGTTTTCAACAGGGTGTGGGCTTTGCTGGCATTTATTGTCCATCCCCAATTGCCTAGTGAAGAGTCAACCACATGGCTGTGGGTCTGGAGTCACATACAGTCCAGATCAGGTAAGGGTGGCAGATTCTTTTCCTAAAGGACACTAGTGAACCAGATGGGATTTTCCAACAATTGGCAATGGATTCATGGTCATCATTAGACTCTTAATTCCAGATTTTTTTTTATTGTTTGGCATGGCAGGATTCAAACCCAGGCCCCCAGAACATTACCTGGATCACTGGGTTAATATTTTGCTGATTATACCACTGGGCCATTGTCTCCTGTATACAAATGTGCAGATGTACAAATAGTTTTGTACCCAATAATTCACATCCCAGAACCGTAGATACAGTGCACAGTCACGACAGGAGAGTTTACCACCATACATCTCAGCTGTGATAAATATTTACTGAGCAAAGAATTTCTCTTTTCATTCTTCATGTTTGGTTCAGGGGTCACTAATACTTCACACATTTCATCTGTTCTATGTAAGCTTGAAGTACAAATATTAAGGCCTTGTCTTGCAATTTCTTTTCTTCTTTTTACCTCTCTGTTTGCAAACTAGAAGGATTTATTGGGTTCCAATTAACTTTAATCATTTGGTCAATAGTTTTTTTGTGTCTGTCTGCCAAGAATTGTGTTAGGATCCCCCTGGACCCCAGTCTAGCTCCTGCTGTCCTGGCATGGTCATTGTTATGTATAAGAATAGCAGGCTAGAAAGTGGCCGCACTCAGAGTCCCCCCTCCCCTGCCACCGCACCACACTGTTGAGGCCTGACATGGACCCTGCTAGAGGGCTCCTTAAATTCACTGTGCACACATCACCTCAGAGGGTACACCATGCTGTGTCACTTTTGGCCGGCTGTTCCATTTACTATGCAGGCTGCCAAACTCCGAGGTTCCTCCACTATTCCTCCTCAGGAGAACTTGGAATGCCACCCAATTTACTGAACTGTCCCGGACGTCAATCACCAAGCCTCTTTCATCAGAATACCCCTCCAGGTGACTGTGATGATGCTCCAGTTTTAATCTTACCCATCGAACTGATCCGACTATTTCGTTTCAGTCCAACTATACAGGCAACCAATCTCCGATGTCCCTCGCCAAACTGGAATGTTGCTCAGTTTACTTAACTGTTCCAGAGGGTTCCACATCAGGGTGACACTCTGGGTGGTTGTGACTGTCCACACACCCTATCACTGGCTTTCCCAATACCCCTCACCTTTTAACACTGAGTGGACCCACTGAATGGCTCAGAAAAGAGATTGTAAGGGAGCACGGATTGAGCCAAGTCTACAGATCACTATGAATACATAATCCTCACATTCTGGTCTCTAGTTCGGCGGTGGACTGTGCTTCCTGTATCCTGCTGATTCGTCACATTTTTTTAGATTTTTAGAGTACTTACAGTGTGGAAACAGGCCCTTCGGCCCAACAAGTCCACACCGCCCCGCCGAAGCATAACCCACCTATACCCCTACATCTACATCTACATCTACATCTACCCCTTACCTAACACTACGGGCAATTTAGCATGGCCAATTCACCTGACCTGCACATCTTTTGGACTGTGGGAGGAAACCGGAGCACCCGGAGGAAACCCACGCAGACACGGGGAGAACGTGCAAACTCCTGAGGCGGGAATTGAACCCGGGTCTCTGGCGCTGTGAGGCAGCAGTGCTAACCACTGTGCCACCGTGCCGCCCACGATGGGGGCTGAATGATTGAATGAATCACTTGATACCTAGAGTCCACTTCCAGCATTGAAGAGTTTACTGATGTTACATCAATGAGCAGAAACCTCTGTGGGTCCAGATGCTTCTTCCTTCAGCAAAGGAAAGGCAAAAAAACTTTAATATATTTGTTTTCAGCCCACCTTTGTCAAGTACAACCCAATTGTATCATTAATTAATTACACACACATCCAATCGGGTACTCATGGTCTATATGGTTAATGATGGATAACCCCAGGTCTGCCCATGATCTCATCATGTTACCAGATGCCCTTATCATCCATCCTTGGGCTTTCACAATGTATCTTATTCCACCACATCCCAATACTGCAGACTTCTGCATCTGTTATTCAATCCTCCCTGCTAACAGGGTGGGGGCTTCTCCTGACTGTCTAAGGCTATCTGTCTGCAGGACTTCATAGAAACCTCTTAATGCTCGCTTGTTGGTTGCATTTTACAACAGCATGGTTCAGGAGGTGTAGCAATTGCAATTAAAGATATGGTACTCTGTGATATAAGGGGTGTCAGAGAGTGGAGAACTTGTATGCAAATGGTGGAAGGAATCAAATTAAGTCAGGAAAGCACAGTTCAAGGAACAAGGTGGTCAGAGAAAAGCAATCCTCCCTGGGCAATAAACACTAGCCTTGCCGGTGATGTCAACATCTGACAAACCAATAAAACTACAGTTATATTGTGTTAGTTATGTTAGCTGAAGAAATTTGCTTATACTGTTTGCAAAATGGAAACCGGTGATTATTTAGAGTGGCAGGAATGTTTTCCAATCCTATCAGCACTGAAGAGAGGTCAGACTGCAGAAATCAGCAAAGTTTGTGAGGGAATTTAATTGATAAGGTAAGCCAATGAGCAGT
Organism: Chiloscyllium punctatum; assembly: GCF_047496795.1. Lineage (NCBI taxonomy): Eukaryota > Metazoa > Chordata > Chondrichthyes > Orectolobiformes > Hemiscylliidae > Chiloscyllium > Chiloscyllium punctatum. Next base: position 59,478,569 of record NC_092783.1, read on the forward strand.
GTATCCGACTTGAGTTCATTCATGAATCATTAATTGATATCACTCAGACTGCAATAGAATTTGTTGAAAAGATAGTAATGACAGACTCAATGTGATGTTAGATAATGAGAAGGTGCAAATTTAAACAGAACATTTTAATTCCTGCAGTGACTCGAGAAGAATCTTCAGGACTATGGCACAGATCGAGTCACAGGTAGACAGGGTGGTTAAGAAGGCATTTGGCACATTTGGCTATACTCAGATCTTTGAGTATAGGAATCAGGATGTCACATTGAGGTAGTACAGGACTACTGTGTCCAATTTTGGGTGGGGGGGGGGGGGGGGTCACCATATTATAGGAAGGATGTTATTAAGCTGGAAAGGGTTCAGAAAAGACTTATCAGGATAGAGTCATAGAGTCATAGAGATGTACAACATGGAAACAGGCCCTTCGGTCCAACCCGTCCATGCCGACCAGATATCCCAACCCAATCTAGTCCCACCTGCCAGCACCTGGCCCATATCCCTCCAAACCCTTCCTATTCATATACCCATCCAGATGCCTCTTAAATGTTGCAATTGTACCAGCCTCCACCACTTCCTCTGGCAGCTCATTCCATACACATGCCACTCTCTGTGTGAAAAGGTTGCCCTGTAAATCTCTTTGATATCTTTCCCCTCTCACCCTAACCTATGCCCTCTAGTTCTGGACTCCCCCACACCAGGGAAAACACTTTGCCTATTCACCCTATCCATGCCTCTCATAATTTTGTAAACCTCTATAAGGTCACCCTTCTGCCTCTGTTGCTCCAGGGAAAACAGCCCCAGCCTGTTCAGCCTCTCCCTATAGCTCAAATCCTCCAACCCTGGCAACATCCTTGTAAAGGAGAAAGTGAGGCCTGCAGATGCTGGGGATCAGAGCTTAAAAAAGTGTTGCTGGAAAAGCGCAGCAGGTCAGGCAGCATCAAAGGCGAAGGAGAATCGACGTTTCGGGCATAAGCCCTTCTTCTTATGTCGATTCTCCTTCTCCTTTGAACATCCTTGTAAATCTTTTCTGAACCCTTTCAAGTTTCACAACATCTTTCCAATAGGAAAGAGTCCAGAATTGAACGCATATTCCAACAGTGGCCTAACCATTGTCCTGTACAGCCGTAGCATGACCTCCCAACTCCTGTACTCAATACTCTGACCAATAAAGGAAAGCATACCAAACGCCTTCTTCACTATCCTATCTAACTGCGACTCCACTTTCAAAGAGCTATGAACTTGCACTCCAAGCTCTCTTTGTTCAACAACACTCCCTAGAACCTTACCATTAAGTGTATAAGTCCTGCTATGATTTGCTTTCCCAAAATGCAGCACTTCGCATTTATCTGAATTAAACTCCATCTGCCACTTCTCAGCCCATTGGCTTATCTGGTCAAGATCCTGTTGTGATCTGAGGTAACCCTCTTCGCTGTCCACTACACCTCCAATTTTGGTGTCATCTGCAAACTTACTAACTGTACCTCTTATGCTCGCGTTCAAATCATTTATGTAAATGACAAAAAATAGTGGATCCAGCACTGATCCTTGTGCCACTCCACTGGTCACAGGCCTCCAGTCTGAAAATCAACCCTCCACCACCACCCTCTGTCTTCTACCTTTGAGCCAGTTCTGTATCCAAATGACTAGTTCTCCCTGTATTCCGTAAGATCTAACCTTGCTAATCAGTCTCCCATGGGGAACCTTGTCGAACGTCTTACTGAAGTCCATATAGATCACATGTACCGCTCTGCCCTCATCAATCCTCTTTGTTACTTCCTGAAAAAAACTCAATCAAGTTTGTGAGACATGATTTCCCATGCACAAAGCAATGTTGACTATCCCTAATCAGTCCTTGCCTTTCCAAATACATGTACATCCTGTCCCTCAGGATTCCCTCCAACAGCTTGCCCACCACCGAGGTCAGGCTCACCAGTCTATAGTTCCCTGGCTTGTCCTTACCATCCTTCTCAAACAGTGGCACCACGTTTGCCAACCTCCAGTCTTCCGGCACCTCACCTGTGACTATCAATGATACAAATATCTCAACAAGAGGCCCAGCAATCACTTCTCTAGCTTCCCACAGAGTTCTCGGGTACACCTGGTCAGGTCCTGGGGATTTATCCACCTTTATCCGTTTCAAGACAGCCAGCACTTCCTTCTCTGTAATATGAACATTTTGCAAGATGTCACCATCTATTTCCCTACAGTTGCTATCTTCCATATCATTTTCCACATTAAATACTGATGCAAATACTCACTTAGTATCTCCCCCATTTTCTGCAGCTCCACATAAAGGCCACCTTGCTGATCTTTGAGGGGCCCTAGTCTCTCCCTAGTTACCCTTTTGTCCTTAATGTATTTGTAAAAACTCTTTGGATTCTCCTTAATTCTGTTTGCCAAAGTTATCTCATATTCCATTTTTGCCCTCCTGATTTCCCACTTAAGTACACTCCTACTTCCTTTATACTCTTATGAGGATTCACTCGATCCAACCTGTCTATATGCTTCCTTCTTTTTCTTAACCAAACCCTCAATTTCTTTAGTCATCCAGCATTCCCTATACCTACCAGCCTTCCCTTTCACCCTGACAGGAATATACTTTCTCTGGATTCTTGTTATCTCATTTCTGAAGGCTTCACATTTTCCAGCCGTCCCTTTACCTGCGAACATCTGCCCCCAATCAGCTTTTGAAAGTTCTTGCCTAATACCGTCAAAATTGGCCTTTCTCCAGTTTAGAACTTCAACTTTTAGATCTGGTCTATCCTTTTCCATCATTCTTTTAAATCTGGCCCCAAAGTGCTCCCCCACTGACACTTCAGTCACCTGCCCTGCCTTATTTCCCAAGACTAGGTCAAGTTTTGCACCTTCTCTAGCAAGTACATCCACATACTGAATCAAAAAATTATCTTGTACACACTTAACAAATTCCTCTCCATCTGAACCCTTCACACTATGGCAGTCCCAGTCAATGTTTGGAAAGTTAAAATCCCAGACCATAACCACCCTATTATTCTTACAGTTAGCTGAGATCTCCTTACAAGTTTGTTTCTCAATTTCCCTCTGACTATTGGGGGGTCTATAATACAATCCCAATAAGGTGATCATCCCTTTCTTATTTCTCAGTTCCACCCAAATAACTTCCCTGGATATATTTCCGGGAATATCCTCCCTCAACACAGCTGTAATGCTCTCCCTTATCAAAAATGCCACTCCCCCTCCTCTCTTGCCTCCCTTTCTATCCTTCCTGGAGGATTTGTATCCTGGAACTCAGCTGCCAGTCCTGCCCATCCCTGAGCCATGTTTCTGTAATTGCTATGATATCCCAGTCTCATGTTCCTAACCATGCCCTGAGTTCATCTGCCTTCCCTGTTAGGCCCCTTGCATTGAAATAAATGCAGTTTAATTTATTAGTCCTACCTTGTCCCTGCCTGCCCTGACTGTTTGACTCACTTCTGTTCTCAGCTGTACCTGTCTCAGATTGATCTCTTTCCTCACTATCTCCCTGGGTAACACCACCCACCCCCCCACTGCCCCCAACTAGGGGTATTTTAGGTGCTGGAGGTGATTTCCTCAAATTCCAGGAGCAGCAACTACTGTTTTATATGCTGTAGTATTGCTTTGGAACTTTGGGGAATAAAAAGTCAAAACAACAGCAGCTTTAAAAGGGAGAAGAACAGACAAAGGAAGCACATGGTAAGGACAGTGCAGGAGAGAGAGAGAGAAAACCTGCACAGTTACTGCCTTTGCTGTTTGAATTCATGCATCGTTGGACATCGGAGTGCATCTGGGAAAATCAACAAACAGTGAAATTCACAACTGATCATGGAGGAACTGTTGGGTGAAGTTCACAGCACAGAATCAGATAAGTTAATTGTTGTTTTAAGTCTGTCCAAGAGAAAGGCTGCAGCAGTGAGTATAACGAGACGCTGGATAGACTGGGACTACTTTCACTGGAGCATAGGAGGTTTATAAAATCATGAGGGGTATAGATCTGGTGAATAGCAGGTGTCTTTACCTTAGGGTGGGGGCTTTCAAGACTAGGGGGCACATCTTTAACAACATTCTGAGGAAGAGTCACTGGACCCGAAACATTAACTCAGCTTTCTCTGCACAGATGCTGGCAGACCTGCTGAGATTTTCCAGCAATTTATGTTTTTGTTTCTTTGGGATTTTTTATATAATTTAACAGTCTGTCTGATCTGCTGCAGCCTTCACTCAGTTGTCTTTTGGGAGTCGAGAAGAAATATCAACATTTCTTTTCCTTCAGTACGCTGTTGTTATCTCAGACTATCTATCATGCTCAGTCAGTTAAATAAGTTGAGAATTGTAATAATTAATGTGCAATGTTTTAGCATCTCTGCATCTTGTTGAGTTATTTGTTAGAGAATGAATTTATATTCTTTTCACTCATTGCAGTGAGGGTCATATTTAGCTCCTGCAACTGGATACTGACAGTATGTGGCAGGATAAACAATGCAGGTTGGACTTCCCCCTAACTGGCTGTAATAGCCCCTGTCTCCTCATCCTCCTCTTCATTTGAGGAGTGGCTATCCCCAAGTTGGTGGCAGTCAATCAACCCAAGGTGTCTCAGATGGTTCTTGTGGGCATTTTTGAAGTGGTACTGAGTTTGTAATACATCCCAGAGTGGACTGGTGGATACCCAGAGGATGTTTCTTCTCTTGGGAAGACTAAAACTTGCAGACAAGGTTTAAGAATAAGATGTCTCACTTTTAACGCAAAGATAAAACCTTTGTTCCTCTTTCAGAAAGTCATAAATGGCTGCAATAGTCTTCTTTAGAATGTAGTGGAGGCTGAGTCTTTAAATTTATCCAAGGCTAAGTTAGATGGATTTTTAATGGTAGCGGAAGAGTCCAGCAGACAGGAAGGTGGCTCTGTGGCCATAATCAGATGGTCGTTGGAACAGGCTGGGAGGGCCAAATGATCTTCTTCTGCTCTGAAGTCCTATGTTCCACAAATAGCCCATGAAGGGATTTGTGTGGGCCACAATTCATACATTTGGTCCTTCCAGCTCTCGGAGATTCCTGTCTATCGATAACAACCTGGATCAACAGCCCCCTTTTATTTGAGGCAGTAATCCTCTTCAGTTACAATCAGTTCCCCTCAAGGAACCTGGCCACAGCTGTCTTTCCCACTCACCACTAACCTCGCTTCAGTTACTGTTACCATCACCCAGCTACTGATTTGCTCCCTGACTGCAGTCTCCCCACTTCACTTAAAGGATTTAGCTGTGGGTGTTAGAGATTCATGCTCTCTGAGTTCTTTTCTTGTGTGAAATATCTGAAAGTGACCATTTAGGTGTAGTTTGCTGGTGCAGTTGTAGTTTCTTGTGTTGCCTGAGGTTACCATGAAGGACTCTCCTTCTCAACCCCTCCCCTTTTCCAACACATGGTGGCTGTCAGGTTAAATTGAATTAAATTAAATTGAATTGACTAAATCAGATTTTCTGTCACATGTATTGGTGACCTGATAGAAATTTATAAAATAATGAGAGGTATGGATAGAATTAATGATAATTATCTTTTTCCCTAGGATGGGGGATTTCAAGGAGGATGGGACAAATTTTTAAGGTGAGAGGAGAGAGATTTTTAAAAAGACATAAGAGGCAAACGTTTACACAGAGGATGGTTCGGGTGGGGAATGAACTTCCTGAGGAAGTAGTGGATGTGGTTGCAATTACAACATTTAAAAGACATTTGGATAAATACATAGATAAGAAAGGAGCAGGCAGGTAGGACTAGTTTAGTTTGGGATTATGTTTGATTGGTTGGATCGAAGGGTCTGTTTCCGTGCTCTATGACTCTATGAGTGCAGTGAAAAGTTTACAAAGTCGCCATTTACAGTGCCACCTTAGGTACAAAGGTAGCTGCGTACAGGATCTTAGAAATAAATTTAAAAAGTAAAGAAATAAAAAGTTCAGCATTACTGTCCGTCAACCAGCCCACACCAGGACCTCTCCTCCAGTCCATGTCACACTCTCCCTTACACTGCACAAAGGATTCAGCTCCACTCCAGGCACCAAACTCCATCACAGCCCACAGTGCACCAGGTTGCCAAGTCCAGGCTTCAGGCCTACCGAAGCCTGGAGTCCTCAATCTGGGCATCATCACTGCTGATGCCAATGACCCTTCAGCTTCCAGCTTCCCTCACAATGTCAGAAGCTGAAAGAAAAAGAGAAAGAAAAGGATGGAAAAGGAGAAAGAGAAGGATGTGGCTGGTCCTAACTCTCCCTATCATGCCAGCACCACCATCTTGGAAGATGGAAGATAGTTTCCCTCTGCCCTGGGTCTGGAGATCAGCAGAATCACTGTCACCAGTTTGTCCCTCTGTAATGAGAGAGTGGCCTGTGGCTTATGAAGACTATGGCGACTTTATTTTGATGAGACATAATGGCTTGGATGAATTCAAGATATAATCAGAAATTGTTTCAGTTAGAATTCAAATCTCTCTGTAGCAGCATTCGCAATTTGCAACCAGGGTGTGTAGTTGAGTGGAAATATATTCTTCCTACACAGAGCAGTCCTTTTAAATTGTATTTCAGCGCAGGAAATTGGAATAAATGGCTTTGATGCTCTTTCATTCTTTTCCATGAGCATTTTCAAACCCTACCTCCAGAAATTGTCGCCACTGTCCAAAAAAATTGTAAAATCTGCAATCTCAATTAAAAACCTCATTGAGCTGTGAATTTCAAGTCCAGTGATTTGCTAAGGATCTGACAGCGCAATTACTAACAAAGCGTTTTTATTGCTCATGAGAAGATAACTTGTCAAACAACAAAAGGAAGAATTATTTTCGAATCTTACAGCACATTTGCCTTTAAGCAAACATAAGGTACTGCTGTCATCAAGCTGCTTTAAGTAATGTGATATTTCCATGAAATGAATGGAAATTTCAAAGAAATTTTCCAAAGGATTTATTTGTATTCAATTTCTGTGTTAAAGTAGTCTTAACATTTGCTTCATTTTTACAGTTGGGTTGTCAAGCTGATGAATTGGAATTTTCTGTTGTAATAAATCATTAAGGCACCTAGAGACAATGATGAATTTGCTTTAAATGTTCACATTTAATGTTGGACAAACTGAAATGATTGCAGAGGATTTTTTATATCTAATATGCAAAACACATTCTCCGTAAATTTGAACTCATCCAAAAAAATCAGCTGCCAGTGTCCTAACCCATACAAAGTCCAGTTTGTCTATCAGCCCCGCGTACACTTCAATTTCATTTTTTCTTCTTTATTTTCAAATCTCTTTAAGGCCCTGCCTCTCTCTGTCGCTGCAATCTCACAGACCCCTCACTCTGATCTTCTGTGCAATCTCTATCTTAATCAGTCTGCCATTGTTGACCTGTGCTTTCCACTATCACTACTCCAAGCTGTGAAATTCCTTTACTGAACCTCTCCTTCTTTCTCCCTTTTTGAGATTTTCCTTAAAATCTACTTCTTTGGTTAAGCTTTAAGCCACCTATTGTATTAGTGTTATGTTCTTTTCTCATAATGCTTCTGAGAAGCATCTTGGGACATCCTACTGTTTTAAAGGTATTATGTAAATGCAGGTCGATGTTGTTGTAATACACTTTGAATTTGTGAGTTGCCCCAGGGAGTGGCTAATGGCTTTGCGGTTTTTCAAATTCACTGTCTAATAGGAGCTCTAGGCCTGGTCAGTTCCGATTATTGTATTGTGCCTTCACATTGAAGCTTCCTGTGTAATGTACGGCTGGATTGAGAAAATGTTAACTGGCTCGTTAGCTTCTTGAGAAGTATGAAAACAGAATTATTGCGGGGTCATTGACCAACTGGTGTTCTGTCAGTTCCATGATTACGTTGCAAGATTTTGCTGAAAGCTATAATGACTTGCACCATTATATTTATGGTGGGGATGGGGCAGGACTCCTAAATACAAGAAAACCCATTTAATCTTTGTTTAAATGCATTGCTACAAGTACAACACAGGTCGACTTGCTGATCGATTGTTCTTAATCTCTGAATGTCCCAAAGCACTTACAAGCAATGATGTACGTTTCAAGTCAGGATGCGGAGGTGCTGTTGGTCTGGGGGGAACAAAGTTAAAAATCATACAACACCCATTCTAAGTGATGAAAGACTTAAGAGCAATCTAGGTTTATTCAAAACGTTGCCTCAGTTGTATGACACTTTTATCTTTTACTATAAACTCTGTGTCCTACAATCCTACCCCACTAGTTACCTGATGAAGGAGCAGTGCTCCGAAAGCTTGTACTTCCAAATAAACCTGTTGGACTGGTGTTGAGTGATTTTTAATTTTTTGAAGTCAAGCCATTGTTTTAATGTAGGAGACAGAGCACCGCATTTGTACACAAACAGCAACATGTTACTGACCAGGTCTAATGTTTTCATCGTTTTTCTTAAATGTCAAAACACTTCTAATGTTTTATGTTCACTGACTGCCAATGTTCACAGACCTGAGTGAATGAAACTTTATTCTATGATGTTAGTTGAGTGAAACTATTGGTCCAGCCAATGGGGAAATGCCCATTCTACTTGTCTTCAGACTTGAGGTTTTTAATGCTCTCTCAGGCAGGAGTCAGTTAAATGCCTCACCCAACAAACAGCAATGCAACAAATCAATACAGTACTAGGGTGTCAGCTTTTCTCATTGTCGTTTAGTCCTGGGCTGAGATTTGAACCAACGATTTTATCAGGCAGAGACAAAGCACTGTTCCCACTCAGTCACAGCTAGCACACATCAGAGCAGGAGTAGTTAGTCCATTAGGAAGGATGTGGTGAAACTTAAAAGGTTCGGAAAAAAATTACTGGGAATGTTGCCAGGGTTGGAGGGCTTGAGCTGTAGGGAGAGGCTGAATAGGCTGGGGCTGTTTTCCCTGGAGCGTTGGAGGCTGAGGGATGAGAGGCTTATAAATTCATGAGAGACATGCATAAGGTGAATAGACAAGGTATTTTCCCAAGGGTAGGAGAGTCCAAAACTAGAGTGCATAAATTTAAGGTGAGAGGGGAAAGATTTAAAAGGGATCTAAGGGGCAACATTTTTCACTCAGAACATGGTGTGCAAATCTAATCAGCTGCCAGAGGAAGTGGTGGAGGCTGGTACAATTACAACATTTAAAATGTATCTGGATGGGTATGTGAAACTCTTAGAGAGATATACACTAAATGCTGGCAAATGGGACCAGATTAATTTCGGATATCTGGTCAGCATGGGCAAGTTGGACTGAAGGGTCTGTTTCCATACTGTACATCTCTATGACTCTATGCAGCCTAGGGAGCTGACTCCATCATTCAGCATGACCATGGCTGATCATTTAACTCAACATCACTTTCCTCTACTGCTCTGTATCTTGTGATGTTATCAGTCTTCGGATATCTATTAGCTTCTGACTTGAACTTGCCAATTTCAATCATAAAACTACAAGCAATAGGAACAGAAGTAAGTGATTCAGACCAAAGATTCCCTTCGTGTGAGCTCATCAACATGCCCTATTGACTCTGCTTCTTAAATCAGTGAGGTCATGGCTGATTTGGTCATCCTCAGCTCCACATTCCTGCTTTCACCTTCATTCCCTTCCTGATTAAAAAGCTCTCTCTCTTAGAATTGAATACACTTAATGATGCAGCCCTCATAGCAATCTGTGATAAAGAAGTCCACAGATTCACTCCCCTCTGAAAGAATAATATTTATTATTATTATTAGACTAGATTCCCTACTGTGTGAAATCAGGCCATTTGGTCCACACCGACCCTCCGAAGAGTAACCCACCCAGATCCATTCCCCTACCTTTACCCCTGACGGATGTACCTAATACTATGGATAATTTACCATGGCCAATTCAACTAATGTGCGCATCTTTGGATTGTGGGAGGAAACCAGAGTACCCAGAGGAAAGCTGAGAAACTCCTTTCCTCCTCACCTCTGTCTTAAATAGGACACCCCTCATTCTGAGATTATGCCTAGTGATAAAAAGTAAAGGTATTGTTCAAATGGCCAGACCCACAAGTTTAAAGACTCCCTTTATCTTTTAAATGAAGAAATGCTTGTCTTGCCATTTAGCTATAGTTGCACACCTGAGAAACAATCAATATCCTTACCACGGGGAGAACCATGTGGTTAAACTAGAATGGCTGTTACAAAGTGATGATTACAGTGAAGGGATTCACTTTCTGATGCGAGATTCTAAATCTCCTCTTGATCCAACCACACTTTGAAAATAAGATGCAAAAATTGGAAGATCTTTGCCATTTTCGGGAAAGCTAATTGGTGACGATAGGATTGGAACTAAACTACATACACTTTTATCGGTGTTTATTTACAGAATTACATGCATGCACCTCATAACCTGACACCTCTCATTTCAATCGATCCCTATTTATAGCAGCTCAAGCAAATCCCCTATTAAATCATACTCTACTTGAAAGTAAAAATAATTCATATAAAATTAAGAATGCTTCTGGGGCCTAGCATTTGTTTAAAAGGCAGAGGAAGGCCCTTCGGTCTGCTTAGTGTCTGCTAACACTTTCTAAGATCAATCCAGCTGGTTGCACTCCCTGGTTCATTCTCCATTGACCGATGATTTAGAATAAGGTTTATTGTCAAGTCACAAAAGAACAGGAGTACAGTGAAAAGTGTACAGTGTCACCAACACATGGTGCAGTCTTAGGTACAAATCTCAGATACAAAACATGGAGAGAATAATGAGAAAAGGGTCTACTGCATTACAGATATATACAATATGAGTTAGGAAAATAAAACAGAAAGCTAAAAAGGTAGACATTACAGTCTTTCTATAAGGGCTTCTACATGGTCTGACCCCCGAAAGAATATTGTGAGAAGACACACGACACCAGGTTTTAGTCCAACAGGTTTATTCAAAATCACAAGCTTTTGGAGCAAGTTTCAAACAAACCTGTTGGACTAGAAGCTGGTGTCAAGTGACTTCTGACCTTGTCCACCCCAGTCTGACACCGGCACCTCCACATCAAAAGAATGTTGTGATTGGATCTGTATCCTCCACCCTTTCACATTCCAAACCACTCATTTGGCAGAAAGAAGATGTTCTTAATGTCACCCCTGGTTCTTTTGCCAATTATGTCAATGCTCCCTTGGTATTAACCCTTCAACCAGTGGAAACAATTCCTTATTATTCATTCTGTCCAAAGCCTTGAGACTTTTGATCACCTCTATCAAATCTCCCCTTAGCCTTCTCTGTGAGAAGGCAAGTCACAGCTTCTCCAGATGATCTATGTAACTGCAACCCCTCATTCTCGGGGCAATTCATGTAAATCCTTGCTTTACCCTCTCTGAAGTTTTCAGATCAATAGACAATAGGTTCCGGAAGTAGGCCATTCCACCCTTCAAGCCAGCACCACCATTCATTATGATCATGGCTGATCATCCACAATCAGTATCCTGTTCCTGCCTGATCCCCATGACCTTTGATTCCACTATCTTTAAGAGCTCTATCCATCCCTTTCTTGAAAGTATCCAGAGAATTAGCGTCCACTGCCTTCTGGGGCAGAGCATTCCATATATCCACCACTCTCTGGGTGAAGAGGTTTCTCCTCAACTCTGTTCTAAATGGCCTACCCCTTATTTTTAAGCTGTGTCCTCTGGTTCAGGACTCACCCATCAGCGGAAACATGCTTCCTGCCTCCAGAGAGTCCAATCCTTTAATAATCTTATACGTCTCAATCAGATCCCCTCTTATCCTTCTAAACTCAAGGGTATACAAGCCCAGTCACTCCAACCTTTCAACATATGATAGTCCTGCCATTCCGGGACTTGACCTTGTGAACATACGCTGCACTCCCTCAGTAGCCAGAATGTCCTTCCTCAAATTTGGAAACCAAAACTGCACACAATATTCCAGGTGCGGTCTCACCAGGCCACTGTACAGCTGCAAAAGGACCTCTTTGCACCTATACCCAATTCCTCTTGTTATGAAGGCCAGCATGCCATTAGCTTTCTTCACTACCTGATGTACCTGCATGCTTGCTTTCATTGACTGATGTACAAGAACTAGACGAAAATGAGGACTGCAGTTGCTGGAGATCAGAGTCTAGATTAGAGCGGTGCTGAAAAAGCACAGCAGGTCAGGCAGCATCCAAGGAGCAGGAAAATCGACATTTTGGGCAAAAGCCCTTCATCAGGAATGAGGCTGCCTCCTTCCTAATGAAGGGCTTTTGACTGAAATACCAATTTTCCTGCTCTTCGGATGCTGCCTGACCTGCTGTGCTTTTCCAGCACCGCTCTAATCTGGACTCTGATGTACAAGAACACCTAGACCTCGTTGTACTGCCCCTTTACCTAACTTGACTCCATTTAGGTAGTAATCTGCCTTCCTGTTCTTGCCACCAAAGTGGATAATCACACATTTAACCACATTAAACTGCATCTGCCATGCATCCGTCCACTCACCTAGCCTGTGCAGGTCACCCTGTATTCTCCTAACATCCTCCTCACATTTCATCCTGCCACCCAGCTTTGTGTCATCAGCAAATTTGCTAATATTACTTTTAAAACCTTCATCTATATCATTAATGCATATTGTAAACAGATGCAGTGCCAGCACTGATCCTTGTGGTACGGGACCCATTTATCACTACTCTTTGCTTCCTGTCAGCAGGCCAATTTTCAATCCAAGTCAGTATTTTGACCCCAAAACCATGCCCTAATTTTGCTCACTAATCTCCTATGTGGGACTTTAGCAAAGGTTTTCTGAAAGTCCAGGTACACTACAACAAAAAGATGGGGTACTGCGCTAATGGTCGGATACTTGGTAGTGTGGAAGAGCAGAGGGATCTTGGTGTCCATGTACATAGATCTCTGAAAGTTGCCATCCAGGTAAATAGTGCAGTGAAGAAGGCATATGGCGTACTGGCTTTTATTGGTAGAGGAATTGAGTTCCGGAGTCCTGAGGTCATGCTGCAGTTGTATAAGACTCTGGTGCGGCCGCATCTGGAATATTGTGTGCAGTTTTGGTCGCCATACTATAGGAAGGATGTGGAGGCACTGGAACGGGTGCAGAGGAAGTTTACCAGGATGTTGCCTGGTATGGTAGGAAGATCCTATGAGGAAAGGCTGAGGCACTTGGGGTTGTTTTCATTGGAGAAAAGAAGGTTTAGGGGTGACTTGATAGAGGTGTACAAGATGATTAGGGGGTTAGATAGGGTTGACAGTGAGAACCTTTTTCCACGTATGGAGTCAGCTATTACAAGAGGGCATAGCTTTAAATTAAGGGGAGGGTAGATATAGGACTGATGTTAGGGGTAGGTTCTTCACTCAGAGAGTCGTAAGTTCATGGAATGTCCTGCCAGTAGCAGTGGTGGACTCTCCCTCTTTATGGGTATTTAAGCGGGCATTGGATAGGTATATGGAGGATAGTGGGTTAGTGTAGGTTAGGTGGGCTTTGATCGGCGCAACATCGAGGGCCGAAGGGCCTGTACTGCACTGTATTCTTCTATGTTCTATGTTCTATGTTCTATCCACTGGTCTCCCTTGTCCATCATAGTTATATCCTTAAAAAATTCCAGAAGATTAGTCAAGCAGGTTTCCCCTTTGTAAATCCATGCTGACTCTGACCTATCCAAATGTTATCCAAATGAGTCATAATTTCATCTTTTATAATTGACTCCAGCAACTTTCCGACCACTGACGTCAGGCTAACCCGTCTATAATTCCCTGTTTTCTCTCTCCTTCCGTTCTTGAAAAGTGGGACAACATTAGCCACCCTCCAAAACATAGGAACTGATCCTGAATCTATAGAACATTGGAAAATGATTACCAATGTGTCCACGATTTCTCGAGCCACCTCCTTAAGTACCCTGGGATGCAGACCATCAGGTCCCAGGGACTTCGCAGCCTTCAGATCCTGCCTAATATAAATTCCTTTCAGTTCATCCATCACCCTAGGTCCTTTAGCCACTATTACATCTGGGAGATTGCCTGTGTCTTCCTCAATGGAGATAGATCCAAAGTACCTATTCAACTCTTCTGCCATTTCCTTGTTCCCCATAATAAATTCACCCATTTCTGTTTTCAAGGGCCCAATGTTAGTCTTAAGCATTTCTTTTCCTTTTCACATACCTAAAAAAGCCTTTACTATCCTCCTTTATATTTTTGGCCAGTTTGCCTTCTTACCTCATTTTTTCTCCTTGTATTGCCTTTTTAGTTATCCACCGTTGGAGGCACTCCACAAACTCCCTTTCCTGGGGTCCAGTACCATCCTGATTCTCCCAGTCTATCTTCATGTTGAAATTCCCCATAACAACTGTAGTAATACCTTTACCACAGGCCAATTTCAGCTCCTAATTCAACTTACACCCTACATCCAGACTACTGTTTAGGGGCCTGTTGATAACCCCAATTAGGGTTCTTCTACCCTTAGAATTTCTCAGCTCTATCCGTACTGACTCTACATCTCCTGATTCTAGGTCCTCCCGCGCAAAGGACTGAATATCATTCCTTACCAACAGGGCCACCCCACCCCCTCTGCCAGTCAGTCTGTCCTTACGATAGCATGTATAGCCTTGAATATTCATTTCCTAGGCCCTATCCACTTGAAGCCATGTCTCAGTTATCCCCACAACAACATAACTGCCAATTTCCAACTGAGCCTCAAGCTCATCCACCTTATTTCTTATGCTTTGTGCATTCATATATAATATTTTTAATTTGTTACTCCCCTCACCCTTCCTATCAACCCCTATTTCACTTGACCCTACTGTCTGATCCCTTCTTGAGGTTTCCGCTCCATTGATTCCATTGTCTTTCTTAACTTCTCTTGTTCTAACTTTCCCATTAACTTCCTTCTTAAGTTTCCAGTTTGTCCTCTCCCCCCCACTACTTAGTCTAAACACCCCTGTGTTGCATTGGTAAACCTGCCTGCCAGAATGCTGGTTCCCCACCCATTAAGGTGCAAACTGTCCCTCTTCTATAATTTATCCTTACCACAAAACTTACCCCAGTGATCCAAGAATTTAAATCCTTGCTTCCTGCACCAGTTCCTCAACCACACATTCAAGTCCATTATCTCTCTGTTCATGCCTTCTCCAGCCCGAGGAACTGGAAGCAAACCATAGATAACCACTCTGGAAGTTCTGCTTTTCAGCCTTCTTCCGAGTTCTCCGAAGTCCTGCTGTAGAATGTCCCTCTTCTTCTTCCTGATGTCATTTGTGCCGACATGCAGCACCAACTCTGTCTCTTCACCTTCACCCTTGAGGATTCCCTGCACTCTGTCGGTGACGTCCTGGATCCTGGCACTAGGAAGGCAACACACCATCCTCAAATCCTGCCTGTTGCCGCAGAAACCCCTTTCAGTCCCTCTCACTGGGAGTTCCCTATTACCACTGCTCTGCATGATGTCTGACTCCTCAGCTCTGTCTCCACGCCAATTTTCAATTGGAAGACTTGTCTGCCTCTCAGACAGGCAGTCTCATCTGTCTCAACAGTTTCCAAGAGAGTCAACCTGTTCACGAGAGGCACTTCCCCCGGGGTGTCTTGTACTTGAATCATCTCTTCCTTTCTCATCATCATCTCACTTCTGGTATGCTTGGTGTAATGACCTTGCTGAAGGTCCTGTCCAGAAAATTCTCGTTCTCTCGGATGAGCCTAAGATCATCTAGTTCTTTCTTTGGTGCTGCAACATGCTCCTTCAGAAGCTGAGTGTGTACATACCTTCCACAGCCAAAGGAGCCAGAGACACTATCAGTGTCCCTGACCTCCCACATCATGCACGCAGCACACTGAATCAGCTTGACAGTCGTGACTTCACTCTCTTCAACCTGTGGCGTAATTTCCTCACTCATCCTCTTCGCCAAAGACTCCTGAGCCAAAGACTCACACTTTTCTCACCAGACACTTCCCTTGATCCCCTTTTCTCTGCTGCAAATCTGTGGACTCTTGATTAGGTTAGACAAGGAGGGTGGAAGGGAGGGCCTACTGTGTAGGGCCTGGGGCCCAGAACACACCTACTTAAATAGCACTCACTAACCTTCCCAACAGCCTCTGTGCTCCGACCTCACTTCCGCCCAGCTCCCGCCGCACTCTGCTGCAAGATCGATTGTAGTGGGGCTTTCACAAGGGGAAAAGTGTTCCTGGGGTTTCTAACTCTCCAAGATCAGGTGATGAAGATGCAGAACAAAGCTTCTCCTATTTTGAAGTAATCAGGATGCCCCATCAGAGCACAATTTCCCGAAACGTTGCCATCTTTCACCATCCCAAACACCCCCCCACCTTCTACAACAATCATCCCTGAAAACCATAATAAGTATTTGTTCTGAATTACTGCCAGTTCTTTGCATAGACATAATTAAGTGGGCATAGGCTGGATTCAATCCATATTGAGCTCTCTTGACTTGCAAAGAATCCCATCCCACCAGAATGAATGGATTGTGCACAATGGAGTTCTCCGAGGAGAAATGTGACTGAGACTATTGATGCACTGGTTTTCTGCAGCTTAGTGCAATCTGTCTGATGGATATTCAGCAATCATTTTCTACAACATATGGACAGAAGTATACACTTCCCACTCCTCCTATTATCGTGAGCATTTGAAACGGCCCTTCTACTCTCTAACTAACTTGGGTTCTCTACCTTTTATTGGGCAATAGAGGCTTTCCTTTTGTAATTCATTCACAGGATATGAACATTACCGGTCTGATGCCCTTGGGGGAGGGGGCGGGTGCGGGAGTGAGCTAGAATGAGGGAGAATACAACAAAATATAATGTTAAGGCACTTCAGAGGGCACAGTCAATCACAAAAGGGCATACCAGCAATTTTAATGGCCTCTTTTTTTAAAATAGATATTTGGTTTGAGAGTCACATAAAGACCAAGCAGGATAAAGGCAACAGATTTCCTACTTGAATGACATGGGATATTGTGACAATCTGGTAAATTTGTGGCCACTTGTTGTTGGTTCATGGTGTTATAAACTAGGCCAGGCCACTCAAAACATTCTTAAGCAGGCAGCCCAGACCATAACTTTGCAATTTGTTTTAGTAAGTGTCCAGTGAAAATTACCTGGATTACGTTAGCGAGGTTGACTACCAGGTTTAAAACAGATAAAAAATTTATTCACAAAATTACACAATGAAGCACGAAGAACAGATTAAAGAACCCCTACAGAACTCAGTCTATCCAAACAGACTTAAGTATGCTGTACCAAATATACACAATAGTCCCAAAAAGCAAACCCCCTTTAAAGCACAGTACAAAAAAGGGTCAGATGCTTACAGATTGAAGTTAGAATGGCAGAAGAGAGAGTTTCCACACAGCTCACTGTTCAACTCCCCCCCAGTTCTGGACTGAACTAAACTGCTCAGCTAGAGAACTGACCTCTCCCCTTTCATTCTGCAAGTTACTTCTAAAACATGACCACTTTGGCCTGAAGTCTCATCTGTTTACATATAAATAAAAGTCCTCTCAAAATTTTTTTCATCTCTGAACCAAACAAGTCTGATTGGAGCCCGGTCTGGTTCATTACCGCTCTTAAAAAATTCAAGAACAGCGTATCTTTGAGCCGAGGAGCAGTTTTTAGAAATGTGACAATAGGGTGAGAATGTCACTGGCTAGACCAGCATTAATTGCTCATCTCTTATTGCCCAGAGGGCAGTCAAGAGTCAACCACAATGCTGTGGGTCTGAAGTCACATGTAGGCCAGAACATTAAGGATGACCGTGAAGTCATTGTCAATTGTCTGAAAAACCCATCTGGCTCACGAATGTCCTTTAGGGAAGGAAACTGCTATCCTTACCTGGTCTGTACTACATGTTACTCCGGACCCACAGCAATGTGGTTGACTCTTAACTGCCCTCTGGACAATTAGAGATGGGTAATAAATGGCCTAATCAACAATACACTCATCTCTTGAATGAAATTTATAAAAATAGAATTAAAAAGTGTCTCACTCTAAAAAACACCAAACAGGAGTCATAGAGATGTACAGCAAAGAAACAAACCCTTCAGTCCAACTTGTCCATGAGGACCAAATATCCTAACTTAATCCAGTCCCATTTCCCAGCATTTGGCCCATGACCTTCTGAACCCTTCTTATCATATACCCATCCAGATGCCTTTTAAATGCTGTAATTGTACCAGCCTCCACCACTTCCTCTGGCAGCTCATTCAACGCACGCACCACCCTCTGTGTGAAAACATTGCTCTTACGTCCCTTTTAAAGCTTTTCCCTCTCATCCTAAACCTATGCCCTCAAGCTTTGAACTTCCCCATGCCAGGGAAAAGACCATGTCTATTTACCCTATCCATTCCCCTCATGATTTTATAAACCTTTAGGGAAATCAGCCCCAGTCTATTCAGCCTCTCCCTATCCCTATTGGAAGGTCAAACCTTCCAACCCTGGCAACATCCTTGTAAATCTTTTCTGAACCCTTTCAAGTTGAGCAACATCTTTCCTATAGCAGGGAGACCAGAACTGCATGCAATATTGCAAACGTTCAAAGTTTGTGAGAAGATTTGTAGCTTGGGTGCTTGTTGTTGTGGTTCTGTTCGCCGAGCTGGGAATTTGTGTTGCAGACATTTCGTCCCCTGTCTAGGTGACATCCTCAGTGCTTGGGAGCCAGACTACTGCGACCACTAGGACTCATAACAGCACACAAACCAACAGCCACTCTCAGACAACAACTCACCAGAATGAAGGACCCGATACCCAGCATGAGCAAAACCAATGTAGTGTACAAAATCCCATGCAAGGACTGCACAAAACACTACAATGGACAAACAGGAAGACAGCCAACGATCCGCATCCATGAACACCAACTAGCCACGAAATGACATGACCAGCTATCCTTAGTAGCCACACACTCAGATGACAAGCAACATGAGTTTGACTGGGACAACACTATTATTATAGGGCAAGCCAAACAGAGAACAGTCAGGGAATTCCTAGAGTCATGGCACTCATCCACAGATTCAATCAACAAGCACATCGACCTGGACCCAATATACCAACCACTGCAGCAGACAGCTGGAACTGACAACCGGAAGCGGCAGATACAAACCACTACAAATGGCGGAGGAAAGATCACAGAAGCGCTTCACAGGAGGCTCCCAAGCACTGAGGATGTCACCTAGACAGGGGACAAAACGTCTGCAACACAAATTCCCAGCTCGGCGAACAGAACCACAACATATTGCAGTGGCCTTACCAATGCCCTGTATAGTTGCAAATGACATTCTAACTCCTATATTCAATGCACTGTCCAATAAAGGCAAGTGTTCCAAATGCCTTCTTCACCATCCAATCTACCTGTGACTCCACCTTCAAGAAACGATGAACCTGCACTCCAAAGTCTTTTCACACAGACTCTTTGTTATGTGGCAGATTTCCTTCTACAAAGTGCTTGCTGAGAAATAGAACTCTCAGAACAGCAACTAGCCCTCAACTGGAACACTTTCTTATCAATATGACCCTCTGCGTTCACACACAAAGGACGGAGATAAAAGGGACCAAGGTTGCTGGGTGGCAGGATGTGGTGGGGCTTCTTCCAAGTGTGGTAAAGACATCAAAACAGCCCACGAGCAAATGGGTAAAAAAAAAGTTTACAGAAACAAAGGTCTGTAACTGTCAACCTCCCAGAAATTATTGATTCTTTTTTTTCTGAAATATGTTTTCATGGGCTTGGATAGAGAGACAGGCTGATTTACGAACTGTGGACCACTGAGCTTTATTATTTATGAGTTGAATCAAAAATGCTGCAAGGAAAGGTTTGGAAGCCAAAATTATCAGAACAGTAATAACTTTCTCTCCAAACAGAATGCTAGCGGCAGAATAATTAGTGGTCTCTGACTGAAATATGAACATGCTGGGGTAGATCAACATAAAGCAGCCAAATGATTTACATTTCAAAATCAGAGTCAGAAACAGTTTACATCAAACATATAAAACAGTTAGCATCTACTTCTAATTATTTCCAGCCTAACTTTTGTCTCTCTTTCTAAGGCCACAGACTGTATTTTAATGAAGATTGTGAATATTTGAATGAAGCAGGAGGCAACATGGTGGCTCAGTGGTTAGCACTGCTGCCTCACAGTGTCAGGGACCTGGGTTTGATTCCAGTCTTGGGCGACTGTCTGTGTGGAGTGTGCACATTCTCCCCGTGTCTGTGTGGGTTTCCCTCTGGGTGATCTGGATTCCTCCCACTGTTCAAAGATGTGCAGGCAAAGTGGATCAGCCATTTGAACTGCAGGATTGTAGGGGCAGGGATACATGGGGTGCTCTTTGAAGGGTCAGTCTGGGCTGAAAGGCCTGCTTCCACATTGTAGGGAATTCCATGATTATTTCTCAGGTGGGATAGAAGTAGCTCTGGGATAATGGAGAAGGGGCTTGGCCCTGCATTCAGCCCGACTTTGATGTGAGGAATTCTGACTGACCATTTATACAGGCAGGTGTTTGACCAGGTCTCTTATGGCAGGCTATAAACAGAAAGTGAAGTCACCTGGGATCCATGGTGAGTAGTAAGATGGACACAGATCTGGCTTAGTCATAGAAGACAGAGAGTAAAGGTGGAACAGTATTTTTCTGACTGGAGATCTGTGACCAGTGGTGTTCCACATGGATCAGAAATGGGACTGGATTAGTGGTGCTGGAAGAGCACAGCAGTTCAGGCAGCATCCAACGAGCAGCGAAATCGACGTTTCGGGCAAAAGCCCTTCATCAGGAATAAAGCCCTTTATTCCAGCACCACTAATCCAGTATTTGGTTTTCAGCATCTGCAGTCATTGTTTTTACCTCAGAAATGGGACCCCTGTTGTTGACAATGACTGGAGATCTGTGATCACTGGTGTTCCACGTGGATCATGTGACCAGTGATGTTCCACAAGGATCAGTGCTGGGACCCCTGTTGTTGACAATGACTGGAGATCTGTGATCACTGGTGTTCCACGTGGATCATGTGACCAGTGGTGTTCCACAAGGATCAGCGCTGGGACCCCTGTTGTTGACAATGACTGGAGATCTGTGATCACTGGTGTTCCACGTGGATCATGTGACCAGTGGTGTTCCACAAGGATCAGTGCTGGGACCCCTGTTGTTGACAATGTATATAATTATTTGGAGGAGGATATAAATGGCCTGATTGTGGATCACACACAGCTTGGAGGAGCTGTGGATGTTGAGCAGGATTGCCAGAGGATATAGCAGGATATAGATTAACTGGAAACTTGGGTGGAGGAATGATGGATATAGTTTCTTCCTGACAAATGTGATGTGATGAATTTTCGGAGGCACGTATACACTTGATGGTAAAACCCTTAGTAGCATCAACACACAGAGGAATCTAGGCGTACAGGTCCACAGTTTCCTGAAAGTGGTAATACAAATGGATAAGGTGGTCAAGAAAGCATATGGCACAGTTGCCTTCATTGGTAGAGGCTTAGAATATAAAAATTAGCAAGTCATGTTATAACTATATAGAACTTTAGTTAGGCCACATTTGGAGTATTTCCGATATCAGAGAGACCAGAATTGGTCAATAAACTACCAGAAGGATGTGGAGGCTCTAGAGAGGGTACAGAAAAGGGTTACTGGGATGTTTGGAGGGTATTAGCTATGAGGAGAGAGTGGACAAGGTGTTTGTTTTCATTTGAATATCAAATGCTGAAGGGCAACCTGATAGAAGTTTACAAAATTATGAAAGGTGTGGATAGAATAAGTAGTTGGAGTCTTTTTCCCAGGGTGGAAATGCCAGTTACTAGAGGACATAGATTTAAGGTAAAAGGCAGTAAGCTTAAAGGAGAGGGAAGTGTTTTTACTCAGAGGGTGTTAAGTGCCTGGAATGTGCTGTCGGTGGAGGTGGGTTCAATAACAATATTTAAGCGTATCTTGATAGATACATGAAGTGTTAGGGTTTAGGGGGATACAGACAGTTTAGATGCAAAAGGTTTTCAGTTTTAAAAAGTGTCTCATGTTGGTGCAGGCTTAGTGGGCCGAAGGGCCTGTTCCTGTGTTGTACTGTTCCTTGTGGGAATGACCTAGTAGTGTTCACTAGATTATTAATCAAGGTATCCTCATAAAAATACAGTCACCATAGCCCAACCAGTCTATAGTACTGACTAGAGAGAGAAAGACACACACAATTGGTGGTGGTTTAACCTGTGGGTCAGCATGCCTCAGGTGAGGGAAGAGGTTGATAAGGAGAGTCCTTCATGGTAACCTGAGCTGGTACAGGAATTGAAACCTTACTGTTGGCATCATTCGAGAGATGTACAGCATGGAAACAGACTCTTCAACCCAACTCATCCATGCCAACCAGATATCCTCAACTAATCTCGTCCCATTTAACAGCATTTGGCCCATATCCCTTCAAACCCTTCCTATTCATATACCCATCCAAATGCTTTTTAAATTATATAATTGTACCAGCCTCCATCACTTCCTCTGGCAATTCATTCCATACATGCACCACTACCTGTGTGAAAAAGTTGCCCCTTAGGTCCCTTTTAAACTTTTCCCCACTCACCTTTAACCTCTGCCCTCCAGTTCTGGACTCCCCCACCACGGGGATAAAGGCTTTGAATATTTACCCTATCCATGCTCCCCATGATTTTATAAACCTCTCTGAGGTCACCCTTCAGCCTCTGACGCTCCAGGGAAAACAGCCCAGCCCATTTAGCCTGTCTCTACAGCTCAAACCCTCCAACCCTGGCAACATCCTTGTAAATCTTTTCTGAACACTTTCAAGTTTCATAACATCCTTTCTATCCTTTCATCCTTGAAGACCGGAATTGAACACAGTATTCCAAAAGTGGCCTAACCAATGTCGCACCATGACCTCTCAACTCCTATACTCAATGCACTGACCAATAAAGGAAATTCAATTGTCCAGTTAACTGAGCTAACCAATTCCCTACAAAGGCACTCAGCTAATATTATGGGGACCCAGATGTGAATCCTGCCCTGGCAGATAGTGCAATTTGAATTCAATTAAAAGTATCCTGACTTAAGAGTCTAATGATGATTGGCAAAAAAAAACTCATTCACTAACGTCCTTGAGGAAATTGAAGTGTGATGGACAGTGGGCAGGAAAGTGGAGTTGAGGCTGGAATGAAATCAGCCATGATCAGATCGAATGACAGAACAGGCTCAAGGGGCTGAATTGCCTGCTCTTGCAGCTAGTTCTTATGTTTTTTTTAGGGAGGGAAACCACTATCCCTATCTGCCTAGGCCTATGTGTACTTCTAGACCTACAGCAATGTGGTTGACATTTGACTGCTCCCTGGGCAATTAGGGATGGGCAATAAATGCTGGCCCAGCCAGTGATGCCCACATCCTACGAATGAATTTTTTAAAAAGTTAGGAGTGTGATGGAATAACATTTACCTGGATGGCTGCAAAATCTTGAAAAGCTATTAAAACACTTCAAATTCTATGAAAGACAGAGGAACTCACTTGATTGACCCATGTTAAACATTAATTCATTCCACCACAGTGGCAGCACTGTCTGCGCCATCTACAAGACTCATTGCCATAACTCACCAATAGCACCTTCCAAATCCGTATGGTTTGGGCCTGTACTCATTGGAAGATAGAAGAATGAGAGGTGACCTCATTGAAACATGCAAAATCCTGAGGGGACTTGGCCAGGTAGATGTAGAAAGGTCACTTTCCCTTGTAGGACGGTTTAGGACCAGAGGGTATAATCTGAGAATAAGGGGGAGTCATACATTTAAGACAGAGATGAGGAAGACTTTCTTCATTCAGAAGGGAGTGAATCTGTGGAACTCTTTACTGCAATGGGATGTTGGGATTTGATCATTAAGGATATTTGTCTGAGACAGATTTTTAATCAATAAGGGAATCCATGGTTATGGGGATAATGCAGGAAAATGGAGTTGAGGATTATCAGATCATTCATGATCTCATTGAATGGTAGAGCAGACTCGATGGGCTGAATGGTCTACTCTGCTTCTATGGTCTACTCTGGTCTTACATCTTCTACCATCATAAAGCAGAAAGGTAGGAAACTCTTAGGAGTACTAACACCTACAAGTTCCCCTCCAAAGGCAAGCAGCATCCTAATTTAGGAAGTGCATTGCCATTCTCTCCCAGCAGCTGGATCAAAAACCTGTAGCTCCCTAGTTAATAGCACCATGGCTTTCCTTATTCTTTATGCCTTTTGCTGTTTGGACAGACCAGGAGCAGCTCCAGGCTGAAGCTAGCCCCTGGAGCAGGGTCTGTCCCTCACGGGAGAGGGAGAGGGAGTGTAAGAAACTATAGAGAAAGTTGGGACCCAGTGCCATGTGTCTGGACAGGTTTCGGCAGGGCGATGGCGGCAACATCGATGGCATGGAATCAGGACTCCTGGCCACAGGGACTGTGCCTGGACCAGGGTCTCCTGGTGACGATAGACCTGGAGCCTGGACTCCTGGTGACAGCAGCTGTGCGCAGACCAGCAGCTCCTTGTGACGATAGGCCTGCAGCTTAGACTCCTGGTGACAGTAACCATGCCTGGAACGGAGGGTCCTGGCGATGGTCGGCTAAGAGCCTGGACTCATGGATGAGGCAGTGCACGGAGCTGGGGCTTCTAGTGATGATAGGCCCATAGCCATGGACTCCTGGCTGCAGCGGCTGTGCCCAGAGTGGGGACTCATGGTGAGAGTAGACCCGGAGCCTGGGCTCCTGGTGATGGCAGCCATGCCCAGAACAGGATCTCCTGGTGACCATAGGCCTGGATCTTGGACTCTTGGCAGTTGTTGTGCCTAAAGTGAGGACTCAGGCCTGCAGTAGGCCCAGAGCGGGACTCTTGGTGGTGTTGGTGAGCTGGGCACTCCTGAGGCAATGGCGCCATCACTATTGTACCCAGAACGGGGACTCATTGAGGCCTGCAACAGCCTGTAGAGTCCCTGCAGCCTTGCTTGAGACCCCAATTTGAACAGAAGATTACCTATTATTTAAGTTATTTCTTTATATTCATTTTGTAACTCAAAATGGCACTGGATAGTGTCAACAGAACATTTTTTATTGTATCTTTCCAGATAGATGTGACAGTAAAATTATTAATTCATTCATGGTCTGCAGCAGATCAGGAAGGAACTCACCACCAGCTTCTCAGGGATAATTAGGGATGACCAACAAACTCTGACCACGTTCTATGCATGAACACAAAAAAATCACAATGATAGAAGTCTGCTTACTTTGGAATGAGGTAGACCCTTGAATCTATGGCACATTCAGCCAGATCACAGTGAGCTGTCTCTGAACACTATTCATCTCACTTTTGATCTGTGTTCTTTACTATTGATTTTATTCGTGAATGGATGTAAATGGCTCTCATTTTCGGAAAGTTGCCCCTTGCTGTGAACTGCACCACCCAGTGGAAATAGCTTTTCTGTATCTTTCCTTTGAATCCTTACATTATTTTAAAGATTTGTTTAAGCTACTTCCAAAATGAATTAAATTGATGGAACTCGTCTTCATAATTTAACCTTTTCAGTCTTGATGTAATTCACCTTGCATCAAATCTACATGGGATATATAGATGGAGCAGAAGATCCTTGATATAATTCTTGCTTGTAATTTGCTTGTATCTAATTTGGAGATTTCAGAATGGACAGTAATTAGGATTTTTATTTTATTTCAACCTGATATTGGATCTGCTGAAGAGGCAGTGCAGGGGAATCTTTATGCTTTGCCGAACTGATGATATTTGGGGCCTGGGGCAGTCACTTCATACACCAGGGGGAAAAAAAAGCCCCAACTTGAACCTTATATTCAAAATAAAATAAATATTGGAAAGCAACTCACATAAAACAAATGAGGAAAAATGAACCTATCAACAAATTTGTTAATCTTACATGCAAACAGGAATACACCAGCAACTACAATAACAGGTTTCAATTCCTTAGGCTATTACAGGCTTATTCATAGAAGAAGGCAAATGATATTGATTCTCTTAAACCTGTGGTGCTTAGAAACATAATGAGTGGTTATTATTATAATAAATGAACAGTATTGGGAATTTGTTTCAGGAATAGGGAATAGTTTCAAGCGATGTTTATTTGTTACTGAAGACAGGTGTGATCTCAAATTCAAAATGAAAGCAATCTCTCCCTTTCATTTCCATTTTAAAAACATGCGGACAGAATTTACAATTGAAATTATATCCACCCAGTCACCCATTTTGCGAAGATTGACTTACAGTGAAATTTTCTGTCAGTCTTTTTAGCGTAAAGTCAGAAGTCACACAACACCAGGTTATAGACTGACAAGTCTACCTGCAATAGGGTTAGGGTTAAGATTAGGTTTAGGACTTTGTCCACTTCAGTCTAACACCAGCATCTCCACATTTGTTTCAGTATATGACTGAATTTCAAATTTGGCTGGTATGAGGGGAAAGTGATCAGAGATTAAGAAAAAATGGGAACCTGTGTCATATATTCCCTCATTGGAGTGAAAATTCAAGTTTGAAAGCTTTCCAACATTGATTACGCACACTTGGAATAAAAGCGATGAGTATTGCTTTGGGTGCCATTGACAATTTGAGTATAAGTCACACTGGGTTTCCAACATGATACAAGTTTCAGCCAAATTCTTTTGTAAGCTCATAAACAGTCCTTAAAATAGTAAAGAGCGTGTCCTGATGTAGTTTCATTGATAATTGTTTAATATGAATCATAACCATTTTTAATCCATGTCTACAACACTACCACATAGTAATCTGACTTTATATCACTGAAAGTGACTTTAAAAACTATTTTGCATCATTTCCTGGCTTCATCGTTGCACACTACATATTTTCTTCACAAAATAAATCTTTCTTAAGATGAAAAACCTTCTAAAACATGTCTCTAAGTGTGCTTAAAAAATACACAGGCTCAATTTGAAGAATGCTTTCAAATGGAATATAGGAACACAGGAACAGGAACAAGCCATTCAGCTCCTCAAACCTGCTCAGCCATTCAATAAGATCATGGCTGATCTGTGGCTTAACTCCATATACCTGCCTTTGGCCCATATCCCTTAATACCTTTGCTTAACGAAAACTTATCTAACAAAAATTTATTAATCTCAGGTATAAAATTGATAACTGATCCTGGATCCACTGCCATTTGAGGAAGAGAGTTCCAAACCTCTCCCACACTTTGTGTATCGAAGTGCTTCTTAACATCTCTCCTGAATAGTTTGACCCTAATTCTTATGTCCCCTAGTTCTGGAATCCCCGATTTGTGGAAGTTGGTTTATCTTTGTTTTCTCCTGTTAATACCTTGAAGACGGTGATCAGATTGCTCCTGAACCTTCTGAGTTTGAGAGAAATTAGGCCTAATTTTGTGGTCTCTCTCCATCACATAATTCTGAAGACCTACAAGAATATTTGTAATTCTAATAAACCTACTTTGTACTTCCTCCAAAGCTGGTCATTTTAATCAGCTTCTTTGGTGGAAACCCAGCACAGTAATAAATTCCATCTGAGCACTTTGATGTGCTTTCTAACTTCAATATGTTACTTCCCTGTAACATTTCCCAATGAGAGTGCAATTCTTGTATTTACATTCCCAGCCCATTATAATAGTGGTAAAGTCAAATCCCAGAGTGAAATCAGAGTGAATATGTCATACATGTAATTCTTTTGCAATTGGTCACTGTCATGGTTAGTCACTGAAATATATTCACATGAAGCTGCAAATGTTCTTGAATAACAGAACTTAAGTCTACTATATTGAAAAAGCAAACAAGGTTTTTGTACAGTCATATACACAAGAGACAGTTAGCAAGTTATTAACATAGATTGCAAAACAAAGTTTCAACCTGACTTCCAATAGTAAGCCTTTCAGATACTCAATTCAGATGCTCAGATACTCCTAACTCAACTCTTAAATTTTTGCAAATTGTATGATGATACTGTGACTTTAAGAGGTGTATATTTTGTCCTTTCTTTTATGAAGGAAGTTTGAGACTGAGGTATAGAGCTGTCTCTTCCAAGACAATAAAGTAAATAGCTTGTGAGGCCTGGGGTTTTTATTTAAAATTAGAATAATAAAAGCAACATAGAACATAGAACAGTACAGGCCCTTGGCTCTTGATGTTGTGCTGACCTTTTATCCTACTCTAAGTTCAAACTAACCTACATACCCTTCAATTTACTGTCATCCATGTGCCTATCCAAGAGTTGCTTAAATGTCCCTACTACCACCACTGGCAGTGCATTCCACGCACTCACCACTTTCTATATAAAGAACCTACCTCTGACATCTCCCCTAAACCTTCCTCCAATCTCCTTATATTTATGTCCCCTCATGATAGACATTGCTGTCCTGGGAAAAGGTCTTTGGCTATCCACTCGATGTGGGTGGCATGGTGGCACAGTAGTTAGCATTGCTGCCTCACAGCACCAGAGACCCAGGTTCAATTCCCGCCTCAGGCGACTGACTGTGTGGAGTTTGCACATTCTCCCCGTGTCTGCGTGGGTTTCCTCCGGGTGCTCCGGTTTCCTCCCACAGTCCAAAAATGTGCAGGTTAGGTGAATTGGCCACGCTAAATTGCCAGTAGTGTTAGATGCAGGGGTAAAGGTAGGGGAATGGGTATGGGTGGGTGCGCTTCAGCGGGTCGGTGTGGACTTGTTGGGCCGAAGGGCCTGTTTCCACACTGTAAGTAATCTAATCTAATCTATGTCTCCTACCATCTTGTGCAGCTCTCTGAAGTGAACTCTCACCCTTCTTCACTCCAGTGAGAAAAGCTCTAACTCTCTCAACCTTTCTTCATAACATATGCCTTCCAGTCCAGTTGGCATCCTGGTAAATCTTCTCAGCACCCTCTCCACATCCTTCCTATAATGAGGTGACCAGAACTAAACACAACATTCCACATGTGATCTAAATAGGGCTCTATAAAGCTGCAGCATAACCTCATGGCTCTGAAACTCAATCCCCCTGCTAATGAAAGCCAACACACCATAAGCCTTCTTAACAATCCTATCAATTTTGGTGGCAACTTTGGTAGGGTTGTTAAGAAGGTGTATCGTGTGTAAGGAATGTACCCTGAAACATTGAAAGCAAACCTTTCATTTCAAATGACATTCTAAATGTTGTAATGAGTAAATTGATCTTCCTTATCTATGTTATATATTTATTATATGATTTGTAGCTGTTCTATTTTGCAAGCAAGCATCTCTCAGCTGGCTGTCACAAATATTTTTTGAGTATTGATGTTCTGAAGCTATTGCATTTTAATACATTAGGGTTTTCTTAAAGCTAATTTTCATTAGACTTTTATTTTGTGCCTGGGTTCAAATGCTGCCTTCCCTAAAGGTCATGTGCAAACATGAAGGGTGGAGTCAGGGTCCCAAAGACCCAGGGTTTTTGTTTAGTTTCAGTGATTGGGGTTTTGTAGTTAGTTGTGAAGGCTGACCCTCACATCTCTCTCTGCCAGAATTTTCTCTTTTTTTTCCTGGACTGGAGAAACATTGCTCTGAGACAATCTATTTTACTGAATTCGCCTATGCCAAGGGTGTGTTTATGGGATGTTATTATATTGGAAGAGTTCCTGTTTAGTAGTTAAATAATCTGTGCTTCTGCTAAGTTTTCCAATAGAGTTAAAGTTATACTAACTCTGCTTTCCTTTGTATGTGTTTTAACTGTAGGGTAAGAATAAAGTGTGCTTTGCTTAAAGCCAGGTACTGTAACCAATTTAGTTACATCTGGAACACAGCACCTTACACTTGCCTTTAAATAAGATAGAAGTTGGGTCAAATCTATCTCTTTGATATATTTGAAGAGGGGGTTGACCTGGTCCATAACAACTAAGTCCTTCCAGTTTCTGTTCCTTGGACTGTGGAGACAGTTTTATAATTCCCTCCCAGGTTTAAACCTTCACATTTCTGGTCTTTTCAATTCTAATCACTTGAACATTTCCATTGTGTTCTGGCATAGATCCCATAGTGAGCATTGTCAAAAAAAACATTGGAACTTATTAACAACACAAACCATGTACATAGCTACAATATCACAGATTTACACATATATTCTGTATCTGGGTTTACCACTATTGCTGTATATTCTACACACGCAACTGACCTGATTGAAGATAATCCATTGACCATATCACACGGAGAATGACTAATGATTAGACAGATACCTTTATATTAGAATGTCAAATGTCATGATATTATGTAATGGACATAAAGGTGCAAAGCCCACATGGACTGGAATCAGTGCCAGAATACAGTAGCCCCCCCCTTCCCCTATAGAATAGGAAAATACTTTCAGTAACATGTATCGAGATGCATCTTGTACACACACTTGATAGAAGTGTACAAGATGCATCTAGATAAATTGCTGCTATAGATTCAGATAATACCTTGGTAAATACACAACATGACCAGATCTAGTCCTTATGCAATTATCACAACTTGGTGGCATAGCATCACTGTGCAGTGTGCTATCTCTCATCACTTATGGACATGTATAATTTGTCATTAGTGTGTGGTTGCTTTTTAAAATAAATGTACAAGCTGTTGTTATGCACCTCTGGAACAGGCAGAACTTGAACCCAACCTCCTATTCTAGGGGCAAGAACACTATGACTGCACCACAAGAGACCTAGGTGTGTGATTGCTGCCGAGCATAATGCTGGAGTATCCAAGTTATCATCCTGTGTGTGTCAGGTGTTTATTGATATACTGTTTAAATATCACAGGATTTGACCATTTTTTGTGACAACATTGTATGGTCATAGTTAGACACAAAGAAGCAGTATCTTTCCCTATATTGTACAGAGTGACTGGAGGAGAAGTGGGTATCTTTATCCAGGAATATCATGTATCATGATACCATGTAGCTGTCTTAAAGGTTATGTGGTCTGAAATCTAATCCATAATACAACAGACCTGACCAGTTTGTTTAGGTGTGATCAGCTGTAAGCTGATTATGTATCCTAATCAAAAGGAATTTGTCTATATACAGCACCTTTTCAATAAAAAGAGGGTTTACAGAGAGAGCCAACCTCTTACTGCATCCCCAGGGTATCACCCTGACCATTCAGAAACTACTTGCCTGGTCTGAAAGATAAGATTAACATGCGACTTTTCCTGCTATATCACCATGTCAATAATGATCCAGCTAATTGGCACCCTCTTCTCATACTGTATGGAACGATGTCCCTTTGTTCAAGTCTGTTTCTTGTGTCCTAGCTCTTTTGAATGCAAAATGAAAAGTTTAAATTTCTTTCCTGCTTTCAGTAATGTTTAGAAGCTGCATTCTCGCAGCTGACATTACATTATAGACACCAAACAGAGTGACACCGCATTGCTTGTGCTTACAATTCCTCCATTCTTTTCATTGATGTGGCTGGTTTCAGATGAAATGTAAACCTTTAGAACAGCACAAACAATTAAACCCAGACCAACATGATTTAGAATGTGGGGAGTCTCATCACATGCTTTTTTGTTTTGACCTCATCATAACTATTTACAATAAATCTTGAAGCCAAGAAGGATGAGTGGTGGCTTGATAGAGGTGTACAAGATGGTGAGAGGCATAGATGGAGTAGATAGCCAGAGACTTTATCCCAGGGTGAAAATGGTTATCACAAGGAGGCATAATTTTATGGTGATTGGAGGAAGGTTTAGGGGAGATGTCAGAGGTAGGTTCTTTACACAGAGTGTGGTGGGTGTGTGGAATGCACTGCCAGCAGTGGGAGTAGAGTCGGAGACATTTCAGTGACTCTTCAATAGGCACATGGTTGATATTAAAATGTGGAGTATGTAGGTTAGGTTGATCTTAGAGTAGGATAAAAATCAGCACAACATCAAGGGCCAAAGGGCCTGTATTGTGCTGCATTGTTCAATGTTCAAAAATACCAGAGCAAAGGGGAAACAAACTTTTGCTACAGTATGAGAAGTGAGTTCTGATTGCATAGCAACTGGACTCTGATTGGTAGAAGCCTTGCCCTGTTCCCCTTTCAAATAGTTACCTTGTCCACTAGTGCTGAGGGAGAGGGAGGTCTCAGAAAATACTTCCCCAGAAAAACAGCACCTACAGCAGCGCAGCATTGCAGTGGAGATGGCAAAGGGGAATGTTGAGGAAATTAGAAAGGATCGTTGGCAGCATTGAGGAGTAATTCAGTAAAGTGCATGGGTATAGCATTGAATCTGGGTGGAGGTGATGGCCAGTGGCATTTTTGCCAGACTATTCATCCAGAGATCCTGATAACTTCCCAGAGACCGGGGTTCAAATCTCACCATGGCAGATGGTGAAATGAGGAGTCTAATGGCCCCATTGTCAATCGCACATAGTGCAATCCCTATAGTGTGGAAGCAGGCTATTTGACCCATCAAGTCCACATCAATCATCTGAAGATCATCCCACCCATACACTATCCTGTTGTGGTTCTGTTCGCTGAGCTGGGAATTTGTCTTGCAAACGTTTCGTCCCCTGTCTAGGTGACATCCTCAGTGCTTGGGAGCCTCCTGTGAAGCGCTTCTGTGCTGTTTTCTCCGGTATTTATAGTGGCCTGTCTCTACCGCTTCTGGTTGTCAGTTCCAGCTGTCCGCTGTAGTGGCCGGTATATTGGGTCCAGGTCGATGTGTTTGTTGATAGAGTCTGTGGATGAGTGCCATGCCTCTAGGAATTCCTTGGCTGTTCTCTGTTTGGCTTGCCCTATAATAGTAGTGTTGTCCCAGTCGCATTCATGTTGCTTGTCATCTGAGTGTGTGGCTACTAAGGACAGCTGGTCTTGTCGTTTCGTGGCTAGTTGGTGTTCATGGATGCGGATCGTTAGCTGTCTTCCTGTTTGTCCGATGTAGTGTTTTGTGCAGTCCTTGCATGGGATTTTGTACACTACATTGGTTTTGCTGAAAAATCCCATGCAAGGACTGCACAAAACACTACATAGAACAAACAGGAAGACAGCTAACGATCCGTATCCATGAACACCAACTAGCCACGAAACAACACGACCAGCTATCCTTGGTAGCCACACACGCAGATGAGAAGCAACATGAATTCGACTGGGACAACACTACCATTATAGGGCAAGCCAAACAGAGAACAGCCAGGGAATTCCTAGAGGCATTGCACTCATCCACAGACTCTATCAACAAACACATCGACCTGGACCCAATATACCGGCCACTACAGCGGACAGCTGGAACTGACAACCGGAAGCAGCAGAGACAGGCCACTATAAATGCCAGAGGAAACATCACAGAAGCGCTTCACAGGAGGCTCCCAAGCACTGAGGATGTCACCTAGACAAGAGACGAAACGTTTGCAAGACAAATTCCCAGCTCGGCGAACAGAACCACAACAACGAGCACCCGAGCTACAAATCTTCTCCCAAACTTTGAACACCTGCGGGCGAGAGACGCTAAGACAAGCCAGGAAATGGGAATCCTGTGCCAACCGCCTAAGCGCCACATACGAACAACTCCGGTTATGCATGAATGCCGAAAGAATCGAATCCTTCCACCATGTGTCAGATACAGACCACCAGTCAACAATCCACAAGCCAAGGACACAGCCAGGCAGAACGGATTCAGGATGATCCAGGTAATGATTACAGATGCACACAACAGACTTCACAAATACAGACAAGAAATTGCGCGCCAAAAATCGTTAATTTCAAAAACCACCAATCAGGAATGGACCCGGACCATAGAACAGGCCGTCACCATAGGACAACATGCCGCAAAAAAACGTCACTAAAAGAAAAAATGGCCAAACTAACACACAAAGAAGAGGACACCACAACACACACCTGGGTTAAAAACCTCTCCCACTGACAGCTCACAGACACAGAAAGAACAATCCTGGCCAAGGGACTCAACTACAACCACAGGGACGCCAAGACAGCAGACTTCCTAGCAGCACTAGAATGCATACTCAGGAACAATGGACTGACGGAAGAGACACAACAAACAGTGAGACAAAGTATCGTACCGCTGATAACAAGAAAAAGACAAACACATAACCTCAACACCAAGGAGAGGGAAGCACTAAAAATCACTAAGATACGATAAGAACATAATCATACTACCAGCAGACCAAGGCAGAATGACGGTCATCCTGGACAAAGCAGAGTACATCCAAAAAGCACAACAACTACTTGCAGATACCAACACCTACCAAAAGAGGGAGTTTGACCCCACCCACAGCTCACCAATAGGATAAACAACACACTGAGGAATATACAAAAAAATGGACATATAACCAGGTCTGACCTACCAAAAATGAAACCTGAAAGCAACAACACCCCCAGATTCTATGGACTACCCAAAGTGCACAAACCAGACATCCCACTCAGACCCATAGTATCACTACCAGGGACACCATCACACAAACTGGCCAAAGAACTACAGCAGAAACTGAAACACCTGATCAGCGGATCCAGACACTCTATACAGTCAACACAGGAATTCTTGGACATCATCAGAAATATACACATAGACAAGGAAGAAACTTTGGTCTCATTCGATGTAACGGCACTGTTCACCTCGATCGACAAAACCCTAGCCAGAGAAACAATAGCCAACCTGCTGGACATACAGAACAGACAACAGGACGTTGAACCTATCAACAAAGATGGCATACTTAAACTACTGGACTTGTGCCTCACAACAAACTTCACATTCAACAACCAAATATACGAACAAATCAACAGAACACCCATGTGCTCACCCATCTCTGGACTCATAGCAGAAGCAGTAATGCAAAAGTTAGAACAAACAGTCTTACCGCAAATTCAACCCAAACTCTGGGTCAGATATGTTGATGACACCTTTGTAATAATTAAAAACACAGAAATAGAGAACACACACCAGATCATCAACGCCACACTCACAGGAATCTGATTCACTAGAGAAGAAGAAAAGGACAACCAACTCCCATTCCTAGACGTGATGGTACAGAGAACACCGAACGGAGAATTCACCACAAAGGTATACAGGAAAGTCACACACACAGACCAAGTACTAAACTATGAAAGCAACCACCCCAACACACACAAACGAAGTTGCATCAAGTCACTATTCAAAAGGGCCACAACACACTGCAGTACACCAGAACTGCAAAAAGAGGAAGAAGAACACCTATACAATGTATTCGCCAAAAACGGATACCCTCGCAATTTCATCAACAGATGCCTAAGAGAAAGACAATGGAACGAGGACATGCCGCAAGCCAAAAGACTAGACACACTACCATACATCAAGAGCATTTCCGAACTGACAGCCAGACTACTGCGACCACTAGGACTCATAACAGCACACAAATCAACAGCCACTCTCAGACAACAACTCACCAGAACGAAGGACCCGATACCCAACATGAGCAAAACCAATGTAGTGTACAAAATCCCATGCAAGGACTGCACAAAACACTGCATAGGACAAACAGGAAGACAGCTAACGATCCGCATCCATGAACACCAACTAGCCACGAAACGACACGACCAGCTATCCTTGGTAGCCACACATGCAGATGACAAGCAACATGAATTCGACTGGGACAACACTACCATTCTAGGGCAAGCTAAACAGAGAACAGCCAGGGAATTCCTAGAGGCATGGCACTCATCCACAGACTCTATCAACAAACACATCGACCTGGACCCAATATACCGGCCACTACAGCGGACAGCTGGAACTGACAACCAGAAGCGGCAGAGACAGGCCACTATAAATGCCGGAGGAAACATCACAGAAGCGCTTCACAGGAGGCTCCCAAGCACTGAGGATGTCACCTAGACAGGGGACGAAACGTTTGCAAGACAAATTCCCAGCTCGGCGAACAGAACCACAACAACGAGCACCCGAGCTACAAATCTTCTCCCAAACTTTGAACATGCCCTATCCTGTCACCCTGCATTTCCCATGACTAACCTGTACATCTTTGGAGGATACCAGAGCACCCAGAGGAAACTCACGCAGACATGGGGGGAGGGCGATATGCAAACTCCACACAGACAGTTGCCCGAGGCTGAAATTGAATTGAGGTTCTTGACTCTGTGAGGCAGCAGTGCTAACCACTGAACAGCCATGCCGTCCTAATTGTCAGAAGAAACCCATCTGGTTCACTAATGTCCTGAAGGGAAAGGAACTGAATCCCTAGCTCAGTCTGTCCTACATATGACTCCAGACCCACATCAATGTGATTGACACTTAACTGAACTCTGGGCAATTAAGGGATGAATAATAAACGTTTGCCTGGTCAGTTACACCTACATTCTGTGAATGAGTTAAAAAAGAAATTGAGAATTGCTGATAAAGACACACCTTAAGGAAACTGTTCTGCACTCATCTGGATAATTTGTGAAATAAAGGGGAAAACAACACTGATATTGTATGAAATTAGAGTAGCGTTTAGTTGATAAGTGGATCGTAATTGAGAGAGGCATTGAGAGAGGTCACTGCACCAGAAAATGATAATTGGCAGTTAACTGCCAAACTTTCAATAGTAGTATTGTATTGAGGGACAACTTGCTTTGATACAGCGTCTTTACTGAAACAAAGCCAAAAACACATTTCTCACAGGAACAATATCAAGCAAAATTTAATACTAAACCATGTAAGGAGAGTTTAGGATCGGTCAGATCTTCAGATTGGTTAAAGAAGGAGATTTGAAGGAGCAGCCTAATGAAAGAGAGAGAGAGGGCGAGTGGTTTAGGAAGGGAAATCCAGACCTTAAGTCCTTGACAACTGAAGGAATGGAATCCAGGAATGGAGTGATTTTTAAAATTTGATTCTGTGATATGAATGTCACTTAGACCCCTTCACCACTGTACCCACCCCGCCACCTCATCACCACCCACGCATTCCTGATGAAGGGCTTATACCCAAAACATTGATTTTCCTGCTCCTCAGATGCTGCTTGATCTGCTGTGCTTTTCCAGCACCACACTGTCGACTCTGATCTCCAGCACCTGCAGTCCTCACTTTCTCCCATGAGTGTCACTGGTTAATTGCCCATCCTGAATTACCCAGAAGGCAGTTAAGAGTCAATCACATTGCTGTTGGCCTGGAGACAAGCCAAACCAGGTCAGATGGCAGAATCTGTTTCCTCAAGAAATTAGTGAACCAAATAGAGTTTTACCGCAGTCAGCAAGAGGCTTGTGTTTTTTTTATTCCAAGTTATTATTGCAGTTAAATTTCACCATCAGCCAAGATAGGATTCATACTCATTTCCCTAGAACATTAGCTGGGCATTTTATGTTACTAGTCCAGTGACATTTTGAAAAATGCCATTGTCTTGCCCCCATCTGAATCTAGGGGTAATCAAGTGGCCAGAATTGGAGGGGTGCAGTGCCCTGGGAGAACTGTAGGGCTGGAGTGAGTGATAGAGATAGAGAGGGGGATGTTGGGATTTGAACACATGGGCAAGAAGAGACATTGCTAGACTTGGATGAATGTAGTTTCTCAGACTGGATGCAATACAGCACTTGAGCTGACCAACATTCTTGTTAAGTATTCCTTCTGATTTAATTGAAGGCGACTGACAAAGTTTTTACTAACGGAACTGGGGTTTGGTTTAGCTCAGTTGGCTGGACAGTTGGTTTGTGAACCAGTGCGATGCCGAGAGTGTGAGTTCAATTCCCATTACTCGCTGAAGTTGCCACAAAGGCCTCTCCTTCTCAACCTCTCCCCTCACCTGAGGTTTGGTAGTTGTCTCTCTCCAGTGACAGAGCAGCCCTATGATGTGGTAACTTGACTTGACTAATGGAGTAGTGTGTAACACTATGAGGAACATTAAGAACAGGAGTAGGCCATTCATCACCTCAAGCCTGTTTTATCACCGAACATTGGTTAGCTCAGTGCCAGAGACCCAGGTTCAATTCCAGCCTTGGGTGACAGTCTGTATGGAGTTTGCACATTCTCCTCGTGTCTGTGGATGTTTCCTCTGGGTTCCTCTGACAGTCTAAAAATGTGGATGTTAGACTGGTTAACCATTGTCCTGTAGAATGCAGGCTATGGTAAAATATAAGGTTATAGGGATAAGTTGAGATGCTGTAGAGAGGGTCATTGCAGACTCGATGGGCTGAAAGGCTTCTATCTGCACTGTTGAGAGTCCATGAGATCATGGCCTAGTCCCATACATGGGCCTTTGGCCCATATCCCTGAATACTTCAGTATTGCGCTCCAGATCTGACTGTCCCTGAATGCTTGAATGACCTGACCCACTGTCAACAGTCTGTGCACACAGCTGCCATCCATGCCTGATATTTACAAGTTCAAAGCAAAATCAAATTAAAAAAGAAGATTTTAATTGAGGACAGCCTGCCAGGTAACCTAACCAGCTGATGCTGAACATGGATAAAAGCAAATCTTTACCCACCAGATACAATCAGCGACTCTCTAAAAGGACAACTTTGTATTGATCATGGTTCCCCAGCAAGTTAACCCAAGCTAAAGAAAATGTATTCTACTTAAAACAACAAAACTGACAAATGGTTTGAAAACATTTTCAATTTTCCAGCATATGGAGACATGAACTCTTTTCAACGTAGTGTTTCTGTGGCTTTCCAAGAACAACTCTGTCCAACATAATCATAACCACATGCCTTCAAACACCTCTACAACAGAGTGCATTCAAAAACCTTTTTATCGGGGTTGCTTTTAATAAACTGTGCTGAGTTTTGATAATGTCAAAATTTCCTCTGGTTTAGCAATTATTGATGAAGAGACTTTCAGCGAAAAATGCCAGTTGCCGCCGAGAGAGGTTAGATAAGAGT
This sequence comes from Chiloscyllium punctatum, assembly GCF_047496795.1. Classification (NCBI taxonomy): domain Eukaryota; kingdom Metazoa; phylum Chordata; class Chondrichthyes; order Orectolobiformes; family Hemiscylliidae; genus Chiloscyllium; species Chiloscyllium punctatum. The sequence goes on from NC_092783.1 coordinate 59,517,259, forward strand.
TTATACGTACAAAAGTTTTGGTAGAGGAAGGAATAGTGAGGCAGAAGGTGGGGATTGAGGAAATAACTGAAGGGAGAATGATATTAGATTCTGGAAGTTTGTGGGTACATTTTCTGTTGCTCTAGTAAAAAGCTAACACAACAAGAAAGGCAGAGACTGCTTGACTAAAATAAAAAAGATTGCTGGAGAAACTCAGCAAGTCTGGCAGCATTTGTGGAGAGAAAGCAGAGTTAACATTTTTGGTCCAGGGTCCATTCTGATGATGCTTGGTTAGATCAGTCAGTAGAGCATGAGACTTTTAATCTCAAGGTTACAGGTTTGAGCCTCACGCTGACTGCCTTTATTTCAGTTTTGAAGAAGGATCACTGAAATGGAAATGTTAACTCTGCTTTCTCTCTACAGATGCTGCCAGACTTGTTGAGTTTCTCCAGCGATTTCTGCTTTTGTTTCAGATCTCCAGAATCTGCAGACCTTTGTGCTTTTTCTTGTTGACTAAGATATGACCTGCTCGTGTATCCTGTCATTTGTAGAATCTAGTTGTGGCCAAATTACATTGCAACAGTGACTATGTTTTAAAATGTACTCCATTGGCTACTTTGAGCTTTGGGTCATTCTGATTTTATGAAAGAGGCTAGGCAAATGCAAATATTTTCTTTTAGCTTCCTTGTATACTATGCACCTACTATTTATATAAAATAACTGTACTCTCTCTATCTATAATCACCTCACCATAATAATCTCTGGTGAGCCCCGTTCCAGAATTCTGAACATTGGAATCTAGGCTGACACTCCATTGCAGTACTGAGGGAGTACCACACTGTCAGAGGCTATCTTCTGGGGGATACGTTAAACTGAAGCCCAGTCTATCCTCTCAGGTAGATAGCAAAGACATTATGGCAATGATTATTTTAAAAAAAGAGTAGGGGTCCACTGCTTTTCACTATTTATATAAATAATTTGGATGTGACCAAAGGAGGTATGGTTAGTAAGTTTGCCGACTATACCAAAGTTGGAGGTGTAGTGGACAGCGAAGAAGGTTACCTCAGAGTACAACAGGGCCTTATCAGTTGGGCCAATGGGCCAAGGAGTGGCAGATGGAGTTTAATTTAGATAAATGTGAGGTGCTGCATTTTGGAAAGGCAAATCAGGGCAAGACTTATACACTTAAGGGTAAAGTCCTGGGGAGTGTTGCTGAATAAAGAGACCTTGGAGTGCAGGTTTATAGCTCATTGAAAGTGAAGGTGCAGATAGATAGGATAGTGAAGAAGGCATTTAGTACGTTTGCCATTATTGGTCAAAGCACTGAGTACAGGAGTTGGGAGGTCATGTTGCAGCTATACAGGACATTGGTTAGGCCACTTTTGGAATACTGCATGCAACTCTGGTCTCTCTGTTAAAGGAAGGATGTTGTGAAACCTGGAAGGGTTCAGAAAAGATTTACAAGGATTTTGTCAGGGTTGGAGGATTTGAGCTATTGGGAGAGGCTGAATGGGCTGGGGCTATTTTCCCTGGAGCATTGGACACTGAGGGGTGATTATGAATCCATTGTCAATTATTAGTAAAAATCCATCTGGTTCACTAATGTCCTTTAGGGAAGGAAACTGCCATCCTTACCTGGTCTGGCCTACATGTGACTCCAGACTCACAGCAATGTGGTTGATATTTTACTGCCCTCTGGAGAATTAGGGATGGGTAGTAAATGCTGGCCCACTTCTTGTGAATGAATAAATAAAAACATATCCCATTGTTTTGTGAAATTGTTCTGTATTTGGTGTTCCTACATATTCTTTAGACCAACGTCCTCTTGTGGAACTTAGCTTGCATTTGTCATAAAATTGCCAGACAAGCCACACCACAGAAAAGATTTGGATATTCTACTGTTGATGGCTGTCACAATTATTACCAAGTCAAGCACTTTTTGATGCTGATGTCCTGCTATAGTTGTTTTGAGTTTGCGTCCTTCTTCTAGTAAGTGTAAGTGGTATAGATTTTGCTTTTGTCCAGAAGTCCTTTTTGAAGTATTTAATGAGTGTGGAGACAATGACCAGTTCCATTAGCCCTTTAGCTTAAGTTAGCTTCAGTGGGATCCCGCTCCATTCCATTGCATTGACACCTCCCTGTAAATTGGTTGATTGTTTCACCCTCTCTTGGTGGTATGGCATGCACTCAATCCTGGGTGTCCAGAAGTTGACTTGAACAGTGAATTGTCCTTCTAAAATCTACAAAAGTATCTCAGCATCTTTGCAGTCATCATCAAAAATAGTGGAGGAATTTATTCTTCCTAATGCTTCACTGCTCAAACCAAGAAGTTTAATAAACTGCTAAACTTTGAGAAGATTTGTAATTCCACTTGAGGTTCTGGGTATAGAGCCAACAAACTTTGTTGGCCATCTACCAATCCACAAAATAATGATTGATTCTGTCTGTCGAACAGAATCTCAATGTGTTGTCAGTCTATATTGAGATGTTTACTTTTCATCCTTCTTTATAGCTTTATACTCTCCAACATAACATTGTAAGAGTATGTGTTACCATGTCATGCTTTTTCTGTTGCTTTCTGTTTTACTGTTAGCATCTCCTCTCTTTTCTTTAGTGTTGTATGTTGTTGGCCTTTTAAAAGTTGCAGGTTATGCTTGTATGAGGTGTTTGTAACTAAAAATGAAACAGTCATGAAGTTGTGCAATCCTTTTGAAATGTTTGCACCATTTTGGGAAAAGAAAATGAAGGAATTAATCAATATCTGGTCACAGGTAAGGCCTCATTTGTTTTTTTTCCATATCTGTTCACTGCATTTTGTTTTGGGGTCACTTACATCGATCAGATTTGTCCTTTCAGAAGTTTACAACTGCCTTTCTTTTATAAAGTGGACAAGAGTGAGAGGTAGCATGCTTGCCATGTTTCAGTACAAGCTTGTGGCCCTTAACTTTGATCTTGATTACAGTTGTAACTTTAGCTCTGAATTTGGACAGATTAGAACAAAGAGCAGCAATGCATAGGAACAGGCCCTTCCGCACATGTCTGCATCAACCATATTGCCATTCTAAACTAATCCCATTAAAAGACTTTTCACAACTTTGTCACCTTTTCACTATTTAGCATTGATTTACTAAAACGGATGGGCTGTAACAATGAGCTTTTAATATGCATGTGGCTTTCTATGTGTGAACATATATCACAGAGAAGCAGGTCAAGGTAAATGTCTTGTAGTTTGTTAGTAGCACTGATTAGGTGTATGGCCATGATATCACAGAATTGTAGGCATAGTCTAGGTTCTGTGCTTACTAATGTTGTACATTACTTACGGATAACTGGCTGAATAAAGATACAGACAACATGACATAGACGGAATGACTGAAGGTAACGCTGATACTGTTTCACCAGAACATTGCACACTTTGGTGCATGTAACAGTGTCTGTCTATCCCACTGTGTGTGTCTTGCTTCTCTTCTGCAGTGGAATAGCACCCGAGGTTGCCTCAACAGCCTTGAATCCTCTACTACCCGTATGGTTCACTGGTCCCATCAGGTTCCAAACAATTCACAGTTCAGTCAACACCAATTGTAAAATGATTTGTTCCCTGCATTGCCCCTGGTGTGAGTGTGACCAATCAGTGTTGAATCCTGAAGTATCAAGGTTAAAAACAAGGTGCTGTTCCTTTAGCTTGCATTGGTCTATGGCTGGGGCACAGTAGCTGGTGTAGGATGGAATTGTTAGCATGGGAACAAGAAGGTGCATTGAAATGACAAGCACTGGAAGGTTGGGTACCAATAGCTTTCCTTCTGTCTTTTGATCAGGGCGTGTTCACCATTTGTTCTACTCACTCCTCCTCCATAAAATCCGTAAATTCCATCCTTGCTCCATTCCAAAGAAGTATTAACTTGCCAATCAATCAGCTTCTTTTTCTTTCCTTTTTTTGTGATTGTTTGAAATGTGGCATTCTTGCATTTGTCCTGATGTGTGCAAGATAAAAATCATTAACAACATACCTCCCTTTTCAGCAACATTCAGGTATTGGTCGCATCTTTTGAATGAGATGTTAAAACTGATGGCTCTGCCCACTGCATTGAAGAAGATAAATGATCGTGAGAAGCAGAGCAGGAGGATCTACCTTCCATTTTGGCCAATATTTAACTATCAAGCAACAACAAAAATGCAGATACTCTTTATTTATCTCATGGGTATTTGTGGGAGCTTGCTGTGCACAAATTTGCAGCCATTTTTCCTGGGGCAGCACCGTGGCTCAATGGTTAGCACCACTGTATCATGTCACCAGGGACCCAGGTTCACTTCCAGCCTCAGATGATTGTGTGGAGTTTGCACATTCTCCCTGTATCTTTGTGGGTTTACTCCGGGTACTCCAGTTTCCTCCCGTTAGGTGGATTGGCCATGGGAAATTGCCCTGGGATGTGTACGCTAGGTGGATTGGCCATGAAACTGGGTTACAGGGATGGGATGGGGTGGGTCTGGGTGAGATGCTCTTCAGATGGTTGGTGTGTACATGATGGGCCAAATGGCCTGCTTCCCCACTGTAAGGATTCTATGAATTGGAGCAGTGCTTTCAACACACCATGAAATTCATCAATGGTTATTTTGGGGGAACATGAAGTCATCAGAAATAATATATCAACGTAAATCTTTGTTTCTTTGTGAGTGTGACGCATTCCCATCGAGTGAAGTTAAGTGGTAGGAGGACTAAGTCAGAATATTTCACTCTAATGTCATTGATTGAGTCATGGTCGTGAGTCACACTCACATGCAACATGCAGGATGGTGTGTATTCACTTTATTACAATAGTACCGAAGCTGAGCCAAAATCAGTGATTTAAATGCCTCACACATTCAATGATGCATGTTTTCATAATTTCATTGCTCTGGGGGCTGCTAATGAGGACAATTATTTGGCAGCTCTCACCCGTCTTTTGAAATTGTTGTGCCTGTGATGTGACAAGATCAACCTTCAACATCCTAGTTTTCATTCGGTTTGAGTATTTATCTTGAAAGGCAAATTTCAGCTGCACATAAAAAAAAGGTACACTCCCAGGGATTGTTAAACCCCAGGGAACAAGAAACAGGCAGGCTTGAAGAGAGTTTTACATTTTTGTTAGTTAATAATGGATATAAAGAAACTATGAATTGGATCAAACGTTATATTAAAGTAAGGTATAAAGAAAAGGAATTTCAGATCTGTAATATGTTGTCAGCTTTGTTGACTCTGGCAATATTTATTTTACAAAAACAGAAATTGCTGGAAAAGCTCAAAGCTAGTCTGGCAGCACGCGTGGAGAGAAATCAGAGTTAACGTTTCGGGTACAGTGATCCTTCCTTAGAATGAGGAACTCTGATTTCACTCCACCTGCTGAGATTTTCCAGCAATTTCTGGTTTTGTTTCTGCTTTCCAGCATTTTCAGTGCTTTTCAGTTTTATTCAACATTTATGTCAGTTCCTATAACATACGAACCAGACCAGATTTCATTTACAGCTCTTGGTAGCTACACATGTCTGGGCTAATGCAATGTTATTCATTTGCAAACAAGAACACACTTAAGTCAGCATGACATGCTTCAAGTGGCCCTAATTAAGGTGGAGCCAGAGACCTTTCTATCCTCGGGTCACATGCTATGATGCAGTGAGCATGCCTCTAAAAGATACATTGCACGTGAGCCTAACCCAGTAGGTAGAGTGTGCGGATAGAAAAGGAGAGCAAGTGTTTGAATGAAAAAGGCACACAGAGGAAGAGAAATTAAATGTTCCTAATTGAACATTACATGAATGAAAGGAAATGAGGTTACAGTGGGTGAGTGGAATTGAGGTAGATGATCAGCCATTATGTTATTGACTGACAGAGGAACCTCAATGACTCATCTGTTACTTTTTGCTATGCTATATTTGGAATTGACGAAGATAGACAAGAAGGTAAGCAGAATCACAGCAGTTAATATTTCCTTCGAGTTACTATTGGTACATTGCAAGGAAAGTGTTGATGATAATTTTACACATAGCAAAGTCCTAAAAGCAACAAATTAAGCATTTCTTCATTTAATTAGCTCTTGCTGATAGTTGAGAGACAAATATTAGGCATGATGTTGGGTGAAATGTCTCTGCCTGGAATTTCAGTGGCTGGACTACAAATCATCTTGGAGAAGTTTTAATGCAAAGCAACAATTTATGCAGCATCCTTAATATTGAAAGCGTTTGCTTTACAGAAGACAAATCTGGTAAAAAAAAATAAATCTCTGAGACAAAGAAGGAGATATTAGAACTGGTAACTGAGAGTTTGGTAAAGCAGATAGGTTTTAAGAAGTCTTAAATGAATAAAGGTTAATGGAGATGCTTTAAGGAGAGTAATTCAGAGCTTGGAGCCTCGATAGCCCTCTGCAGAAAAGATTTCCACACCCTCAGTACCCTCTAGGAGAAGAAATTCTTTCTCAATTCTGTTTTAAATGGACAATAACGTGGGTGGCATGGTGGCTCAGAGGTTAGCACTGCTACCTCACAGCGCCAGGAACCCAGGTTTGATTCCAGCCTCGGGTGACTGTCTGTGTGGAGTTTGCACGTTCTCCTTGTGTCTGCGTGGGTTTCCTCCAGGTGCTCCGGTTATCTCCCACAATCCAAAAATGTGTAGATTAGGTGAATTGGCAGTGCTAAATTGCCCATAGTGATCAGGGATGGTGCATTAAATGTAGAGTAATAGGGTAGGGAATGGGTCTGGGTAAGTATCTCTTTGGAGGGTCGGTGTGGACTTGTTGGATCAAAGGGCCTGTTTACACACTGTAGGGATTCTAATTCTAAAGCATTCTGAGATGATGTCCTCTGATCCGAGACTCTTACACAAGAGGATCCCACCTCTCTGAATCTATCCTGTCAAACCCTGAAGACTCTTATATGATTGAATAAGATCTTCTCTCATTCTTCTAAACTCAACTTACTCGACCTCTCCTCATGAGGAAATCCCTCTATGTCCCAGATCAATCTGGCGAACCTTCTCTGGACTGTCTCCAGTGCTGGGTTAGCTTTCCATGGATAAGGGGACCAAAGTCATTCATAGCAAGCCAGATATGATCTGAATGATGTATGTATAATTTTAGCAAAACCTTCCTATTTTCATACTCCAGCCCTTTGAAATAAAGGCCAACATTTCATTTGCCTTTCCTACCACCTGGTGAACTTGAGAGCTATTTTTATTGTAATTCATGCACAAGGACATACAAATGACTCTGTGCTATAGCTTTTTTATATGTTTCCCTTTTAAATAATATTAAGCTCTTCTATTCTTCCTGCAGTTCCCTCATTTTATTCCATCTGCCAGGTTTTCACCTACTCAATCAACCCTCTTCACCTCATCCTCACCACTTGCCTTCCTGCCTTTAAAATCCTTGAATGCTATGCAGCAGGTCCAGGAGACTAAGCGGCCTTTAGCTCCATTAGTTTCCTGAGTACCTCTTTGTGAATAAGAAGTATTGTATCTATTGACTCTTCCCTTGATTAATATTTTGGAACACTTCTACTGCCTTCTACTATGTAAAATGATGAAAAGCATCATTTCAACTCCTCTGTCATTTCTTGGCTCTCCATTACCGTTTCCCCAGTTTCACAGAAAGTTATATAAAGGAAAGAACTCCTCTTCCAGAGCACAGGCAGAAGAGCCTACACTATCAGACCCTGCCATCCCCCCCTGAGCTCACCGTCTGTGTCAGTACCTTCTCGATGGTGTGGAAGAATGCCCAACTTTGCCCTAAGAAGACCAATGATCTTTTTTTTTCTTATTTTTTAACGTTACGCAAATTGACATAGACATAACAGTTGACAGTCAAAAGGAAAACTACAAAGAAACGGGGTCCCAAAAATGCCTCAAATCCCCCTATAACCAACAGGAAAAACAGTACACAGAACCAACAAAGTAATCTCCTGGTTATAATTTTCTCCTGGTTACATTTTTTTTTCTTTTTTCTTTTCGGAAAAAGTAAACACAGCAAAAAAACCAAGAGAACAAATGCTTTCCCTACGCAAGAGGAAAGAAAAAGAAAACCCTCCTCCTCCAAAACACAGGAACTAAAAACAGCAGGAACACACTGACTGTGGCCCAGCCAGCACGCAGTCAGTCCCCTAAACTGAGGAGATCCTGATTACATTTTTTTTTGTTTTCGAGTTTTTTTTCTTGTTTCTCCTGTTTTTTTTTAATTTTAGCCCCACTAACTGCAGTTGTGCTTATATCTTTCCCCAGCCCCCATGGTGTGTGTGTGTAGGTGTGAGACACAGTGAAAGACACAAGGTGCACAAATCTTTATTCAATTTCCACCACCAGGAAGAAAGGAAACACCCGAGTGGCCTGTGACAAGCAGAGGCCCTTCACATCACAGGGCAATGCTGTGTGATCAAAAAAGTAAAGGGGAGGGCAGGGATTAAATCACAATAGAGTTGGAGGGGGGAGACCAATGATCTTCTCTGTGGCATTAATAAGGCATTTAACAAGCTTTAATCCCTCTTAATTATCAGTTTGACACTGTGTAGTGAGAAAGTGCCTCACTGTGTGGCAAAAACAGAAAAGGTAAGTGAATGAGATGTATATTCCAAAATTGAGATATGCCTAGCTAGACCTCTCATCAAATTTGGTGACAATTCCTGCTCTACATTACTCAGACTCCTATAAAAATCCTGACACAGTTTATTTTCTTCTTCTTTAACATTTTGGTCATCTTTTAAAACTTGCTCAGTTGTCTGGTTTACGTCTGACTTGAGTGACATTATAAGCTTTTCCTTTCAATTTGATAGTACCTTTAACATACTTGGTTGACTATGGTTAGTTTGTCCCCTTACTAGAATCCTTCTTTTGCATTGGGATATATTTTTGCTGTGAATCATGAACTTTTCCCTCAACATTGGCCAACCTCACCCATTCCTCACCTACTTTTTATGCTGAGCTCCTGACCCAGTCAGCTCTAGCCAACTCTGCCTTCATCCATGCATAATTATGGCTACGTAAGTTTATTACAGTTGCTTCTGATATAAATTTCTCACTCTCAAACTGAATGCTAAATTCTCCCATGTTATGGTCATTCTTCCCTACAGAATCTGAGATCAAGTAAAAGTGGAAACATAACTGCAGAAACCTTATATTTACTTAGTATGACTGCATATGAATCATTCAATTAATCAAAAGAACTCATCTCAGAGAAAAAACAAACTTTCCTGAAAACGCTGGTGATGTAATGATTAAGAAAATAATGACTAAGTATTGTTAAGTCTTCATGCACTGTTTATGAAGTATTTAATGAACTCTGTTGTATTTTAAGGCCATTATAGGAACTAAGAATATGTTTCTAACCTTGTAATAACTCTCAGATGGAAACATAGGTTTTTAATCATTGTTGCTTCATATATCTTGTGTGTACAAATTTGCATCAGGCAATAAACTATTAAAACTAAGCCTGTAAACTGAAATTGGTTTGAACAATTCCTTAAATATGTAACTTAATAAATGGTAAGTAGGTTTTTGGCGTGAGGAAATTAGAACATCTCCAGGTCCTCTGGGTTGGGTTTAATTCATTTTGTTTCTAATTTGCTTTTGAAATTTTTTTTCTCTGCAATTCTCCCAGACAACCTTATTAAATTAGAGGTTTGAACTTCATTTCTCAGAAACCAGTTGAGATATTTATTCATGGCCCAGTAATTGTGTTACTATATTCTAAAGGAAATTCTCACTCAAGAATTTTAGGGTGGCTGGACATTCAGTGAGTTCTTAAATGTAAGTTGCATTATTTTGACTTTTGCTTTAATCTCTAAACAGAAAAGGTTCGCTTGAATATTGTTTGGTTGTATTTTTGGTGAAGAATTTAACTTCTGTTGAAAGTAAAGCTTCCCATTTTCTCAATAATAGAATTCCTTAGCTTGTAAGTATTTCACTATCGCCTCCTTCTACTGTCGTTCAGTGGAAAGCAGTCACAACTCTAAGTCTTTGAAAAGGGGAAATGTGAGCATCACTGGATAAGCTATTATGAGGGAGCTCAGTGCGTATGGGTTTAAACCCCACCATGTGAGCTAGTAGAGAAATAAAATTGAGAATTGGAAGTTAGTTTCAGTGGTGATGACTGTGAAACTATTGACATTAAAATCCATCCAATTTACAACTTTCCTTTAGGGAAAGAAATATGCCAATCCTCACCTGCTCTGATCTGTGAGTAACTCAAGATTCCACCACAATCTAGTCCACACTGACCCAGCCTCAGAAATGGCCTCGCAAATCACTCTATTTGAGGGCAACTCAGGAAACAGATTTCAGGCTTTGCGTGTCATGCCTGCATCCCATTAACAAATTGTGGTTCAAGTCCTACACCAGGGTCTCGTGCACATAAACGGGCAGTCCGTCTCATCACAGTTCTGAGGAAGTGCAGCATTATTGGAGAAGCCAGCTTCCTGGTAGTGGATTAAATCAAAATGTCACCTGTCCAGTGCAAAACGTGGTACTATTTGCAAGAACCCCATCCATTACCCTGGACAATGTTTATTGCTTAACAACATTACTGAATAACAGATTATTCTGTCCTTCTCTCATTGCCTTTTTGTGGGACTTTCTTGTGCTACATTGCCTAATATTTTAACATTGACTGAACCCAAAAGAAACCAATAGTACTTACAGTCCTTGTGGAGACAAAGTTCTGCCTTCACATTGAGAATTCCCTCCATCGTGTTGTTTTGCATTATGACCAGGCTAAATGGGACAGATTTAACAACTCAAGAGTGTTGCAGACTGGCACATTCCAAGGTCCAGGCCTACGTGCTGAGGGACGCACTACATCTTGGGGCAACTGCTGCCAAAGCGCAGTGGGGAAAGACCACTGTGTGAGGCCTTCCTGCTGAAGGTAAATGGGGGTCCATTCAGTTATCAGACCATCCCGGTGTGTCAAATATATGTAAATATTAGTATTGTACATGTAAGAGAGATCTTCGATTTTATGGATAGTGAAATGCCAACATTTTGTATGTTTACTTGATATGCAGCTGTGCAGAACCAAACTGCTTTTGTGTCAATGTATATATACAATGAGATTTTCTTTTATGAATAAAATATATTTTTGAAATAAAAAGAATTCTGGGAGTAAACTTTACAGTCAACGCGGATGTGAAGGGCACTGTGAAAGAACCCGCTGTTAAGGAAGGGTCAGTCCCACACATTACACTACTGTCGTGTTCCCATCCCTCCTTCCTCCTCCAACCAAAATAAAAAGGAGAGGCAGGGTTCAGAGGACACAGAACATTGTGACAGGAAGATTGGCAGCGAGAGTTCCAACAGGTAAAGGAGCACAAAACTAAACAGCTTCTGGAAGTAGTTGTTGGTGAGCAGCAAGTAAGGTTAAAGAATTTCCTTACTGGAGCAGAGAGCAACAGCAGTTTCAATTGGGTATTAAAAGTGATTGACATTGTAAGGATTAATACATTAATTTAAATGGGTAAGACATGGCAGGAGAGTTCCAAATTGTAGTCTGCTCCTCTCGCTCGATGTAGGAAGCCAGGCACATTTCCTGCATGTGTGCCAGAGGTGTCTCCAGTTGCAGCTCCTGAAAGCCCAGGTTTTGGAGTTGGAGAGGGGTCTGGGGACACTGTGGGGCATTCGCGAGGTGGACAGTGTTGTGGATAGCACGTATAGAGAGGTGGTGACATCACAGACTCAGACTGCACAGGCCAGAAGGGAATGGTGACCACCAGGCAGAGTAGGAGGGCTAATCAGGCAGTGCAGGAACCTCCTGTGGTTATTCCCCTGCAAAACTGATACACTGTTTAGGATACTGTTGAGGGGAGTGGTCCGTCAGGGAATAACAGCAGCAACCAAATTCAGGGCACCATGGAGTTTTTCCTCAGTGCCCTTCATACCCACATTGACTGCAAAGTCCACTCCCAGAGGGAGGGGGAAATAGGCACAGAAATGCTCTAGTATTAGGGGACTCAGTCAGAAGGGAAATAGATAAGTGTTTCTGCGTCTGCAAATGAGAGTCCAGGATAGATGTAATGTGTCAGCATTGAGGCTTTGGAAGGAGAACTTGAGAGTTGCTGAGATACCTAGTTGATATAGATAGGGTGTGAAGCTGTGTAGTCCAGAGATGTAGGTTAGGTAGATTGGCCATGCTAAATTACGTGTTGTGTCCAGGGATATGCAGGCTTGGTGGATTTGCCAGGGGAAATGTGGAGCTACTGGGATAAAGGGTGATGCTCTTTGAAGGCTTGGTGCAAACGCAATGGGTTGAATGGCCTCTTTCTGCATTGGAGGGGGTTCTCTATCCCTTCAAAATGTCTTACTAAGGGGATGCAAGTTGGACCAGGAAGAGCTGTAAGCACCAGTTAGGCTGGACCTCTGAAACCCAGTCAGGGAGGATGTAGTTGGACAGTGGGTGCATAGGAATGTCATCAATATCACCAGTAAAGTCCTACAAGTCACACAAAACATCCTGCCTTGCAAGTATACCTCCATTGCTTCATAGTCTCTAATCCCAAGAACTCCCTCCCGAACAGGCCCATGGGTGTCCTTACATCCTGAGAAACAATCGTTCTGATTTTTTCTGTCTCTGCCCAAATGTCTGAGGTCCACTTGTGGCAGTAGCTTCTGTTAGTGGAAGCTATGCATCAACACGCTGAGTGGTCATCCAGCTGAGGGGAGCAGTGGAAAAAGAAGACTGCTCATCACCACCTTCTCAAGGGTAGTTAGGCTTGAGGAACACGTGTACCAGCAAATCTCACATCCCATTAACAAATAAAAAGAGTTTTTGATGCTCCTTAGATCTTGCTGTTCTGATTTAGGATTGATTCATTAGCGAGGCAAAAACACTTATAAATAATTTTAATGCAGGATGAATTAAGCAATGAATATTTAATTACAATCAGGACTCGTTCCTGAGCTAGTTTGGTGGATGTAGCCCTGAAATAATTCTCTGTTGTAAATAGCTAGTATGTCTTTGTGTCTGCACCTGTAACATGGAGAGAGCAACTCTCTCTAGCTTAGCACCATATGGTTTGTAGTGTGTCTCAGTCTCAGCTCCTGTACTTGTGAAAGGTTAGAAGGAACAAATCACTCTGTCTGGCACCTTGCAAATGCTGTGTATATCACGTCCCAGAACCACTTGTACTTGGTGCCATCTCGCCACGTGTGGTTAAACTCATGGAGCACACTAACAACTCTCCAGCTCTAATAGAGAAACATAAGTGGTGAGGTGAGTAGAATTAGAATGAGAGGGCATTGGTTTAGGGTGAGAGGGGAAAAATTCAAAAGGGACAATTCTTCACACAGAGGGTGGTCTGTGTATGGAATGAGCTGCCAGAAGTGGTGGAGATTGGTACAATTACAACATTTAAAAGGCAACTGGATTGGTATATGAATAGAAAAGGTTGAAAAGGATATGGGCCAAGTGCTGGCAAATGGGACTAGATTAATTTAGGATATGTGGTCGGCATGGACGTGTTGGACCAAAGGGTCTGTTTCCGCGCTGTACATCTCTATGACTCTAATTACAACATTTGAAAGTCATCTGGATTGGTATGTGAATAGAAAACGTTGAAAGGGATATGGGCCAAATGCTGGTCAATGGGACTGGGTCAATTTGGGGAGTCTGGTCAGGCACGGACGAATTGGACCGAAGGGTCTGTTTCCATGCTGTATAGCTCTATAACTCTGTCTGCATTCACCATTCTGGTTTCAAATTCCTAGCAAATCGACAATTCCATGATGAAGATGGAGTAGAGGTCAGCTGGAAGGTTCATGGTTCAAGCAGGACATCGTGATGAGTTTATTATTGCAATGAATTTATGTAAAAGCTTTGGTAAGAGCAGACCTGGAGGACTGGACTTAATTTTAGACTCTCTACTCTCAGCCTGAAGTTAAGGGCAATGGCACTAATTCACACTGATGTAGAGAGAAAACAAATTACAGAAAAGGATTGAAAACTTGAGAGTAGGGTTTTCATTATTGTTGAGAAGGTTGAATAGTAATTTGACAATGGTGCCTAAATTTAGGATAAAAGGAAACAATAAAAATTAAAGCAAAGAATTGTGGGTGTTGGAAATCTCAAATAACAACAGGAAGTGCTGGAGAATGTCAGTAACCCTGATCTGTGGAGAGAGAAACAGAGTTATTGTTTCATGTCCAATATGATACTTCAGAATTCTCCTGTCTGACTCTACCAGATATGTTGAGTTTCTCTGGTATTTTCTGTTTTTATGTGGAGAGAAACAATTGGTTTCACTGATAGAGTGGTTTAGAAAGATGGAACATAAATATATAACTAAACATAAAAAAGTCAAGGTTCGAAGAAAAAAGCAGTGCCTGTTTAGACAAGAGTTTTTTGAGATAGATGTGTGTAATGACAAAATAGACTAACTAGACCATGGGACTGATGTCTCATTAGAGAAAGATGGCTGATGTTGGTTTAAGCTGAGGTTCACCATACTTCAGGTGAGGGAAGAGGTTTCAAAAAGAGAGTCCTTCATGGTATTCTTAGCTCATGCGGGCATTGAGCCTCCACTGTTGGCACTGCAAACCAACAGCCCAACCAACTGAGCTAAGCCACTCAGGAGAAAATGCACCAAATAGTTGGACTTCCATTGCAGCAGTGAGTGTGTTAACTCGAGTTCAAGTTTACCGCTCTCAGAAAGAGTTGAAAGGCAGCTCCAGTCACTGTCAGGTGTGAAGCTGGTTTGTGTGAAAAACACACCGCATTGATCCAGGAGTTTGTCAGAGATTAACCTCCTCAGATCATGATAAATGGCTGCAAGTCAATTTGCGTTTTCTGTGGATTTTAGATGAAATTGCTCATCTACTGAGGTGAGGAATCCTGTGCGAGAGGAAGGAATACTACCATGTTGGGCATCCAATGTGAGACCATTGACCCCTGCTTAAGGAACAACAAAAACAAGTTGCATTTATCCATTACCTTTAATATAATAAAATGTTACAAAGTGCATAAGACTATAAGACCTTAAGAAATAGGAACAGGAGTAGGCCATTTGGCCCCTAGAGCCTGCTTTGCCATTCAATAGGATAATGGCTGACATTTCTCATGTCCACTTTCCTGCCCTTTTCCCATAATCCTTGATTCCCTGACTGATCAGAATCTTCCTCCGCCTTAAATATACACAAGCACTGTCCCCCCAACAGCTCTCTGTGGCAAGGAGTTCCAAAAATCCGCAATCCTCTGTGAGAAGAAATTCCTCCTCAGCTCAATCTTAAATTGGCATCTCTTTATCCTGAGAATGTGCTGTCTGGTTCTAGACTCTCCCATGGGGACACTCTCAGCTTTACCTGCCTCGCCTCTTATGTATCTGAAATATTTCAATGAGATGGCCTCCCAATCTTCCAAACTCCAGTGAGCAGAGTCCCAACCTGTTTAACCTTAGCTCATAAGCCAATCCCTCCCTACGAGGGAGCATCCCAGTGAACATTCTCTGAGCTGCCACCTATGAAATGATATCTTTCCTTAGATAAGAAGACCAAAACTTCTTACAGTACTCCAGATATGGTCTCACCAACACCTTGTGCAGTTGCAGTAAGAGTTCCCAATCTTATACACCAACCCCCTTGAAATAAGGTCAACATTAGCCTTCTATTCACCTTTCTGATTTCCTGCTGTTCCTGTGTGCTAGCTTTCTGTGTTTCATATACAGATTCCCCCCCATGTCTCTTTGTGTTTCAGCTTTCTGCACTTTTACTTCATTTAAATAATACTTTGAGGGGCAACACAGGAGCATTATTAAATTTTCACACTGAGAACTGAGGGCAAGTGACCAGACGCCTGAGCATAGATAACGACTACCCTCAAATGATGAGAACTATGTATAAATGTCTACACAGGAAATTGCAGTGTGTGGGGGGCCTGTGAATGGACAGTCATGAGTAGCAGAGCAATCAGAATTGGAGGAACACAGAGAACCTGGAGGATTGGATTGATTCTGATCATGATGCTTCTTGATAGGTTGTATGTGGGGAGGATGTCTCCTCTTCATGACAGAATTTAGAATGTGAGTACATTGGGTTTGTGCATATTGGAGTTTAGAAGAATGAGAGGTGACATTAATGAAAGTTGGCAGGGTAGATGCAGAGAAATTGCTCCTGTTGTGGGAGAGTCAAGGAGGACAAGACATCATCTTAGAGTAAGGGTCATCACTTAAGATAGAGATTCAATTTTTTTCTCTCACGAGGTTGTGAATCTGTGAATGTCTACTGCACAGGGCTGTCTTGGCTGGGTCATTAAGTATATTCGAGGCTGAGATAGACAGATTTATGGGGGAAAGGCAGGAAGTGGGGTTACAGCTATCGAATCAGCCATGGTCTCATTGGATGGGTGAGCAGATCTGATGGACTGATCTTGCTCCCATAATTAGAACTTAACTTAGAATCCCTACAGTGTGAAAACAGGCCCTTCAGCCCAATCAGTCCACACCAACTCTCCGAAGAGATACCCACCCAGACCCATTCCCCTACCCTATATTTACCCCGACTAATGCACTTAGCCTACACATTCCTGAACACTTTGGGCAATTTAGCATGGCCAATCCACCTAACCTGCATATCTTTGGACTGTGGGAAGAAACTGGAGCACCCGGAGGAAACCCACGCAGACACGGGGAGAACGTGCAAACTCCCCACAGTCGCCTGAGGTTGGAATTGAACGCAGGTCCCTGGCACTGTGAGGCAGCAGTGCCTAGCAAGGGATCATCATTCAAAGTCAAAAAGGATGGCACTGGAAAAGCACAACAGGTCAGGCAGTATCCGAGGAGCAGGAGAGCTGATGTTTCAAACATAAGTCCTTCATCAGGAATATGCTTTTCCAGTGCCAACCTTTTCGACTCTGATTCTCCAGCATCTACTGTCCTCACTTTCTCCATCATTGTTTAGAGATAAAGCCCCATCCATTTAAAACAAACAAACATTATTTTTTGTTTACATAGGATCATGAAACATTTTGAACTCTCTCCCTGAAATGCAGGTGAAAGCAGTGTGTGGATACTTTTATTGCAGAAGTGAATAGATTCTTGGTAGGGATAAGGATGAATAATTACCTGGAAGTGTGGATTTGAAGTTGCATCAGATCAGGCATTATCTTATTAAATAGTGGAGCAGCCTTCAGACACTGAGTGGCCTCACGCTGCTCCTTCTTATATATTTATCTGTATCTCTGGATTTCCGTTACTGCAGTGCATACATGGTTTAGGAATTTATGTAAATCGACCTCCTGGAGTTCAGCTCCAGTTGGGAGTGTGCAAAATGGGATGTCATGAAGAAAGTTTCATCGGTTTATAATGTCTGTCGTACATCTCCCTGAGATATTCAACGGAATCTTTGACAGACCATTGGACAAGGTATGCAGTTTGTCTAGGAATATCACTGCAATTTCAAAATAATAGTTGCATGAGAAATTTAGATTAGATTACTTACAGTGTGGAAACAGGCCCTTCGGCCCAACGAGTCCACACTGACCCATCAAAGTGCAACCCACCCAGACCCATTCCCCTACATTTACCCCCTCACCCAACACTATGGACAATTTAGCATGGCCAATTCACCTAACCTGCACATTTTTGGACTGTGGGAGGAAACCGGAGCACCCGGAAGAAACCCACGTAGACAAGGGGCGAGTGAGCAAACTCCACACAGTCAGTCGCCTGAGGTGGGAATTGAACCCGGATCTCTGGCGCTGTGAGGCAACAGTGCTAACCTCTGTGCCACCGTGCTGCCCACAAATGTTGAGAATCCAGATAAAATGTTATATAAATATAATGTTTTCCTTCTTCCTTCCTCGGTCTAACCTTCTTCCTTGTGTATAAGGCTGAGATTGACAAATTTGTGATCAGTTGGGGAATCAGGAGTTATAGATTGAAATAACTGCACAGCGGCTGGTATCCCGTCACTAAGTCACCCTTTACTTACATGTGCAGCGTACACTGGCTGTGGCCAGACCGCTCAGAGTCAGCCCCTAAAGTCAGGAGACTCTCTATTTATATCTGTCAGCCAGGGCTCCCAGATTAACCCAGGTTAACAACCCCAATCAAGGATCTCACAGTAAATAGGATCCACCTGGTTCCAATCACTCCACAGGGTAAAAGGCAGGAAAGCAGAAATGAGGAATGTCAGATCAGCCATGATCCTATTGAATGGCGGAGCAGGATTGAACAGAATGGCCTATTCCTGTTCCTATTCAGATCATAGAACATAGAAAAATACAGCACAGAACAGGCCCTTCAGCCCATGATGTTGTGCCAAGGGTTATTCCTAATCTAAAACAATATAACCAAACCTACACACCCCTCAATTCACTGCTATTCATGTGCATGTCCAGCAGTCGCTTAAATGTCCCTAATGACCCTGCTTCCACCACCACAGCTGGCAACGTATTCCATGTATTCACAACTCTCTGCTTAAAGAATCTACCTCTGATATCTCCTCCATACCTTCCTCCTAACACCTTAACCTATTACTCCTCATGCCTGTCAATCCTGCCTTGGGGAAAGTCTCTGGCTATCGACTCTATCCATGCCTCTCATTACCTTGTACACCTTGATCAGGTCACCTCTCTTCCTCCTTCTCCCTAGAGAGAAAAGTCTGAACTTAGTCAACCTCTCTTCGTAAGACAAGCCTTCCAGTCCAGGCAGCATCCTGGTAAACTTTCTTTGCACCCTCTCCAAAGCCTCTGCATCTTTCCTATAATAGGGCGAACAGAACTGGACATAATATTCCAAGTGTAGTCTCACCAGGGTCTTGTAGAGCTGCAGCAAAACCTCGGAGCTCTTAAACTTGATCCCCCTGTTAATGAAAGCCAAAACACCATATGCTTTCTTAACAACCCTATCCACTCAGGTGGCAACTTTGAGGGATCTATGCACTTGAACATCAAGATCCTGCTATCCCTCCACAGTGCCAAGAATCCTGTCTTTAATCCTATATTGAGCATTCAAGTTCAACCTTCCAAAATACACCACTTCACATTTTTCCAGGTTGAACTCTATCTGCCATTTCTCAGCCCAGCTCTGCATTCTGTCTATGTCACGCTGCAGCCTGCAATAGCCCTCGATACTATCGACAGCACCTCCAACTTTTTAGTCATCAGCAAACTTACTAACCATCCCCCAACCTCCTCATCCAAGTCATTTATAAAAACTACAAAGAGCAGAGGCCCAATAACAGAGCCCTGTGGGACCCAACTCACCACTGATCTCCAGACAGAATACTTTCCATCCACAACCACTCTCTGACCCTGTCAGCCAAACAATTCTGAATCCAGACTGTCAAATCTCCCTGTATCCCACATCTCCTGACTTTATGAATGAGCCTACCATGGGGAATCTTATCAAGTGCCTTGCTGAAGTCCATATACACCACATCCACTGCTCGACCTTTGTCGACTTGTCTCGTCACCTCCTCAAAGAACTCAATACGATTTGTGAGGCATGACCTGTCCCGCACAAAGCCATGCTGACTGTTTTTAATCACGCTATGTTTTTCCAAATAGTCATAAACCCCATCCTTCAGAATTCTTTCCAAAACCTTGCTGACCACAAACCTAAGACTGACTGGTCTGTAATTGCCAGGCATTTCCCTTTTCCCCTTCTTGAAAAGAGAAACAACATTCACCTCCCTCCAATTCTCCGGTACGACTCCCGTGGAGAGTGAGGAAGCAAAGATCTTCGCCAGCGACTTAGCAATCTCCTTTCTTGCTTCCTGGAGCAGCCTAGGATAAATCTGGTCTGGCCCTGGAGACTTATCAATCTTAATGTTTGCCAAAATTTCCAGCACATCAACTTCATCAATCTTGATCTATTCAAGCCTGTTTCCCAGCTCCTCAAAGGTCTCATTCACAACAAGGTCCCTTTCCTTAGTGAAAACCAAAGCAAAAAACTAATTTAGATTCCCCTACCTGCTCAGACTTCATGCACAAGTTCCTTACGCTATCCTTGATCATTTGCTTATTCCTCACATATGAGTAAAATGCCTTTGGGTTCTCCCTAATCTTTCTTTCAAAGCCTTTTTTGTGACCCCTCCTGGCTCTCCTCAGTCCAATTCTGAGCTCCTTTCTTGCAAGCCTGTAATCGTCTAAAGCTGTACTAGATCCTTGCTTCCTCCACCTTACGTAAGCTGCCTTCTTCCTTTTGATGAGAAGCTCCTCTGTTCTCGTCATCCAAGGCTCCTCAATCTTACCCCTTCTTGCCTGTCTCAGAGGAACAAATTTGTGCATTTCTTATGGTCTTCAGGTCTTCTCTCATGTATTATCAATTTTCATCCTCTAACTGTCATGGATAAAGCAATGTTTCTGCTTAAGTTTTGATAGCATGTATACCTGTCCAGGAGAGCAGACAAAATTTGGAACCCATAGCCCTGTCTGTTCTGGTGTGAAAGATGGAGCATCTCTGAAGTTATGGTGTGACAATGTTCTTCAAAGAACAGATATTGAGCGACCCACATGTGCAAAGTTAAACAAAACTAAATTATTCAGCTTTGAATTCTGTGGATCAAATTTCAATGTTCCCAGGAGTAATGAAGACATTTAATCATCGCTAGCCATTAGTTCCCTGATTAAAGTAATTATCTATCCAGACCTTTAAGATAGAAAAAGATGTGATCAAAGAAAAGGGATCACTCTCTTGAAGAAAATGGAAAAAAATTTTGAGAAAAGTAAACTAATGTTATTTACGCAAATATGCAAAAGAGAATACTTGCTGACATCAATAATTACTTGATAAATGCCAACTGAGTATGCTTACCTCTGATGGTGTTCAAACTTTGCATTCATGATATGAAGAGCTGAAAATGTGTTGGTGGAAAAGCGCAGCAGGTCACGCAGCATCCAAGGAACAGGAGAATCGACGTTTCGGGCATAAGCCCTTCTTCAGGAACCAGCATCTGCAGTCCTCACTTTCTCCATTCATGATCTAAAACCAATCTTTAAAAGTTAAAATAAGTCTACTTTGTTTGACAATAGTTTTTCTTTTGTTATTTTTAAGGTTTTTATCTTTCTTTATTTCAATTTATTTGAGGCATTTCGCTTCTACTGTGTATGCTCATGGGTGTCAAAAATATCCTAATATAACTATCATGTAGATCAAAGTATATTACAGAAATTTGCTTCGTTAAATTTTTGCCAAAGGATTTTTTCTTAATCATTCACAGAATGAGGACGTGGCTGGCTGGGCCAGAAATTAATGCCCACCCCGAATTGTTTAGAGTTAGCCACATTGCTGTGGGTCTGAATTCACACGTAGGTCGGACCAGGTGAGGGTGTCAGCTTCCTTCCCTCCAGGACATTAGTTTCTACCCTACTGTTGTTAGAGTACTGAATGGACTCACAAACTCTTAACATTCGCCTGTACCTGTGTTTTTGTTTTTGCTGTCGTTTACCTGTTGTTTACTCATCTTTGCTATTTAACTCTGTGTTCTGCCTGCATTGCTCGCAAGACAAAGCTTTTCACTCTGCCTCGGTACACGTGACAATAAATTCAATTCAATTCAAGCTTTGTCTGAGCATCCTACCCCACTTGGTATTGGGAGCCAGGGTGAATAATAGGAAGAAAGATTGGGAGGCTTTCAGTCTACTCAAGAAATCAATGATATTGTCCCATTATTAGATTAGATTACTTACAGTGTGGAAACAGGCCCTTCGGCCCAACAAGGCCACACCGCCCCGCCGAAGCACAACCCACCCATACCCCTACATTTACCCCTTACCTAACACTACGGGCAATTTAGATTGGCCAATTCACCTGACCTGCACATCTTTGGACTGTGGGAGGAAACCGGAGCACCCGGAGGAAACCCACGCAGACACGGGGAGAATGTGCAAACTCCACACAGACAGTCGCCTGAGGCGGGAATTGAACCCAGGTCTCTGGCGCTGTGAGGCAGCAGTGCTAACCACTGTGCCACTGTGCCACCCTCATTATGGACTAGGCCAGACCCCTCAAAACATTTTTAAGCAGGTAGCCCAGACTGTAACTTTGCTATTTGTTTAGCTAAGTGTACAGTGGATATTCCTGGAGTAAATTAGCTCGTTCAACTGCCGAGTTTTAAACAAACAAAATTTATTTAGAAAATTATGAAATGAAACACAAAGAACAGAAAACAGAATACCGGATAACTTAGCCTAACCAAACCTGGCTTAATGATGCTGTTCTGAAAATACTTGCAATAGTCCCAATACACACATCCCTCAGCACAAACAGTAAAAATGAAACAAATTAGAGTTTAAAGGCTTGAAGGTAGAGAGAGAGGTCAGCACCCTGTTTCATACATCCCCTGTTGCAACTGAACTTACCAAAGATCTGAACTGAATAGAAAACAATCTCTGGTCTAAATGAAGGCTAACTACACAGCTAGCTGGCCACTCCCCTTTGCTTATGCAAGGTCTTTTTTTAAAGACATGAAAACTTTCAGTCTGAAACAATATCTGTTAGGAGTAAACAAAGGGCCCCAGTAAAACTTTCAAACTCAGGCTAGTTGGGGCCTGGAAGAGCACAGCAGTTCAGGCAGCATCCTGATGAAGGACCTTTGCCCAAAACGTCGATTTTGCTGCTCCTCGGATGCTGCCTGAACTGCTGTGCTCTTCCAGCACCACTAATCCAGAATCTGGTTTCCAGCATCTGCAGTCATTGTTTTTACCTAGTTGGAGCCTGGCCACACTTATCTCCTCTTGGGACAAAACACTCAAGGGCATAGCAAAATTGTAAAAAGAATCATTATTGGGACATGTCCAACATTATAAGGTGGTAACGGTGATAGAATCTATTTAGCTGTACCTTTGAAAGCTTAATGATTGAGACATGGAAGTTATCTATGCCGGTTGAGTCATTGTTTTTCAGTGTCGATATAAATGGAGTAACATTTGTTGCATTTTTAAATGAAGTTTATGTTCCTTCCACAACAGAATTCTGCAAGATCAGAAATTGCCAGAGAAACTCAGTAAGTCTGGCAGCATCTGTGGAGGGAAAGCACAGGAGTCCTGTTCTGAAGAATGGTCACTGAACTCAAAATGTTAGCTCTGAATTTCTCCAGCAATTTCTGATTTTGTTGCAGATTTTTAGCATTCACGGTTCTTTTTTTTAATTTTTGACTTGTACTTATTACCTCAGAATGACTATCCAATGGAAAAGGTGAGAATGTCTTATGAATGAGAAATTAAATTGAGGCCCTGTTTCCTGTATTAGGCAAACATGAAATAGCAATATTAAAAGAACTGATGAACTCTCCATTGTGTCCTGACCAAAATTCATCTCTCAAGCAGCATCACTAAAGCTGATTGTATACACATACTCTCATTGCTGTTCATGAGTTTGTTTCAGTTAGGGTTATTCTATCTTCATGCAAACTCAGGTTGAATCTCTAAATTTATTTTCAAAAATGTTTATTTAATAATTAAACAGCAGTGCTCCAAGGTCTGAACTACACTAACTCCAATCTTCTAGCAGAGCCCTCTGACATGAAAACTGAAGCCCTAGTTACAGCGTATGTAATGGCCCAGCTCCAAGTCCCACCTACCTCAAAGGTGTGTAACAACACCTCTGAGCAGATTGATTGGAAAATATCTGTACATGTGAAACCCTGTCTTTACAGGATCACCTGGGTGCAAATTGGTTGACATTTTCCAACATCACAACAGTGGCTACATTTCAAATATATTTCATTGGCTATTAACTGCTTTGACCTGTGAAACTTATAAATTTAAATCCTTATTTTTGCATATTTACTGTTGGGGAAAGCAGCAATAACAAACTTCTCTCTGTTGCAGGTCAAACATTTTCTCACATGTAAATAGCTTCTAGACAAGTTTTTTGCTCACAGTAGGGATGCAGCCACACAAACAACTTCTATTAGTCAGTCCTCATTGTCTATGTACTGAAACTTGCCTTTAATTACCCAGCCTCTAAGCAATTGTACAGAACGCAGAGACTGAACAGAGTGCGTACTGGATAGATCAGGTGCAGTTGGGTGATTTATCTGACACTGAAAGGCAGGAAAATTGACAGGCAATTCATCAGACAATGGATTACACCATTAACTTCCAGAGATTTATTGAACCGTAAGCAGATAAATAAATGACAGCAAAAAACAAACAGCAGATTTACAAACATTATAGACTTTAATGTGTGCCATGGCATGGTAGATAGCACTCTGTCTTCCACGCCACATCAATGAGGAAAAGAATAGTTGAGGACCAGGATCTCCAACCCAAGACCAATGGTTTTCATTTAGAAACATTAAAAAAGAGCAAAAGTATGCCATTTGGCCCATCAAGCTTTCTCTGGGATTCATTATGATTATACTGCTCCTCTATGGCTGAAGGTCTTATCCTATAGTTCATCAGGCATTTAACACTTCATAAAAAGTTGGTAAGCTTACTTTCCTAAATATATTTGTAGAGTCAAAAAGGGTGCCGCTGGAAAATCACAGCAGGTCAGGCAGTGTCTGAGGAGCAGGAGAGTTAACATTTCCTGATGAAGGGCTTATACCCGAAACATTGACTCTCCTGTTCCTCGGAAGCTGCCTGACCTGCTGTGATTTCCTAGTGCCACCCTTTTGGACTCTGACTCTCCAGCATCTGCAGGCCTCACTTTCTCATATATTGTATTTTGTTGAAAATAAGGCAACCTAAAATGCCAGCATAAAACTGATTTATAACAATCCTTTGTTACAGGTAATCTTTTAATTCACTGGAGAGCAATGTTCCCAGGTCCTGGCACAGGTCAGGGCAGAGTGTTACCATACTGTGCTTTTCTCTCATGTGTTGGCTCTCTGTCTCAATGGGCCCATTCATAACACTGAACCTGTCCACACGGGGAGGACAGTAAATTGAAAAGCAAATTAATTCAAGTCACAATCCAGGACAATAATCACGGAGTGCTGCCAGCAATCCAGTGAGCAAGATACTCATCCACTGAGGTCAAGAATTTACCTTTGGCTTGGGAAAAAAAAAATCCACATTGAACTGAAATGACCAAATTGGTTTTAGTTGAGTTTGAATGTTCTGGTTTGTCTTTTACTCTCGCAGATTTGTAGTGGTTGATTTTTCCTGAGTAGCACAGCAAATCGCGATTGGCATACACACTTGTCCATCTGGTACCCCTGTCTGTTTTATTGCCATCACAGTGAGAGACAGTCAGTGACATCCATCTGTGAAGATCAGTTTGATTGCTGGTTTTAGTGGTCGATTAAAAAGGTATGTGCCAGTAGAATCAGACAGGCATTTCTAGTCACTGGGTGGAACATTGAGGTCTGATCTAATGGGTTAGTGCATTGAATATAGCAAAATAATGCAGATGCTGGAAATCTGAAACAAACACAGATAATACCAGAGAAACTCAGCAGGTCTGGCAGCATCTGCGGAGACAGAAACAAAATTAACCTTTCAAGTCCACTATGACTTTTCTTCATCTATAGAATCTAATGATCTGACAATCTTATTTGGTTCCTAAAGTAATTCTTAACACATTTTGGATTATTCAGTAAGTGACATCCAACTATAAGGTCATATTTAATGTTGAACACTGTTTCACTCTGTGTAAGCATGACTGCAGTCAATTTTCTACTTCTGTGATCAACCAAAGGGATGCATTGTTAGATATGACCATCAGTCAGTGGGAAATAGGATCTACATAACAGTTTTCACATTAACACTGAAATTCATGTAGCACATTACCTTACTCATTTATGAGCAGATCTGAGCACCACACCTTAGGAAGAATATATTGGCCTCAGGGAGTACAACATAGATCGACAAGAATGATGTCTGGACATCAAGGGTTATGTTGTAAGGAGAGATTATTCAAACTTGGCCTTTTTCTCCAGAATTTAGAAGGTTTCAGTCTTCAAGATATTAACAGGAAACGACAGGGTAAATAAAGCGAAACTGTTACCACTAATTCCGGAACTAGGGGCACAGTCTGAGAATTAGGGCCAGACCGTTCAGGAGAGATGTTAGGAAGCACGTCTACACACAAAGGGTGGTAGATGTTTGCAACTCCCTTCCACAAAAGACAGTGGATGCTGAAACAGTTGTTAATTTTCAATATGAGATAGATAAATTTTGTTCGGTAAATGTCTTGATGAATATGGGCCAAAGACAGGTGTATGGATTTAAGCCACAAATCAGCATGATCTCATTGAATGGCAGAGCAAGTTCAAGGGGCTGAACGGCTACCTCCTGTTCCTATTTTCCTAATATCTGAAAGGGTTAATTGCCATCATGGGGCACACTCTACTATTTAGAATCTAAAGGTCTGTTTCTGAGAGGAGCATCTAGTCATGTCCTATTGTGTGAAACTGAATGTTTCAGTAACAGCAATGCAAATTTACTCTGAATTTGAGCCTGACATCTCACAAGAGAGAATCATGTACCTTAGTTGTAATGTCACTAGTTTATTATGTATTACACCTTTACTGATCGAACCTTCCTTCTGCTGAAGACTTTGTGTGGGTGTCCTTCCCTACTTGGTGTTAGCTTAGGCTAACAAGTGGCAAGTAACATTCGTACCACACAAATGCCAGACAGTGATCATCTCCAATAAGAGACAATCTAACTACCACCTCTTGATATTCAGTGGTGCTACCATCACTGTATCCCCACAATCAACATCCTTGGGGTTACCATTGACCAGAAACTCAACTGGACTGACCACATAAACACAGTGACGAAGAGAACAGGTCAGAGGCTAGGAATACTGTAGCAGGTAACTAATCGTCCGACTCCTCAAAGCTGATCCACGCTCAATAAAAGGGAGTTTTATTCCTGATGACAGGCTTATGTCCGAAATGTCGATTCTCCTCCTCCTTGGATGCTGCCTGATCTGCTGTGCTTTTTCAGCACCACATTCTTGACCCCATATTCAATAGAACACAAGTCAGAAGTGTAGTGGACTACTCCCCATTTGCCTGGATGAGTGCAGGTCCAACCACACTCAATACACCATCCAGGACAAAGCAGCCCTCTTGATTGGTGCCACATCTACAAGCATCCATTCACTCCACCATCAATGTAGAGTAGCAGCAGTGTGTGTATTATCTACAAGATGCACTGCAAAAACTCAGTAAAGCTTCTTAGACAGCAAAATCCAAATCCATGGTCACTTCCATCGAGAAGGACAAGGACAGCAGATACATGGGAGCGCCAGCCCCCTGGAAGTTTCCTCCACGCCATTCCTTATCCTGATTTCAAGACTCCAGTTTCACTGGGTCAAAATCTTAGAATTTCCTCCGTAAGGATATTGTGGGTCAACCTATAGTAAATGGACTGCAGTAGCTCAAGAAGGAAACTCATCACCACCTTCTCAAGGAAGCAACTAGGGACAGGCAATAAATGCTGCCCCAGCCAGTGACACCACCACTGAGTGAATAAATAAAAAGAAACACAGTAACTTTGACAAATATTAAGGACAAGGACTGGAGGCAGTGGATCCACCCAAAGAACATGGCCACAACATCCTTCTTTAGAGACCGCAATTTCCCTTCCCACATGGTTAAAGATGCGCTCCAACGCATCTCATCCACATCCTGCACCTCCACCCTCAGACCCTACCCCTCCAACTGTAACAAGGACAGAACCCCCCTGGTGCTCAGCTTCCACCCTACCAACCTTCGCATAAACCAAATCATCCGACAACATTTCTGCCACCTTCAAACGGACCCCACTACCAGGGATATAGTTCCCTCCCCACCCGTTTCCGCCTTCTGCAAAGACCGTTCCCTCCGTGACTATCTGGTCAGGTCCACGCCCCCCCAACAAGCCACCCTTCTGTCCTGGCACCTTCCCCTGCCACCACAGGAACTGTAAAACCTGCACCCACACCTCCTCCCTCACCACCATCCAAGGCCCCAAAGGAGGCTTTCACATCTATCAAAGTTTTACCTGCACATCCACTAATATCATTTATTGTATCCGTTGCTCCTGATGTGGTCTCCTCTACATTGGGGAGACTGGATGCCTCCTAGCAGAATGCCTTAGGGAAAATCTCTGGGACACCCGCATCAATCAACCACACTGCCCTGTGGCCCAACATTTCAACTCCCCCTCCCACTCTGCCGAGGACATGGAGGTCCTGGGCCTCCTTCACCACCGCTCCCTCACCACCCGACGCCTGGAGGAAGAACGCCTCATCTTCCGCCTCGGAACACTTCAAATCCAGGTTATCAATGTGGACTTCACCAGTTTCCTCATTTCCCCTTCCCCCACCTGACCCCAGTTTCAAACTTCCAGCTCAGAACTGTCCCATGACTTGTCCTACCTGCCTATCTTCCTTCCCACCTATCCATTCCACACTCTTCTCTGACCTATCACCTCCATCCCCACCCCCACTCACCTATTGTACTCTATGCTACTTTCTCCCCATCCCCACCCTCCTCTCATTTATCTCTCCACCCTTCAGGCACTCTCCTCTATTCCTGATGAAGGGCTTTTGCCTGAAACGTTGATTTTCCTGCTCCTCGGATGCTGCCTGAACTGCTATGCTTTTCCAGCACCACTCTAATCCAAAACATATTGTCCTAGAACATCCTCAATTCTCACCTACCGTAAGAGCATTTATCCCTCCCACAGAGCGCAGTTTAGCACCCAGTGCCCTAGCACTCCCAGTGGCCTTTCCCATGGCACATCCCACCCATCACTAGCCGGGTTTCCCAGAGGGAGCCTTCTTGGAATTCTCCTCCAGGCTGTCATCACAGCCATGACTGGGTTCCTTTCCCCAGAATTTAATCTTGCAATAAGATCGAGATTCTTGTTCCAAAGTTTATCCCAAAGATTCATTGTGTCAGAAACTGAGAAGGATAGACTAACCAGATGGAGTCTAGCAAACTGGGGCTCATTCCTCGAAAAAAGGGAAGGCTGAAGAGTCAAAGTTATGGAGGTCTTTAAGGTTATGAAAGGGCTCAATGCAGGAAAGATATTTCTAATTGGAGGACAGTTCAAAGCTGGGCTGGCGTTTCTGCAATAAATTCCAGCATCTGGAAATCTGAAATATAAATAGAATACACTGGAGAAACTCAGCAGGTCCGGCAGCATCACTGGAGAGAGAAACTGTCACAGGGATTGATGTTGACATTTAGATTAGATTACCTACAGTGTAGAAACAGGCCCTTCGGCCCAACAAGTCCACACCGCCGCGCAACCCACCCATACCACTACACCTACCCCTTCACCTAACACTACGGGCAATTTAGCATGGCCAATTCACCTGACCTGCACATCTTTGGACTGTGGGAGGAAATCTGAGCACCCAGAGGAAACCCACGCAGACGCGGGGAGAATGTGCAAACTCCACACAGTCAGTCGTCTGAGGCAGGAATTGAACCCGGGTCTCTGGCGCTGTGAAACAGCAGTGCTAACCACTGTGCCACTGTGGCGACATGTTGAAAGGGAAGCTGAGAACCACCTGAAGAACAAAGGAGTAAGGGAGTGGGCTAAAGAGGGGAGGGAAATGGGTCAAATGGATCATAAAACAGACTCTTTGCGCTGGGTGGTCTGGTTTGATGTTGTACACTCTGCATAATTCTGAACACCCCATGCAGTCACACTGATTTCTTATTTTACAAACTAGGAGAATGAGCTGAATCAGACACAGACCCAAGGCTCACCTTGACTAAAACAATTTGCTCTGATTTCCATTCAGGTCTTCGGAAGAAAAAAAGCTTTAAAAAGCTTTCTGACCAGGGGCTCAAGTGATCTGGGAGGTTTTTTGCAGTGATTGTAACATGGTCAGCCAGTGGGACTTCATAAAATCTGAGTTCCCTGACTGGGACTATTAACCTGGTCCAATTGGGGAGTCTTGGCTGACAGATATGAACAGAGTGTCAAGGGTTCTGTTCACATGGAGAGCTGGCTCTGTGGAGGCCTGACCATTGTCAAGTACAATGTATGTGTAAATAAAGGGTGACCTGGTGACAGGATACCAGCTCGTTGGAGTTATCTCAATGACGAAATCCAGCATCACTTCCTGTGTGTTAGCACAGCCTTTGGCTGCCTGAGGAAAAGAGTGTTCAAGGATAACAGCATCGGATCTGACACTAAGCTCATGGTTTGCAGACCTGTGATGGAGGACCAGTTCAACCACAGAACACACCAGATGGCCTGCTTCTCCAAAGACTGCAATTTCCCTCCCACGTGGTTGACAATGCCATCCAGCGCATCTCCTCCACTTCCCGCATCTCCATCCACGAACACCTCCCCTCCAACTGCAACTAGGACAGAACTCCCTGGTCCTCACCTTCCAACCCACCAACCTCTGCATACATCGCATCATCCTTCACCATTTCCGCCACCTACAAACAAATCCCACCACCAGAGATACACTTCCCTCCCCACCAGCTGCATTCCTTAAAGACCATTCCCTCCATAAATCTCTTGTCAGGTGCACGCCCCCCACCAGCCCACCCTATCCACTCTCTCCTCCTGGCCGACTTATCACCATTGCCCCCACCTCCATCTACCTATCACAGTTCCCCCCAGCCTCAAATCCCTCCCATTTATGTCACTACCCCTGAGACTCACAAGCCTCATTCCTGATGAAGGGCTCTTGCCCGAAACATTGATTCACCTGCTTCTTGGATTCTGCCTGACCTGCTGTGCTTTTCCAGCATCACGCTCTCGACTGAGAGCTATGATGGTTCCCACCCTCATGTATGGCCCTGGAAGGTAGACTGTCTACAGTAGACACCTCAGGCACTGGAGCAGTCCCAGCAATGCTGCCTGCTCAAGATCCAGCCAATCCTCTGGGAAGGCAGGCGCACCAACACCAACGCCCTTGACCAGGCCCACATCCCCAGCATTGAGGCACTGACCAACCTTGATGGACTGAGCACGTCATCCCCATGACCGACATGAGACTCCCCAAGCAAGACTCCCCGAGACTCTCCTCCCAGCTCCGAAACAACATGCGAGCCCCAGGTGGACAGAGGAAGTGCCTCAGGGATACCCTCAAGGTCTCACAAGGGAAGTGCAGCATTCCCACCGACACCAGGGAATCACTGGCCTGAGACCATCCAAAGTGGGAGCATCCGGGAAGGTGCCGAGTTCCTAGAGACTTCCTGTTGGGAAAAATGGAAGCCAGGAGAAAAGCAGCACCAACACCCCGCCCACCCTTTCACATAACGACCACCTGGCCCAAGTGTAACAGAGGCTGGGGTAGCGACACATTGTTCTGTAAGGCCGTCTACAGACTCACCCTGAGAGTGAAAGAGAGTTATTCTTGTCTGTGGGGGACTGCCGATTTAAAAAATTGAATGGTGGCACAGAGGAAATGAGAGAAAGAAATACCCTTGAGTTAGGGTACGCATTTGTGGACACCCTCCCAGCCACCAATGATAATATCAGACTGTGGACCGAGAAAGATCCGGTCCTGGCAAAACTAAATCAGCTGGTGGTGATCGGGGAATCCAAAG
This sequence comes from Chiloscyllium punctatum, assembly GCF_047496795.1. Classification (NCBI taxonomy): domain Eukaryota; kingdom Metazoa; phylum Chordata; class Chondrichthyes; order Orectolobiformes; family Hemiscylliidae; genus Chiloscyllium; species Chiloscyllium punctatum. Next base: position 59,548,646 of record NC_092783.1, read on the forward strand.
GGCCATCACAACCAGAATTGAAACCTTTCTGGACCCAGAGAGACCAGATCATGTTAGAGGACAGCATACTATTATGGGGAGCAAAAGAGATTGTCCTGAGGAAAGGTCACTGCCAGATATTGGCTGAACACCACCAGCATCATCCATGCATGTCCAAAATGAAGATGTTGGGAAGAAGTTAGATGGCATAGCCCCATTGGGAATGGCCGGGTAAACTCTGGACTTGGTTACAAATTGCTTTTCCCGGTCCTTTAATGCTCTTAATTATTGTGGACACCTACTGGGAATCACTGGGCATACATAGAGGCCATTTGTCAAACACAGGAACAATGGTAGAAAAACAGTTCGCATCATTAGCAGCACACAGACCTCTGGACGTGTTGGTCACAGATAATGGGCAATCATTTATCAGTTTGAGTATATCCTAAAGTTGAATAGCATTTGATATATACAGGCAGCTCCATACCATCCATATCCAATAGCCTGGTAGAAAGAGCAGTCCCAACTTTGAAGGCCGGCTTAAAGAAACAGCCTACAGCTTCACTAGATATGGAACTGTCCCAGCTCCTAAATGACCATTCCTCATGCACCTCCAGCAGAGTTGCTAATGGGAGGAGATTCCACACTAGGTTATATCTGATCCTGGGTTGGAGGGGGAAACATGATCAGGAGCACCAATGCCGACAGAAGACTCCGCTCTGCGAGAGAGAAACAGTTTACTTCAGAGGACGAAGTTTGGTACCGAAACCATGGACATGGCGCTGCATTGGTAAGAGACGTGGCCAACACCAGGTCAACTCCTGTGACATATAAATTTTGGGGAGGTGAGGCACTCCTGAATATATAACTGGACCACATGAAAACTCAGAACAGACGGAAAGGCTGTCAGAACCCATTGGTTCTCCCTCTCCATCTAGTGTTGAAGAAACCTTGGAATCTGAGATGGACACAGTGGATATCTCAGTCTCAGTGTCTTCACCACCTGAAGAAGAGAGTGAATTTTCTCCGAGACACTCTGGGTCCAAGAGGCGGACTACAATCCATTACACGCCGCCTATATCCAAGGATGAATCAAAGGAACCAGGTCCAACTTGAATACATCTCAGGAGAGGCTACAAGGAAAAGAACATTGCAGTTGCACTCACCTCTACCTCTGTCCATGGATTAAGGAGGGCAGGATGTAACAAGGTCAGTCAGGCGAACCTCATCGATTATGAGTTCCCCAATTGGGCCTATTAACCTGGCTGATAAAACCATGAGGGGCATGGACTGGGGAAATAGCCAAGGTCCTCTCCCCAGGGTGGGGGAGTCCAAAACTAGAGGGCATTGGTTTAAAGTGAGAGGGGCAAGATTTAAAAGGGACCTCGGGATAACTTTATCACGCAGAAGGTGGTGCGTGTATGGAATGAGCTGCCAGAGGAAGTGGTGGAGGCTGGTACAAATACAACATTTAAAAGCCATAGGAAGAGTTTGGAGGGATATGGGCCAAGTGCTGGCCAAAAGGACTAGATTAATTTAGGGTATCTGGTCAGCATAGACAAGTTGGACTGAAGGGTCTGTTTCTGTGCTGTACAGCTCTTTGACCCTATGTCTCAGAGGAAGCCAGACCAGTGTCAAGTACTATGCACATGTAAATAAAGGGTGACTTAGTGATGTGAAACCGGCCTCCATGGAGTTATTTCAAGTTTCACTGAATCCTTTCAGACCCACACCCATCTGTCACACTTATCAACAGAAACCTAACATCAACATCTGGTTAAAAGACAATGTCTTTGTTGATAGGCCGTACAATAACTAACTGTAATGTCAAGAACATTTCATACCTTTTCATTATTACTTTTTGTGAAGCAGAGAGCAATTTGAAAAGCAGTACAAATCACTTGTCTTTATGAGGCATAGTTACTGCTTCCCTAATGAGATGTAGCAGATTGTGGATGCTGAGGCATTTGTAGCACTGTCATTTTTATTCCAGCAATTAATATAGAATTGCTTTTTGTCTTATCTTCATTAAAACAACTACCTTCAAACCATGCTCTTCAACCATGCGTTCATTCAATTCCCAATGCTTTGTCTAAATTGTTGCTTATTGTCTGTTATCGTCCCTATTATTTCATAGGCTCTGTCTGAGCTCTCAGATGAACACAAAAGAGCCCATGGCACTCTCTAGGAGACTTATTCCGGGTGTCCAGGCTAATATCTATCCATCAATAGAATTAGAAAGCACATTATCTGGTCATTATTGTAGAACAATAAGAAGATGTGTGTTAATGACATAGAGTCATACTGCACGGAAACAGGCCCTTTGGCCCAACCCGTCCATGCTGACCAGATATCCGAAATTATGCTCATCCCATTTGCCAGCATTTGGCCCATATTCCTCTAAACTTTTCCAATCCATGTGTGAAATGTCTTTTAAGCATTGCAGTTGTACTCACCTCTACCTCTTCCTCAGGCAGTTCATTCCACACACGCACTACCCTCTGGGTGAGGAGGTTGTCCCTTTGATCACTTCTAACTCTTTCCCCTCTCAACGTAAACCTGTGTCCTTTAGTTTTGGACACCCCTACCCTGGGGAAAAAGACCTTGGCTGTTCACCTTATCCATCCCTCAAGATTTTATAAATGCCTATAAGGCCACGTCTCAGCCTTTTACGCTCCAGATAAGAAGCCCCAGCCTATCCAGCCTCTCCTTATAATTCAAACTTTCCAGTCTTGGTAACATCCTTGTAAACCCTTCCAGTTTTGCACTCCTTTCAGTTTAGTAGCATCCTTCCTTTAGCAGGGGGAGCAGAATTGTATGCAGTATTCGAAATGTGGCCTTACCAATGTCTTGTGGAGCTGTATCATGATGTCTCAAGTCCGATAATCAATACTCTGGTTGATGAAGGAAAGCGTGCCAAATGCTTCCTTCCTGTCTACCTGTGACGCCACTTTCAAGGAACTATGTACCAGCACCATTCGGTCTCTCTGTTCAACAACACTCTGCAGGGCCGAACCATTGACTGTGTAAGTCCTGCCCTTGTTTTGCCTTCCCAAACCACAACACCTCGCATTTATCTAAATTAAACTCTATTAGCCATTTCTCAGCCCACTGGCCCAGTTGATCAAGATCCCATTGTACTCTTGGATAAACTTTGTCACTTCCACTATACTGCCAATTTTGGTGTCTTCTCCGAAACTTATTAACCATGCCTCATTGAAGTTGTTGATATAAATGACAAACAGTAGTGGTTTCAGCATCAATCCTTGCAGCACATCACTGGTCACCTGCCTCCAGCCTGAACAACAACTCTCTACCTTTACCCTCTGGTTCTGACTGTCAAGCCAATTTTGTATCCAAGTGGCTAGCTCTCCCTGGATCTCATGTGAGTTAACCTTACTAAGCAATCTACCACGTGGAACCTTGTTGAAGGCCTTATTAAAATCCATGTCAACAACATCTACTGAACATAGAACATAGAACAAAGAATGTTACAGTGCAGTACAGGTCTTTCACCCCTTGATCTTGCACCAACCTGTGAAAATAATCTGATGCCCATCTAACCTACACCATTCCATTATTATCCATATATATGTCCAATGCCCATTTAAGTGCCCTTAATGTTGGTGAGTCTACTACTGTTGCAGGCAGGCTGTTCCACACCCCTACTACTCTCTGAGTGAAGAAACTACCCCAATATCTGTCCTAAATCTATCACCCCTCAATTTAAAGCTATGTCCCCTCGTGTTAGCCTCCACCATCCGAGGAAAGAGGCTCTCACTGTCCACACTATCTAACCCTCTAATTATCTTATACATCTTGATTAAATCACATCTCAACCTTCTTCTGTCCAATAAAAACAGCCTCAGTTCTCCTCCATACCAGGCAACATCCTAGTAAATCTCCTCTGAACCCTTTCCAAAGCTTCCACATCCTTCCAATAATGCGGTGACCAGTACTGTACACAATACTGCAGGTGTAGCCTCACTAGTGTCTTGTACAGCTGAAGCATGACCTTGTGGCTGTGAAACTCAATCTCCCTACCAATAAATACCAACACACCACATGCCTTCTTAACAACCCTATCAACCTGGGTGGCAACTTTCAGGGATTTATGCACCTGGACATCGAGATCTCTCTGTTCACCTACACTGCCAAGAATTTTACCATTAGCCCCATACTCTGCATTTCTGTTGTGTCTTCAGAAGTGAACTACCTCACACTTTTCCACATTAAACTCCATTTGCCACTTCTCAGCCCAGCTCTGCATCTTATCTATGTCACTCTGTAACCCACAACATCCTTAGGCATTATCCACAACTCTGCCTACCTTATTGTCATCTGCAAATTTATTAACCCATCCTTCTACACCCACATCCAGATCATTTATAAAAATGACCAACAGCAGTGCCTCCAAAACAGATCCTTGCAGCACACCACTGGTAACTGAGCTCCAGGATGAACATTTCCCACCGACCACCACCCTCTGTCTTCTTTCAGCTAGCCAATTTCTGATCCAAACTGTTAAATCACCTTCAATTCCAAAATTCCATATTTTGTGCATTAGCTGTCCATGTGGAACCTTATCAAACACCTTACTGATGTCCATATACACCACATCAATCACTTTACCTTCATTCACTTGTTTTGTCACCTTCTCAAAGAACTCAATAAAGTTTGTGAGGCACGACCTACCCTTCTCAAAACAGTGTTAACTATCCCTAATTAAATTATTCCTTTCCAGATGATTATAAATCCTATCTCTTATAACGTTTTCCAACACCTTACCCACAACCGAAGTAAGGCTCACTGGCCTATAATTACCAGGGTTGTCCTGACTTCCCTCCTTAAACAAGGGAACAACATTTGCTATCCTCCAGTCTTCTGGCACTGCTCCTATCGACAATGATGATATGAAGATCAAAGCCAAAAGCTCTGCAATCTCCTCCCTGGTATCCCAGAGAATCCGACAATAAATCCCATCTGGCCCAGTGGTCTTAACTTATTTTCAGATCTTCCAAACTTGCTAAAACCTCCTCTTTGTGAACCTCAATGCCCTCAAATCTTGTAGACTGTATCTCCGCATTCTCACTAACATTGCCTTTTTCCAATGTGAACACTGATGAAAAGTATTCATTAAGCATTTCCCCTATGTCCTCAGGTTCCACACACAACCTTCCACTACTATCTTTGATTCGCCCTAACCTTACTCTAGCATTAGCGTTTTCCTTGATCCTATCCACCAACTTCTCCTGGCTCTTCTTAGCTCTCTCTTTTGATCTTTTCTGGCTAACTTATAACTCTCAATCCCCTAACTGAGACTTCATGCCTCATCCTCACATAAGCCTTCTTCTTCCTCTTGACAAGAGCTTCAATTTCTTTAGTAAACCATGACTCCCTCTCTCAATAACTACATCCCCGTCTGATAGGTATATATTTGTCAAGAACCTGCAATAGCTGTTCTTTGAATGAACTCCACATTTCAAGTGTGTCCATCCCCTGCAGTTTCCTTCCCCATTCTATTCTCCTGGCATTGAAGTACACACATTTCAAACCAAGATCCTGATTGCCGGTGCACTCTCGCGACCTTGTAAACCTATCCCTCACCTCACTACCCTCAACCTCCTGCACACTGGAGTTACAGTTCAGGTTTCCATCCCCCTGCTGAAATCCCCCTCCTCCCCAAAGAGCATTAGCAAAATTTCCCCTCAGGATGTTGGTACCCCTCTGGTTCAGGTGATGACCATCCTGCTTATAGAGGTGCCACCTTCCCCAGAAAGAGCTCCAATTATCCACGAATCCAAAACATTAGCCACCCTCCAGTCTTCTGATAGCTCACCCGTGGCTGTTAATGATACAAATATCTCTGTTATTGACCCCACAATTTCTTCCCTAACTTCACACAGTGTCCTGGGATACAATTGATCAGGTCCCAGGGATTTATCTACCTTCATGTGTTTTAAGATCTCCACCACCTCATCTTCTGTAAAGGCATCACTATTTATTTCCCTGAGTTTCTAGTTTCCATGTCTTTCTCCACAATAAATACTGATGGGAAATGCTCTTTTAGAATCTCATCCATCTTCTATAACTCCATACGTAAATGACCTTGTTGATCATTAAGGCCACCTATTCTCCCCTAGTTACTCTTTTGCTCCTAATATACTTGTAGATTCTCTTTGGATTCTCCTTTACCTTATGTGCTAAAGCTATCTCATGTTTCCTTTTGGCTCTCCTGATTTTCCTTTTATGTGAAGTCTCTTATCACCAATACATAATGATGTATAAGGTGATTATTTACTGACATCTGGATGGGCACATGAATAGGAAGGGTTTAGAGAGATATGGTCCAAATGCTGGCAAATGGGACTAGATTAATTTTAGAATATCTGATTGGCATGGACAAGTTGCTCTCAAGACTCTAAGATGGAATAATCTATACTGGGAAGTTAAATTACAGAGAGCACTATAATGTATAAGAAGTTTGGTGAAACGCCCAAGAGTCACTCTTAGATAAGGCAGAATCCAAAATGTAGCATAATAAGAATGGAAACTCACATAGATAGGTTTAGTATAGATAGGCCAGTGCAGACTTGATGGGCTAAAGGGCCTTTTTTGTTCTATATGACTCGATGATTCTTTGGTCTAAGGAAGCAGTCTCTGTGCAGCACTGGGATAAAAATACCTAACTCTAAACCTCATGGTGGCTTAACCCATGAGGATAATTAAGCTGGGGGTTGGATCACTGAGGGTAGATAAAGCCATTGTATATTTTTATCCTTCATGAGAGGTGGACATGGTTAGAAAGCTCATCATTTGTTTCCCTTCTCTAATTGCTTGATGATGTTAGAGGGTAGTTAAGAGTCATTACTGTCAAGTCTGGAGTACCTACCAGAGTAGGCCAGATAAGGATGGCAGATTTCTTCCCTAATTTATATTTTTGTACCAGATAGATTTTTTATGACAAACAACAATGGCTACATAGTCATCATTAGACTTTTAATTCCAGATTTCTTTAAACATTCAGATTCTATCACCAGCTTTCAACTCTTCTAAACAGTATGTGTTTTAATAAACATTGATTCCCTCCCCCACTGACACTCAGTAACAGCAGTGTCTACTATCTACAAGTTGCACTGAAGAAATTCACCAAAGATCCTCAGTCAGTGCCTTCCAAACCCACAACCACTTCCATCTGGAAGGACAAGGGCAGCAGATACATGGGAACAAGTTCTCCTCCAAGCCACTCATTAGCCTGACTTGAAAATATATCGCTGTTCTTTAAGTGTCACTAGGTCAAATTCTGGAATTCTCTCCCTAATGGGTCAGCCCACAGCAGGTGGACTGCAATGGTACAAGAAGGCAGTTCACCACCCCTTCTCAGGACAACTAGGGATGGGCAATAAAGGCTGGCCCAGCCAGTAACGCCCACATCCCACAAATGAATAAAAACATTTGGTATAATGTCTCCTCACGCTAATATAACTGTAATAATATAATTTTAAATTAATAATGACTTGGTGCCATTTGTCTATGAATGATGTTTTAAATTCAACCAAGTCTTAATGGACAGCACTAAAACAGGTCTAAAAAGAAATACTCATTTTATAATTTGGAGGGAGGTCATAACGACTGAATAAACTTCCCATTTGACTGGCTTATAAAATCATGAAGGGCATGGATAGGGTGAATAGTCAAGGTCTTTTCCCCTGGAGTGCAGGTCTCCAAAACTAGAGAGCATAGGTTTAAGGTGAGAGGGGAAACATTTAAAAGGGACCGACGGGACAACATTTTCATGTGGGCATGGTGAGATCACATGCAGAGTACAGCATGAAGTTTGGTCTCCTTGTCTCACAACTGATATAGTTGCCATAGAGGATGTGTAGTGGAGGCTCATTAAGTTGATACCAGGAATGACAAGACTATCCCATGTGGAAATATTGGTTTGACTGGGCCTGTATTCACTAAAGCTTGGAAGGATGAAAGGGTCCAACTGAAAAGTATAAAATTCTAAGGCAGGGAAGATGTTTTCCCTGGTAGGGGAGTCTAGTACCAGGGGACACTGTCTCAGCATATGAGGTACACCATTGAGGACTGAGATGAGGAAACATTTCTTCATTCAAAAGGTAGAGAAACTGTGGTATTCTATACCACAGAAAGCTGTGGAGACCAAATCACTGAATATATTCAAGAAACAGATAGACCATTTTTAGTTATTGAAGGCATCAAGACATAAGGAGAGAAAACAGGAAAATGTCATAGAAATAGAGGATTGGCCATAAGCATATTGAATGGAAGGAGAAAGTTCGAGGGGCTGAATGGCCTACATCTTCTCCCAGTTTCTATGTTTCTATGTTGATGTGGTCTCAGTGCACAGAGTTCTGTTCTGTCATTAAACATGAAGATATATTCTTTACCTGAAGAAGTTCAAGCTTTTCCTCAACTTGAATTTCAATGTTCTATCACAATGCTTTCAATGTGAATGCTGTGTTCTGCATTTATTGTCACAGTGCTGTTTACTGTGTTGTGTTCCTCTCGGGATAGAGTTACTTGTCTCAAGCTCAAAACGGAAACAGACAAACCTTTTCATTGTTTCCTCATGCTTCGGTTCTCTGGCAGGAGGCATCACAAGAGAAGTGAAGGATTTAGAAGATGCTTCTTCTGCTGAGATGGTCCCTTGGGATTGAGGATGACATCCCTCCACTCTGGAGTATTGGGTCCTGAAGTGTCAGATGTGATGATGCTGTCACTTTAAATGGTTGTAAGGCAGAGGGGACGAACTGACCTGTGTAAACAACTTGTGAGGCCTTGTTTTTTTTATTAACAGTCTGATTGAGTGTGGCCAGCTCTCACAGATCAGTATATGGGGGTTTGTGTTTTTTTGGGGAACATCTGAAGCCTTTGGGATCTCAAAAGATTTGGAAGCTTCAGCGAATGTCTCTTAGCTGCTACTCTCTCTGAATTCTGGCTTGATGTTTTTCCCTCCTGCATTGGAGAACTGCATGTGAGAATCTGTGTCTGAAGTTGTCTTTTTGCCAAGGAGCGTGTTAATGGGATATTACTATGATGTAACAGTTAATTAGTAATAGTTACTGAATGTATTGTTCAGTTTTCCAATAGTTATTTTATTCTAAATTCCTCTTTCTTTGTTTGTATTTTAACTGTAGTGTTTGGCTCAACACCAAGTAGTTTGCCCAGTCGCATCGCATCGGGAACACAGCATTTCACATCTACCTTTAAAATAAGAATACGTTAGAGTATAGGCTACCTTCTTAAAATGTTTTGAGGGGGTCTGGTCTGGTCCTTAGCACTGAGCAGTCTGATGCTGGAATCCTACAGCATGTCTTGCATGGGAGAGATGGCATTTGGAGGATAGGATGCTCAGATCTTTGCAACTCCTTCCAATGTTTGTATCTGGCCTCCATCTGGGCCTGTCAGAGATTCTTGAAATGATTGATCCCTTCGTCAATGCTTCTTCTCTTTGGGCAGTCTTGGGCTAGCAACTCCTGTCAGTCGTTGGGGATATTGCATTTTCTTTTCAGGGGAGATTCAGTGACATCCTTGAAGCATTTCCTTCCTGGCTACTGTTTGTCATGACAAGTCACACTTTTTTTCTTGAGAATCTTTTGTCTGGTAGGTAAATGACCTGGTAAAAACAATGACTGCTGGAAACCAGATTCTGGATTAGTGGTGCTGGAAGAGCACAGCAGTTCAGGCAGCATCCAAGGAGCTTTGAAATCGACGTTTCGGGCAAAAGCCCTTCATCAGGAATAAACCCTGGCCAGCCCAATTATAACCAGTGCCTCAACAATGGAGATGGTGGCCTGGGAAAGGACACTGCCATTAGAGTGGCTATCCTGACAATAGATCAATGGGAATTTGCAGAGCCAAAGAAGGTCAGAGTGAGACAAAAGGGTCTTTGAAGCTTTGCACAAAGTGCTTTGAGGCATGTGTTATAAGAGACAACTTGAAGAAAAGAAGAATATGAAAGGATTTGGAGAAAGAGAAAGGAGATGGATGACTCCAAGGGAACAGCTGAGGAAACTTGAGGTCATCAATGTAAGAAATCTACTGAGGAAGTTAGAAGAACTTATTTTTAACTCTGGGTTAGTGGAGAATGGGAAAGTCACGATCACAGGGAAGAGTTGAAACAAATATACGCACACAGTTAAGGGTCAAGAGTGTGGTGCTGGAAAACCCGTCAGATGCTGCCTGACCTGCTGTGCTTTTCCAGTGCCACACTCTCAACTCTGATCTCCAGCATGTGCAGTCCGTACTTTCTCCACATACAGTTAATGGGAGGCTAGACTAATGTAAGGGATAAGACAACAGAGGATCAGAATGATAGATTTAGAAGAAGAAAGTTGGAAGGTGTTTCAAGAGGAGTATGATCATTATTATTGTCATAAGCACCGCATCAACCTTACTGGATAATGGGCCAGGTTCAAGGGGCTGAATGGCATACACCTACTCTTCAGTCTGATGCTCCAGTTCCTATTGACTTCTTCAACCTTGGCTTGTTTTATGCCACATAATCCAATCTAATTCTAAATAATTCCATGTGGATGGCAGAGGAGCCTATGGGCCAAGTTCCTACCTTCAGGACTGTGCTGTCACTTGTATTTCTCCGAAGCTTGCAGTATTCCCTTTGTTTATTCTTTCGAGCATTGTGAGGCTTCTCCTTGAACCGCCGCAGTCAATGTGGTGTTAAGTGGGGAGGGATTCTGGATTCAGATCCAGCAGAGGTCCAAGTCAGAATGGTGTGTGACATGGTGATAGATCCATGCATCTGTTTGCCCTTCTCCGTGCAGATGGGAGATAGTGCAGGTTTGGAAGGTGCTGTCAATGAAGGCTTCGATGTGTTTCTGCAGTGCAACCTGTGGATGGTACACACTGCAGCCACAGGGAGGCAAACAATGAGGAGACCGATGTTTAAGAAGGTGCAGTCAATGTGTCCACCATGTTTTGTTGTGGGTGACATCAGGGTTTTTGAATGTTGTTGATTCTCAACCTGAGTGCTCTCCGATGCAATGATTGAAAAATTGTATTTACTCAACCTTCAGTGAATCCATTAGAGAAATATTGAAGAAAAAGGTGTTTCTAGAATTATTTATTGGAATTATTTCCTTCATTTTTATTTAAAGCCTAGAAGATAAATTGGCTGCCATAACATTATTTCGAATTCTGTGGGGTCCATGACACTTGGTTGCCTGATTATTTTTTTGGATTACTGCTGATATAAAAGCTTTAGTTCAGATAAGAAAGGTCAGATACAGTGGTGTATAGTTGGGAAATAAATGATGCTTCTGTTACTTGCCATTTGTCAGAATCAACATTGTTCCAAATCTCATAAGCAATATCAATTAGGGGAAGTACCAGGAAACTGAAGCATAAAACCACAGACTGCATCTGCCCATTAAGCTGTGCAGTCTCCAGGGATCATGCTGCTTTCTCAGCCTTGCCTCAGTCAGGCTGTCTCTGATTTCTGTCCCACACAGGGACTGGAGTGCAAACTCCAGGCTGACACTGCACTGGGGTCCTGAGGGGGCACTGCACACGCAAAGGTGCCATCTCCTGGATGTGTTGGTAAACTGTTGGCAGGCCCCACACCTATTGATAAGATCATTGAGATTCCGTGGCATTACTGGAATAGGAATTGGGAGCCCCTGGCCAATATCTGTCCCTCAGAAATTGACAAAGATCATGACTATTTGGTTATGGTTGTTATAGTATTTACCGGTTATGGTTGTTATGGTTTCTACTGAGGAGAAAGTGAGGACTGCAGATGCTGGAGATCAGAGCTGAAAAAATGTGTTGCTGGAAAAGCGCAGCAGGACAGGCAGCATCCAAGGAGCAGGAGAATCGACGTTTCGGGCATAAGCCCTTCTTCAGCACTCCTGAAGAAGGGCTTATGCCCGAAACGTCGATTCTCCTGCTCCTTGGATGCTGCCTGTCCTGCTGCGCTTTTCCAGTAACACATTTTTCAGCTATGGTTTCTACTGATTATGGTTGTTATTGTAATTACTGGTTAAGGATGGTTATGGTAGCTACTGTCAACTCAGCTGCTGCATTTCTTACATTGCAATGTTGACGACACGTCAAAAGTACTTAATTGCATGGAAAGAGAAACCCTGAAGTTCTGAACGGCTCGATATAAATGTACATTTTTCTTTCTCTTACTTTCTGCTCCAGATATAAAGAAATCATACAGCTATTTCAATGGAGGGAAGTTTAAAACTGGAATTCCTTTGATGGTGCATACTCTTGGACAGCCTCCCTCAGAAAGTTCCTGATTTCTGGAGGGATGACTTTTACACACACTATCTTAGTGCAACTGGCTTCCTGAGAAAGGAGGACTGCAGAGTTTCTCCACTAGGATTTAAGAAGCCAATGAGATCCAAGAAGATTAAAGTCAACCCAGTGTAAACAGGTTTGTATGCCCTACAATGCAAAAATGAAACTTCACCACCTAAAATTGTTACCACTCTATTGGTAGCTACAGCAGGTTTTCAGTCAAACTTACATTTATATAGCACCTTTCATGACTCCAGCTTGCCTTACAGCCAATGAAGTATCATATGAAGTGTTGTCACTGTTACATGCCTGCAGGATGATCCCAAAAGTGCTTCATTAATGAACAGAAGATTTATTTTGGTGGTGGTTGTTGATGAATTGGCCAGGATACCAAGGGTCCTCCTCTGCTCTTTGTCAAAATAGTGCCAGGAGATCTTTTAGATGCACCTGAGGGAAAAGACTGGAGCTCATCACCTCCCAGTAATGCAGCACTCCCTCAGCACTGCAGGAGAATGGTCAGGCTTGGTTTGGTGCACTGTGTTTGATCACACAGTCCACTAATTCAGGGATGGGAATGTTACCGAATTGAATACAGCAGTTGGGACATCAGCTAGCGTGTTATGGAGTGCAATGTATGGTTAGAACACGGAAGGAAGCCATTTAGCCCATCTTGTCTCTCCTAGCTCCTCACGAAAGCAGCTCAGCATGTCCCATCCCTCTGCCTTTTACCCCAGCCCCATACAAAGCTAGTCTCTTCAGGTAATTACCCAATTTCAATATGAAAGTCAGGATTGAATCTGGTCCCCACATTCAAGGAAAACGAGTGACTTTTGATGATTCTCTTCTGCCTAAAGGGAGGATTTAATGGAGTAAGTAGGAGGAACAGCTTCCATCAGAGGAGGGTTGCAAACCAGGGAATGTGAATTCAAAATAAAAAAGTGAGGAGGTGAATTCAAGATAAAAAAGTGTGCTCTGTGCTAAATGAGTCTGTACCATCCACAAGATGTGCTGCTTTAAATCACCAAAGGACCTTTGACAGCTGTTTTGGGGAAGCAATGGCCTCGTGGTATTATTGCTGAACTGTTAATCCAGCGACTCAGGTAATGGATCTGGGGACCTGGATTCGAGCCCAGCCACGGCGAACGGTGGAATTTGAACTTAGTAAAAAAACTCTGGAATTAAGAGTCTAATGGCGACCATGCATCTATTGTTAATTGGCAGGAAAGACCCATTTGGTTCACTAATGTCCTTTAGGAAACAGAGTATTTGTAAAAAGGTAGATTAATTAACAGCACAAACAGTTGTACAAGGTACCACGTGATTGTGACTATGGAGAAATGGTTGGGAATAGAACATCCAAGTGCATTCAATCTTTCTGAGGGGCAGGACAAACGGACAGGGAGGTGGGGCTGTGTTGTTAGTGAAAGAAGGAATCAGTGCAATTGTGAGAAAACATCAACTGGGCTTGTATTTACAGGAGTTTAGAAAAATGAGAGAAGGATCTCGTTGAATCACATAAAGCTCTGACAGTGCTGGACAGACTGGGAGCAGGGAGGATGTTCCCCCACGCTAGGGGAAGGGTGTCCACAACAAGGGGTCACCATATCAGGATACAGGGTAGGCCATTTCAGATTGAGATGAGGAGAAATTTATTCACTCAAGAGGGTGGTGTACCTGTGGAATTCTCCCTAACAGAAAGCTGTGGAGGCCAAGTCACTGAATACATTTTTAAAAATAAATAGATGGATTTCTCGAGGCTAAATGTATCAGGGGGTTTGGGGAGAAGAGCAGGATTATGATGTTGAGATAGAGGATCACCAATGACCATGCTGAATGGGGGAACAGTCTCAATGGGCCAAATGGCCTCCCATATTTTCAAAGTTCAAAGTTTTACTGCTATTCAACAGTAACTTGGAAAAGTGAGTCGGATAAACACTTCAGATGCAAACATTTGTAGGAGATGGAGAAAGAGGATCTGGGAGTGGAACCAACTGAACCACTGTTTCAAAGAGCCAGCATTTGCACAGTTGGCTGAATGGCCTCCTTCTGTGCTCTGTGCTAAATGGCAGCAATTTTCAGAGAGCAAGTGAGAAAAAAAAACATGTAAAGGCGATGTGCTTTGAACGAGATACAGGAAACAGTCATTACCTTTATCTTTATGATTAGAGACTTTGTTGGAAAGCTCAACAGTTACTAAGCCTGGCTACAAGCTTCAGATTGAATCTCACTGCACCAGATGGCTTGAGGCATGCGTGTTCCTCAGGTTTCATTGTCCAGATGGTCAAAGACATGCGTGTTTCACAAGTTTTATTGGTAGCCTTCTGTTGGGATAATATATGAGTTGTGCCAAGATGTCTGTGAGATGGCAGCTAGAGCAATGTGTCCTCGCTTATCAAATTACACTCATTTGAGCTGAATAGCTCTATTCGAGAAAAAGAAGGGGTTTTATTTTGTTTCCACCCTCTCTCCCTTATTTATTCTCGGGATGCAGATGTCGCTGGCAAAACCAACTTTTTGTGCTTATCTCCATTATCTTTTGGATCTTGGAAAAAGGTTTTCCTCTAAAGTCCCAGCACTCAGTGCAGTGAGGGCACCACATTCACCCTCCAGTCCTCTCACACATCCCCTCTTAACCTTCTAAACTCCTGTGGATGCGAGCTTAGTTTGCCAACCTTTCCTTACAAAACATTGCACACATTTCAGGTATTGATCTACCAAACCTTGTTTGAACTGTTCCCATCATTATTGCACCCTTCCTAAAATAAGGAGATCCGATACTGGACCCTGTAGTTCAAGAATGGCCTTACCAGTGTCTGTATGACTGAAATATAACCTCCCTATTTTTGTATCCTAATGCCCTTGGAATAAAAAAACAACATTCTATTAGTTTTCCTTAACACTTGCTTTTCTTGCATGATAACTTTTGTCATTCATGCAGAAGGACACCCAGATCCCTTTGTATCTCAGAGCTCTGCAATAACATGCTTCTTTCTTAGTCTTGCTGCAGTAGTTTAATTTGGGGTAGCACGGTGGCTCAGTGGCCTAGCACTGTTGCTTCACAGCACCAGGGATCAGGTTCAATTCTACCTTCAGGTGACTGTCTGTGTGGAGTTTGCCTGTTCTCCCTGTGGGTTTCCTCCCACAGTACAACAGTGTGCTGGTTGGGTGAATTGGCCAAGGGAAATGCAGGGTTATGGGCTGGTAGGTCTGGGTGGGATGTTCTGAGGATCAGTGTAGACTTGATGGGCTGAATGGCCTGCTTCCACACTGTAGAGATTCTACAAATGGATGAGTTCACATTTTCCCATTATACTCACTTGCCAGATCGCTGCCTACACACTTAATCTATTCATATCCTTTTGCAATTATTTTTGTCATGTAAATTAAAGTGGCCTACATCCCACTCATGTGAAAACTTGTATTTCTTGACCTGTTTCATCTTCCAACCAACATTCACCCTCCTCCTGTGTACAGTTATGTCTGCCAATAGCTTTTCAGCTCCATTCGCCAAATTAATATTTCAATTGAATCCAGTTTAACTGCCCTCAGGACTAGCCAGCCATCAGACTTAAGACAAAATCAAACTAACCATAACATCACCTTCATGTTTTTATAAATCCTCAGAAAAAGCAAAGTTTTAGATCTATCAGGCCTTGTAGTTTCAACCAGAACTCCAGCAGCTCTTATTACAGCGATGTTAGTCATCCTCTGAATAATGAGAAACCTACAACTGTTCACCTCAACTTGTTCGCCTGTGCTTCTAAATCTTCAAAAATCCATCAAGTCCTCTCTTCCATCCCCATCGCATCCTGACTGTGTTGTTACCAACATGCATCACCGCATCCTAGTCGAGTTTATTTTTCTGGAAAAAAGCCTGCAAATTTCTTTTGTTTTGCCTGACTTTGTCTTCCTTTGCATCGAAAACCGAAGTCTTGTGCCTCCTAAATATTCTGTCTTCTCTCAGTAAGGTTTCAATCTCAATGGATCTCCACAGCATGGACTTTGACCTTTCCATTTACATTCTCAATATGAAAAATCTTGTTCATTAGTAGTCGGAAAAGTTGAGATGAAACCTTTTTTTAAATTCGCTGTTGCAATATGAATATATTTATCCTGCAATGTTTCTATATTAGAAACTTCTATTTTTATGCCTTTGTCCTATCCATAAATGTCATTGCTAATTACTACATCAAGGAGGCCTCTTTGTCTTGTCTCAACTGGCGTTCACGTTAACAGCTCCATCAAGAATAAAGTATGAGAAGAAATAAGTCATTTCTTCAATAGATAAGGCACGCACTGACAGGATGTCACAGCAAAATCAAAGCAAAATATTGCAGGTGCTAGAAATCTGAAATAAAAACAGAAGGAGCTTGAAGTATTTGGCAGACCCTTTAGTATCTGCAAAACAGAGTTAAGGCTTCTATTCCAATAAAACTCTTCTTCAGAACTGAAGATCAATGGAACTGTATTGGGTTTTATTCTGTTGCAATAGGGCATGATAGGAAGAACAATAGAGTTTGGAAAACATGGGTTTTTTTTCCTTTGTTTCTTCACTAAAATGATTACTACTCCCTTTGCCTTTTGATCTAGGATATCTTTGTTACTTAATCTCTTCCGCCTTCTATCCTCTCCAAATCTTTCATCTTTTATTTTAAGTTCAAAGTAATGAGAATACTGGGGATCTGAAACTAATAAAAAACAAATTGTGCTGGACAAACTCATCAGATATGTGGATTGAGAAATGGAGTAATCTACCACGTCTAGCAGGGGACCACAATCAAACTCCGCTCCCCTTGCCTGCATTCCACTGGGATCATTCCCTCAATGAAACGCTTATCCATTCTTTCATCAGTCCTAACACCTCCTTCCCATAGCACCTCCCCATGCAAGTACAGAAGGTATAACACTTGTCCTTTTGACTCTCTCCGTCCTCACTGCCCAAGGTCCAAAACTCACCTTCTAAATTAAGCAACATTATTTGAAGTCCATTCAATCTAGTATAGGACATTCGCAGCTCACAATATGGTCTCCTCGACAATGCAGACTGAGTGACTGCCTCATTCTGTCTGCAGAATTGACCCTGGCTTTCCAGTTACTCGTCTTTTCAAATACACCATGTTCTTTTGCTTGCATTTCTGTCCCAAACCTTTGGCTGATGCATGTTTTAGTGAGGAATGACACCTCAATTTTCTAATGAGGCATTTTTCAGGACCAACACTGAGTTCATCAAATTCAGACAATGAATGCTGTCCCCCAATTTGAACACATATTCCCCCACACTCCACATACACACATACACACAGTCTATACACACATGCACACACAAAGAGTCCACACACACAGGCACACATAAAATTAAACACATACACATACACACACAAACGTGCACACAAGCAAAGACACACACACAAACACAGTTTGCATGGGTTTACACTCAGCAGACTTGACCTACTTTCTGCCATTAACACTTATTCTTCATCTATAACTCTCCTCTATCACCATCAGCACCCCCTTTTGCTCTGTGTACTTTGACCATCTGCTGTGCTCGCTCCTCCTCCTCATTTTTCCAACAGCATCAACACTATCAGTTTTCCAGCTTCCCTTCAGTTCTGAAAAGTGATCAGCCTTGAAACAGTAACCCTGTTTCTCTGCATATTCTACATGACCTGTTGAGTTTCTCTAGCACTTACATACCTTCCCGCTTGCTCTTCCTTATTTGAATAGCGTAAAACCCATCACATTGCCATCTGTCTTTATTCTGAAAAAGATGCTTCCAGACCAGCAGTTTATATCTGTTTCTGTTTTCATGATAAGGTTTAACATGCTGGACTAACGGTAGCGTCGTAAATACTGGATTTGGTACAGTGGAACAAAAACAGAAAGTGCTGGAGAAACTCAACAGTCTGGTAGCATCTATAAAGACAGAAAGCAGAGTAAAACGTTTTGAGTTTGGTGACCATTCAGTCTCATCAACTAGAAAAAGTAATTCTGTTTTTCTCTCTCCACGGATGCTGTCAGACTTGCTGAGTTTTTCTAGCAGGTTTTTATTTGAGATTCCAGCATCCGCAGTTCTTTAGTTTATTTTTTTTACCAAAAAGGGTGAGGTGTCTTGAAGATATGATAAAAATTCTTGAGTATATTTTTATTTTGCCAAGATATTATTTTTTTTGGTTACAGACAGCTGTGACTGTGATGCCTTGTTTCTCTGTTACAGCTTCTGTCACCGATGTTCCTGTGACAGCACTGGGATTGTTGGCCTGGATTGTGTCTTCAAGTATCTGAAGGAAAACTTGAACACAAAAACCTCAGATACCCTGTCACACCATCAAGGCTGACAGCAGCCATAGAGTCAGAGTCATGGGGATGTAGAGCACAGAAACAGACCCTTTGGTCCAACTCCTCCATGCTGACCAGACATCCTATATTAATCTAATCCCATTTGCCAGCATTTGGCCCATAACCCTCTAAACCTTTCCTGTTCATATACCCATCTAGATATCTTTTGAATGTTATAATTGTACCAGCCTTCATCACCTCCTCTGGCAGCTTATTCCACCCTTTGCGTGGAAAAGCTACCCCTTAGGTACCTTTTAAATCTTTCCCCTCTCACCTTAAACCTGTGCCCTGTAATTCTGGACTCCACTACCCTGGGGAAAAGACCTTGTCTATTTACCCTATCTATGTCCCTCATGATTTTACAAGGTCACCCCTCAGCCACTGACGCTCCAGGGAAAACAGCCCCAGCCTATTTAGCATCTCCCCTATAGCTCAAACCCTCCAACCCTGGCAACATCCTTTTAAAGCTTTTCCAAGGCACCTCTCAGCTTTATTTAGTTTGTGTGACGTCAAGGTCACTCACAGACAAAGGTAAAATGGGGAGGAATCCTCCTGTTCATTGAAATGTAACATTGGTCAGAATATTAATATTTCTCGCTGTCCTTCTGCCCTTATATAGCAATACAGTGACTTCTTTTTCAAATCAGGCTTGAACTTCAAAAATCCCCTACATCCTCCCTCTACCCCTCCCCTCAATTACAATTCACAGGCTCTCAAAATAGCAAGTGACTTGGCAAGTAAAATTGACTGCAATAATTATTTGTCAATTAATTTTAGGATATTCAAATGCTGCCCATGAATAATGCATCAGACTATTGTAATCTTTGCGCTCCAGATGCTTGGAATGGGAAACACATCATTCCAAAGGCTCATTATGTGCACTGAGCATTATTTGCTTGCCTTTCTGCAGTAATATGAATTCAGCCTCTGTGTTTGTACGTTAGCTGTTCTCAAGCTGAAGGCCAGTCAGTACCAGGAGGATTGTTTGATTTCAACTGAGAATTCAATGTGGTAGCTGACATCAATGTGCATGTCTCCAGCAAATTTGTTCTGCTCGCTGGAAACTAGACCACAGATTCCTCCTTAACCCATGCACTGCTAAATAAATGCCTGTTGCATGCAGTGGCACAGTGAGAGTAACCTTTGCCCCGCTGAATAACAGCAGCACCATACGGTTACACAGTGATCAGCTCTCGTCCTGCTGAGTAAACTTTGCACTGTTACATAATGAGTTGCCTTTACCCAGCCTGTCCATATGGTTTACTGACTGAATGATCATTACCACGCTGAGTAAACAGCCACTCCACCAAGTTAAATAGTGATCAGCCCTAACCCCGTCCAGTAAAACCAACATTGTGTGTTTCCCCCAGTGAGTTATCGGTTACCCCAAATAGTTGCACAGAGTGTAAGCCTTTAGACAGCTGATTGAATGCAGTGAGAAACATTCATTTTCTTGATGCAGTGTAACTACATCGTGACTAATG
The DNA here is from genome assembly GCF_047496795.1 of Chiloscyllium punctatum. Taxonomy (NCBI): domain Eukaryota; kingdom Metazoa; phylum Chordata; class Chondrichthyes; order Orectolobiformes; family Hemiscylliidae; genus Chiloscyllium; species Chiloscyllium punctatum. The sequence goes on from NC_092783.1 coordinate 59,568,739, forward strand.
TCTACATTGCCCCATAAACTGGATATTCACTCGAAAATATTCTGTGAGCAGATATGGGCATATGGATAATAATGGAATGGTGTAGGTTAGATGGGCATCAGAATATTTTTACAGGTCGATGCAACATTGAGGGCCGAAGGGCCTGTACTGCACTGTAACGTTCTATGTTCTATGTTCTCATAGTCAGAAAGCTCATTGAATGCCCTTATTTACAAACAAGCCAATGCATCATGCCTTATCAACTTGTACAGAAGCCCTCAAAGATTTGTGAATGTGCATCACTATCCTTCTCACAATAAAACAGTTTAGAATCTATTGCCTTTCCTCATTATCACTTCCAACGTCCATTGTTTCACGGTTATTTGCTTTAAATTGCAATTGTCACATGTCTCCCATTTTCCTAAGATACTTATCTGATGATGGTTTATTATGTCATAATTTTTGTTGTATCTGCAAATTTGGTAAATGCATGTCGTCTCTTTACCCAAGTCCAGGTCATTTTTAGATAAAGCAAGGAATGGTCCTAATATTGAATCCCTGGCAAACCCCATTGCTTCCCTCTTTCTCAATAGAAAGCAATGCTCACTGTTACTCTACGTATCTAATCTCTTGTGTAATTATGTGCCAAAGTTACCACCATCTATTGTTTTAATCTTTCGTCTCTCTTGTAGTCTCTCAAAGCAAGGAGGATGCTTGCCAGTGAAGCCTTACCATATACTCTTTCATCAATGGGGAAGCTGCAACTGCCACATGGTTATGGCTGACCAGGTCACTCTGCCAACTTTATTACCCACCAGAGACATGCTGGAAGGAGTTACAAGTCCGAGAGTGAGACTTTAATCCAGGGTTTCTAGCTTAGAGACAAGAGGGAGGAGCTGGCCAGAGTTGATTGGCAGGGGATCCTAGCAGGGAAGATAATGGAGCAGCAATGGCAGATGTTTCTGGGGGCAATTTGGAAGGCACAGCAGAAATTCATCCCAAGGAGGAATTAACATTCTAAGGAGAGGGTGAGGTAACCATGGCTGATAGGGGGAGTCAGGGACAGCATAAAAAACGAAGGAATGTGGTGAAGATTAGAGGGAGGCCAATGGATTGGGAAGCCTTTAAAAACCAACAAGAGGATAACTAAAAAGGAAAGCCAAAAAAGAGGGGAGAAGATGAAATATGAGACTAAGCTAGTTAGCGATTTGAACAAAGATTGCAAGAGGGTTTATTTTTAGATATATAAACAGGAAGAGAGGTGAGAATGGATATTGGCCCATTGGATTTGAGGCTGGAGAAGTAATCAGGAACAAAGAAATGGCAGAGAACTGAACAGGTACTTTGTATCAGTATTCACAGTGAGAGACACCAGCAACATATCAGGAGTCAGGGGGTGGGGTGAGTGCAGTAGCCATCACTAAGGATGCTGAAAGGTCTGAAAGTTGATAGACCAGATGGACTATCTCCCACAGTTCTGAAGGAGATTGTTGTGGAGATTGTAAAGGCATTGTTGGTGATCTTTCAGGGCTCACTAGAGTCAGGGAGAGTGCCAGAGGACTGGAAAATGTAACGTCCTCTTTAAGAATGGAGGGAGGCAGAATACAGGGTCTATTATTAAGGATGAGATTGCGGAGTACTTGCAAGTGCATGGTAAAATAGGACTGAGTCAGCACAGCTTTGTCAAAGGGAGGTCTTGCCTGATCAATCTGCTGGAATTCTTTGAGGAGGTATCAAGCAAGTTAGACAAAGGAGAGCCGGTGCAGGTAATCTATTTGGATTTCCAGAAGATCACTGACAAGGTGCTGCACAGGAGGCTGCTAAATAAGATAAGAGCCCATGGTGTGAGGGGCAAGGTACTGGAATGGATAGAGGATTGGCTGAGTGGCGAAAGGCAGGGGTATGGATAAAGGACAATTTTTCAGGATGGCAGCCAGTGACTAGTGGAGTTAATGATCTGGATGAAGGAACTAATGGCAATATTGATAAGTTTGCAGATGACACAAAGATAGGTGGAGGAATAGGAAGTGTTGAGGAAGCAGGGACATTGCAGACGGACGCAGACAGGCAAGGGGAGCAGACAAAGAAGTGTCAGATGGAATACAATGTGAGAAAGTGTGAGGTCATGTACTTTGGTAGGAAGAACAAAAGTGTAGACTATATTCTAAATGAGCAAACACTTCAGAAATCTGCAGCAAAAAAGGACTTGGCAGACCTAGTTCTGGATTCCCTTAAGGTTAACATGCAAGTTGAATTGGCAATTAAGAAGGCAAATGCAATGTTAGCATTTATTTTAAGAAAGCTAGAATACAAGGGCAGGGATGTACTGCTGAGGCTGGATAAGGCTCTGGTCAGATTGCAATTGGAATATTGTGAGCAGTTTCAGGCTCTGTAGGCAAGGAAAGAGGAGGTTCACAAGAATGAGCTGAGAATGAGGAGCTCGTCATATGAAGAGCAGTTGAGGACTCTGCTGTACTTGATGGAGTTCAGCTGATTGAAACATACAGAATATTAAGAAGCCTGAATAGAGTAGACATGGAGAAGGCACTTCCACCAGGAGGAGACATTAGGATCTGAGGGCACAGCCTCAGAGTGAAGGGATGACCCTTTAGGACTGAGTTGAGGAGGAATTTCTCCAGCCAGAGGCTGGTGAATCTGTGGAATTCATTGCCTCAGAAGACTGTGGAGGCCACATCATTGAGTGTGTTCAAGACAGAGACAGATATGTTCTTGATTGGGAAGGGGATCCTGGGTTACATGGAGAAGGCAAGAGAACTAGATACTTGCTTCAAGACTTCCACAGACATAGTCTGTTAATAGGAGAAAGTGAGGACTGCCGATGCTGGAGATCAGAGTCGAGTGTGTAGTGCTGGAAAAGCACAGCAGGTCAGGCAACATCCGACGAGCAGGAGAACTGACATTTCGGGCATGAGCCCATCATCAGGAATCTGATGAAGGACTGATGCCAAAAATGTTGATTCTCCTGCTCTTCAGATGTTGCCTGGCCTGCTGTGCTTTTCCAGCACCACACTCTCAACATAGTATGTTAATACTCTCTTAGCTTGAAGTTCCCTGAATTTACTGTAAAGTCCGGAAGGATGTTATTAATTTACAAGTTCATAATACTTAGAAATAGTAAATATTCATTCTAGTTTTGTGTATGTTTTTCTTTTAGCAGGAAAAGGGAGATCAGCAAATGAAAATACAAAAGGCTTGCAGCAGAAACATATTTGCAATCAAGAGTTAGGAGGTCATGTTACAGCTGATAGGACACTGGTTAGGCCACTTTTGGAATACTACATACAATTCTAATCTCCCTGCTATAGGAAGGATGTTGTGAAACTTGAAAGTGTTCAGAAAAGATTTACAAGTATGGTGCCAGGGTTAGAGGGTTTGAGCTATAAGGAGAGGCTGAACAGGCTGGGGCTGTTTTCCCTGGAGCATCAGAGGCTGACGGGTGTCATAGAGTCATAGAGATGTACAGCATGGAAACAGACCCTTCAGTCCAACCCATCCAATCAGATATCCCAACCCAATCTAGTCCCACCTGCCAGCACCCAGCCCATATCCCTCCAAACCCTTCCTATTCATATACCCATCCAAATGCCTCTTAAATGTTGCAATTGTATCAGTCTCTTCCACTTCCTCTGGCAGCTCAATCCATACACGTACCACCCTCTGTGTGAAGAAGTTGCCGTTAGGTCCCTTTTATATCTTTCCCCTCTCACCCTAAACCTATGCCCTCTAGTTCTGGACTCCCCGACCCCAGGTAAAAGACTTTGCCTTTTTACTCTATCCATGCCCCTCATAATTTTGTAAACCTCTATAAGATTTAGATAAAATTACTTACAGTGTGGAAACAGGCCCTTTGGCCCAACAAGTCCACACCGACCCTCTGAAGAGCAACCCACCCATTTACCCCTTCACCTAACACTACAGGCAATTTAGCATGGCCAATTCACCTAATCTGCACAGTTTTGGACCGTAGGAGGAAACCCACGCAGACACAGGGAGAACGTGAAACTCCACACAAACAGTTAGCCAAGGCAGGAATTGAACCCAGGTCTCTGGCGCTGTGAGGCAACAGTGCTAACCACTGAGCCACTGTGCTGCCCCTCAGTCTCTGACACTCAGGGAAAACAGCCCCAGCCTGTTCAGCCTCTCCCTAAAGCTCAAATCCTCCAGCCCTGGCAACATCCTTGTAAATCTTTTCTGAATCCTTTCAAGCTCCCCGTGGACAGTACAGTGGCACAGTGGTTAGCACTGCTACCTTACAACACCAGAGACCCTGGTTCAATTCCTGAACCAGTTGAGGTTACTATGAAGGGCTTTCCTTCTCAACCTCTCCCCTTTGCTTAAGGTATGGTGACCTTCAGTTTAAACCACTATCTGTCATCTCCCTGTATGAGAGAACAGCCCTATGCTCTGGTAAGACAATGACAAATTTATCTTATCCTAAGTTTTGATTGCTCTCCTATGGAAATACTTATCTAAACTGTCTGCATCATGAAATCCTGACACTGCGTATCTACAGCTTTCCTGTTAAATTTCATTTGCTTGTCGTAAATTCCTTCCCAAATCATTCTTCCGATGTAATATTTTCACCCTTGATTCTTATTTCTCCATTAGAATTAAATTATACAATTAAATATTATGCTCACTGTTATGTGGAAAATTACTTATTACCCAAAATCTACTTTCACCACCCATTCAGTCAGTGAATTACTTATCATTCTGTATTCCTCACCCTCACTCTGCTACTATTTCCAATAATCTCAAGTCAATGTCCTCTACGTATTGACCCTCGATCACTAGAAAAGTTTCCTTTCATTAACCCTAATGTGTCTGTTAAATCTCCCCTTATTTTTCAGCATTCAGGAGAATAGTCCAAGTTTCTCCCCCATCCTGAGGGCATTCTAGTAAATCTCCTTGTCACTCTCTCCCTATGCTTGACTGTCAGCACACACAGAACCCTAGCACTTACAGGCAAAAAGAATATTAATTTTAACATCTGTTTGTTTTTTATGAGGGAGCTCTATGTTGTTTCAGTTAGCTCAGGTGGCTGGATGGCTGGTTTGTAATGTAGAGTGATGCCAAGAATATGTTTACACCTTTTCAACGTTTCTTTTTTCCAATGAGGAAAATACTATGCAGACAGCCAATCCCTTTCTCCATGTCCTTGGCAACACCCTTTCCAATCAAAACCCAAGAACAAGGAACAAAGAGTGGTGTAGCACAGGAACAGGCACTTCAGCCCCTTAAGACAACACTAACAGATGATGCCTTTCTAAACTAAAAAGCTTTTGCCTCTAAGCTGTCCGTATCCCTCTATTCCCTTTCTCTTCATGTATCTGTCAAGATGCCACTTGCTATTGTTATTGTATCTGCTTTCACCACCTCTTCTGGCAGCACATTCCAGGCACTTACCATCCTCTGTGCAAAAATCTTCCCTCTCACATCTACTTTAAACTTACCCCCTTCTACCTTAAACCTATGTCCTCTAATGTTTAGCATTTCTGCCCTGGGATTCCGATTCCGATTATCCGCTCGATCCATGCCTCTCAGGACTTCGTCAACTTCTATCAGGTTGCCCCTCAGCCTTTGACGTTCAAGTGAAAACAAACTAAATTTGCCCAATCTCTCCTCAGAGATGATACCCTCCAAACCAGGCAACATCCTGGTAAACTGTTTCAGTATTCTCTCCAAAGCCTCCACATCCTTCTGATAGTGTGGTGATCAGAACTATACACAATATTTCAAATGCAGCTGAACTAAGGTTCAATACAGCTGCAACATAACTTGTCGATGTTCATACACTTTGCTCCAAGCAGTGAAGTCAAGCCTGCTATATGTCTTCTTGACCACCGTATCCACTTGTAATGCCACTTTCAGGAAACTGTGGATCTGTATGCCTAGATCCCTCTTATGTTGATGGTACTGGGGGTTCTGTTAATTACTGTGTAATGACTTTCCTGTTTGAATTTAACCAGTTAACTAAAAATGACGGTTAACATTGCATCTCTATGCCAAACATAGTCCAACTAATCAGCACCCTTTTCTCATTGAGTATAAATTGTTCCCTTTCTAAATTTGGTTTTCTTGTATGAACGCAAAACAAAAGCTCTGAATTTATATGTCTTTGTTTTTAAAATAATTTTCAAAGTTTCATACAGGTTTATCATAATTCCCTCGCTTTTGTTTTCTATGCCTTGGTTTCTTTCGGGTGCTCTGGTTTCCTCCCACAGCACAAAGATGTGCAGGTTGCTGGATTAATTATGGTAAATGTGGGGTTATGGGCTAAGGGTGGGATGCTCTTTGCAGAGTTGGTGTAGACTCAATGGGCCAAATAGCCTCCACCTGCACTGTAGAGATTGCATGATTTTATATTGCCTCTTCTCATCTGCCCCATCAAAATGCAGCTGAGAGAGTTGGCTAGTTTCCTGCCTGAGAAACTACAGTGATTGGCCTGTTATGTTGGATGGGGTTTTCATTTGCCCCCAGTCCCATGAGAAGTGAATAAAAATTACCTTCTCTTTGTTGGATACCCCAAGCATTAGATACCCACCTCAACCAGTGGGTTCTGGGACCCAGACACTGCCGGCCTCTTAACAGTCCAATTATCTAATTTCTACATTCAAAGCCTGTGATTGGTTGAGATACCTGCCCTCACTCACCCATTGGCTCTCAATGAGCTGGCAAGTGGGCAGCTGGCTGAATTATTTCGCCAGCGGGGACATCATGTTAGTTGTAATACATTCAGACCACATTTAGAACCAATGTGGGAAAATTCCACCTCTCCCCCCAGCTTTGTTTCTCTCTCCATTGATGCTACCAAAGCTTTTCCAGTATTTTAAAGTTATTATTTCAGATTTCCAGCAGCCCTAGTGTTTTGCTTTCATTTTTGCCTTTTGCAAATCCATGTACTCGACATCAACTGCAGTACCTTCATCAGTCCTCTTAGACACCAATCCCGGCATAGCTACCCCAACACAGCCGTCTCAATAGATACAATGAAACATACCCATTCTACTTTAACATGCACTTCTATAGAATGAGTCATCAACTAGAACAGACACAATGTGGTTGAAATTATCTTACACGATTTACAATATGAAAGTTTAACACATTGATGAGGTGATTAGAACATGAATATTTCATGTCTTAATATCTTGATTAGTGCATGAATATTTAATATATTAAAATGCAAATTAGGGTTTCCACCCACAAAGTATTACCATACAGATTAGGATTTGAAAATTTAAAGTTTTAGCATGTGGATTAGGGATTGTGAAATTTAAAGTATTAATGTAGAAATTAGAGATTGAATGTAATGTATTAATATGTCAATTAACATATTAATGTTGAACTTATTAACATCCAATTTAGTGTATGTGAGACCCTTAATGTGGCAACGCACAGATAAAATAATGAACCTTTCCAGCTCTAATTTATAGATTAAAGTATGAATTTGCAATGTACTAATTTGGAGATTTGTAAATGTTGGACTGTATCATGGTGGAATTTAGTATTCAGATGTTTTATGTAAGATTGCTGAACATTTGAACATTGCAATTAATATAATGCTCAATGTATTGTTCTACAAATTAATGAATTAATTTGCAAATTAATGTATAAAATCTTAAAGCATTAATGTGCAATTTGCATAACGTTTATGTTTTATTGTGAAAGTTAGTGTAATGCTTGATCTATTAATCTGCAGGTTAAGATTGAATCTTCAACATGTTGGTATGCAGATTAATATGGACAGATTAAATACTTGATTTTTTTCACGAATGTTGCTGGCAAGCCCAGTATTTGTTGCCAAGAACCTAATGCTTTTAACTGAACAACCATTACAGGGGGCAGTTAACAGCTAAACACATTACTGTAGATCTGGGGTCACACAGAGACCAGATCAGGAAAGGACAGTGAAGTTCCTTCATAGAAGATCGAACAGAACTGAAATAATTCCACAGAAGATGATAGTCCATCACCGAGTCACTCATCATTTACACGTGGGAAAGTCTTTGGCTCAGGTACAACCTTGTCAGAACCAACTCCCAGAGTGTCGGGATATCTAACATTCCTGTTTGCATCTGTCAGCCAGGGCTCCCTATTTGGACCAGATTAACAGCAGGGAATTTGTATTCTATGATGTTGAGCTGACTCACCTTGTTATAATCACCATATCCCACCCCAACCCTCCATCCAACAAGTCTGAGGACATAGGCCGGTTCTTTCTCTTGTAGCTCCTCCTCTTGCTTTTTAGCACTGGCTCAGATTCCTCTGACTCTGTCTCTGACATAGGCCGCGTATAATGCACAGTAGCTCACCTCTTGTGTTCAGAGCTTCTCAGAAGGAATTCATTCTCTTCTTCAAGGGACGAGGGCATCAAGGCAGCACCATCTGCTGAGTCCCTCTCAGGTTCAGAGGTATCTTCAACGCCTGATGGAGAGGGAGAACCCAAGGATTCTGCCAGCTTTTCTGACTATCCTAAGGAGCTGGACCACATCCTGCTCCTCCCCTGTTTGTGAGTTTGCAGCTTCTCTATGGTCCCCATGTGCTTGTTCAGGACTGTCACACCTGAACTTTAACACTCTCCTTGCGTTGACCATGATCCTTATCCATGCAGGGCCATTCCCATGGTTCCTATACCAAACTTCATCCCCCGTAATAAACTCTCTCTCTCACACAGCAGAGTCTTGTGTCTGCCACTGGCGTTCCTGATGCTGTTACACCCTCCCTCCCAGGTCTGAGAAGATCAAATTTAACCTGATGCAATCTTCTCCTCATTAACACCTCTGCTGGGGCTATGCCTAAGGTTGCATGAGGGATGCACCTATAATCAAATAGGAACCGGGACAGTTTATTATCTAGTGAAGCTGTCGGCTGTTTCTTTAAGCCAGCCTTCAATATTTAGGCTGCTCTTTCTACCAGACTATTGGATGATGGGTGGTTTGGATCTGTCTTTATCTGCCAAATTCCATTTGACTTTAGGATACACTCAAATTCCCTGCTGGTAAATGATGGCCCGTTATCCGTGACTAACACGTCCAGGAATCCAGGAATTGCAGAAGATATGCACAGTTTTTCTATCGTCCTCCCCGTGTTTCACGACTGAACTTGATGCACGTCCAGCCACTTTGAGTGGGTGTCCACAATGACTAAGAACATTGAACCCATGAAAGGACCGGCATAATCGATGTGCAACCAAGTCTGGGCTCTACCTGGCCGTTCTCACATATGTGGGAGAATTGCTGGCGGTAATTTTTGTCTTCATTGGCACTCTGGGCACTGCCCCACCAAGGCGGCTGTGTCTGCATCCAATCCTGGCCACCAGACCTAACTTCTCACCAACATCTTCAGTTTGGAGACCCCTGGATTACCCTGAGGGAGTTCAGCCAGTATCTGCCGATGACATTTGCTCAGGACAATCACTCTTGTTCCCCATAATACTATGCTGTCCTCAACTGTGATCTGGTCTCTCTGTGTCCAGCAGGGTTTTAATTCTGGTTGCAATGGCCTTTTGGGTTACCCCTATCACCACCAGCTGTTTCAGTTTCGCCAGGACCGGATCTTTCTGCATCCAAAGTCTGATATTGTCAGCTGTGACTGGAAGTGTGTCCAGAAAATTTAATGCCATTGTGGAAACTTCCAGTGGGTGTCCCACCAGTGGTGTCCCTGCCAGCAGGAGGTGACTCAATGTATCCACATTCATTACTTGGCCTCCCTGACAGTTTCCAACTTGTAATTATCTGCATTCAGTATTAGAGTCTGCCGCTGAATTCGGCCTGAAGCTATGGGTGGCACTGCCTTGTCCTCTTTAAGCAGACGTGGCAGGGGTTTGTGTCCGTTATTATTACAAATATACACACATAAACACATTGGTGGAACTTCCTGCCTCCAAATATGACTGCCAAGCCTTCCTTCTCGATCTGAGTATATTTATGCTCTACATTAACCAAAGTCCTGGATGCATATGCTAATGGGAGTTCCTCTGCACCTGGCCACCTACGAGCTAATATTACCGATTGCTGTACAGGGAGATATCGCATGTCGACACCACATATCTCTTGGGATCATTGTGTGCCAACACCCTCGAGGATGATAGCTGTTTCTTCACTTCCCTGAAGCCATGGCTTGGTTACTGACCATTTCCAAGGCTGACCCTTTCAGAAATTCAGGCCAAGGAAAGACCTAAGCTCTGGAACAGATGTAGGAGCCGTGACACCTTTGATTGCCTTCACTTTATCTTCCAACAGGTGTAACCCGGTCTTGTTGACTCTATAGGGAGAAAGTGAGGACTGCATATGCTGGAGATTCAGAGTCAGAAAGTGTGGCACTGGAAAAGCACAACAGGTCAGGCAGCATCCGAGGAGCAAGAGAGTCGACATTTCCTGATGGGGCTTATGCCCGAAACATTGATTCTCTGTTCCCCGGATGCTGCCTGACCTGTTGTGCGTTTCCAGTGCCTCACTTTGCATAGTTGACTCTGTAGCCCAAGTAGGTCACTTGGGGTCCCTGGAACACACATTTTTCCCTTCTAAGGCATCTGCCCATCTGGGAGAAATATCTAAGAGCTATGTGCAGGTTCTCCAAGTGCTTCTTATTGGTCTTCCCTGTTATTAGCGCATCATCTCTATAAATGGTGACCCAGCACAGATCTTGTAAAATGTTCTCCATCATCCATGGAAAAATTGCCCAGGGTGATGATACCCCAAATAGCAGTCTGGTATACTGGTACAAACCCTTATAGGTATTAATCATGGCATACTTCTGGGAATCCTCATCTAACCGCAATTGAAAGTACCCATGGCTGATGTCCAGCTTTGTGAAGGTCAGTGCCCCCCTCTGCCAGCTTTGTGTATAAACCCTCCATGTGAGGGATTGGATATTTATCCAGCTGCAAAAAGCTGAATAAAATGGCTTGAATAAAATCCCCAGAAAGGCAAAGTGACCCATCTGACTTCACAATTGGAATGACCCGTCCGGCCCATTCCACAAACCGGATTGTTTTGATGATTCCTGCACTTTCCAGCCTCCTGATTTCTGCCTCTAGTTTTACCCATAAGGCAAATGGCACTGAGTGGGGGAATACTGGAATTGCTTCCTGGTCAACATGTAAGGTTGTCTTGTCTCCTTTGATAATCCCTAGATTTTCCTGAAAAACCTCCGGGTTTTTAATTAGGACATCACTCAGGCAGTCATTTTCTAATTAAGAAATATTGAGCCAAGCAAGTTGAACCTCTCTCGACCAGTTCCACCCCATCAAGCTTGGGCCCGAGCCTTCTACTACAATCAGTGGGAACTGAACCAGATGCTTCTCATAACAGACTGGAACTGAAGTTGTATACCCTTAATCTATAAAGATTCTCCAGTATATGCTCTAGGTATAACCAAGATCTTGCACAAACTTAAGTGTTGGAATCTGCAACGAATTTTGTTAAAGACTAGTTCTGCGATCACTGAAACAGCTGCGCTGGTATCGACCTCCATTAGAACTGGGTGACCACTTAACTAAATGTCTATTTTGATTGGCTCTGCTGTGGGTGTTGCTAAGCAATTTAACTGTTCCAAAACAGATGTTAGTGGGCTTTCCAGGGTATACACTCTCCTGGATATCAGCCTATGAGTTTTCTTACTCAATTTAATTCAAGTGGGACTCTTTGCTGTCTCAAATCTGCATACCAGAAGCATCTACAACAGCTTGCTAGCCTGGGTCCTGAAGAAAATGTTAACTGTTTGACTGAAGCTTGGTTTTGTTTTGGGGTTTTGCTGTGGGCTGACCGAGAGTCCCTCTGTTCAACATATGTCCTGAGTGAGGCTGTGCAATTGCTTTCACTGAAGTGGTGTTACCCAAACTCACTCAGACTGGTGAGGGTGTCCACTTCCATCAGAACGCCTTGTAACTCATATGCTCCACTTATCGCATTTTCCAATGATAAAGCAAGTTGTAGTTTCTGTTTGAAGTCCAATTGAACATCAGCTCATAGGCACTTTTGCATGGTCACTTCATTAATCCTGCATACCAAGCGGTCTCTCAGCATCTCATTAAGCATTAAACCAAAGTCACATATCTCTGCCAGTCATCTTAACCTTGACAAAAATCCCGATACCAATTTCCCTGGTTCTTGAATTGCCAAGCAAAACTGATAGTGTCTCAGAATTACAGGAAGCTTGGAATTGTAATATTCCTTGACCAAATCTGTCAACCCTTGAAAGGTTTTAGTATCTGATGCCTCAGGGAAATTCAGGCTCTCAATAACCAAACAAACTGTGGGTCCACAAGCTGTCAGGAAAATTACTCGTTGTCTTCCATCTACCATAATGTCGTTTGCTTGGAAAAGATAATGTATTCTTTCCACATACTGGGCCCAGTCTTTAACAGCAGGATCGAATGATTCAAGTGTTCCAAATAATGATATCATGCCAGAAGTGCTTACCCCTACTCAAAGATGACTGTTGTGAGTGAATTTCTTCAGGAGCGTGCTTTTCTCTCATTGCCACTGAAATAACTCCACAGAAGCCAATATCCTGTCAGCAAGTCACCCTTTATTTATATGTGGTGAGTCTTTGACACTGATCCAGTTCCCTCAGAGCCAGCTCTCAGAGTGAACAGAACCTCTGACACTCCTGTTTATTTTTTTTTCTTTTTCTTTACCCATGGTGTGTGTGCGCAGGTGTGAGACACAGTGAAAGGACACAAAGTGCACGAATCTTTATTCAATTTCCACCACCAGGAAGATATGAAAAACACCCGAGTGGCCAGTGACAAGCACTGCCCTTCACATCAAAGGGCAATGCTGTGTGATCAAAACAGTGAAGGGGAGGGTAGGGACTAAATCAAAATAGAGTTGGAGGGAGAAATGATGCACTCCACTCCCTGCGGCGCCCACCTCTCCCTGAACAACTCCAGGGTGTTGGTGGACACCGCGTGCTCCTTCTCCAAGGACACCCGGGCTCTAACGTAACCCCGGAGACACTCCTGTTTATATCTGTCAACCAGGGCTCCCTGATTGGAACAGGTTAACAGCCCCAGCAGGGAACTCATATTCTAAGAAGTCCACCTGGCTGACCTTGTTATAATCGCTGCACACATTATGTGTACAAAGGGCAGCTCTTTGAGCAGGCCTGTGGACAGTCAGACCCTCATTATCTCAAATTGCTCTCTCTCTATTTAAAGTTCCTTTGAAACATCTATGTGTTACATTCCACAAGTTCACATCCAATCTTTTGCCAGAGAATTTTACATTTCCAGTTATTTTGTCTCTATAGACTAAGAACTCCTATAATATTTCTAAATGTGACATTACCAGAATGCCATCATCTCCCCTGTAGCATCTAGCTTAATCCTGGGACATTTCTCTTAAAATTTTGGGTGCTATTCACTAACATTTACAACAATTTAATAGAAATGTGCATGGAAGTTTTAAAAAGTGCACTATAACTTTATTTTTTAAATTAAATTCAAATGAAATTGCTGAAATATTAGAGCTATAAATTAGAGGATCATTTATTTCGGCTGAGCATTAGCCCATGGGATACCTGGCTGTGGATGACATGCTGCTGATTCTGTAACATGGACATTCCCCCAGTTGCCCTATATGGTCAAACAAATTGGTTGCTGCTGTGAAATTGATGAAGTCCCATTCTGTCTCTCAGCAACATCCTCCAGATGGTCACTCAAAGAACCAGTGTCACCTGGAGTTAGAGTCTGGAGAGGTGCCAGGAGTTTGAGATTAGAAACAACATGAAGCTGTACCCTATCAAACACCTCCGATAGCTTGGCACAAAGAAATAGAGACTTGTGTTCGTACAGAGCCTTTCCTAACCTGGGGTCATACAGTGAACTTTACTTCCAATGCTGCATCCTTGAAGTGTAATTATTGCAGGAAATGTGGGGAAATTGTTAACTAATTTTCACTAAGCCAAAATCCCACTGACAGAATGCTTGGTTGGACAGAATTTGAATGTTACTGAAAAAAGACACACATTTATGAGTGTCCCTTCACTCTTTTAAACAGAAAGTAAATATTAACTTGAGTTATTGTAGTCACATGCCCCTAAGTACAGTGAAAAGCTTTGTTTACGAGCAATACAGGCATATCACAGTAAGCCAGGATGTACAGATCATAGGGCTTAGACAGAGTGAGGCATACAAGGTTACATTGCACAGGAAGTGTACAAAGTAAGATCAACATGAACAAGATCAACATTATTTGACTTCAGAGAGTCCACTCATCAGTTGAATAATAACAGTGAACAAGCTGTTCTTGAACCTGCTAGTTCATGTTCAAGCTTCTGTATCTTCTGCCTGATGGAAGAGTTTGTACAAGAGCATTACCAGGGTGGGAGGGATCTTTGATGATATTGGCAGCCTTTCCACAGCAACAAGAAGTGTAACTGGAGCCCATGGATAGGAGATTGGCTTCCGTGATGGTCTGGGCTGTGCACAGAACTCCTTCTTCTTTTTGAAATCTGGAAGTGGAGCTGCCTCTCATCTTTGAAACTCAATTTTCATCTTGAAGTCATCAGGACAAATGCAAGAATGCCAAATTTTGAAATGATCACAATGGTTTTTGTTGGAGAAAATAGTAAAATTGTTTGGCAAGTTGATTGTTTAGCCAAGCCACTGCTATGGAGAAACAAGCAAATAAGTTCTCCACATTTCTAAGTAATTTGAAAAAGGCATGATGATTGTAAGTATTTCCTTTGTTTGCAAAGAACAAACCTTTTCAGATGAATGTGTGTTGCACCTAGAAAGTGGAAAGGAGTTACTTTACAAGCTTGAATGGTTAAGTTAAATTCATCATTTTTTGCAGCTGTTAGCACACCCAGAATTGTTTATCATGTGCTATCCAGTTCAAATCACATATCTAACAGTAGAACATTTATTTGATGGTGCAATGAGACCTTTTTAATCAGATGAAAGGACAAAATGAACCTCAGTTCAGCAGCCCATCTGAAAATTAGTACTTCTGGGCTCAGGAATCTGGAGGGAGTCTATGAACTGTCACCTATCTGTTTCAGTGTCAAGCACTGTAGACTACGCTCGTAAGAATTAGAAATGTTTGCCATATCTGTCAGTTGTGCTTAAGCGAGCTCTGAGTCTGGGCGGCACAGTGGCTCAGTGGTTAGCACTGCTGCCTCACAGTGCCAGGGACCCAGCTTTGATTCCACCCTCAGGCAACTGTCTATGTGGAGTTTACACTTTCTCCCTGTGTCTGCGTGGGTTTCCTCCGGGTGCTCCAGTTAGCTCCCACAGTCCAAAGATGTGCAGGTCAGGTGAATTGGCCATGCTAAATTGCCCATAGTGCTCAGCGATGAATGGGTTAGGTGCATTAGCTGGGGGTAAATGTAGAGTAATTGGGTGGGTTACTCTTCAGAGGGTTGGTGTGGACTTGTTGGACCAAATGGCCTGTTTCCACACTGTGGGGATTCTATGATGCTGGGGCTAACATTCTTCTGCTGAATGTTTTGGAATAATTGCCAATGTCTGGGCATTTAGCTGAAGATATTGGAAAGTAGACATTGTTTTAATTCACTCAGGATATGGGTGCCAGTGGCAGGCCAGTATTTAATGTCTGTCCCTAGTTGTCTGTAAGAAGGTGGTGGTGAGCTGCCTTCTTGAACCCCTACAGTCCACATGCTGCATTTCTTTGTTGAGATTGCACAGTGATTGATACAAGTGAGTGACTTGCTGGGCCATTTCAGAGACGATCACATTACTGAGGTCTGGAGTCATGTCTAGGCCAAGTCAGGTGAGAAAGGCAGATTTATTTCCCTGAAAAACATTAACGAACCAGGTGAGGTTTTTCCTACAATTGACAATGGTTCCGTGATTGGCAGTAAGTGATTAATTTCATTCCTTTTTATTGAATTCAGATTCCATCGTCTGCCACAGGCAGGATTTGAACCTGGGCCCTCAGAGCATTACCTTGTTCTCTGGATGAATAGTCAGTGATAACACGCTAGGTCATCATCTCTCTGAAATTCCAGTGCATTCAAGCCATTCCTTGTGAGTGGATATGCATGCAAAAGCACTGAAATGGGATTGATGGCTTTGCATTCACCCCGGTCAAAGTTGCTCATTTCCAATTTGATTTCTCTAGGTTTCCTCCTGATTATCCAGGAAGTTGCTCAGGGTTGCTGAGCGTTAGGTGCACAAGGCCTCAGATAGAGGAAGCTAAGCAACAATAGCAAGCTTGTGTTTGGCCTCAGGCCATTATTCAGGAAGAAACAGGAGAGAAAGACTGCACGTGAGAGTTCCTGCTCATAATGCATGGAGAACACTGTCATGTTTAAACCATTCAGAATTTAAATTGGAGGGTTGAGCTATAGGGAGAGGCTGAGTCAGCTGGGGGCTATTTTCAGAGGCTGAGGGGTGACCTTATAGAGGTTTATAAAATCACGAAGGGCATGGATAGGGTAAATAGACAAGGTCTTTTCCCTGGGGTGGGGCAGTGCAGAGCTAGAGGGCATAGGTTTAGGGTGAGAGGAGAAAGATATAAAAGGGACCGAAGGAGCAATGTTCTTACACAGAGGGTGGTGTGTGTATGGAATGAGCTGCCAGAGAAGTGGTGGAGGCTGGTACAATTAAAACATTTAACAGGCATCCAGAAGGGTACATGCTTTGGAAGGGTTTAGAGGGATTTGGGCCAAATGCTGGCAAATGGGACTAGATTTTTATAGGATAACAGGTTGGCATGGATGAGTTGGATAGAAGGGTCTGTTTCTTTTCTGTATATCTCAATGACTCTAATTGACAAATGTTAACTGAGACAGAAGAAATACAAAATAATTATGTAAAATGCTAAATGGAATCATGGCAAACTCATGACTGACTGGTTAAGCTCATTTTTACTAACTTAGCTGTTGACAGAACTAATTTTTAATAATGTTTCCATAACATCCTAATGACCAGTTAACAGGACTAGTCTATCGACTGGACTAGGCTTATGAATACAAGATCCAAGCAGAAAGATTAAACCTTGCAGTTTTCAATTTGTCTGCAGTCCAAGGTTCATACTATCAGAAAGCATTTATATCCACATCGATAAGTACTTGACTTATTCACAAAATAGAATTCTGACCAAAATTCCTATCATAGCCGCATCACCATTTTCATAACCACTAAATAAAAATCACTAATTTGTAAACAGTGAACCTGCAGCCGATTTAATCATTCACCCAGCCAGTAACTGAGAGGTACGTAATCCTCAGGATGAGAATAAAGCTTCTTACACTAATGGGAGCAGATTGTTAAATATTGCGTTGACTGGAAGCAGTGTGAGACAGAGGGTTGATTCTTGATTGGTATTCTGAGCAGTTCATTCAGAATCATTTCTGGTTTATGATTTCAGTGAAGACTGAGTGAATAGGAAGTGGCTTGGCCTGTGGTGACTTTATAGTTTCAAATTTGAATGAGAAGTAGCTTTTTTTATTTTATCAGATGCATATTTGTGCCTTGAAGTGAATATGACGTGACTTCATCCTTTGAAATTCAGTACTAGGTAACTTAATTTTAAACTGCTTGGCCCATTAAAACTGCTGCAAAGGGAGTGCAGTGACAGGAGTTTTAGTTCATGAGAGCTTGATTACATTGGAAAGAATGGGAAAAAGTTTAATCCATTGGAAGTCTATGCAATGACATTTATTTTACTTTATTCTTTCATGGGATGTGAACATCATTGATAAGACTAACGTTGCATGGGAATATGTGACAGGAAGGTCATATCAGGGTGAAATTTGATTTCAAAGTTGTGAACAGTATGGTTCAACTCAGACTATTGCCAGGAGAGGGATTAATAAGAGTTTGTGTCTGGAACAATGACTTTGGCCATTCCACTGTGGGAAACGTCTGCTCATCCAATATTGGACATTATTACATTTTGCTGACGCACCAGTACAGTCCCTATCTCAGGGCTGGAAGAGCCAGGTTCAAGTCCCACACCCCTCCTAGGTATATACTGATTGGTCTGAAAATGTTGATGTAAAACAATAGGGGCTTTCTGCATCAGGTCATTTACTTACCTCTGGTTATCCATAATCCCTTCATTTGTCTACCCCTTTCAGATCTCTTTCTCTCTGGGCTCCATCTCCATCAATTCACTCGCCTATTCTATCATTACCACTGCACTCTTCATCCCCTGCCAATTTTATCTTCAGCATAATTAGCGTTTTTTCTATCTGCTAATAGTTCTGATGAAGAGTTTCCAGACTTGAAATGTTAACTTTGCTTTCTCCCCACAGATACAGCCAGACCAATTTGTTTTTGTTTCAATCAACTTCTGTCTCCTGACTCTTGTCCACAAGGCATTCCAGAAAAAAGTGATGGAAAAATCCCGTTTATTTGAGTAACTGCAGCTCTCACAATCAAGAAGCTCAACATCATCCAGGACAAAGCATCATATTTTATTGGCATCACATCAACATGCTCCATCACTGATGCACAGTGACAGTGGTGTGTACCACCTACAAGGTGAACTTCGGTAACTCATCAAACTTTGTTGACAGTATCATCCAAATGCACAACCTCTAACAATTTGGAGGACAGGGTCAGTAAATGCCCTGCTCAAGATTTACAAGGATGTTATCAGGATTGGGGGGGCTTGGACTACAGGGAGGGGCAGAATAGGCTGGGCCAATTTTATCTGGAGCATCGGAGGCTGAGGGTGACCTTATAGCGGTTTATGAAATCATGAGGGATTTCCCCAGGGTAGGGTCTCCAAAACTAGAGGGAATAGGTTTAAGATGAGAGGGGAAAGATTTAAAAGAGACCTAAGGGGCAACCTTTTCACGCAGAGGGTGGTGTGTGCATGGGATAAAGCTGCCAGAGGAAGTGATGGAGGCTAGTACAATGGCAACATTTAAAAGGCATCTGGATGAGTATGTGAATAGGAAGGGTTTAGAGGGATATGGGCCAAGCGCTGGCATATGGAACTAGATTAATTTAAGATGTCTGATCAGCATGGATGAGTGGACCGAAGGGTCTGTTTCTGTGCTGTACAACTCTATGACTGTATGACTCAAATGGCAGCAAATGCCCAGTCACATTCACCAAAGACTCATGCTATTCTAACTTCAAACTATAATCACCGTTCCTTCACTGTAACAGGATCAAAATCTTGGTGCTCACCACCTCACAGCACTGAGGGTGTACCTCCAGTCTATGAACTGCAGAGATTAAAAAAGACAGTTCACGATTATCTACACGTGACATTTAGGGGAAGAAATAGTCTCTGTCAGTGCATCAACATCTAATGTAAATAATAAATAAAAAACATCAAAACATTACTGACCAACCTTGTTCTCTTTCTGTAAATGCTCCTTAAAATCTGCATTTCTTTTTTGGATGGTGACCTCCCCTGGTGTTTCCTGTGGTTTGGTGTCACACTACTCTGATAATGCTCCAGTGAAATTCTTTACAATTCATTCCACTAAAGCCAATATTCAAAACAAAATCACTTGCAGGGTGGGAGTAGGCACCACTGGCTGGGACAGTCTTTATTGTTTTTCCTCTCTAGTTGCCCTTGAGGAAGTGATAGTAGATAAATTCAAATTGTGGTTGATCATGCAATAATACCCAACACTTCAAAGGAGACATTAGTTTGCATGGTGCATGGAACAGGGTGGAAAAGTGTTGAATCCATTTGAATTCTATCAAATTGGAACTGAATAGGAAGGGAATTGCTTCATTGTTGTAGGAGAGCAAATGCTTCGCGTAATCTATAAGAAATGTCTGATTGTGGCAATGGTTTGTCATGAATATAGATTGTAGAATTACACTGATAGAGTATAATTTCCTTGATTTGCAAGGCAGAGAGCATCCTGAGTTTGGCTGTTTGCTTCTGGTTCTTTGGCTGTCTTGGGATGTTAAATCTTTATGAACACACATGCTGCGATTGAGAAATTGTATGTGTATTATTTATAAACATGTTTACACCCGGAAGCAACCTTCCGCAGGGGGAGTCTGCTCTACATCTTACTACACATTGTTAAAAGAAGCAGACTCAATGGACCTCACTCTATTCTTATGTTGTTGTGCTCCCTCCAGACTCCGACATACAGACGCATTTCACTTGAATGAAAAAAAGTGGTGAATTTTAAACGAGAATCTACAAGCTCAGTGTGAGTCAACAAGATCTCACTGTGTGTACCTGAAGCCTTTGCAAATATTGAAAAGGAGTCTGAACTGTTGTGATAATATTGTTAGAGGCATAAATCTGGGATAGATGGAGGGAAGACCAACCCAGGGTCACTGTTGATCACCTATTGACCAGAGAGAAAGAAAGGGAATAACACCTAGGAACAATCAAAGTTTTCAAGACTGAGATTAACAATGTTTTTCCAAATTAATCCCTTAATTTAGCACATCGCATATACATCCTAAATCCAAAGGATATGGAGCAATACTGTTAAATAAGGTTGAGATACAGATCAACCAAGATCAAACTGAATAACAGGAGATTCAGGGGGTGGATGTCCTTCTCCTGTCCTTATGTTCGTTGATGCGGCTAACATTGAACCACACTGTCCTGCTCATTTATTTAAATATATGTTTGCACCGCAAAGACTGTGGGCACTCACTTTGCCAGCTCTGACCACTGCTCATATTCTGTTTATAAAAACATTTTTAAAAATGTTGCTTTGCTCGTCATATTTGTACAAACCAAAGCCTCTTTAAAACACAGAAAGACAGAAATTCCTGGAGCAGTTCAGCAGGTATGACAGCAACTGTGGAGAGAGGAGAGTGTTAATGATTTGAGTCTGAAGAAGGGTGACTGGACTTGAAATGTTAACTTTTCTCTCTCCACTGATGCTGTCAGATCTGTTGAGCTTTTCCACCAACTTGTTTCTGTATGTTCCAGTTTCCAGTAATTAAAGTTTTTTCTTATATCAAAGTTTCTTTGGTTTGTCTTCAACCCTCTCCTTACTCTAACTTCCCCTTGGTCTCCTTCTTGTTTAATTACTTCCTCCTCTTTCTAAAATGCTGTGTTACTACATGCTGGGTTGAATATGTCGACCTAACATTCCTGTTTCAATCAAAAACATTCTGTATGTTGCTGTTCCTGGGATCTTGCTGTGTGTAAAATGACTGTATCATTTAGTCATAGAATAACAACTCTATGCTACGAGATAGTGAAGATTGAGGTATGAACAAATTGAGGTGTTTAAACTGAGAAAGGGATCCAGGGTAGATGCAGACAATTCAACATTGTACTGGTAGCGGACACAAGGAGAGAGCACAATTCTTAATATTAATGTGAGATCAATAAGGAATAATGAGGGATGTACATTCTCACAGACAGAACCTGCACAAAGATGCTTCAAAGTCTTTTGCTTCCAACAGTCTCTGGATGCTCCAGTTCAATGGAAGATTTGTAGGTTGGGATCTATATGTGCTACTGTTGGAAAGACATGGACCAAAAGTGGTAGGTATAGAGTAACCATGAACTAATTTAATGGTGGGACAGATATTGTCTGGTCTTCCTGTTCGGAGGTTACTAAACACCTCTGCAACAGATAGGACTTGAATCTAGGCCTCCTAGTTCAGAGGTAGGGACAGTACCAGTGAGAGATTGCCACTTGTTCCCTATGCTTTGTGTCTGAGCTGGTCTGAAGTAGTAATGTAAAATCAACTTATTGTGTGTGTGAAATCTGTTTTAGGTCGAATCCAATTTTATTCCCCATCCCAATGGAGCCAACTGATGAGCAGCCCAGTTTGTGACTTTATTTAGGTGACAGAAACCCACATTGCAAAATCCCAGCTTCCCCAGGCGGCAAAGGGAAATGGTGGTCAAGCAAGTAGGTGCTATCATTCCTAGTAAGGAGTGGGTAGTGCATCCCCAGGGGCTACCATTCCATTCAGCGATCCCTAGTGATCCCCAGGGGCTGCCATCCCACTCAGAGGTCCAGCAGCTCAGCATTCTCATTGGGATGGATTCATGGTCATTGCTCAGGCCGTAGCTGCAGGAAGGGTGTGTGACAATGGCACCTTGCTCTGGTAGATTGATGAGTACAGTTGTGGAACTCTGGGTCAGAAAGATAAAACATTAAGGAAGAGGGGCTTTGCACCAGATGGATAGTGCTGTTTTGGAGGATTGGTGGTGGGTAGCGATTTGAAGCAATTGCTGCCAAGACCTCTTCCTTTTCCATGGCTAATGGAGAGGTCAACAGGGAGAGCTCTCACTATCTTGGAAAGCATTTTGTTTCACTGGGTGGTGTCTCAAATCAGAGGTGGTCTCTCAGTTGTTGGCACAAATACACTCAAAAGCTAAAAGTGGCCTTTAATTGGCCACAGAAGTGTGGGATTGCAAATTGACCAAGGAGACTCCGACAATTGAAGGGTAATTTTTCAGACACAGCTATGACCAACCTCAAAAATCACAGCAGTGTTATGGCGCAGCAGGAGGCCTTTTGGCCCAGTCATGCTTTCACTGTCTCATTAGTCATAGTCATAGAGTGATACATCATGGAAACAGACCCTTCGGTCCAACCAGTCCATGCTGACCATAATCACAATCTAAACTAGTCCCACCTGCCTGCTCCTGGCGCATATACCTCCAAACCTTTCCTATTTGTGTACTTATTGAAGAGTCTTTTAAACATTGTAACTGTCCCTGCTTCCACCACTTCCTCAGAAAGCCCACTCCACACGCGGACCACCCTTTATGTAAAAAAACCGTCCCACGTCTTTTTTTAAATCTCTCTCCTCTCATCTTAAAACTGTGTCCCCTAGTCTTGCAATCCCCCATCCTAGGGAAAAGATACCCACCATTAACTTTATCTATCTTCTCATGATTTTATAAAGCTCCTACCCTCCCTGCGTATCAGGCCTCTCCTTATAACTCAAACGTTGCATACCCGGTAACATCCTGGTAAATCTCTTCTGAACCATTTCTAACTTTATTACCTCATGCCAATTTCCTGCTGTTTTTACACATGGTTATACCCGAAAGAAAGAATCTTTTAAAAATATCTTACTTTTAAACATTGTTGTTCATTATACAAAATATTGCCAATGGGTGCTGGGGAGGTCTGATTGAATCAGGCAGTGGACTGAGGAGTCTTGTGACAAAACCTCCAGGAATACACTAAGGCAAAGTTGGCAACCATTAAGTAACTCGACTGGTACCTGGCAGGTGACGAATGTGAGAATTTTGACACTGGTGGTAAAATGGTATGGCAGGGGAGAGCATTAGACTCACCTTCCTGTACTGTTTTGCTACAATACCCAGTAGATCGCCAAAGATTTGGTAAAATTCCAGCTTATAATTCATGTCACACTTTGAGGTGGTTTCTAGCTGACATAAATCAAAGACATAAATACAATTGGTTCTCTTTTACCATTGACCCTGATTTCCCAGTATAACAGGCTTTTGGAAATCCACAAGAGTTTTGGAAAATCACTTGCTGATTTTTGTGATCTCGACTGCCTGACCTGGGCTTGCTGGTTTCTCCAAGTGGAGTGAGTGACATTAGCTTCTCAGTCAAGAAATGTGACAGCAAATGACAATGTCGCTGATGTGCTGAACCATTCGTTAAATAATGTTTGTGATATGCTTTCAATAGAAATCCAATTAATTTTAATGAGCATTTATCAAGCCCAACTTCACATTCTCTGTCAAATCATCTGTTATACTGCAGCCATGACTGCTCATTGGAACCCAGGACTGGATGTACCATCTGGCTAATCCCAAAAGCATTCGCTTGTCACTTTGTACACAAATCACTGCTTTTGCCAAAAGGGATCTTCCAACTCCTGTTTGAATTTGTTAATGATGTTTCCCTCCAGCATCTCCAGGACAATTTGATCCAGATCATTATGTACAACTGCAAGAGAATTTCATGCACCAAAACAGGCCATTTGGCCCCTCTGGTCAATGCTGGTTCTCCTGAGCCTCGTCTATAGTTAATCCCATCTCAACACTAGGAAGAGTAATAAGCCATTCAGCCCTTCAAGGCTGCTATGCCATTCAATATGAGCAGGGCTAATCCCTGCTGTCTCAACACCATGCTTTCTCTCCATGCTCCTTGACGCCTTTAAATATTTGTAAGGGCAAGGGAGAAAGATTCTTAATTATCGTGGTGATGAAAGACGATCAGGGATATACAAGAATGTAGAGTTGGGGTTAAAATCAGGTCAGCCATGACTTTATTGAATAGGAGAGCAGAGGGTCCAATGGCCGACTGTTGTTCATTTGTTCGTATGGTAATATTGAACAGGTTATCAATCTCTAATTTTCCAAACTCCCTCATATACTTATTCAGCTTCCCCTTAAGTGCAATTAAAGTATTTGCCTCAACCTCTTCCTATGAGAGTGAGTTCCACAATCTCAACTCTCCCTGGATAAAGAAGCTTCTCTTGAATTCCTAATTAGATTAAATTAAGTTACAGTGTGGAAACAGGCCCTTCGGCCCAACAAGTCCACATCGACCCGCCAAAGCACAACCCACCCATACATTCACCCCTTACCTAACACTACGGGCCATTTAGCATGGCCAATTCACCTGGCCTGCACATCCTTGGACTGTGGGAGGAAACCCACGCAGACACGGGGAGAACATGCAAACTCCACACAGTCAGTTGCCTGAGGCAGGAATTGAACCCAGGTCTCTAGCACTGTGAGGCAGCAGTGCTAACCACTGTGCCACCGTGACATTGTCTGGGAGTTTCTGGTGACTAAAGCGTTTTTAGGGTCATTAGACTGCCCAGCATCTTGTGGCTCAGCCCCTGTCTCTGCATCAGAAACTCTGGGTTCCATTCCCACTCCAGGACGTGATGACCAAAGAAGGTGCATTCATAGCATGGCCAAACAGGCTTAGTACCAACTTAATGAATTCCTTCCAACACACACAGGATAAATGGGGGAGAGATTCCTGTTCAGCTAAATAATGGAAAGCTGCTGGAGTTTCTACTAGCATAGCCATAGGTTGCAACTTGTTAGTAAAAGTGGATGTTGCTACTCAGATTCTTTGGGTGGGGATGGAGTTGGCTGGACAACTGCTATGGATCAGATTGGTATGGATGGATCCAAGCCCTCTGTTCTTGTCCTGCCAGTGATGGAGGTCATGGGGCTGTATGTTGGAGCTGATGGCAGAGAACTCAAGAAGAGAATGAGTAGTCTCTCTGACAAGTGGGAATCCTTCTTGTACATCTACACTATTCAACCCCTTAACAATCTTCAACAACGTTTTCTCCAAGAAATCGGATGCTGATTGCACTCCACTGCTTAAAGCCCCAAAAGTCACTACCTACCCTTCCCTGTTTCAGGACTCCCTCACAGATCGAAATTGTTGGTGGAGCTGCTTTGACTATCAGCAGCATATTGACGCAGTTTGTTTCCACCACAGGGACCTGAATAATTAAAAATAAGGCAATAAAAGATATTGGTGATAATTACTTCTTCTCCATTTAGTATTTAATATTGAAATAGTGTAATTTCCATCAAAAATAGAAATGATGTGAGTCTGCCTTTGAAAATGGAAATGCAGACCAAAGAAGGCTTCAGAATGAACTATAAGTATTTGTGCATCTTTCTTCTGGGGTTTGGACATGGTGTCACTACCCAAGCTCATCACGTTGTGTGTCCTTTTCCTTTTGACATTGTCCAAAACAGAACTATTCCCTCTTCGCTTTTCATATTTCCTCTCATAGCGAGGAAGGTTTGCATTTCAGTAGCGCCTCTCACAAGCTCCAGACACCACATAAGTGCAATCCTTCAAAGTGCTTTCAAAACATAGTGACCGTTGTAATGTAGGGAAGACATCAGTCAATTTGTACACATGGAACAAACTCCCACAAACCACAGCATAGCACTGTCAACATACTCTGCTTTACTGTTCTGTAGTGAGACCCACCAGCATGGTTCAGGCTGATGAGTTTGAGTTGACTTTATCACAACAAGCGCACTAATCCAGACAAATTTAAAGCAGTGCTGATAATGTTTTGAACAAAGAGTCATAACTCTTATATAAGTGAACCTGGTACAGTGTCTTATTTTTTAATCCATTCATGGGATGCTTGCATCACTGGCCAGGCCAGCAATTTTTGCCCATCCCTAATTGCCCAGTTTGAACTCAACCATATTGCTATAGGTCTAGAATCACACGTAGGCCAGACCAGGTAAGGATGGCAGATTTCCCAGTCTTGAAGACATCAGTGAAGTAGATGGATTTTTCCCCAGCAATTGACAACCATTTCATAGTCCTTATTTAACTCTTAACTCCAGATATTTATTGAAGTCAAATTGCACTATTGGTCATGGCAAAATGTTACCAAAGTCTATGAACTAATAGTCTAGTGATAATAGCGGTGAATAATACAGTACACGACAGTGAAAAGCTTCAACTGTTGCCACAGTCTGGTGCCATTTTGAATAGTTTAAGAATAAAAAGATACAGCTGAAAGAGATCTTCGTTCCACCGCCTCTACCTTGGGTCCTGAGCTGGCTCATCAATGATACCTACGCCTTCACTCCTCCCCCACTGCTTCACCACTGTCTACATCAGACCCACCAACATAGGAATGGCCACTCTGTAGGTGCCATCTTTTCGCTGCTGGGCCCAGCTCTTGAGGGCACCCACATACTCGAGGGTGACAGTGTTACAATGTTTTATTATCCCTCCACTTACAGAAATACATTACAACATCCAATAGGATCCTTGTAGTGATTGTAATGAGGTCAGCCAGGTAGACCTCATAGAATACAAGTTCCCTGATTGGGACTATTAACCTGAGAGCCCTGGCTGACAGATAAGAACAGGGGTTTTCCCCACATTGTATTACATCTGCCACTTCTTTGTCCATTCCCCTTGCCTCTCCAAGTTTTTTTTTCTGCAGCCTCCCTGATTCCTCAGAACTTTTCGACCCTCAGTTCTTTCATCCAGACCATTAATATATAATGTGAATAGCTATGGTCCCAGTACTGACCCCTAAAGAGCTGTACTAGTCACCAGCTGTCATCCTGAAAAAAAACCCCTTAACCCCACTCTCTGCTTCTCAGCACCTTCTCCTGAGGAATGGCCACTATATTTGCCTCTGCCCATTAATTCTCTTAAAGTTTTCATAGGCTGCAGATGTCTTCCACCAAGAAAACAGATGGAAAATACCTATTCAGTACCTCCGCCATTTCTTTGTTCCCTATTACTACTTTTCCAGCTTCATTTTCCAATGGTCCAATGTAACTTCTTGCTTCTGTCTTACCTATTATATATGCAAACATATTTTAAAATATATTACTATATAGCTTACCTTGGTATATCATTTTCTCTCCTCTTATTGTTTTTTTAAGTTATCTCTGCTGCTGCTTTTTAAAGGATTCCCAATGTTCTAGCTTCCAACTAATCTTCACTACATTATATGCTCTTTCTTTTCCTTACATATCATGACTTCCTTTGACAGCTGTGGTTGATTCATCCTCTCCTTAATATGTTTCTTCATCACAGAGTCATAGAGTCATAGAGATGTAGAGCACAGAAACAGACCCTTCAGTACAACTTGTCCATGCCAACCAGATATCCCAACCCAATCTCGTCTCACCTGCCAGCAACCACCCTATATCCCTCCAAATCCATCCTATTCGTATACCCATCCAGATGCCTTTTAATTGTTGTAATTATACCAGCCTCCACCACATCCTCTGGCAGCTCATTCCATACATGCACCACTTTTTGTGTGAAAAAGTTGCTCCTTAGGTCTCTTTTATATATTTCCCCTCTCATCCTATACCTATGCCCTCTAGTTCTGGACTCACCACCCCAGGGAAGAGACCTTGTCTATTTATCCTGTCCATGGCCCTCATGATTTTATAAACCTCTGTAAGGTCACCCATCAGCCTCCAATGCCCCAGAGAAAACAGTTCCAACCTAATCAACCTCTCCCGATAGCTCAAATCTTCCAACCCTGGCAACATCCTTGTAAATCTTTTCTGAATCTTTTCAAACTTCATAACATCCATCCAATATTAGGGAGACCAGAATTGCACGCAATATTCCAAAAATGGCCTAACCAATGTCCTGTACAGCCGCAACATGACCTCCCAACTCCTGTACTCAGTACTCTGACCAATAAAGGAAAGCATACCAAACGCCTTTTTCACTATCCTATCTACCTGTGACTCCATTTTCAAAGAGCTCCAAGGTCTCTTTGTTCAGCAACTCTCCCTAGGACCTTACCATTAAGTGTATAAGTCCTGCTAAGATTTACTTTCCCAAAATGCAGCACATTGCATTTATGTGAATTAAACATCATCTGCCACTCTCAGACCATTAGCCCATCTGATCAAGATCCTGTAGTAATCTGAAGTAACCCTCTTCGCTGTCCACTACACCTCCAATTTTGGTGTCATCTGCAAACTTACTAACTATACCTCTTATGCTCACATCCAAATCATTTATAAATAAGACAAAATGTAGAGGACCCAGCACCGATCCTTGTGGCATTCCACTGGTCACAGGCCTCCAGTCTGAGAAACAACCCTCCACCACTACCCTCTGCCTTCTACCTATATCCAAATGGCTAGGTCTCCCTGTATTCCATGAGATATAACCTTGCTAACCAGTCCCTCATGAGGAACCTTGTTGAACGCTTTAGTGAAGTCCATATAGATCACATCCATCGCTCTGCCCTCATCAATCCTTTTTGTTACTTCTTCAAAAAACTCAATCAAGTTTGTGAGACATCCAATAGGATCCTTGTAGTGATTGTAGTCAGGTTACATAAAACAAAAACTCCAAAGGTAACCCTCCTGGGACTCAGTTGAGTTTAATAGATCTGTAGTGTTCCACGTTCTGTGCTCAACATTCTGATGAGTTCAATTGAATCATGACATTGTCATGAAGCTTGAGGTGCCTTCAGGATCTCAAAAGTAAAACTGTTCAACCAATCACTGTCTGCTTGACACCATTTAGAGAATGTGAAGCAGTTCAGGCTATGCTTAGAAGGATTCTGACATGAGGATGAAAACAGATGAACACACACAAACAAACATGCACACATGCACACACATGTCCATGAACACACACATGTCCATGAACACACACATGTCCATGAACACACGCATGTCCATGAACGCATGCATATGTCCATGAACACACACTCATACATCGATTAATACACACATGTCCATGACTACATACACATACGTGCATACACATGCACACACACACATCCATGAGCACACACACATCCAATAACACACACGCACGCACGCACACACACACATCCACAAGGTAATTCTTCACAAAAAGGAATTTTGAAAATCTAGAATTTTCTTCCCTTAGGAAACAGTTGAGGCCAATTCAGGTTAAGGTGTGCCTTGTGGGGTCAAGGGGTGTTTGGGTATGGGTTAGAGTGGCACACCATGGGGTGAATCATTCAGGTGAATTGCTTTTTGAAACCATACTCAATTAAATTTGATGTATGGCAAATTGCAAAACTGTCTGGTTTTCAGGTGTTGTCATCTTTTGAGGATAGCCAGATTTGTGGTAGTCTAAGTGTACAATAGACTTTTTGTTGATTTACAGTATCAAGAAACAAAGGTGGGTTATTTTATTCATGATTCAATTGAGGGGTGGTACAGACTGAAGGGGCTGATTGGCCTGTCCACATTTCTGTACAATGCCTTATGAAGCTCCATTCAAACCTGGTTCAAACCTTACATTGCCAGCAAATCTTCTGCAATAGCAATCTCTTTGGCTGACTTCTTCCCCGCCCAAATTTGCTGAGTCAGACTTCAGTGTCTTTCACTCATGTAAGTCAGCGTCCTCTGCGGATGGGCTGCGGGCTCTCCCCATGCACTCTGCACTCAACCAGCTATCTACTCTCATTCCAGGCAACATTTCTGCCTCTACCACCATGAAGGACAAGGGCAGTTAGATGCCTGCAAGTTCCCCTCCAAACCACCCACCATCTTGACTTGGAAAAATATCACTGTTCATTTCATGTCGTTAAGTTAAAATCCTGGCACTCACTTTCCACAATGTTGTGGGTGACAGAACATGCACTGTAGTGATTCAAAAACACATGTCTAGATATTCTCAAAGGCAGTTATGGATGAGCACTAAACAGGAACACAGGAATAGGCCATTCAGCCTTTCTAGTCTGGCCTTGCCTGCAACTCTCACATCTCAAGAGCAATTTTTATTTTAAATTCTGGGCGTTCTCCCTGCCATGCAAGTCAATAGTTGTTATGCAACAAAATTCACTCAAAAAAAAGAATTATTTGGCCATTACCCTGTGTGTAAACTGTTTGCTAAGCCTCCTACGTTATAATTGCACTTCCACTTCAGAAGGTGTTTTTATGTGCCTCGGGACATTCTGGAGATATGAAAGGACAATATAAATTCAAGTCTTTTCTTTTGGGAAGCAAATATTCCTTTTACATCCCTCCCGGGCAGCTTTCTGAAACTGTGGTACTTTTCTCCTTGATCTGCACTATTCTTCTGAGCATTTCAGTTCTGAAGACCTTCTCCAGACACTCTGAGAAGGTTACCTCTGCTAACCACAGTGAAAATCAGAAGTTACTGACTGGGAAATTATTACTGCCCAGGAGATCTGCACACCAGCCAAATGTTGCAACGGTATATGGAACTCTGTCGACCGTGCACATAAGCTGACGAGTGACCCATCACAACACATTGTGGAAATCATTCACTTATGTATTCAAGCCTCAAAAAAAAATTCACTGGAGTATCAACAATTCACCACATCTCTCCATTACAGAGAGAGAAGAATCATTGAAACAAGTAATTACAGGAGAATTCCTTTAGTGTTCGCATCAATTATATGTCATTTCAGAATTGTGGTATTCTTTTTTTTTATGGCTGACCAGTCAATTTCGGGGTAATTGCACCCAATGGAAATTAGCCACCTAATGGTGTGCTACTTTCATTTGGAAAAACATTTCTAGTCATACTCAATTGAAAAATACGCTGAAGAAAATGTGGATGATAGAATTCAATTGAGGCAATGTGTTATGGCAGGAACTCATTTTCACACTATATTGTGAACTTTCTGTTCATCAGCATGAGATGGGAAACCTCTGTCACACTATGTTTCTGTCACACTATGCTAACATTGCATTCTTAAAAATGACTTTCTTTGGATATGCTATTTACTGACAACACCACCAGTCCCTTGGGGAGATGATGGTGGTTGAGTCTTCTTCATGAGCTGCTGCAGTCTGTGGATGGACCTTGTGCCCTTCACTGTTATCCCTTGATAAAGAGTTCTAGCATTTTGCCCCAGCAATGATGAAAGAGTAGTCCAAGTTAGGAAGTACATGCTGGTGCTCCTGCTTGCCTGCTGCTCCTGTCCATCTAGATGGCAGTGTTAATGGATTTGAGAGGTGTTGTCAAAGAAGCTAAGGCAATTTCATACTGTGCATTCTGTAAGTGTGTACGCTGCAGCCAATGGTATCCCAGCTCAGGCAAAACATGATTAAACAGTGTAAAGATTTCTCTATCCTCAACAATGATCTCCATTGACATTATTGAACCTCAGGTAGTTACCAATTATAAATGACCTCCAATGGTTCAAGAAGGTAGCTCACCACTACCATCCCAAGGGCAGTTAAGAATAGGCAATAAATGATTCGATTGATTTGATTTGATTGATTTATTACTAAAACGTGTACCGAGGATACAGTGCAATGTGTTGTCTTACATTTTTTACAGGCAGATTGTACTATGCAAGTGCATGAGGGTAACAGAACTGAGTGCAGGATACAAAATACAGCTGTTAAGAATGTGCAGAGCGAGAACAACATGAAAGACGTCCGTGAGCTTTGAGAAGATTTGTACCTCAGGTTGAGGTTCTGGATGCAGGTTTGCTCACTGAACTGGAAGGTTCATTTTCAGATGTTTCGTCACCATACTAGGTAGCATCATCACTGAGCCTCTGGATGGAGCACTGGTGGCGTAGCTGTTTTCTATTCATGTGTTTAGGATTCCTTGGGTTGGTGATGTCAATTCCTGTGGTGACATCATTTCCTGTTCTATTTCTCAGGGGGAGGTAAGTGGGATCCAAGTCAATGTGTTTGTTGACAGAGTTCCAGTTGGAATGCCATGCTTCTAGGAATTCTAGTGCGTGTCTCTGTTTGGCTTGTCCTATGATAGATGTGTTCTCCCAGTCGAAGTGGTGTCCTTCCTCATCTGTATGTAAGGGTACTGGTGAGAGTGGATCATGTCTTTTCATGTGTGTTTGATGTGTATGTATTGTGGTGACTAGTTTTATGCCTGTTTGTCCAATGTAGTGCTTGTTACAGACAATAGAGACAACAAGCAAAACTAATGTAATTTACAAAATACCTTGCAAGAACTGTAACAAATTCAACCTCACCCTATAGCTCAAATCCTCCAACCCTGGCAACATCCTCGTAAATCTTTTCTGAACCCTTTCAAGTTTCACAACATCCTTCCGATAGGAAGGAGACCAGAACTGCGCACAATATTCCAAAAATGGTCTAACCAATGCTCTGTACAGCGTAACATGACCTCCCAACTCAGTATTCTGACCAATAAACGAAAGCATACCAAATGCCTTCTTCACTATCCTATTTACCTGTGACTCCACTTTCAGGGAGCTATGAACCTGTACTCCAAGATCTCTTTATTCACCAACACTCCCTAGGGTCTTAGCATTAAGTGTATAAGTCATGCTTACTGGTCTATAGTTTCCTGGCTTGTCCTTACCACCTTTCTTAAACAGTGGCACCACGTTTGCCAACCTCCAGTGTTCCAGCACCTCACCTGTGGCTATCGATTATACAAATATCTCAACAAGAGGCCCCAGCAATCACTTCCCTAGCTTTCCATAAAATTCTAGGGTACACCTGATCAGGCCTGGAGATTTGTCCATGTTTATGCATTTCAAGACATCCAGCACTTCCTCCTCTGTAATAAGCTCATTTTTCAAGCTGTCACCATCTATTTCCCTACATTCTATATCTTCCATGTCCTTCTCCACAGCAAACACTGATGCAAAATATTTGTTTAGCATCTCCACCTCCTGCGGCTCCACACAAAGGCCGCCTTGCTGATCTTTGAGGGGCCTTTTCCTCTCCCTAGTTACCCTTTTGTCTTTAATTAATTTGTAAAAGCCATTTGGATTCTCCCTAACTCTATTTGCCAAAGCTATCTCATGTCCCCTTTTTGCCCTCTTGATTTCCCTCTTAAATATACTCCTACTGCCTAGATACTCTTCTAAGGATACACTCGATCTATCAAGTCTAAACCTGACAGATGCTTCCTTCTTTTTCTTAACCAAACCCTCAATTTCTTTAGTCATCCAGCATTCCCTATACCTACCAACCTTTCCTTTCACCCTGACAGGAATATACTTTCGCTGGATTCTCGTTATCTCATTTCTGAAGGCTTCCCATTTTCCAGCCGTCCATTTACTTGTGAACATCTGCCCCCAATCAGCTTTTGAAAGTTCTTGCCTAATACCATCAAAATTGGCCTTTCTCCAATTTAGAACTTCAACTTTTAGATCTGGTCTATCTTTTTCCATCACTAATTTAAAACAACTAGAATTATGGTCGCTGGCCCCAAAGTGCTCCCCCACTGACAGCTCAGTCACCTGCCCTGCCTTATTTCCCAAAAGTAGGTTAAGTTTTGCACCTTGGTAAAAACAATGACTGCAGATGCTGGAAACCAGATTCTGGATTAGTGGTGCTGGAAGAGCACAGCAGTTCAGGCAGCATCCAAGTAGCTTCGAAATCAACGTTTCAGGCAAAAGCCCTTCATCAGGAATAAAGGCAGTGAGCCTGAAGCGTGGAGAGATAAGCTAGAGGAGGGTTGGGGGTGGGGAGAAAGTAGCATAGAGTACAATGTGTGAGTGGGGGAGGGGATGAAGGTGATAGGTCAGGGAGGAGAGGGTGGAGTGGATAGGTAGAAAAGAAGATAGACAGGTAGGACAAGTCCGGACAAGTTATGGAGACAGTTACTGAGCTGGAAGTTTAGAACTAGGGTGAGGTGGGGGAAAGGGAAATGAGGAAACTGTTGAAGTCCACTTTGATGCCCTGGGGTTGAAGTGTTCCAAGGCGGAAGATGAGGCGTTCTTCCTCCAGGCATCTGGTGGTGAGGGAGCGGCGGTGAAGGAGGCCCAGGACCTCCATGTCCTCGGCAGAGTGGGAGGGGGAGTTGAAATGTTGGGCCACGGGGCGGTGTGGTTGATTGGTGCGGGTGTCTCGGAGATGTTCCCTAAAGCGCTCTGCTAGGAGGCGCCCAGTTTCCCCAATGTAGAGGAGACCGCATCGGGAGCAACGGATACAATAAATGATATTAGTGGATGTACAAGTAAAACTTTGATGGATGTGGAAGGCTCCTTTAGGGCCTTGGATAGAGGTGAGGGAGGAGGTGTGGGCGCAGGTTTTACAGTTCCTGCAGTGGC
Source organism: Chiloscyllium punctatum (assembly GCF_047496795.1). NCBI lineage: Eukaryota > Metazoa > Chordata > Chondrichthyes > Orectolobiformes > Hemiscylliidae > Chiloscyllium > Chiloscyllium punctatum. Next base: position 59,603,117 of record NC_092783.1, read on the forward strand.
AGGGGAAAGTGCCAGGATTGGAGGGTGGGTTGTTTGGGGGCGTGGACCTAACCATACCCTGAGATCATCTACCTTCCCTGTTAGGCCTCTTGCATTGCAACAAATGCAGTTTTATTTCTCAGTCCTACCTTGATCTCTGCTTTGACCCTGCCTGCCCTGACCGTTTGACTTGTTTCTTTTTTTCAATTGTACCAGTCTCAGATTGATCTCTTTCCTCACTATCTCCCTACTTTCTACTCTCCCCCTTGAGAATATTCTGCACCCTCTCTGAGACATCCTTAATTCAGGCACCAGGGAAGCAACACACCATTCTGATTTTTCGCTGCTGACCACAGAAACGTCTCTCTGTGCCTCAGACTAGACAGTCCCTAACACAATCGATCTCTTGGAACCCTATGTACTCCTCATTGCATTGGAGCCAGTCTCAATACCAGAAACTTGGCTGTTTGTGCTACATTCCCCTGAGAATCCATCACCCCTGCCTTTTCCAAAACAGCATACTTGTTTGAAATGAAGATAACCACAGAAGACTCCTCCACTACCTACCTACCTCTCTTACCTTTCCTGGAGTTAACCCATCTATGTTACTGTATCTGCGACTTTTCTCCCTTCCTATAACTGCCATCCATCACATCCCCTTGCTCTGGCAAACTCCTCATTGCCTCTAACTTTTGCTCCAACAATTCCATTCAATCTGATAGGATTCGCAATCAAAGGCATTTATTGCAGATATAATTCTCAGTAATCTGTAAACTCTCCCTAAACTCCCACATCTGACAAGAAGAGCATATCACTCTACTCAAGGCCATTTTTGCTTCTTCTAATCTGCAGACCCAGAAAATAACATCACCTTATTATTCTACAAAACACTGCTCCAAGCTAACTTAATACTTATGGCTTATATTTTTAAGTTTAATGAAAAGACATATCTCAATAAAACATATAATCAAGAAAGAACCCACTCTATTCATTACTGTAGCCTTCCAACAAGGCAGCAAGGCCACACTTAAAATATTCACTCATCTGTCTCTGAGCTGTGATCTCTCCCAAACAGGCTCCTCCAAGATTAGTTGTGAATTTCACTGTTTGTTAATTTTCCCAGATGACTCTGATATCCAGTGATACATTAATTCAACAGTAAAGGCGGTAACTGTGCAGGTTCACTGCTATGTCAGTTAGCAGGGTGGGTTTCTTTCTCTCTCTCTCTCATAACTCAACCATAAGCATTTTCCAATTCTTTTTGATTTTAACATTGGGTAAGGAAATAATTCTAACTTAGATAAAAACTTCTCTAATTATTGCTGAGAAAAGACAACTTTTGCCAAAGTTTTTCATCATGCGCGCATTAGGACATTTTGCAAGATAGCCTTGAATGTCCAGATGTTTATAACCTGCTGCTTCTTGATTAATTCCAGATATTATGACTCCTTATCTATATTCTGCATCTATTCTATCTCTGCACAAAGAGTAACCTCTTTACATCAGTCCTACATCTACATATACTAAATCTAACAGGTGTACCTTCATATATTCTGATATCTTCATTTTAAATAACATTCCAAAATTATCTTTTTCCTTCTTGTTATTGTTACAAACAACAATTGAATATGGAGTGGGTTCCCATTATCCTTTTCTATTTTCATCTCCGTTAAAATCAATTAAACTGTGAATCAGTCACCACTTGTCAGATGTTACTTCTCCATGTTGTTATTCAATAATCACTAAACCTCAGATGTGCCTCTGTCCCATTTCCATTACACTATCTCAGTTAGTTACAAAGACTAGGCTTAGACCACAGGATGTTACAGGGCATGGACGAGTTGGACTCAATGGTCTGTTTCCATGCTGTATGACTCTATGCCATAAGGAGGCCATTAGCAGTGAACCTGCACAGTTACCGCTTTTACTGTTGAATTCATGTATCATTGGATATCGGAGTGCGTCAGGGAAAATTCAGCGTGGCCAATCTCCTGTGTTGTCTATATATTTCTAAGCGCCATTTCTATCTAAATAATCATCCAATGCCCCTCTTGGATGCCTCAGTTGACCCTCCTTCCACCATATGTCCAGTGCAATCCACATCTAAACTACTCACAGAGTGAAGAAGATTTTTCTAACATTATCCTTGTTTCATTTGCACATCTATGACTGCATGTTCTTTTTCCTTTTATGAGTAGGAACATTTTCCATTAACCTCTTCTATCCAGCCTGCTCACGACAAAGAACATAGAATGTAGAAAAGTATAGTACAGAACAGACCCTTCGGTCCATGATGTTGTGTTTTAGATTAATCCTAATCTAAAATAAAATAACTTAACCTACACATCCCTCAATTCATTGCTGTTCATGTGAATGTCCAGCAGTCACTTAAATGTCCCTAATGACTCTGCTTCCATCACCACCGCTGGCAACGCGGACTTTGAAAACCTCTGTAAAATCTTTTCTCAGTCTTCTTCTGTCCAAGAAGAACGGTCCCAATTTCTTCAATCTAACCTCATCACTGAAGTTTCTCATTCCTGGAACCATTCTTGTAAATTGCTTCTCACCAATGCACTCACATCCTTTCAATAATGTGGCACCCATAACCATACACAACACACCAGCTGAGGTCTAACAAGTGTCTTGTACAAGTTCAACATCACTTCATGCTCTTGTACTCTTGGTATGCTTTATTAACTGCACTCTCCACCTGTCCATGCACCTTCAATGAGCAGACACTCCCAAAGTTTCCCTAATCCACTAAACTTATAAAGCACTTAACACATTGCATTGTCAACACTGACTCTGATCATTTTAGTTTGTCCCTATCATGTTTGCTAATTTAAATCCCCCAATAAAAGTCTCAGATCCATAATTACAAGCAGTGATTATTATTAATCAATTGACCTCTGACCTGTTGATTTGCATACGGTTACAATGATGAGTTATAACCCCAAAGTACCATGGGTCCCATAACTCCAAACTGTTTTAGTTTTCCAAAAAAAGACTTACAGAGGGAAAAAAAGTCATGCACAAATTTTGTGCTGACTGGCTGGCAAAAACGTTTGCATGGGCCCAATAGGATGCAACACCTAGAGATGTCAAAGAAGCCTCAAACAGACTGGACTGTGATCTCTGGTGACTACAAAGTGAAAATGAGGCTGAGAACCCCTTTGCTCAAAGCCAATTACATCCTTAGGATTGTGTTCCCAAACTGCAAACATATTCTGTGTCGTTCTCTTTGAAGAAACCACAGGGGCAGGGGTTAGGAAGACAACTTCAATTCTACTGGAGTGTGTTGGTGGGACTGAACATTCTCATGTGAACCAGCCTGAGTTTGAACATTAGCATATCATAAAAAGCACAATTGACCATAGCATATAGGAGCAGAATTTGGTCATTCAGCCCATCGACTCTTTTCCACCATCCAATCATGGCTGATTTGTTTCTTGGTACTGCTTTCTCCCCGTAACCCATTACTAATCAAGAACTGACCTGTCTCTATCTTAAATACACTGAATGTCTCCGCAGCCCTCTACAACAATGAATTCCAAGATCAACCACCCTCTGGCTGAAAACATTCCCTCTCATCTCAGTTCTAAAGGGTCATCCCTTCACTCTGAGGCTGTGCGCTTGGGACCTTCTCTCCTACCAGAGCTGATATCCTCTTCACATCCACTCTATCCAAGCTTCTCAGTATTCCGTAAGTTTCAATCAAATCTCTCCTCATATTTCTAAACTCCACTGAGTACAGACCCAGAGTCATCAACTGCTCCCAGTTTGACAAGCCCTTCATGCCCAGGATCATTCTTGTAAACTTACCCTAGATCCCCTCTAATGCCAGCACATCCTTCCTTCGACACAGGGCCCAAATGTGTGCACAATATTCCAAATGAGGTCTAACCAAAGTCTTATACAGCCTCAGCAGTACATCCCTGCCCTAGTATTCTAACCCTCCTGAAATAATGCTAACATTAAAATTTGCCTTCCTAACTACCAACTGAACCTGCAAGTTAACCTTAAGAAAACCTTAAACTTGGAATAATTAGTCCCTTTGTGCTTCAGTTTTCTGAAAGCTTTCCCCACTTAGAAAATTGTCTACACTTCTATTTTTCCAAACAATGTACATAAGACCACCTTTCCCATATTGTACTCCATTTACCACTTCTTTGCCCACCCTCCTAACCTGTCCAGGCTCTTCTGCAATATCCCCACTTCCTCAACACAACTTGTACCTCCACCTGTCTTTGTGTCATCTGCAAACTTAGCAACAATGTTCCTTTGCGCAGATCATTCATGGGCAACATGAATAGTTGTATTCCCAACACGGACCTCTCACCTCAGAGTGATATTGTGTATTTGGAGGCAATTCAGAGAAGATTCACTAGGCGACCCCTGGTATGGGAGGGTTGGGTCATGATCAAAGACGAAACATGTTTGGACTCGACTCATTGGAGTTGAGAAGAATGAGAGATGACCCCATTGAAACATGTCGGATTCTTAAGGGGCTTGACGGGGTAAATGCTGAGAGGATGTTTCTTTTCATGGGAGAGGCTAGCACCCGAGGCGTAGGCTCAGAATAAAGGGGCACCAATTTAGACTGAGATGAGGAGAGATTTCTTCTTTCAGAAGGTTCAGAATCTTTGGAACTCCTTGATATAGAGAACTGTGGGACAGCTTTCTACAAAAGCTGAGATAGATTCTTGATCATTTGGGGAATCAAAGGTTATGAGGAAAGGGCAGGAAAGTGGACATGAGGTATGGCAGATCAGCAATAATTCTTTGGAATGACGGAGTAGGCTTGAGGGAGTGAGCAGCCTACTCCTGTACCTATCTCTTATGGTCTTATAGTTTGGGACTGTAATGAATTGGGGAACCTCAGCTGGGATCTGGTCATGACTGCAGTCCAAGGTCCTAACACTCACTCTGCTCTTTCTATCAACTGCAAAAATTATGAACAACTCTCCCAACACCTTAAACAAGCCATTATTGCAGATTGTGAAAAGCAATAATACTGTTATGAAACTCTGAGGTGCACCACAAGTAACAACCCATTCAGCTGATCCATAATCATTATTAGCTAGTGTCTTTCTGCGGGAAGTTAAACATCACATAACATCAGGTTATAGTCCAACAGGTTTATTTGGAAGTACAAGTTTGTTTGTCCAAATAAACCTGTTTGACTGTAACCTGGTGTTGTGTGATTTTTAATTTTGTCTACCCCAGTCCAACACCAACATCCTCACATTATTTCTGCAGGAATGCAGCCAAACTCTCAATCCAATCACCACGAGATTCTAGCCTGCAGAGTGAGTGACCACAGGTGAGAATGATCTCACCATTCGAGAACACACATCTGAAATAAATACAGAAATAATTTTTAAAAATCAAGTTTGACTAAATTATTTATAATGCTTAGGTGATGATGGGGGAGTTCCAATTTTATGGGTTGACATTTTAGAATTAATGACAAAGTATATCTGAACATCACTTCATATTAAATCAAAATGCAGAATTTGTACTCATTTCATGATCTAACTCTTCAACTTTAAAACAACCTTGTAGAAATTTGCATTAATGCCCGTCAACTGTCAGCAGAATTTGGAATTTATAAAATTAAACCAGGACAAGACAGAAGGGGAATATCAATTGGCTGTTTCATAAAGACACATAAAGTAAACACAAGTTCTGATTTAATTGATTGATTATCCAGCTCTGCATTCCGCTGCCTTTCGAAAGTTTAAGCCCCAGTGCACAATTTGAGCATGAATTGAGACTGGCACTCTGAGAGCAGTGCTGATGGTACTCCACATTGTCAGGAATGCCAGCTTTCAATGAGGCATTAAACTGAGGTCCCTGCTATCTTTTAGGCAGCTGTAAAACATCAAATGATGCTGTTAAAGAAGGAACCTGACAGTTCTACTTTGTGTCACTAGTCCAGCTTGACTAAAGTTGATGACTTATCATTTGTCACATGGCTGATTTCTGGGATCTTACTGTGCTGATTTGCCACAGTGTTGTCCTGCATTGCAAGTTGACTACACTGCATTGGCAATTGGTGGTTGGGGTCAGTCACTGCTACCAATCCTCCTTTCCACTATTTTAAATAAAACCAATCAGTCAAATACCGCAAAAATTAAGATTGGCAGAGTACTGTAACAGATATCAAAAAGGCAGAGGAAACTTACACATTCAAATTTGAATGTCATTTTGAGAAAGGTGATGATGCACTCTATTCCACATGGGTATCCACTGTTTGTGGAAAATCCTGCTTCCTATACTGAATCTAAGGGTCTGTTGCTGGGGATAAACCACTAGAGAGTCTTAACAAGATGAAGTTAAAAATCGCACAACACCAGGTTATAGTCCAACAGGTTTAATTGGAAGCAAACTAGCTTTCGGAGCGACGCTCCTTCATCAGGTGGTTGAAGGAGCGATGCTCTGAAAGCTAGTGTGCATCCAATTAAACCTGTTGGACTATAACATGGTGTTGTGCGATTTTTAACTTTGTACATCCCAGTCCAACACCAGCATCTCCAAATCTTAGCAAGATGAGACAGTTATTTTATGTAATAGGATATGGATTTGTGCATTAAGGCAATTGGCACAATTTACAATGACTAGGTTGCCATAATTACAACCATCAGCAACCAGATATGTCACATTTGTCGCCTTCAGGATCTAATGCAAGAGTAACTGTTTCTCCAACCTTAAAACCATGTCCCATCATCAGATGGGTGAAGCTAATGAGATTTCAGAATTAACTGTTCTAGAATCATTCCCTCAACAACAGGTTACTGTGCATTTCATAGAATGAATGGGAGATGAAGAATACAAAGGGTTCCTGAAATGACAAAAGGTTCTATGTAAAATTAAGTTTTGTCTATGACCCCTCCTACTTCTATAAACATCTGATATCTCATGGGTTCTCAGGTCAGACAGGCAAGGGTGTTAAAGGACCAGGTGGGTTTCTAACTTCAATCTGTAATGGTTGCTTGGTCATGACTAGACCAGATTTTAAGATTTTTGTTAAATTCCAATTTCACCATTGAGCATGGGGAGATTCAAGTCCATGTTACCTGATCATTGGCCTGGACTCTGGATTAGTTTTCCAATGACATTGCCATTACCACTGCCTTCCCACGCCTATGGAGGGAAGAGCAGGATAAAGAGACACTCATCTTTCAGAGGGTTGGCACAAGGTGGATAGGTTGAATGGCCTTCAGTACTGCATTATTTTAAGACTTTTTGGCATTTTCTTTTCTCTTCTGCCTTCCATTTCTCCTTAGACATGAACTCCTCTTTAATCCAGCACACAATACTCAGGAGAATTCTTCTCAGTTTTGTGAAATAAAAGCCACATCTCAATGTACATTTCAAGTCAAAATTTTCTGTTCAGCATTGTCATGGACTTTGAAAGCTTGTTGATGTTACTGCGACTGCGACTTTAACTTCACGCTTTACAAATGTTTATTCTTCACCTAATTGATGTCAGAAGATTTCCTGATGCATTAGATGAAGAGCTTTGCAGAGAATTCATCCTTTTGCCTGGTAACATATCGGCATATTCCCTTCCATATTTGAATGTAGCCCCTGGTACTGTTATAATTGCCCAACTCATAGTCAGATCCAACAGTGAACACATTGAATCTGCTTGTTTGACAAGATAGTTCTATTAAAAAATTACAGGTGCAATGGTGCAAATCAAATGTCTTCAGCAAAGAAACGTCGATTGAGAATCCTGCATAATTTCAGCGCATTATCATCAAGAAGGATGAAACCTGAAACTTGCACCTCACCACTTTCCGACTCCAATTCTTTACCTGTCGGTTTGATGTTGAACCTAGGACTTATACGATTACAACCATTTCAACAACCTGCATTAATAAGCATCTTTGATGTGAAAAGTCCTGAGGAGTACCATCTGGAAAAACGTTCGGCACCAAAACATCTAAAGAGATATTCAGCTGGGAAGCCCCACCCTATGTCCCTTTTGTCTGCTTCAGTGTTTTCCTATTCAGAAACTGATGTCTCTGAATTTCAGACCTAGACTGGGCCTTTCCCAATTAAGGACAGGGCTGTCTATTTTGAATTATGAGTTCACTCTTGAGTCTCCAGCACACAGGTAAAAACAATGACTGTTTTTCTGGATTACTGGTGCTGGAAGAGCACAGCAGTTCAGGCAGCATCCAAAGAGCTTCAAAATCGACGTTTCGGGCAAAAGCCCTTCTCCAGCACAAAGCATTGGCTGGTTCCTCAGCACATCACTGAGGGAGTGCCGCACTGTTTCTGGATGAGAGCATGGGTGAGAACCAGGACTTCTGTTGGACTTAAAGATGGCTTGCTACAATTGTAACAATGATGGGAACTGTTCTTAGAGTCTGTTCTTCCTCAGCAAGAAAGGTGACTGAACTGGTCAGTCATTCTCCTGCAGTTTGTGGTACCTTGCAGTATATGTAAGTTGGACCTTAAGGAATAAAGCAGACATAGACTGTGAGGCTGGTTAAGTTTGCTCTGCCATTCAATACAATCATAGTTGATCCCAGGCTTCAGCTCCACCTCCCACCTGATCTCCATAATCCTAGATTTCCTGTGAGACCAAAAACCTATCAATCCCAGTCTTAAACACATTCAATAATGGAACAATCACAAGCCTCTGCAGTAGAAACATCATTCACAACCTTTTAATGAAGTAATTTCTCCTCATGTCAGCCCTAAAAGATCAGTCTCTTATCCTGAGACTGTGTCCTAGTGTTTAAGATTCTCCACAAGTGTAATAATGTCTCAGTGTCAGTACTATCAACCCCTTCAAAATCTTGCATGAGAGAACATGGGCCCAATTTTCTCAGCTCTTCCTATAATAAAAAATAATGAGACATTGTACAGTTATGATGGTGTGTAATGATTACATTGAAATGTCTGGAAGGGAGAAGGAACTCCACATGAATTTTGACAGAATATATATCATAGGATCCATAGAACCTCTACGGTGTGGAAGCAGGCCATTTGGCCATTGAGTCCACACTAATTTTTCACATAGCATCCCACCCAGACCTACCTCCCTACCCTATCCCTGTAACCCTGCATTCTCCATGTAAAAACCACTTAGCCTAGCTAGTATGGGTAATTTAGCATGACTAATCCACCTAACCTGCACATCTTTAGACTGTTGGAGGAAAACGGAACACCTGAAGCAAACCCAAAGAGACATGAAGAAACCAAGGGTGGAATCAAACTAGGGTCCTTGGTGCTGTGAGGCAGCAGTGCTAACCGTTATGTCACACCATGACATATCATCAAATTTTAGCTTAAGATTTCCACATGTCTTTGAAATTGAGTGACGTGCTAGGATATTCAGAGGTCAGTTCAGTATCAACCAAATTGCTCGGATTGCTAGAGTCATAAATAGACCAGACCAGCTAAGGATGGCAGATTTCTCATCACAAAGGACATTATTGAGCTAGATGGGATTTTTATAACTGTCAATAACAGGTCACCATCCCTGATGCCAGATTCAATTAATTAAATTTGAATTCCGCCAGCTATCATGATGGGATTTGATTCCCCCGCAAAGAATTAACCTGGGCCTCTGGATTGTGAAATTGCCACCAACCCAACTCCCAAAAGCTGAATGGAGGCATTCCACACATCAGTCATCAACCTACAGTTGGACTCTCAAATGGATGGAAGGCCATGTAATGAACAGAGTGAATATAATAGATGAGATTGAAAGAAGTACATAGAGTGATAGAGTTATACAGCACAGAAACAGACCCTTCGGTCCAACTTGTCCATGCCAATCAGGTATCCTAGTCCCATTTGGCTGCGTTTGGCTTCTATCCCTCTAAACCTTTCTTATCCACCTATCGATCCAAATGTCTTTTAAATGTTATAATTGAACCCCATTCTACCACTTCCTCTGGCAGCTCGCTCCATGAACATTTCATGTGGAGGAGATGTTTGGAGCTTTGGAGACTGAGGAGGGAGAAGCTGAAAGGACAAGTGTTGCATTTCTTATCCTTGTGCAGAAAGGTGCCACAGTACAGTCGAGAGGACTAGGGAGGACTAGGATTAGGGAAAAGTGGAGGGAGTGATCCTTTTGGAATGTTGAAAGGAAGGCAGGGGATGTTATCATTAGTGGTGGCATCATGCTGGAACTGACAGAAATGTCCGAAGATGATCTGTTGAGAGAGAAGCTGGCAGGTGAGGTGACTTGTACAAGGGGAATCCTATTGTGATTCTGGAAGGGAACGGGTGAAAGCAGAAGTGTGTGAAATGGGATGGATATAGTGGGGCAGTCCAGTCAAGCACACTGGGAAGAAATCCATGGGTGAGGAAGAAAGAAGACATGTGGAAAGCACTAAAAGTCAGAAGGATATTCTGATAGGGGGAGATGAAGAAGGTTCCTGTGGTGCATAAGCGTTGCCATGAACCTCTTGTGTTGTATGACCTGTTTCCAAGTGATAAATTCTATGTTATTCGAAATAGCACACACAAGGAAGGTCTCTCTTCTTGGGAATAAACCTAATAACAATTGTATTACTGGATGTCAAACTCTTTGTACGAACTTCAGTGAATTTCTATTCAAAGGTTCGTTCATAAAAGGCTTTTCATGAAGAATGTTGCAGAAAAGTGTTGATGCGCAGCATTAGTTGATATCCTTGAATTCTTCTGATTTGCACACAACCTGCCTCGCATTGTTCCCTGAGAATGACTTGAATGTGCTGCTAGCATTGACAGAGAGAGATGAAGCACTTTCTCTACAAGCTGTATCAGAACAATGGAGTTTACCATAATGTTCACAGAATCTAGCACCATACAGAACAGAACGGGGCCATTTGGCCCACTGTGATCATGCCAGCTCTGACGGAGCAGCTCAGCTCATTCCACTCCTCGGGTTTCCCCACAAACCTGCGATTTCTCTCTTTCGATACTTATCAAATTCCCCTATGAAAGTCATGATTAAACCTGCCCTCACCCTCACTTTCTAGCAGTGCATCCAGCCACTGGCTGCGTTCAAAAGGTCCTCAGGTCACCTCTGATTGGCAGAATCACAGGAATATTACTGTGCAGACAGAGAACACTTATCCCATTATCTCTGTACTGGCTCTTAAAATGATCACCATTGCCCAGTGCCAACCTACAGTTCTTTTATCATTCTCTTAAATCATTGTCTTCCGATTCCAGATCCTTCAGACATTGGAAACTAGCTACTTTGTCCAGACTGTTTGTAGCTTTGAATGCCTTTACTAAATTTCTTCTCTGCTTTTTCTTCTTCACATGGAGTATTAGGTCCCTTTGATATAGAATTAATTCCTGCTGTCTTTTCAGGAAGTGAGTTCCAGACCCTAACAACTTCCTGCATGGAAAACAATCCTTCATCTTTCCGGTGACTCTTTTCCCTGTTGTGGAGGTGCCGGTGTTGGACTGGGATGGACAAAATCAGAAGTCACATGACACCAGGTTATAGTCCAATAGGTTTATTTGAAATCACAAGCTTTTGGAGCACTGCTCCTTCGTCAGGTCATGTCATTTGATGAAGGAACAGTGCTCTGAAAGCTTGTGATTTCAAATAAACCTGTTGGGCTATAACCTGGTGTCATGTGACTTCTTCTTTACCCAATTGTTGTAAATTCTTTTCTTCTGGTTCTCTAGTTGTTCACTCTCTTGTGTTATGTCTCACAGCTAGTAGGTAAATATCTTTGAGAAATTTGATAATGTTATCATCAACCTGCCATGGCATGGGAGCTAATGGCACAAATAATTCAGTCGCCATCTTCATGTGGCTACTCCCAGCATGTACTATGCTGTACTGTTCTATGTTCTATAATATGCCGTGGGAAGCGCGTAACAGTTTGTAACTAAATTGTTTGGTGCACGTCCAACATGGCTGTGTTTGTACATAGATGCCAGGATCTGTAAGAAACATTTGTTGAATCTTCTGAGGAGGGTCACCAGACTGCACAGATGCTGCCGGACCCACTGAGCTTTTCTAGCAACTTCTGTTATTGTTTCTGATTTACAGCATCCGCAGTTCTTTTGGTTTTTATCTGTGGAATCTTTTAGTACTAAATATCTCACAGCTCATTTTTTATATTATGGGAGCCAAGATAAGCATCACCTCATTAGGTACAAACACCCTGCTGAATGTAAAAAGTCTATCACTCCATCTACAACAGAATATATGGGCAGAACAGTGGTGTCTCATTATAAAGAAACTATTCCCAGATCTCAGAGACCACATCACGCCTACTCTGTAAACAAACTATTTTTTTCCTACTTGTTGCTAATTTGTTAAAGCTTCTCTTAACTTTCTCCACTCTAAGAAAATCTTCCCATCAACTACATCTCCACATCATTTGCAAACTGGAATTTTTTAGGTGGTTTTAACCTAAAATCAAAAGACTTAAGGAGGCAATAAGAAGCGATTTCTATGTAGACGAGAGGAGGATGATATCTGGAGCTGCTTGGTGTTGCAGGAAAGGGATAGTGAGCTTCCTCATTCTGCATGGATGGTCTGAAGTGAGCGGGACAGCCTTCCCTGATTTTTACTCATCATACAATTTCTGTGGGCGTTAGCCTCTTGATGCCTTAATGATTTGTGTTATGATTGAGAAACATGGGCTTGTATCACTCTTTGATCCTCAGCCCCTGCACATGTCTACCAGAGAGAAGCAAGAACGAAGGGCTTTTGTACCTGGACATGGCATCACATGCTGGAAATTGCCCCATCACTTGCTCCAACCAACAAGGCTCTAGGCTGAGGGGGGCAAAACTCATATTGAATTTTTGGAATTGCTGACAAGTTCCTTTTGGTTATTTCTGGAAAAGGATTAGTTCTCTAGGTTTGGCAAGACTAGTATTTATTTGGCCATCTCTGATTGCATTGAGAAAAAACTGGCTTGACATCTTGAGTTTGACAAATGGAATGGACTTGCAAACCTCTGCAGAGGGCAGCTAAGAGTCAACCACAGTACTCCACATCTAAAGTCACATGAAGGCCAGACTGAGCATGGATGATAGGCTTTCTTACTCCCCAAAAGAACACAGAAATATAAAAAATATGTGCAGAAGTAGGCATTCAGTGCTTCAAGCCTGTACCACCATTCAGTACAATCGTAGCTGATCATGCAATCTTAGTATCCCATTCCCACATTCTCCCCAAATCCTTTGATCTCTTTAGCCACAAGGGCCATGTCCACCTCTCTCTTGAATCTATCTAACAAACTGGCCCCAACAGATCTCTGTGGGAGGGAATTCCACAGGTTCACAACTCTCTGAGTGAAGAAATTCTTTGTCATCTCAGTCCTGAATTCTTAGACTATGATGCCTAGCTCTGGACTTCTGGAACATTCTTCCTACATCTAGTCTGTCCAGTCCCATCAGGATTTTGTATGTTTCTATAAGATGCCCCCTCATTCTTCTAAATCCCAGTGAATACAAGCCCAGTCAATCCAATCTACACTCATGTATCAGTCCTATCCCAGGAATCAGTCTGGATAATTTTCGCTGGACTCCCTCAGTAGCAAGAATAACAAGAATAAATGAACCATTGAGTGTGTATTGGGGAGTATGAGTAGAATTCGATGATGCTAAAAGCTAAGAACTGCAGATGTTGGAAATCCGAAACAACGATAGAAATTGCTGGAAAAACTCGGGGATATTTAAGCGACTATTGGATAGGTACATGGACATTAGTACAATGAAGAGTATGTAGGTTAGTCTGATCTTAGCGTAGGATAAAAGGCCAGCACAACATCGAGGGCTGAAGTGCCTGTACTGTTCTAAGTTCTATATGAAGACTTTATGGTCATCTGGCAGCTTCACTATCAGTTTTTACTGATGCCAATCTTTCAGTTCCAAAATCTGTAAGCTCAATTAAAAATTCTCAAACTGCAATGACAGGATTTGTATTCACTTTCTCTAGATTGTTTGTCCAGTGATATAATTCCATACAGTGCACAAGGAGCCCATTCACCCATTTGGCCCTGAGACTAATCCATTTCCCCTTGCTTCTTCACCAGAGTCCTGCATGCTCTTCCTTTTGAACTACAAAGTCATGGTCCAATATGACGCATCCAAAATAGTGATTGCTCATGAATTCCAAAGATACTTGCATTTACACTGAGGTGGTATCACCAACAATAAAGCTATGTGCAACAGGTTTACTTCAAATATGAGGCTTCCATCCTGTTTGACATGAACATATTAGAACAGGTTGTATATCACAAGGTGATAACTAGCTCAGGATCCTACCTTCAGCATTGCAGAGTGAGACTGTCTCTGAGGTTTCAATATCCATGAATATTCTGAAAACAATGAGAAATTGCAAAAAGGCAGAAAAAAAGTATTTTCTTTTTTTTACGCTGAAGGAACTGAAACACCGAATTTGTCAGAAATTTGTATGGAATCTTGGTTTGTCAATGTGTCGGAACCAACTCAGGGAAGGTTTGCCAAGCTCATATTTTGAATGGAAATGTTGTCTTTGGAGAGAAGTTTGGACAGATTAAATTTGTATCTTCTGCAGTTTAAGACAGTAAGAGGCAACTTGATTGAAACTGATCAAACCCTGAACAGCCTTGAGACAGTGGGTGAGAAGATGTGCCTTCTCGTGGGAGAATCCAGAAATAGGGATTCACTGATTAAAAATAAGGGTGACCCATTTAAAACAGAGATGAGGTGAAACCTTTTTCCTTTAGAGGATTGTCGTTCTTTGGAACTCTCTTCCTGAGAAGGTGATGAAAGCAGAATCTTAAATTTTGTAAGGCAGAGTGGACAGATTCTTAGTACCAAGTTATAGTCCAACAGGTTTATTTGGAAGCGCTAACTTTTGGAGTGCTGCTTCTTTATCAGGTAGCCGTGGAGCTGGATCCACAGCCAGCTGATGAAGGAGCAGCGCTCCGAAAGCTAGTGCTTCCAAATAAACCTGCTGGACTATAACCTGGTGTTGTGTGAATTTTAACTTTGTCCACCCCAGTTCAACACCGGCATCTCCAAGTTTAGGTCATCAGAGATAGGCACATTGATTTGGGTTGGACAAGCAGGAGGCTGGAAGAACACAGCAAGGCAGGCAGCATCAGGAGGTGGAGAAGGCAATATTTTGGGTACAACCCTTCTTCAGGACTGGGAGCTGCAGATAAGGGGGAGGGTGGGGGAGGGAGGGGCCGGGTGGTGAGGTAGGGATAGGTGGAGTGTATGACGTGGTTCGTTAATGGGAGGAATGAATTTGGTTGGTAGCTGGAAGGAAGGGTCAATCAGAGGAATAGAAGGGAGGGCAGTGGGCTGGGAAGTGAGTCGTGGGATGGGGAGGGAGGTTATTTGAAATTGGAGACCTCAATGTTGTGTCTTCCCAACTTTAGTCTGCCCAAGAATATGGATTTGAGCTTACAATCGGATCAGCCGTGATCTTATTAAATGCCAAGGCAAGCTCAAGAGGCCAAATACCTTATGTCTGTTCCATGTTCTCCATGCTCCTCTCTCTTAAGGGCTCTCTTCTACTCAGAGTTGTGAATCCTGAGGTGACCGAACAGTCCAATGTTGATTTGGCACAGATGGGACTGTTGATGTTCAAGAGGGCAGTGGCTGAGATTCTAAGGTTAGAAACTACATTCAAAGAGAAGAATCTCATGGAAACCCAAAAGGGAACAGTTTCGATAGAAATATTCAAAAGAGAATTTGATAAATTGTTTGAAAGGGAAACATTCAGGGCTAAGAGAGTAGGAAGGAACACCAATTGAATAATTCTTTCAAATTCACAGTGGGCTGAATCACCTCATTCAGTGCTATCTCATTCGATAATAAAAGACAGGACAACAGCTGTCCTAGCTTTCCTTCACTGTGTTTCCATGGCAACCCCTGGGGAACAGAAAATTCCACCCTGGGTGAAGCCATGAAGGAGAGAACACCAACAAAAGAGATAAAGAAGCTGATAAATTGAAAATTCCATTAGCAAAATCTATTCAGGAAGGTAATTGAAACCTTGAAAGCTCAGAAATAAAATGCAGTATTATAAAATATGATGCAGAAAATCGAGAATAGTTTTGCCCTCTTAAACTCTTAAACCCAGAACAAAACTCAACTTTCTTCTGATTGTGGTTTCTTCTTGTTTGTTAGAACATTGAGTGGGACTTTTCTCTTCATTCTTCAAGTCACCCATATCTGGTTTGCCACTGCAGTCTGAGCTTTTACCTCCTCAGGGTACTTCTACCTGATGCAGCAGGGCAAATGTTATCTCCTGTAACATCAGGACTAGACGTGGGTAATGTGACACTGATTTAGTATGTGCTTTTTTTTAACCCTCCCCCAATATACACACATAATGCAATGACAGGCATTTCAGTGTCTGGACTAATACTAAACAGCATGTCATGCTTCAAGTGCCCCCAGTTAATATAGAGTCTGAGACCTTTAAAGCTTTAGGTCACAAGCTAAGATACAGTGACGATGTAATGAGCAAACTTTTTAAAGATATATTATATGCTCACTGAGAAGTATTAGATGCATCTCTTTTCCCAGAGATAAAACTTATCCCAAATAGATATATAAGGTTGTACACAAAGATTGAATTCACAGGCCTCTATATGGCTCCTGGCTTAGGTAGAGCTTTTCCCATGACCCTACCTGGAGTATAGTGCCCCTACCCCAACCCAAGCACAGCCAATCCTTGAGATCCACTGGTCACTTATTAAAATTCATTCATGGGATGAAGGCATCATTGGTTAGGCCAACATTTATTGCCCATCCCTAATTGCCCAGACATTGCTGTGGGTCTGGAGTCACATCTAGGCCAGACAAGGATGGCAGTTTCCTTTCCTTAAGGGCATTAGTCAACCAGGTGGGTTTTCCTCGAGCATTGGATTAATGGTCATCATTCGTCTCTGTATTGAATTCAAATTCCGTCGTATGCTGTGGTGGGATTTGAATCTAGGTCACCAAGACATTATCTGGGTGTCTGGATTAACAGTCCAGTGATAGTACCACTTGGCAGTCACCTCCCCATTGGATCCTAGTATGATCCCTGTTCCAGGATGTGGCTCTAATAATGCATATGTTGCCAACTGAATAATTATAGAAACAGATAAAACACTAGTTCACAACATTAACAATTAAAACGTTAATGTGACGCTTTGGGAGTTTGGCAACTCAACCTGATCAGCTGATCACTGACATCTCTGGAGATGTACCTGTTGAGCTCAGTTACCAATGCTTGATAATTGGGTTGTCTTGCTGCTGATTGCTCTCATTCAACAGCACTACACCATCATCATCGTCGTTAGAATCTTCTTCCTGATTCTCCCAGTGTCACAGGTAGGTCTGAGCTGGTATCTAATCCTTCACCAAGCAGAACCGTCATCAATAATTGGTGCAAGTGCGATGGACCCAATGGCCTCCTCCTGTACCATCATAATTCTGTGATTCTGAGGCTGGGCACAACCTGCATCTTCCAGCATACCGTCCAGAGATCTACCCATTTGTATATCTGACTCACAGTCTCTGCCCAAAGAGTAGTTTAGGCAGTTCTTTACCTCCACACTGGTCATGTGTGGCATGATGCCCCACCATGCCAGGAACCTGAGTTCAATTCCAGCATCAGGTGACTGTCTGTGTGGAGTTTGTACATTCTCCCTGTATCTGCGTGGGTTTCCCCCAGGTGCTCTGGTTTCATCCCACAGTCCAAAGGTGCGCAGGTTAGGTGGATTAACCGTGCTAAAATGCCCATAGTATTCAAAGTTGTGCAAGTTGACTGGGTTAGCCATGGGTAATGCAGGGTCATGGGGATAGGGAGGAGATTGGGTCTGAGTGGGATGGTCTTTGGAGAGTCGGTGTGGACTTGATGGGCTGATTGGCCTGCTTCTACACTGTCGGGATTCTATGAATATCTCTACGATGTACCTCTTTCATTCTCCTCTGCTTTTGAAGAAAAACCTCCTATTCCTCATGGTGGTTCAACACGTGGCTTTACTTGGCTGCTCATCTTCCACAGTTGTCGATGGCAGCAGGCTCTGGCCAAAATGTAACAGAATGAAGAATGTCTTTCAGCCTCAGCTGGAAGATTTGTTTGTAAATGCATGGATTGCATTTCGCCACAGTGGATAGGGCTTCAATCTCATGAGTTGTAACTATACCATGATCTACAAGAAATGGTAGTCTCACCACTGCTGGACTGTCGATTCTCCTGCTCCTCGGATGCTGCCTGACCGGCTGTGTTGTTCCAGCATCACACTCATGACGCTGATCTCCTGCATCTGCAGACCTCTTTTGGTATCTATGGTAAAATATGTCAGGAAGACAAGGTCAGCTTGTAGATGGCAGAGTGGTATGATTCTGCCAATACATGGAATTGATGATCTGTTATACACTGGGAGAAAATCCCTCATAGACTGTAGCATGGAGTGCCACTTGCTGAGGTATGTGTGGTGTCAATATCTTGACACTGGCTCCCTGCTCTTTCAGGACACATGATATTAATGGTTGTGAAAGCTTCAGATTGCTCTTGGCAATGGCCTAGTGGTATTATCACTGGACTACTACCCTGAGACCTCGACAACATTCTGGGAACCTGGGTTTGATTCCTGTCATGGCTGATGGTGTAATCTGAATTCAGTAAATAAAAAGAAATCTGGAATAAAGAGAGTAATGATGACCATGAATCGACTGTCAGAAAAACCCATCTGGTTCACTATGTCCTTTAGGGACGGATACTGCCATCCTGGTCTACATGTGACTCCAGTTCCACAGCAATGTGGTTTATTCTTAGGGATCAACAATAAATGCTGGCTTAGCCAGCGATGCCTTCATCCTGTGAATGATTTTTAAAATATCATTAACATGGTGTGTGATGCTAACAATACAAAAAGTATAGTCATCTTCTGAAATTTGCTTTTTGCTTGGTTGGCAGTGTACTTCATTAATGTGTTTGTGATGCTGCACATTCTTAAGCCTTCCTTTGAAGCCAGCTTTGTATTGTCTTCTTAGTAACCTGTGTTTTGGTCTGGGGTCCAGCTTGCCTTTTAGAACTGGATTTCCTGCAGATGTGTGTAGGGTTCACTTCATATCGCAGGTTTTGCAGATTTGAAGAATAATTGGACAACACTGGGGCAGATGCAACAACCTGCAACTGTTAGAGGTTTTGCTGGTTTTGTGCATATTGCTGAGTGCAGTATGAATGCTGGCTGTAGTATTAATGTGGGGTTGTTCGCTAACCATTTCACAATGCTCAGCAACATTTGCAAATTCTCAGATTCTGAGCCGTCCATGTTCAAATGAAATAGGATCGTGATAATTTTCAAGCTTGGGCTGACAAGTGACAACTAACATTCATGCCACACACATGCCAGGCAACGACCATCTCCAATAAGAGAGAATCTAACCCTTCAATGGCATTGCCATCGCTGACTACTCCACGATCAACATCCTGGAGGTTACCATTGATCAGAAACTGAACCAGACTAGCCATATAACTACTGCAGCTACAAGAGCAAGTCAGAGGCTGGGAATCATGCAGAAAGTGATTAACCAACCACTATCAACCATCTACAGGCATAAGTTAGGAGTGTGATGGAATGGTCCTCACTTGCTTGGATTAATGGAGCTCCAAAAATACTTAAGAAGCTTAATACATCCAAAATAAAACAGCTCATTTGATTGGCACCCCTTCTACAAACATCCACTCCCTCCACTAACTTAATAGCAGCAGTATGTACCTCCAAGACGTACTGAAGAAATTCACCAAGGCTCGTTTGACAGCACTTTCTAAACATGCACCCACTATCATCTCAAAGAACAAGCACAGTCCATACGTGAGAACACCAACTGTTGTCAGTTCCTTTCCAACGCACTCACCATCCTGACTTGGAATTATTATGATATTCTTTCAACATTGATGGGTCAGAAGCTCAGAATTCCTTCCCTAATGACTTTGTAGCTCTATCAGCAGCAGATGGACTGCAGCTCACCAGCTCCTTCTCAAGGACTCCTGGGGATGGGCGGAAAATACCATCCACTTCCCCTGAAGAAATAAAACAAATCAGGGAAGTTACCATTGATTGCTTTGGTTGTAATTAAATATTTGCCTTCTATATCTCATTGAAAATCTTTGGGATCTTTTTAAAAGTAAAGTGTAATGTTTGTTTCTTTCCTTCTTCTCCTTGTTTTGCTTTCCCTCCTTTGTTCCTGGGAGGACTGCAGATCAGAGTCGAGAGTGTGCTGCTGGAAAAGCACAGCAGGTCAGGCAGCATCGGAGGAGCAGGAGAATTGATGTTTCGGGCATAGGCTCTTCTCAGCTGGAAGTCAACAATAGAGGTGCAATATTCTTTTCTCAATCCACACTCCCCTTCAGCAAGGTTCTCTCACTGGGAGCTAGCTACCACTGAACGTATTCCTTTATGTAGTCAAATACAGATCCATTAGGCATGGGACTGTCATTACAGAGGTAGCAGATGATAACATAGCAGTTATGTTGGTGAACTAATGATCCAGAGGCATATGCTCAAAATCACCTTGTCAGCTGGGAGTGTTCATTTCAGTCTATCAGTACATCCAGAATAAAGAGCAAATCTAAACCTCCTACCTTGATCGTTGATGGTATTTAGGGAAAACAAATTACTCGCCTAACCCAGTCTAGTTGGTAATCCAAGATGGAGGATGGGAAAAATTTCTGGCTATAAAGGGCATGCCCCTTTTTGAGGTATTTTAAGTGTTGGAGATGATTTCTTCAAATTTCAGGAGCAGCAATTATTGTTTTATATGCTGATGTATTGTTTTGGAACTTTGGAGAAAAAAAGTCAAAACAACGGCATTTTGAAAAGAGAGAGGAACACACAAAGGCAGCTCATGGTCAGTGCAGGGGAGAGAAAGAGAAAGAAACCCAGACTGCTAACTGAACAGCAGTAAACCTGTGCAGGTACTGCCTTTGCTGTGAATTCATGTATCACTGGACATAGGAGTGCATCTGGGAAAATTAACAAACTGTGTAATTCCTAACGAATCTTGGAGGAACCTGGTTGTGAGAGGTCACAGCACTGAAACAGATAAGTGACTAGTTTTAAGTGCGGCCTTGGGGCCTTGCTGTAAGTCTGCAGTAGTGAATAGAGTGGGTTCTTTCTTGATTACATGCTTTTATTGAGACATGTCTTTTGATTAAACATAAATTATAAGCCATACATATTAAGTTAGTCTGGAGCAATGTTTTGTAGAGGAATAAGGCGGTACTATTTTGTGGGTCTGTAGATTGGAAGATGCAAAAATGGCTCTTAGTAGAGTGATATGCTCTTCTTGTTGGATGTGGGAGTTTAGGGAGAGTTTACGGGTTACTGTGGATTATATCTGCAATAAATGCCATTGTTTACAAATCCTATCAGATCAAATGGAACGGTTGGAGCGACAGTTAGAGGCAATGAGGAATTTACAAGAGCAAGGGGGTGTGATGGATAGCAGTTATAGGAAGGGGAGAAAGTCTCAGGTACAGTCACATAGATGGGTAAACTCCAGGAAAGGGAAGAGAGGTAGGAAGGTAGTGGAGGATTCTGGATTAGTGGTGCTGGAAGAGCACAGCAGTTCGGGCAGCATCCAAGTAGCTTCGAAATCGACATTTCGGGCAAAAGCCTTTCCTGATGAAGGACTTTTGCCCGAAACGTCGATTTTGAAGCTACTTGGATGCTGCCTGAACTGCTGTGCTCTTCCAGCACCACTAATCCAGAATCTGGTTTCCAGCATCTGCAGTCATTGTTTTTACCAGGTAGTGGAGGAGTCTTCTGTGGCTATCCACAGTTCAAACAAGTATGCTGTTTTGGAAAATGGAAGGGGTGAAGGATTCTCAGGGGAATATAGCACTAACAGCCAGGTTTCTGGTATTGAGACTGGCTCTAATACAATGAGGGGTAGGTCGGGTTCCAAGAAATCAATTGTGGAAGGGGATTCTGTAGTCAGAGGTACAGACAGACATTTCTGTGGCCAGCAGCGAAAAATCAGAATGATGTGTTGCCTCCCTGGTGCCAGGATCAAGGATGTCTTAGAGAGGGTGCAAAATGTTTTCAAGGGGGAGAGGGCCACATTGGAACCAAAGACATTGGAAGGGAAAGGTTGAGATTCTGAAGGGAGATTACAGAGAGTTAGGCAGGAATTTAAAAAGGAGGTCCTCAAAGGTAGTAATATCTGGAATACTCCCAGTGCTATGAGTAAGTGAGGGCAGGAATAGGAGGATAGAGCAGATGAATTCGTGGCTGAGGAGCTGGTGTATGGGAGAAGGATTCACATTTTTGGATCATTGGAATCTATTTTGGGGTAGATGTGAACTGTACAAGAAGGACATATTGCACCTAAATTGGAAGGGCACTAATATACTGGCAGGGAGATTTGCTAGAGCTGCTCGGGAGGATATAAACTAGTAGTGGGGGGGGGGGGGGGGGGTGGGGGGGGGGGGGGTGGCGTTACCCAGGGAGAAAGTGAGGAAAGAGATCAATCTGAGACTGGTACAGTTGAGAAAAGAAGTGAGTCAAACAGTCAGGGCAGGCAGGGACAAGGTAGGACTGATAAATTAAACTGCATTTATTTCAATGCAAGGGGCCTAACAGGGAAGGCAGATGAACTCAGGGCATGGTTAGGAACATGGGATTGGGATATCATAGCAATTACAGACACATGGCTCAGGGATGGGCAGGACTGGCAGCTTAATGTTCCAGGATACAAATGCTACAGGAAGGATAGAAAGGGAGGCAAGAGAGGAGGGGTGTGGCGTTTTTGATCAGGGATAGCAGTACAGCTGTGCTGAGGGAGGATATTCCTGGAAATACATCCAGGGAAGTTATTTGGGTTGAACTGAGAAATAAGAAAGGGATGATCACCTTATTGGGATTGTATTATAGACCCCCTAATAGTCAGAAGGAAATTGAGAAACAAATTTGTAAGGAGATCTCAGTTATTTGTAAGAATAATAGGGTAGTTATGGTAGGGGATTTTAACTTTCCAAACATCGACTGGGACTGCCATAGTGTTAAAGGTTTAGATAGAGAGGAATTTATTAAGTGTGTACAAGACAATTTTCTGATTCAGTATGTGGATGTACCTACTAGAGAAGGTGCAAAACTTAACCTACTTTTGGGAAATAAGGCAGGGCAGGTAACTGAGGTGTCAGTGGGGGAGCACTTTGGGGCCAGCGACCATAATTCTATTCGTTATAAAATAGTGATGGAAAAAGATAGACCAGACCTAAAAGTTGAAGTTCTAAACTAAAGAAAGACCAATTTTGACGGTATTAGGCAAGAACTTTCAAAAGCTGATTGGGGGCAGATGTTCGCAGGTAAAGGGACAGCTAGAAAATGGGAAGCCTTCAGAAATGAGATAACGAGAGTCCAGAGAAAGTATATTCCTGTCAGGGTGAAAGGGAAGGCTGGTAGGTATAGGGAATGCTGGATGACTAAAGAAATTGATAAAGAAGGAAGCATATGTCAGGTACAGACAGGATAGATCAAGTGAATTCTTAGAAGAGTATAAAGGCAGTAGGAGTACACTTAAGAGAGAAATCAGGAGGGCAAAAAGGGGACATGAAATAGCTTTGGCAAATAGAGTTAAGGAGAATCCAAAGGGTTTTTACAAATACATTAAGGTTCAAAAGGGTAACTATGGAGAGAATAGGGCCCCTCAAAGATCAGCAAGGTGGCCTTTGTGTGGAGCCGCAGGAGATGGGAGAGACACTAAATGAGTATTTTGCATCAGTGTTTACTGTGGAAAAGGATATGGAAGATACAGAATGTAGGGAAAAAGATGATGACATCTTGAAAGATGTCCAGATTACAGAGGAGGATGTGCTGGATGTCTTGAAATGCATAAAAGTGGATACATTCCCAAGACCTGATCAGGTGTACCCTAGAACTCTGTGGGAAGTTAGGAAAGTGATTGCTGGGCCCCTTGCTGAGATATTTGTATCATCGATAGTCATAGGTGAGGTGCCAGAAAACTGGAGGTTGGCAAACGTGGTGCCACTATTTAAGAAGGGTGGTAAGGACAAGCCAGGGAACGAAAGGCCGGTGAGCCTGATGTCGGTGGTGGCAAGTTGCTGGAGGGAATCCTGAGGGACAGGATATACATGTATTTGGAAAGGCAAAGACTGATTAGGGATAGTCAACATGGCTTTGTGTATGGGAAATCATGTCTCACAAACTTGATTGAGTTTTTTAAAGAAGTAACAAAGAGGATTGATGAGGGCAGAGTGGTGGTTGACATGATCTGAATGGACTTCAGTAAAGCGTTCAACTAGGGTCCCCATGGGAGACTGATTAGCAAGGTTAGATCCCATGGAATACAGGGAGCACTAGCCATTTGGATACAGAACTGGCTCAAAGGTAGAATTTAGACGGTGGTGGTGGAGGGTTGTTTTTCAGACTGGAGGCCTGTGACCAGTGGAGTGCCACAAGGATCGGTGCTGGGTCCTCTACTTTTTGTCATTTACATAAATGATTTGGATGCGAACATAAGAGGTATAGTTAGTAAGTTTGCAGATGACACCAAAATTGGAGGTGTCATGGACAGCAAAGAGGGTTACTTCAGATTACAACAGGATCTGGACGATATGGGCCAATGGGCTGAGAAGTGGCAGATAGAGTTTAACTCATAAAAATGCGAGGTGCTGCATTTTGGGAAAACAAATCTTAGCAGGACTTATACACTTAATGGTAAGGTCCTAGGGAGTGTTGCTGAATAAAGAGACCTTGGAGTGCAAGTCCATAGCTCCTTGAAAGTAGAGTCGTAGGTAGATAGGATAGTGAAGGCAGCGTTTGGTATGCTTTCCTTTATTGGTCAGAGTATTGAGTACAGGAGTTGGAAGGTCATGTTACGGCTGTACAGGACATTGGTTAGACCATTGTTGGAATATTGCGTGCAATTCTGGTCTCCTTCCTATCGGAAAGATGTTGTGAAACTTGACAGGGTTCAGAAAAGATTTACAAGGATGTTGCCAGGGTTGGAGGATTTGAACTATAGGGAGAGGCTGAACAGGCTGGGGCTGTTTTCCCTGGAGCATTGGAGGCTGAGGGGTGACCTTATCAAGGTTTATAAAATCATGAGGGGCATGGATAGGGTAAATAGACAAGGTCTTTTGCCTTGGGATGGCTGAGTCCAGAACTAGAGGGCATAGGTTTAGGGTGAAAGTGGAAAGATATGCAAGAGATCTAAGGAGCAACTTTTTCACGCAGAGGGTGGTGCGTGTTTGGAATGAGCTGCCAGATGAAGTGGTGGAGTCCAGGACAATTGTTACATTTAAAAGGCATCTGGATGGGTATATGAATAGGAAGGGCTTAGAGGAATATGGGCCGGGTGCTGGCAAGTGGGGCTAGATTGGTTCAAGATATCTGTTCAGCATGGACGGGTTGGACCAAAGGGTCCATTTCCATGCTGTACATCTCTATGACTCCATGATTCTAGTCTCCACTGTCATGGCAACGTGGTTCTTTCTGAAACTCCCTTCAGAAATGCCCCCAGAAAGCTTAATAAATACAATTAGGTAAGAGGAAAAAACCTGCTGTTGTTTCCAGTGTTGCCCATAACCTCTGAAAGAATTTAAAGAAAAGGTAACTGTAGTTGGTCCAATCGATAATCATTACAGACTAGTCAATAAGGAACTGTGAAATAAAGAATGTACTGCACAAGGACACTGCAGTAAGAGCTGCTTGAGAGCTTAAAGTTCTGCTCTAGGGACATTAGCATTTAACTGCATCAAGCATTTGTATGGTATTAATAACAGTACAGCATCATTTCAAGATCACTAATCGCATCAGTACAATTGAATTAGAAAAGTTCTGTCTCACAACTGCAATCATTTCAATGCACTGATCACACACGTTGTGTGTTGTTTGTGAGGAGCTATGACCAAAACCCTGTTCTGCTGCTTCCTAGATAAGTAACAGTAATGATACATAAAATTTAACATTTACCATGCTTTCAAGCTCTTTCAGGATTATTAGTACACTATACATCTCTCCAAAGAAATTTTCATTCGAAAAGCCTCATCCCTAACTCAGCAATAATTATTCTTGTTAACTTTTAATTGTTGCCCAGCTCTCTGATCAGCTTTGATTCTGTTGGTAGCACTCTCACCTCTGAACATATAAACATACAAGTTTGGAGCTTGTGGACCCTTGAGCTTACTCTGCTATTTGGTAGGATTATTACTGACTTGAAGTCCCATTCCAATGTTTGAATGCATCAACCAAGCCTGACAGTCACAGCAGGACTGTGGGACTCCTGCACAGTCAGAAGTGGCATCTTCCCAATACAATACAATATTAAACAGAGGCCCCTTTTCTGGGTTCAGTCAATGCAAAAGATCCCAAAGACATATTTTGAAGAAATCAGCAGTAAGCTGTCTTTCGGTGTTCTGGCCAATATCTACCCATCTGTCAACATCACATAAAATACAATTACTCATTATCATATTGTTTTGACAAATTCAAAATAGTTAACAATAAAGGTCAAGTAGCCATAGACCTGCTCTCTCATTACAGAGAGATGACTGGAGGTGGTTTAACCTGAAGGTCACAATGCCTCAGGCAAGGGGAAAGGTTGAGAAGGGAAGCCCTTCATGGTAACCTCAGCTGCTGCAGAAATGGAGCCGACGCAGTAGGTGTCACTCTGTATTGTAAACCAGCCAACTGAGCTAACTGACTGCCAACAATAAATACTTGTAGAATTTAGATGCTAGCCTGTGGTGCCAGCAACACCCAAAGGGAGCAGATGTCTAGTAGTATTGTCACTGTACTGTAGATCCAGGTCACGTCCTGGGACCTGGGTTTGAATCTCGCATGTCAAATGGTGGAATTTGAATTCAATAATGATCTGCAAAAACACATCCAATGATGACTATGAAACCATTGCCAAATGTCAGGGAAAACATATCTGGGTCACTAATGTCCTTCAGGGAAGGAAACCTACTATCCTCACCTCATCTGGCCGACATATGACTCCAGACTCACAGCAATGTGCTTGACTCTTAAATGTCTTCTGGGTAACTAGGGGTAGGCAATAAATACTGGTCTAGCCAGAGGCACTTACATCCCGTGAATGAATTAAATAAAAAACAAAAACTCTGACTTCCTGGTGTCAGTGCACATCACCATGGAGCCAAACATCTCCACCCACTTCCATGAAGCTCACCACCTTCTTCCATCATAGTAGAAGACAGTGCCAAGGACAGAACTTGCTACCAATCTTTCATTCCTCTTAAAAAGTTGGTGGTGAGCTGCCCTGCCTGAGCAGTGGTATTCCTTACAGTGAAAGTAAGTTCCTATTATAGTTCTGAGTGAGGTCCAAGACTTTAACTTGATAGCTGTGAAGGAATGGTAATGTAGTCAGGATGATAGCTGATTTGGAGACATACTGTACACTTGAACTGTTATTCTTTGAAATGGATGAGTTTGGTAGTTGCTGTCAGAGCTACTAAGAACCTAAGTGAGAATGAGAAGATCCACAATTATATGTCTTCATACTCACATTCCAGCAGGCCCAGACTACACCTAGCCTCAGACCTGGCCTCTGTTATGATCTTTTGTGTTTCACACTGCTATTTCTTTCCTTGTTTTCTGCTTCCACAGCAATGGCCTGAGATCCTGGAAGCATTGGTTCAGAATTCCCGGTCCAGGTGACTTACCTATGGATCAGTTCTGGACTGCAAACTCCTGGACAGGAGCGTCCTGTTGTGAAACAGCAGAGACCTGTCCAGGAAACACCTGAGCTAGCAGGGGGCGGGTGGGAGGGGGAGCAATATCATCAAAACCGCACCCAGTTTGGCAGCAGGAAGTGCACTGTATTCTGAATTTCCAGCAACATAGCCAGACACTGACAGTAGAAAGGTAAGTGTGTAAGGTGGGTGTGCAGGAATTGGAGACTACTGGGACGGGGAGCTAGAGGGGATTTGAAATGGGGAACGTAGGATGGCAGGCAAGTGTCGTGGAGGGTACCAGGTTGCTGAATGTATTTGAATGCCAGGATAGTGAGGAAGAGGGTGTCAGATGGGTCTGAGGTAGTTTTCAAGTGGAACAAGTTGGTAGGGTGCCATATGGGTAAGGGTGTATGATGTCAGATGAGTGAGAGTTTGGTATGGTGCCAGGAGGGTGAGGAGGCTAGGATGACTGATAGTGTTGATAGGGTGCCAGGTGGGTGAAGTGAGTAAGGTTCCAATGGATGAATGTGAAGGATGACAGGTGGGTGTGGGATATATGGTTACAGGTGGGTGTGACCTATAGGGTTACAAATGGGTATGAGGTATAGAGTAAGAGTGGGTTTGGGGTATAGAATTACAGTGGGTGTGGGATAGAGGGTTACAGTGGGTGTGGTGTATAGGGCTACAGTGGGAGTGGGATTAAGGGTTACTTTGGATGTAGAGTATAGGGTTAAACTGGGTATGGGATATAGGGTTACAGTGGTTGTGGGGTATAGGGTTACAGTGGTTGTGGGGTATAGGGTTACATTGGGTGTGGGGTATAGGATTACAGTAGGTGTGGGTTATAGGGTTACAAATGGGTGTGATGTATAGGGTTACAGATGTGTGTAGGTTATAGGGTTACAGATGGGTGTGGTGTATAGGGTTACAGGTGGGTGTGGTATATAGGGTTACAGGTGGGTGTGGGTTATGGGGTTACAGGTGGGTGTGGTGTATAGGATTGCAGGTTGGTGTGGGATATAGAATTACAGATGTGCGAGGGTTATAGGGTTACAGATGGGTGTGTGTATAGGGTTTCAGGTGGGTGTGGGATATAGGGTTACAGGTGGGTGTGGGATATAGGGTTACAGGTGGCTGTCAGTTATAGTGTTACAGGTAGGTGTGGGTTATCGTGTTACAGGTGGGTGTGGGATATAGGGTTTATGTGGATGTTGTGTATAGGGTTGCAGTTGACGTGGGTATAGGGTTACAGGTGGGTGTGGGGTATAGTGTTACAGGTGGGTGTGGGAGATAGGGTTACAGGTGGGTGTGGAGTATAGTGTCACAGGTGGGTGTGGGGGATAGGGTTACTGGTGGGTGTGGGTGATAGGGTTACAGGTGGGTGGGGGGAGAGAGTTACAGGTGGGTGTGGGGGATAGGGTTACAGGTGGGTGTGGGGGATAGGGTTACAGGTGGGTGTGGGTGATAGGATTACAGGTGAGTGGGGGGGAGAGGGTTACAGGTGGGTGTGGGGGATAGGGTTACAGGTGAGTGGGAGGAGAGGGTTACAGGTGGGTGTGGGGTATAGGGTTACAGGTGGGTGTGGGTGATAGGGTTACAGGTGGGTGTGGGGGATAGGGTTACAGGTGGGTGGGTGGAGAGGGTTACAGGTGGGTGTGGGGGGAGAGGGTTACAGGTTGGTGTGGGGGATAGGGTTACAGGTGGGTGTGGGGGATAGGGTTACAGGTGAGTGGGTGGAGAGGGTTACAGGTGGGTGTGGGGGGAGAGGGTTACAGGTTGGTGTGGGGGATAGGGTTACAGGTGGGTGTGGGGGATAGGGTTACAGGTGAGTGGGTGGAGAGGGTTACAGGTGGGTGTGGGGGGAGAGGGTTACAGGTTGGTGTGGGGGATAGGGTTACAGGTGGGTGTGGGGGATAGGGTTACAGGTGGGTGTGGGGGATAGGGTTACAGGTGAGTGGGTGGAGAGGGTTACAGGTGGGTGTGGGGGATAGGGTTACAGGTGAGTGGGTGGAGAGGGTTACAGGTGGGTGTGGGGGATAGGGTTACAGGTGGGTGTGGGGGATAGGGTTACAGGTGAGTGGGTGGAGAGGGTTACAGGTGGGTGTGGGGGATAGGGTTGCAGGTGGGTGTGGGGGATAGGGTTACATGTGGGTGTGGGGTATAGTGTTACAGGTGGGTGTGGCGGATAGGGTTACAGGTGGGTGTGGGGGATATGGTTACAGGTGGGTGTGGGGATATGGTTACAGGTGGGTGTGGGGGATAGCGTTACAGTGGGGGGGGGGGCGATAAGGTTACAGGTGAGTGGGGGGAGAGGGTAGGATGCCAATTTCTAAATGAAATTAATTTTTTTTTAAACATACTTTTGCCTCATTCTAACAGGGGATAAATTAAACTGAGTTAGTACAACTGTACTAAAAATTGGAGACGGTGTCTCTTCTCTCCTCTCACATTCCTCACAACCCCAAGTATGAGTCTGCAATAAAACAAGGCCACTCATGATGTAATCTCCACCTGTAGTCAGGAGAAAATCGAAGACAATCTATTCATGTAGTGAGTAGCAGTTTGAAGATCACTGCGAGTCATTTAACCCTTACAATAATTCCTCAAAGCACCTAAAAAAGATCATACTCTTCCACCCACTGGATTGGACAGAAATAGGGGCAGGGAAGGCAATTGATGGATTTGAAAATATGACTGTGAATTTTAAAATTAGGGCATTGAGTGACATTGGGAACATTGTAGATCAATGAGCATTGGGAGGATGGATGAATGGGACTTTATATAATTTAGTGTTTGGAAAGCAGAGTGCAAAATTGGCAAAGTAATCGAATGTTTGCATAAAAGGCCATAAGTCTCTGAGAGGATTAATACCTTTAGCACCACCCACTGTGATGACGTATGGATTTGGTGGGAGAACCACATCAGTATAACTTCTACTTAATTGCTCACGTGCAATACACTATTTCTACAAACCAAAAGCCTCTGCTTGTTTGTCTAGCAAGTGTTTGTCATCTATCACACCACAGCAAGTAGATCCCTGTAGATCCCTACTGCAAAAGAGAGTGATGGCAGCAAACTCACTTCATATTGAGCATGAGTGCAGACCACATCAGAAAATTTGATGCTCAATAATGAAGATTACTAACACAGCGCAGGATAGTGTTTAAATAGCAATGGATTTCAGAACTCTGCAGTACAGAGGGATTGGGGTGACTTGGTGCATGTTCAATGGTTTGCATGGAGGTAGAGAAGTAAATTTGCTGGTCTTACTTGGGCCAGTTTCAACCTGATTACAGATTTATGGCAATGTGGCTTTATTGATTAGATTACATTACATTACAGTGTGGAAACAGGCCCTTCGGCCCAACAAGTCCACACCGACCCGCTGAAGCGCAACCCACCCATACCCCTACATTTACCCCTTACCTAACACTACGGGCAATTTAGCATGGCCAATTCACCTGACCTGCACATCTTTGGATTGTGGGAGGAAACCGGAGCACCCGGAGGAAACCCACGCAGACACGGGGAGAACGTGCAAACTCCACACAGAGAGTCGCCTGAGGCGGGAATTGAACCTGGATCTCTGGCGCTGTGAGGCAGCAGTGCTAACCACTGTGCCACCGTACCGCCCAGTTTCTCTGAAACTGCCCTCAGAAATGCCCCAGAAAGCTCAGTTAGGGCAGTTGAGTAATAGGAAGAAATGGTGGTGTTCCCAGGGATGTCAATAAACCACAGGGTTAAATGACTCACAGTCATTTTTGAAATGCTATGCACTGTATAAACAGATTGCCTTGGATTTTCCGCTGACTACAGGTGGTGACTACATCATGAGTGGCCTTGTTTTATTGCAGACTCAACTCTGATGCTGGTAGGAATGTGAGGGGAGAGAGCAGACACCATTTCCAGTTTTTAGTACATCTATTCTAATCCACTCTAGCTTACCCTCTGTTAAAATGAGGGAAACGTATGCTAAACACTTACCTTAATTTTGTTTGAAATCTGGCATCCTACACCCCTCACCCAAATGTAACTCTATACCCCTCACCCACCTATCATCCTACACACTCATTTGCTGGCACCTAGCTCCCTTCACCCATCTGCCACTCTGCTCCTCTCAACCACCTGATACCCTCTCCCCTCTCTCACCTGCTCCTCTCACCCCGAGCACACAGCTTCCCTCACCCACCTGGCACCCTAACAACATTTCATCCATTAGCAGCCTACACCCCTCACTGACCTGGCACCATACTCACCTCACCCATCTGCCAACGTACCCCACAAGCCTCTTCCACACACCCCCCACCCGGTCACCACTATTATCCGACCCCTGCACACCCACCCTACACACTTACCTTTCCACTGTCAGTGTCTGGCTATGTTGCTGGAAATTCAGAATATGGTGCACTTCCTGCTGCCAAACTGGGTACGGTTTCGATGATATTGCTCCCCCTCCCATCCGCCTCCTGCTAGCTCAGGTGTTTCCTGGACAGGTTTCTGTTGTTTCACGCTCCTGTCCAGGAACTTGCAGTCCAGAACTGATCCAAAGATAAGTCACCTGGATCGGGAATTCTGGGCCAATGCTTCCAGGATCTCAGGTCATTGCTGTGGAAGCAGAAAACGAGGAAAGAAATAGCAGTGTGAAACACAAAAGACCATAACAGAGGCCAGGTCTGAGGCTAGGTGTACAGTGGTCAAACCCATTGAACTAGGGGGTATGTAGACATATAATTGAATATTTTTTTCTGGTTAATCATTGGAAAGATGTCGTGAAGCTTGAAAGGGTTCAGAAAAGACTTACAAGGGTGTTGCCAGGGCTGGAGGATTTGAGCTATAGGGAGAGGCTAAACAGGCTGGGACTGTTTTCCCTGGAGCATCGAAGGCTGAGGGGTGACCTTATAGAGGTTTACAAAATTATGAGGAGTATGGATAGGATAAATAGATAAAGTCTTTTCCCTGGGGTCAGGGAGTCCAGAACTAGAGGGCACAGGTTTAGGGTGCGAGGGGAAAGATATAAAAGAGACCTAAGGGGCAACGTTTTCACACAGAGGGTGGTATGTATATGGAATGAGCTGCCAGAGGAAGTGGGTGGAGGCTGGTACAATTGCACATTTAAGAGGCATTTGGATGGGTATATGAATAGGAAGGGTTTGGAGGATATGGGCCGGATGTGGGCAGGTGGGACTAGATTGGATTGGGATATCTGGTCGGCATAGACAGGTTAGACAGAAGGGACTGTTTCCATTGCTGTACATCTCTGTGACTCTATGGTTATATTTTAGGTGATACCTCGCATTCAGACTGATACTTCTAGCAGCTTTGACAGCATCTATTTGATGCACTGACTCAACAAGACACAACCAGATCATATTCATATCAAATAGCAGTGTTGGTCCAAGCCTTAGAATGCCTGATGAGTTCCTGATGAAGGGCTATGCCAGAAATGTTGACTGTCCTGT
This sequence comes from Chiloscyllium punctatum, assembly GCF_047496795.1. Classification (NCBI taxonomy): domain Eukaryota; kingdom Metazoa; phylum Chordata; class Chondrichthyes; order Orectolobiformes; family Hemiscylliidae; genus Chiloscyllium; species Chiloscyllium punctatum. The sequence continues at coordinate 59,636,204 of NC_092783.1, forward strand.
TCCTCGGATGCTGCCTGGCCTGCTGTGCTTTCCCAGCACCACACTTTTTGATGCTGAGTCCCCAGCATCTGGAGTCCTCACTTTCTCCAAGAGACTGAATGGTCTCCTACTGTTCTTCATCCATATGGAAATATGAATGAGCTCTATTCTTTATAGGATGAAAGATGATACAGCAACCAGGAGAGTGATTTTAATCATCAAACCTAGGGGCAATAACACTTTTCCATTTGTGCTGTATACTATCTAAAGGTCCTAAAATCCTGGCTAATAAATCAAGAAGGGGATTAATTCAGGAGAAACTCCTTCAATGGTGAGAATATGGAACAGGTACCATTTGTGCATCATCTGTGGGTCAGTTAGTTATACTGCTGAGACCGTCATTATTCTATTTTCATTATTTTTAGTTTGGAGGTGTGAACTGGGGGCTGAGAGCTGAAGGTGACCTTTGAAGTATGAGATGCAGCTTGTGTTAAGAAATATAGAACAAATAAACAGGCATTTTCTTTTTATGAGGCCAGGCCTGGAGCTTAATTGAAGCTTGATTTTTGTTCAAAGAACACATTTCAGTTCTGGAAATGGATTATACACAAATAGATGGTTGGTGTTTACAAGTTAGCAGGGGCATCGCAGTCAGTCTAACCAAGAGAATGTTCAGTAAAACACGAAAGAGAAATAAAAGTTTACACTGATTTTGAACTGCTTGTTTTTTTCTGTCAGAAAGATTGTGGAGGCCAAAGCTACAGAATAATTACTTCCAGGCTATCCTTCCGTTATCAACTTATTGAAAGTTCAGAGAATAGAATCTCAGTTATAAGAATTAAGGGAATATGCCTTGGAGACCACTAGAAGCTGTTTACATGTGTTGATGTATTCAAAAACCAAGCAAGGTATAATCCCATGTTCCTGTGAGATTGTGGACCGTGGACAAAAACAGAAATTGCTGGAAAAACTCAGTAGGTCTGGCAGAATCTGTGGAGAGAAACCAGACTTAACTGGAGTTCTGAAGAAGAGTCACTGGACCTGAAACATTAACTCTTTCTTTTCCCATCACAGAGTTTTCCCAGCAATTTCTGTTTTTATTTCTGATTTCCAATATCTGCAGTCCTTTGGAAGTTTGGAGTGTTATGGGCCATGTAGTTTGGTTAAATAGTCTGGCCAGTTAAATCTCATTTATTTTTCCTTTGGATTTAGATGATAAAACATTGGAGCAGAATTAGGCTATTCAGCCCATTGATTCTGCTCCACCATTCAATCATAGCTGATATGTCTCTCAACCTCATTTTCCTGTCTTTTCTCATGACCCTTGATCCGCTTACCAATCAAGAACCTATCTATATCTGACTTAAATACATTCATCGACTTGGCCTCCATAGCCCTCTGCGACAATGAGTTCCACAGATACTCCACCCTCTTGCTGAAGAAATTTCTCGTCATTTCAGTTCTAAAGGATTTCCCAACACTCTGAGGCTGTGCCTTCAGGTCCTAGTCTCTGCTACTAGTGGTAACATCTTCTCCACGGCCATTCTACCCAGGTATCCTCATCTTTCTAGACTCCGAGTAAGACCCAGAGTCCTCAACTGCTCCTCATATGATAATCCCTTCACACCGGGATCATTCTTGTAAACTTGATATAAGATAATCAGAGGGTTAGGTAGGGTGGACAGGGAGAGCCTTTTTCCAAGTATGGTGACGGCAAGCATGAGGGGACATAGCTTTAAATTGAGGGGTGATAGATATAGGACAGATGTCAGAGGTAGTTTCTTTACTCAGAGACTAGTAAGGGTATGGAATGCTTTGCCTGCAACGGTAGTAGATTTGCCACCTTTAAGTACATTTAAGTCGTCATTGGACAAGCATATGGACATACATGGAATAGTGCAGGTGGGATGGGCATCTGATTGGTAATGACAGGTCAGCGCAACATCGAGAGCCGAAGGGCGTGTACTGCGCTGTTATATTCTATGTTCTATGTTCTAAACTTCCTTTCAGCCCCCTCCAGCACCAGCATATCCTCCCTTAGATTTATATTTTAATTATGTCTGTTTGTCTGTCTGTATTTATGTGAATGGGGGCTAGAATTTAAAAAGATTGTGCTTAAATCATTGACATTAATTTGATTAATTTGTTTAACTTTGCTCAGCTAAAGCTGCCATATCAATAATAAATTGTTAATTCTTTTATTTAAACTATAAACCTGGTGCCTGGGATTGGTTATTTACAAAGTCTGGTTGGGAACTATTGGGGTCAAATTTGAGGGAATCAATGCATTTAAGAGGAACTGAGAGAAACACTGAAAGGGAGAAAGGCATTTGATAAGGTTCCCTATGGTAGGGAAGTTCAGCAGGAATGGGATTCAGGAGAACATAGCTGTCAGGATACAGAATTGGCTGGCCAACAGAAGACAGTGAGTGGTAGTAGAAGGAAAATATTCTGCCTGGAAGTCTGTGGTGAGTGGTGTTCCACAGGGCTCTGTCCTTGGGCCTCTATTGTTTGTAATTTTTATTAATGATTTGGATGAGGGGATTGGAGGATGGGTCAGCAAGTTTGCAGATGACACAAAGGTTGGAGGTGTTGTTGACAGTATAGAGGGCTGTTGTAGGCTGCAACGGGACATTGACAGGATGCAGAGATGGGCTAAGAGGTGGCAGATGGAGTTCAATCTGGATAAATGCGAGGTGATGCATTTTGGAAGGTCAAATTTGAAAGCTGAGTACAGGATTAAGGATAGGGTTCTTGGCAGTGTGGAGGAACAGAGGGATCTTGGTGTGCAGGTACATAGATCCCTTAAAATGACCACCCAAGTGGACAGGGTTGTTAAGTAAGCATATGGTGTTTTGGCTTTCATTAACAGGGGGATTGAGTTTAAGAGTCATGAGATCTTGTTGCAGCTCTATAAAACTTTGGTTAGACCACACTTGGAATACTGTGTCCAGTTCTGGTCGCCCTATTATAAGAAAGATGTGGATGCTTTGGAGCGGGTTCAGACGAGGTTTACCAGGATGCTGCCTGGACTGGAGGGCTTATCTTATGAGGAGAGGTTGACTGAGCTCGGACTTTTTTCATTGGAGAAAAGGAGGAGAGGAGGGGACCTAATTGACTTATACAAGATAGTGAGAGGCATGGATAGAGTTGATAGCCAGAGACTATTTCCCAGGGCAGAAATGACTAACACGAGGGGTCATAGTTTTAAGCTGGTTGGAGGAAAGTATAGAGGGGATGTCAGAGGTGGGTTCTTTACACAGAGAGTTATGAGAGCATGGAACATGTTGCCAGCAACAGTTGTGGAGGCAGGGTCATTGGGGACATTTAAGAGACTCCTGGACATGCATATGGTCACAGAGATTTGAGGGTGCATACATGAGGCACAACATCGTGGGCTGAAGGGCCTGTTCTGTGCTGTACTGTTCTATGTTCTATGTTCTATGATGCTATGAGATAACGTAGAGTGTGAGGACAAAGGTGTGGTGCATACATAACAGGCTGCACCAGTTGGGCTGAATGGCCTATTACTGAGCTGCATATTAGTGTAAATATAGAGGTAAGGCTTCTCGTGATTCTGAGATGTTTATCACTGAAGGTGACAATATTCTGACTGCTGCAGGGAATGCCACGCTATGTGCAATAGACAGTAGAGTCAGGTCAAATATAAAACTTATGCCTAATCTGATCCTGTTAGTTTCGCACTGACCTGAATAGCTTAAAATTACTGCAATGACTTCAGATTGACAGTGTTCATTTAATACTCTCAAATCAAATCTCTCCATGAGTGTTCCCGCATTACAAGTGTATTGTCAGCAGGTTATGACCAGTTTTAAAATAAACCACAGCAAGACTCAGGAACAGCGTCAGTTGAACATACTGGAATTACAAAATGTAATGACTATCTCCACCTTGTCTCTTGTTAATGGTATATCAATTCTATTGTTAAGATACACAGATGAAGCATATTAATTAATTAAGTCCTGAGAGCACTTATAAGGCTCTTATGGTGCAACTGTAATGTCCCAATCTCTGAGCTACGAGGTCTGGGTTCAAGTCCCACCTGCTCCAGAGGTGTGCAATAACATTGTGGCACAACTGGATTAGAAAATATCTGAAAGATGCTGAAAGGACAGCTCTAATGTGATAAAGTGATAACGAAGGAAAATATAGAACAAAACACTGAAAAGCATGACCACTTGTGTTGCAGTGATAGTGTTCCACCCCTGAGCCAGGAGGCCTGGGTTTAAATCCCACCTGCTTCAGTGGCATGTCATAACACCTTTGAACAGGCTGATTATAAACCGCAGTAATAAAAGACTGATGGATTAGAAGGGAGGAAGTAAAATAAAAATCATCCCTTCAAAGGCAGTAAAAATGGTTCATCATGTAAGATCCAACAAGTATAAATCATACTGAGTGGTTCATTGATTCATACAGCACAGAGGGAAGACATTTGACTAACATTGCAGCATCATTTCTTTGAAAGAGTTCACTAATTAACCCACTTACGGACTCATAGAGGTTTGCAGCATGATACTTTGGCCCAACTTGTCCGTACCGCCCAGTTTTCACAATTAAATTAATCCCATTGGCCTGCATTTAGTCCATATTCCTCAATACCTAACCCACCCATGTATATGTGTCAATGTTTCTCAAAATGATGAAGTTGTACTCGCTTCCACCACTACTTCAGGCATCTCTTTCCAGACAGTCTCCACCCTCTGTGTGAAAACATTGCCCCTCTGGGCCCTTTTGTATCTCTCTCCTCTCACTTTAAACCTATGCCCTTTAGTTTTAAACTCCCCTGCCAAGGGGAAAAAGCTGATGGCTATCTACCTTATTCATGCCTCTCATGATTTTATAGATCTCTACAATGTCACCCCTTTACCTGCTATGCTCACTTCTTTTTCCTTTCACCACAACCCTTCAATTTTCACTTCAACTCTTCATCTAATTCTGTTTTGAAAGGTTCTATTCACTCTGCTTTTAAGACCTAGCAGGTAGTGCATTCTAAATCCCAACTATTTGCTTTGTGAAGCCATCTTTACTCAGCTTCTCTTGTAATTTGCTTTTAATAGTGATTCCTTCCTGGATCTCCATGATTTGATGGGAGGTGGGGTGAGGCATCAGCATCTAAGCTTCAAGTTACTGAGCTCAGGTCAAAAAAAAGGAAAAGGTAAGCAAGGGAGGCCTTAGGTATCAAATCTTAGCACTATAGGTTTACCAGCTATCCTTAGTAGCCACACACTCAGATAACAAGTAACATGAGTTCGACTGGGACAACACTACTATTATCGGACAAGCCAAACAAAGAACAGCCAGGGAATTCCTAGAGGCATGGCACTCATCCACTGACTCAATCAACAAGCACATCGACCTGGACCCAAAATACCGGCCACTGCAGTGGACAGCTGGAACTGACAACCGGAAGCGGCAGATTCAAACAACTACAAATGCCGGAGGAAAGATCACAGAAGCACTTCACAGGAGGCTCCCAAGCACTGAGGATGTCACCTAGACAGGGGACGAAACGTCTGCAACACAAATTCCCAGCTCGGCGAACAGAACCACAACAATGAGCACCTGAGCTACAAATCTTCGCACAAACTTTGAACTGTAGGTTGACATCTTGGTGCTACTCTGTGAGAAACCATGAAGATTTATTTTCAGCTGACTTGCGTTGTTTTGCTAAATACCATTGCTATTACTCTAGCCAGCTACCGTTACCGGAGTTCAATAAATCTTGCTGTTGGATTCTTTGAAAAGCAGAGCTTCATGCTTTTAAGCTGTGCACTCTGATTTATCTGCCACCTTGATGCATCTACCTGCTCAACTATAGGAAAGGCCATATCTCCAGTCAGACTTGAGTGAGAATCTCAGACTCAAACAGACAGTCAGACAGGCAGCAACCATCAATCACCTTCTTGGCGACTGCTCCCTGGGTTGTTTTTATTGGTGTTGGTTGAATCAAAACTTTGCTTTGTGGAATTAACTTTATTCTTTTCTTTTCCTTCCCCTTGTAATTCATTTTTCCCAGCCAAACCTGAGACACATTTTCTTGAATCTATCAATGTAACAGCATGGCTGGAAGCCAAAAATTGAGTAGTAACATTCTCTGGTGGCTCACGGTTAATACACCCTTCAACCTAACAAGGAAACACTTCAAAATTACTGTCATGATGAGGTGTTATCCAACACATTAATTTATAGTATCAATCACTGACTGAATATACTTGATGAACACTTTGCAATTCTAAAGATGCAGGCTACAGCATCAAAATATCATATTTGCAAAAGACATGTTGCATGGATTGAGGTGCCAAGTTGACAATACTTTCAGAGCAAGGTTACATGCCCCAGTTTGTAGGTGATTAAAAAGATATTGGATTTACATTCAAACTGCCAGAGAGATGTAAAGAGAGAACACTGGAGAAACTCAGCAGGTCCAGCAACATCTGTGAAACAGAGTTAACAGTGAAAAACTCTACTTTGGAACGGAAGCGGGCTTAATCCAACAAGTCCACTGAGTCTTCCCTTCCCTTCCCTGGCTTTACTATTTCCATTTCTGAGGATAGGCTGGCAAACAACACTGTATGGCCTCAACAGTTATCCCGACTATGGATCACATGTGGAATGAGCTTCCTGAGGAAATGGTGCATGCGGGCACAAATACAATGTTTAAAATAAACTCAGATAAGTACATGAATAGGATATAGCTCAGGTGCAGACAGGTGGGACTAGTTTAGTTTGGGATTACAATCAGTTCTGATATGATGTGCTACTTCCATCCTCGTGTGATCTCGCGTTATCAGAAATCACACAATAGTTGCACCATTTAAACTAACGAGACCAGGATAACTTACAGCCAATACAGGTAAGGAAAGTTCACATTCTACAATAATGGTCTAAATTCTTCAATTGCATTAAAACCAATTTATGTTCAATAAACATGCATTATAGCAGAACCGACAGTATATTCAACACGGACTGGTAGACCAAAGGGTCTGTTTCTGTTCTGATTATGAGTACACTTCTTTACAGCCTGCTTCCTGTAAGGATTCCATTCCATTCTATGTTTCCATTAGAATAACTCCAGACTCAGTTGTAACATTGGTCTGCGGTAGTTCAAGAAAGCAGCTCACCATCACCTTCTCAAAGGAATCTAAGGATGAGCAACAAATGCTGGCCAGCCAGCGAAGCACATGACCCAGGAACTAATTTCAAAAATTTATTCTCTCCATTATAGGGTGCCAGGCATCAAGGGACGCCATGTCAGATGCTAGTGAGAAAGTGAATTTGTAAAGGAAAACTTTCATTTGATCTTCGTTTTTGTCCATATTAGATATAGGAGAGGGATGGTATGTGCCAAAGTCTTACCTCAGATGCCAAAACTCTTGTGCCTTGGATTAACATTGCTTTAATTGCCAGCAAGTCCAGTAGGTGTTTACACTTTTGCCCTCAGCCGGGTTATCACAGGGCAGCTATGGGTTTCTTAATGGGTCTAACTTTCCATTGTTGGGGGGGGGAAACCAAGAACCACTAGACGAAGGAGATTTGGTCACATTTACCACAAGATACACCACAACATATCTCATCACAGACATTAGCTCTTGTATGAAACATAGGTAGCCCTGACAGCTGCAACTGCAAAAGCCTTTCAATGAGTCCCAGAGCCGTCTCTACATGTGATATGGAGGTGCCAGTGTTGGATTGGGGTGTACAAAGTTAAAAATCACACAACATCAGGTTATAGTCCAACACTAGCTTTCAGAGAGCTGCTCCTTCATCAGGTGGTTCGCCACACAGTGTGTGAGATGGTTAAGAACATTTCTCTTCCTTCATTCAGAGGAAGTGGGCAGCACCACCAAGGAAGGATTTATTGCCTATGACTAACTAGCCTAAAGAAAGTGATGGTGACTGACCCCTGTAGTCCATCATCATGGTTTAATGAGCCAACATTTCCAAGTCAGTCTATCGCTGTGGATATAAAGAGCAGCCAAGGAAAGATTTGCTTCTTAAGGGACATTGATGAAGTAAGTGGTCTTATCTTGGTACAACAATCCAGTAGTTATTGGTCACCATTACTCATATTAGCATTTTATTCCAGGTAGCACTGGATGCTAGAAAGCTCAGGACACATTTACAGGAAAGTGCCACACTCTAGGAATGATGCGATTGCACTCAATGTGAAGGAAAGGAGATTCACCAGGATATTGTCTGGGATGTAGCATTTTAACTATAAAGAGAGGCTGGATAAGCTCAGGTAGATTTCCTTAGAACAGAGGAGGCTGAGAGGGAACATGACTAAGGTGAATAACATTATGAGAGGCATGGATATAGTGAATATAAAGCTGATGTTCCCCTTAGTTAAAGAGTCACAAACAATGGAGTATAACTTTAAAGTGCAAGGCAGGAAGTTTAAACAGGATTTAATTTATTCACTCAGAAGGTGGTGGGGTTCTGGAATGCACTGCCTAGGAGGGTAGTTAAGGCGGGAAACTTCAAAATTATTAAAAAGCACTTGGCTGAGCACTTGAAATATTATAGTATTCAAGACTATGGGCCAAGTGCTGGAAAGTGGGACTAGTATAGATTTAGAGGGGCTTTTGTCAGTATAGACTCAGTGGGCTGAAAGGCCTTTTCTGCACTGTATGATTCTATGAATTGTTTAATTAACTGAATGTTTAAATTCTTAACTGTGGGACATGATCCCAGGTTTCCAGATTATTAGATTAGTTCACATTTCTGGGTTACTAGGGTAACATAAGCACTATGCTAGAGTACACTGTATTGTATAGGATAGTGAGTATCTGAAATGGTTAGTGAACATCATGAGATAAGCTCCGCCCATCAGGATGTAGCGGTTTGTTTCTGGGAGGAGCTGGTCAATTTGGTTCCAGTTCTAACCTCTCTGTGTTTAGAGATTGCTAAAAGGAGACTAGAAGTTGGAGATTTTCACTTTTCACTCAGGTTACAAGAAACAGACTTGGACAAGGGCACACCACGTTATACAGCATGAGAAGAGGGTGCTGATTGGTCAGGCCATCATTGACAAGGTGATGCAATGAGGCAGTTAACTGTCAATCTCAATTCTCAGATCAGGCAGGTTAATTCTGATTGGTCAGGGTTTTGCCATGCTTCTGTGCTGTTTACCATGGTAGTGTGGGAATCTTTCAGTTTCTATCCTGTATATTTTTACTTACAGCCAGAGCTCTTTCCAAGATCTCAAGTGTCTCATATGTCATGTGACTGTTTTGTGAAGTAATAGATTAAAAAAACAATCCTTTATTGCTTTTCAAGACCGAGCTCGTGTTCTGCTAAAGGTGTCGGGTGGGCTTCACTCCCCCAGTGGTATCAGCAAGTGACATTTTACCATAAAGAAGGATTGGTGGCAGTGGATTTCCCCAAGAGAGCCCATGTGGCTCAGGTGAAGACAATCACAGCATAATCCACACTGACACCACCTCTCTTTATTCATTCTGGAAATAAAGAGTCACTTGCTGTGGGTCCGCAGTCACAGGTAGGTCAGACGTAGGAAACTGGGGCAGCATTTGAGCATTCAAGCCTGCTCTGCCATTGAATATGATCATGGCTGATCATCCAACTCAGTCTCCTGTTCCCACTTTCTCCCCGATACCTTTTGATTCTTCATAATTGTACCCAACTCCTTCTTGAGATTATGCATCGTTTTGGCTTCTCTATAGCAGAGAATTCCACAGGTGCATTACTCCCTGTGTGAAGAAATCAGATCAATTCATCCTGCTGCATTCACCTGAAATTCATGTTGTCAGGGCACAGTTTAAAACTAAATGTATTGTCCATGGTATATCATTCAAGTTTGATACTAGTATCCCCCTGTGAGGAAACATTATTTACAGATATTTACACAATAGTTTCAAATGTCTGCAGTGTGGTTCAACTCTTAGCTTCCAGCAGCTTTTCTGGATCAACACCCAGGCTTCATCAATCAAACAAAGAGGTGGTAGATTAGTTTCCAGCCAGAATCATTGAACACTGCAGCTCCAACTTGACACCCAACCCTGAAACCTCAAAAGGGAATAAGCAAACCATGATGTCACACTCATACAGGCAAGAAATTAGATGGTCAGAAGTAGGAGCAAAGCCAGGCCATCCAGCCCATCAATTCTGCTTCACCACTCAATGAGATTGAGGCTGACCTGATAATCCTCAACTTCACTTTCCTGCCTTATTCCCATATATCGATTTATTAATGATTAGAAATCTGTTTATCTTAGCCTTGAATACATTTAATGACCCAGCCTCTACAGTCCTCTGTGGTAAAGAATTCCACAGATTCATTACTCTCAGAGAGAAAAAAGTCCTCCTAATCTCTCTTTTAAATGGGCAACTCCTTATTCTGAAATTGTGCCATCTGGTCCCAGACTCTGCCACAAGCAGAAACAACCTTTTGGCATCTACCCTGTCAACCCCCTTAAGATTCTAATATGTTTCACTAAGAAATTTTTTCATTCCTCTAAATTCCAATTGGCACAAACCCAACCTACTCAATCGCTCCTCATAAGAAAATCCTTCTATATCTAGTATCAGTGAAACTTGTCTGGACTGCCTGAATGCCAGTATATCTTTCCTTGGATAAGAAGCCATAAGCTGTGCAAAATATTCTAGGTATGGCTTTACTAGTTCCTTGTATATAGATGTAGGTTTGCTCATTGATTCTAAGCAAACCTGCATCAAGATCCTCAACCTGAGCAAGCATCTTCTCAAAACTCACTAGTTCCTTGTATAATTTTAACAAGACTTTCCTATTTTTTAAACTCCTTTCCCTTTGAAATAAAGGCCAACATTCAATTTGCTTGATCATTTTATTTTCTTTCCATTCCATTCTGTCTCGCTTCCTTTCACTCTGTCTTTTGATGTTTCTTTCTGCATTCAATCATTGACCATGCTATTTTATAAAGACAGGACAGTTCATTTCAAGACAGCTTTTGTACAGCTGGACAGCAGGAGAGCTGCTTCCAATTTGCTTTACACAATTGCACATTGTCAAGATCTACCCAAATAAATCAAGTCATATTCCTCGCAGGAAAGATCCTTGGCCTGAGGCAACACTTCTTCCTAATACGTGGGAGATGCTGAAAAGTGTCAGTTTTATCTACACCTCTTTGATCACATAAGTCTGAAATGTTAGTATTTTAAAGAATTGAGTTTTTAAACATTATTAAATTACTACTCATCATAGGAACAGGAGCTCTCTCAGCCTCTCAAGCTTCTTCTGCTATTCTGTCAGATGGCCACTAATCTGATTTTTGCTCCCTGCTTTAGTCTGAGTTCTTACATTCTTATGCGGAAAGTCAGGAGGCATGGGATAGAGGGAAATTTGGCCAATTGGATAGAAAACTGGCTAACCGGTCGAAGGCAGAGAGTGGTGGTAGATGGTAAATATTCAGCCTGGAGCCCAGTTACAAGTGGAGTTCCGCAGGGTTCAGTTCTGGGTCCTCTGCTGTTTGTAATTTTTATTAATGACTTAGATGAGGGAGTCGAAGGGTGGGTCAGTAAATTTGCAGATGATACGAAGATAGGTGGAGTTGTGGACAGTGAGGAGGGCTGTTGTCGGATGCAGAGGGACTTAGATATGATGCAGAGCTGGGCTGAGGAGTGGCAGATGGAGTTCAACCCTGCCAAGTGTGAGGTTGTCCATTTCGGAAGAACAAATAAGAATGCGGAATACAGGGTTAATGGTAGGGTTCTTAGTCAGGTGGAGGAACAGAGGGATCTTGGGGTCTATGTACATAGATCTTTGAAGGTTGCCACTCAGGTGGATAGAGTTTGTAAGAAGGCCTATGGAGTATTATCTTTCATTAGCAGAGGGATTGAATTCAAGAGTCGTGAAGTGATGTTGCAGCTGTACAGGACTTTGGTTAGGCCACAGTTGGAGTACTGTGTGCAGTTCTGGTCGCCTCACTTTAGGAAAGATGTGGAAGCTTTGGAGAGGGTGCAGAGAAGATTTACCAGGATGTTGCCTGGAATGGAGAGTAGGTCGTACGAGGATAGGTTGAGAGTTCTCGGCCTTTTCTCGTTGGAACGGCGAAGGATGAGGGGTGACTTGATAGAGGTTTATAAGATAATCAGGGGAATAGATAGAGTAGACAGTCAGAAACATTTTCCCCGGGTACAACAGAGTGTTACAAGGGGACATAAATTTAAGGTGAAGGGTGGAAGGTATAGGGGAGATGTCAGGGGTGGGTTCTTTACCCAGAGAGTGGTGGGGGCATGGAATGCGCTGCCCGTGGGAGTGGTAGAGTCAAAATCATTGGCGACCTTTAAGAGGCATTTGGATAGGTACATGGATGGGTGCTTAATCTAGGATAGAAGTTCGGCACAACATCGTGGGCCGAAGGGCCTGTTCTGTGCTGTATTGTTCTATGTTCTATGTTCTATGTTCTTCAAACAAAAGCAAAATAGAAGTCGCCAAAGCCTCAGTGCACCTGAGGCTGCTCTCTCATTAGACAGAGATAACTGGTAGTGAATTTAACCTGAGGGTCACCACACCTTAGGCGAGGAGAGAGGTTCAGGAGGCAGTGTTTTGACAGTGAACTCAGCCATTATGGGAATTGAACTTATGCTGTTGGTTGTTACTTTACACTGCTGCTCAGTCAACTGAGCTAACCGACACCTACTGTTCTTTATATAAACTCAAAGTTCTTTTCCATGACTCACCACCATCTTCTCAAGAATATCTACAAAAGGGCAATAAAGACTGGGCCAACCAATGATGCCCACATATTATGATTTTTTTATAAATAGCACGTATATCCATACGTATATGTCAGTAAGCAATGAGGTTAGAGATAGTCTCATCTATGAGCTAGGTGTGTGTTCCTGAAGACACAATGTCCTTGCTATAACGTTGCATTGATAGTGTGCAGAGAGAAAGTGAGGATCGTAGATGCTGGAGATCAGAGTCAAAAGTGTGGTGGTAGAAAACCACAGCCATTCAGGCAGCATCCAAGGAGCAGGAGAGTTGATACTTTGGATATAAATTTTTTATCAGAAATGTGTTAAGCCTAACATACAGCATTGAAATCATGAAGTGCATAAAAAAGGTGAGGAACAAGGGCCTTTTCCTCAGGCTGGGGAAGTTCAAAACAAGGGTCCATATTTTTAACGTGAGAGGAGAACGCTTTATAAAGGACATCAGGGGAACTTTTTTACACAGACAGTAGTTCTTGTGTGGAATGAACTGTCAGAGGAAGTGGTGGATGCAGGTACATTTACAACGTTTAAAAGATATTTGGATAAGTACATGAATAGGAAAGGTTTGGAGGGATATGGGCCAAATGCAGGCAAGTAGGAATAATTTAGTTTTGGAAATTGGTCAGCATGGACTGGTCGGACAAAAGAGTCTGTTCCCATGCTGTATGTCTCAATGACTCAATGACTCTGTAATGCAGAAGCATCCTCCAAGAGGTTTGGAAATATGTCATGAGAGTTTGTAGAGGCTGGCACATAGCAAATGCCAATGTGCATGGCTGTTGGGTGGTGACCATGGAGCATGACTTAAGATGTTGGTGCTCAGGGGTCCAACATGGAGATTCTCTGGAGCAAGTGGTGGGCTAGTGTCATCAGGTATCTGCTGTGATGTTCAGATGGAGAATTCTAGACATCGAACTTGCTTGGTATTTTTGGTAAGAAAGTAAGCTGAATATTAATGAGGTGAGTTGTACTGTTAATAAAGCACTTAACAAGCAATAATCTCCCTTAATTGGCAACTCACCACTGCCTAATAAGAAACTCACCTTGTTGCTAAGTAAACGTAGAAAGGTTGGTCCTAACATCAAGATAGGCCTTGCTAGACTTCTCATGTGATTCAAACCTTGCCATAGCCCACATTGTCCAGATGACTGTTAGAGTCTGCCATTATGTCAGTACTCCTTTAAGAGACATGTTCACGATACCATCACTGTATTATAGCATGGGACATGACGGTATAAGGATCATAGACTCCATAATAACTGGGATTCACTTGAAGCGTGACAGGCAAATGAGAACGTCCTGCCCTTTGTAACTTCCTAAGTTAGTTTTAATCCAGACAATTGATGCACCTCTCACTGATTGTTGATATGAGTAAAGTGCAATTATAGTCTGTTGAATTCTTCAATAACACATTATCCACCCCTGGTTTGTCACACAACAGGCCATATACCCTGCAGGAGCCAAAGTCCACATCTCTGACTGTCTTTGTTTACAAGTTTTGAAAACCGATGCAGTAAATGATCCAGGAGCAAATGATTGCAGATGCTGGAATCTGTACTGGAAGCTCTGATGAAGAGTCATTTAGATTCCAAACGTTAGCTTGCGCTCTCTCCGTGAATGCTGCCTGACCCGCTGTGATCTCCAACATTAGTTGTTTTCAGTAAGTGATCCACACAGCAAAGTCCCACAAGCAAGGTACCAGGCCGAATGTTGCTCTGTGACCAAAGCTACAGCCTCCAACAGCTCTGTCAAAGCCTGAGAGTTTTTAACATTCAGAGCTCAGAGGATCAGGAATTAATGTGGGGAAGTATGATGAGAAGCAGCAATGACTTTTTTTTAATCACTGAAACCCCATTAAAGCAGGGCTTGAGACCTGAGGCTTTGTCACAGCCCTAATGTGATTTTATAATTAAGCTTGAAAAGTAGAAATCAGTGTTCCATTCTGATAAGGTCCTCTCAAATTCCCAGAAGTAGAATCAATTCATAGGCAAATGTAACTTTCCCATCAATAAGCGAAGCTTCGCACTAAATATTTGTATAGCATTTGCTCGGCAATGTAATATGTTGGCAGATCCACTTGTTATCGCTCAATAATCTTCTTTATGTGCAATTCTACTCAATTGAATTGAATGATTTATTGTCCTGTGTATTTTATAGTGAGAGAAACAGTAAAATACAGTGAAAATGGGCATAGGCAGGTTTAAAGTAATTAGTAAAGAAAAGCAAAGGCAACATAAGGAAAACCATTTTCACACAGCAGGAGGTGAAAATGCTCTGTCCGAGAGTGTGGTGAGCAAGGTTCAACTGAAACATTCAAAGGGTTATTTGAACAAGTGCAATGTACCGGGTTGCAGGGAGAAGGCAGGTGAGTGGCACTAAGTGACCTGTTCATTTGGAGAGCCAGTTAGATTAGATAACCTACAGTATGAAAACAGGCCCTTTGGCCCAACAAGTCCACACCGACCCTCCAAAGAGTAACCCACCCAGACCCATTCCCCTACCTAATGCTACTGTCACTGTGGGCAGTTTAGCATGGCCAATTCACCTGACCTGAACATCTTTGGAATGTGGGAGGAAACCGAAGCATCCAGAGGAAATCCACGCAGACACGGGGAGAATGTGCAAACTCCGCACAGACAGTCGCCTGAGGCAGGAATCAAGCCCAGGGCCCTGGTGCCATGAGGCAGCAGTGCTCACCACTGAGCCCAGTGCTGCCCACACATGATAAACATGATGGGCTGAATGTCCTCATTCTGTGCTGTTACAATTCAGTGATTCTGAGCTTGTTCAAGCATTATGCAGCACAGGCAAGGTGAGATAAAGTAGTCCAGCTGGGCATGTTCACATGTCTATCTGCAAAGTGTACTTGCATTCTGAGAGATCGTGCCTATGATTTTTCTTGAATGGTTCAAGGAGGAAATTCCATAGGCTCACCATTCTCAGAGTGAAGACATTTCTCCCCATGACAGTCCTTGAAGGTCTACCCCGTACCCTCACACAGTGAGCCCAGGTTCTGAACTCCCTGGTCAGGAACATCCTTCCTGTGTTTACTGTTTTCGCTGTTTTTAATGTTTCTGATCATCAAGATCCAGAGTAGAATTTGAACCTGGAGTCATAAGCAAGATCACTGCCCACTGTAGAACAATACCCTCCCATCAGGGAATGGAGACGATCCAAGATTGGAGTTAGAGTAGAACGGAGGCTTAGTGAAAATAATTCAGTACCAGGTAGTTCTTTACAACTGCATATATCGGCGCTGACAGTGAAATACATATGGCAACACTGTGCCAGGGAGTCAATTCTTTGCACTTTCCCTAAATTGTGTTCTGCCAGCTGCAATAACTGAGAATAGATAGAAACAAGCCTGGATGTAGTCAGATACAAGTGAACTATATTCATTGCACAACACGTGTCCTGCAAACAGTATTTGAACAAAAAGATGGAATGTCTCAGAATTGTCTGCTTAGCATGAGGACTGAGTCCCAGAAAACACACTGTTTGCTGGGTAATTTATGAAGGGTCATTTTTTTCTCTTTTGTTATTTTGCTTATTTCTCTATCTTACTGTTGAGTGATGGGGCAAGGATGCCCTGAGGCTGTCTGTCATTCTGCCAATTATACTCTGCAGAGACATCAGTCACAGCATTCAAATAGTAATGAGCTTGCATCCCTCTGTGAAGCAGGGAAATCACAAATAAATGACAAAGAGGTGATTGAAGTGTCATTTCTATTTGATGTTTGGCAAAAAAAACCTAACATAGATAAATAAAAAACACCCTGCCCTTTCATAAGGCTATGGGCCCGAATGACATTTTAGCCATAGTACTGAAGACTTGTGTTCCAGCAATTGCCACACCCCTAGCCATCCTGCTCCAGTATAGTTTTAACACTGGCATCCACACATTACCAGGGAAAATCCTGAATGCAAAAAACAGATTGCCGGTCAATTATAGCCCCATTGGTCTACCATCGATCATCAGTAAAGTGATGGAAAGTGTTACCAACCACACAATTACAATAGTGACAACTACCCAACAATGGGGGAACAATGTCCAGACACGTCCTGTACACAAAAAGCAGAACAAATCCAAACCGGTCAATTACCGCCCCATCAGTCTACTGTCAATCATCAGTAAAGTGATGGAAGGTGTAATTAACTGTGCTATCAAGCAGCACCTGCTCAGCAATGACCTGTTCAGTGACACCCAGTTTGGGTTCTGCCAGGGCCACTCAGCTCCTGACCTCATTACAGCCTTGGTTCAAACATGGGTAAAAGAGGGAAGGGGAGAGGGACAGCCCTTGACATAAAGGCTGCATTCGACTGAGTGTGGCAACAAGGAGCCCTAGTAACGGGAGTTATTTGGATTTAGGGGTAAAACTCTCCAATGGACCTGATGCATAGGAAGGTGGTTGTTGGAGGTCAGTCATCTCAGTTCCAAGACATCTCTGCAGGAGTTCCTCTGGGTAGTGTTGTAATCCCAACCAACTTCAGCTGCTTCATCAATGACCTTACCTACATTATAAGGTCAGAAGTGGGGATGTTCAATGATGACTGCACAGTGTTCAGCACCATTTGCAACTTCTCAGGTAGGATTATACCTGAAACGTTGACTTCTCCACCTCCTGATGCTGCCTGGCATGCTGTGTTCTTCCAGCCTCCTGATTGTAAATCTCAAATACTGAAACAGTCCATGTCCAAATACAACAAGACATGGACAATATTAGGTTTAGGATGACAAGTGGCAAGTGACATTCGTGCTATGCACCTGCCAGGTTCTGACCTCTTTCAACAATAGAGAAGCTAACATCCACCACTTGTCATTCATCATCACTGAATACCCCACTACCAACATCCTGGGGTCTACCATTGACTAGAAACTTAACTGGAGTAGTCTTATAGTCTTGCAAGGATGCCTACCTTGAAGAAGTTCTCCTCCTCTCTCCACAAGGCTTTTGCCCGAAACGTCAATTTTCCTGCTCCTCGGATGTTGCCTGACCTGTTGTGCTTTTCCAGCACCACTCTGATCTAAACTCTCATCTTATAAATGGCGAGGAGAACAAGTCAGACACTAGGAAGTTTGCAAGTAACTCACATCTGACTTCCCAAATCCTGTCCACCATAATCAAGTCACAAGTCAGGAGTGTGGTGAAATACTCCCCACTTGCCTGGATGGGTGCAGCTCTAACAACACTCAAGAAGCTTGACACCATCCAGGGCAAAGTAGCCTTCGCTTGATTGACACCACATGTACGAACATTAACTCCCTCCATCACTGACACTCAGTAGCAGCAGTGTGTACCATGTACATGATGCACTGCAAAGATTCACCAAAGATCCTCAGGCAGCACCTTCCAAACCCACAACCTCTACCATCAAGAAGGACAAGGACAGTAGATACATGAGAACACCACCACCTGTAAGTTTCTTCGCTGCTGCCATTTTAGTCAGGAATATCTCAAGGGCTGGTTTAATCAGATTCAATGGTTAAAGACATCCTACCATGGTATTTGAAAAGAAACATAGAAACATCGAAAATAGGAGCAGGAGTAGGCCATTCGGCCCAACGAGCCTGCTCAACCATTCAATACGATCATGGCTGATCATGCAATCTGAGTATCCCATTCCTACCCTCTCCCCAAACTCCTTGATTCCTTTAGTCACAAGGGCCATGTCCAACTCTCTCTTCAATATATTTAACGAACTGGCCCCAACAGCTTCCTGTGGGAGAGAATTCCACAGGTTCACAACTCTCTGAGTGAAGAAATCCTTCCTCATTTCACTCCTGAATGGCATAGATTGTGACAGTTAGTTCTGGACTTCCCTAACATCAGGAATATTCTGTCCACACCTAGCCTGTACAGTCCCATCAGGATTTTATATGTTTCTATGAGATCCCCCTCATACTTCTAAATTCCAGTGAGTACAAGCCCAGTTGATCCAGTCTTTCCTCATAGGTCAATCCTGCCATCCCAGGAATCAGTCTGGTGATCAGTTTGGGAATCAGACAGGACACTAGGCCTGTTTTTCAACTATTTATCCATGTTCTGGATTAATGGTGCTGGAAGAGCACAGCAGTTCAGGCAGCATCCAAGGAGCTTCGAAATCGACGTTTCAGGCAAAAGCCCTTCATCAGGAATAAAGGCAGTGAGCCTGAAGCGTGGAGAGATAAGCTAGAGGAGGGTGGGGGTGGGGAGAGAGTAGCATAGAGTACAATAGGTGAGTGGGGGAGGGGATGAAGGTGATAGGTCAGGGAGGAGAGGGTGGAGTGGATAGGTGGAAAAGCAGATAGGCAGGTCGGACAAGTCTGGACAAGTCATGGGGACAGTGCTGAGCTGGAAGTTTGGAATTAGGGTGAGGTGGGGGAAGGGGAACTGAGGAAACTGTTGAAGTCCACATTGATGCCCTGGGGTTGAAGTGTTCCGAGGCGGAAGATGAGGTGTTCTTCCTCCAGGCATCTGGTGGTGAGGGAGTGGCGGTGAAGGAGGCCCAGGACCTCCATGTCCTCGGCAGAGTGGGAGGGGGAGTTGAAATGTTGGGCCACGGGGCGGTGTGGTTGATTGGTGCGGGTATCCCGGAGATGTTCCCTAAAGCGCTCTGCTAGGAGGCACGCAGTCTCCCCAGTGTAGAGGAGACTGTATCGGGAGCAATGGATACAATAAATAATATTAGTGGATGTGCAGTTAAAACTTTGATGGATGTGGAAGACTCCTTTAGGGCCTTGGATAGAGGTGAGGGAGGAGGTGTGGGCGCAGGTTTTACAGTTCCTGCGGTGGCAGGGGAAAGTGCCAGGATGGGAGGGTGGGTTGTAGGGAGGCGTGGACCTGACCAGGTAGTCACGGAGGGAACGGTCTTTGCGGAAGGCGGAAAGGGGTGGGGAGGGAAATATATCCCTGGTGGTGGGGTCTGCTTGGAGGTGGTGGAAATGTCGGTGGATGATTTGGTTTATCTCCACTAAAACGTTATGATATATTTTGAGCCATCTTTATGGTCAGACCCACCAATGTTGAAAAAAATGTTTTCTGAAACACTTCCATTTCTCTTTTGTAAACCCTCTGGCTCCTGACTCTCTACTGAAGAATTTCTTATTCCCCAGTTGCCTTATTAAAACACTTCATAACTCTGAACACTTTCGCTCAAATCCCTCTTCAGATTCTTTTTGTTCTAATTTGTCTCTGTTACCTAGCTTCTCCTCATTATAACAGACTCTCACCCTGATCTCACCCTGAGTGAATCCTGCATCCTCTCCATGCTTTTCGATGTTCTACTTGAAGTCAATTGCCCCAATTTGGAAGTCAGGGTCAGTTAGGAAATCAGCATTAGACAAACACAAGTTTTAAATTTTGAAGGTCCAATGATTACAGAAAGAAATGTAAATTGAGAGATGTGAGCAATTTCAGATCCTGGAAAGGAATGAGATATACTAGAAAGATACTGGAGAGTCGTAATTTCCATTAAAAGAGAATCTGGATTAGTACATAGGACTATGATGTGGAAGCCATGACAGAAACATGGTTAAGAAACTTGGTCAAAGCATTGAGTATAGGAGTTAGGCTGTCATGATGCGGCTGTACAGTTTATTCCTAATGAAGGGCTTTTGCCCAAAATGTCAATTTTCCTGCTCCTCGGATACTGCCTGACCTGTTGTGCTTTTCCAGCACTACTCTCATCTAGACTTCTGCCTATACAGGACAGTGGTTAGGCCACTTTTGGAATACTGTGTTCAGGTCTAGTCTCCCTGCTATAGGAAGGACGTGGTGAAACTTGAAAGGGTTCAGAAAAGATTTACAAGGGTGTTGCCAGGGTTGGAGGGTTTGAGCTATAGAGAGAGGTTGAATAGGCTGCGGCAGTTTTCCCTGGAGCATCAGAGGCTGAGGGGTGACATCATAGAGGTTTATAAAATCAGGAGGGGCATAGGTAGGGTAAATAGACAAGGTCTATTCCCCAGAGAGGCGGGGGTACAAAGCTGGAGGGCATAGGTTTAAAGTGAGAAGGGAAAGATTTAAAATGGACCTAAGGGGCAACTTTTCCACGCAGAGGGTGGTGCATGTATGGAATGAGCTGCCAGAGGAAGTGGTGGAGGCTGGTACAATTATAGCATTTAAATGGCACCTAGATGGGTATATGACTAGTAAGGGTTTTGGGGGATATAGGCCAAGTGCTGGCAAATGGGACTAGGTTTATCTCGGGTATCTGGTTAGCATGGATGAGTTGACAGAAGAGTCTGTTTCTGTGCTGTACATCTCTATGACTCCATGAGTCTAAGAGAAGGGCAGGACAGACAACTTAGCATTCCAGTGTCAAGCTGTTTCAAGTGTGATAGAGAGGGCTGTAAAAGGGATGAATGGGGGAGTTGCATTACTAAATGTCACTAAGAGAGGACAACTTGGTGGGCTCATCCAGTGAGGCTGTATAGGTAAAACTTCTGAATAAGAAAAGTGTAATGACTAGGATGATGTTATACTACCGGCCTCCCAATAGCTAGCAGGAGAGGGAGGAACAGATATGCAAACAGACCACGGGAGATATTAAATCAACAAAATTGTTGCAGTGGGTGATTTTAACTTTTACTGTATTGACTGGGACTCCCTTAGTGCCAGGGGCTTAGACGGAGCAGAATTTGGTGGGTGAATCCAGGTGGATTTCTTGAAATGATATTTAGATTGTTCAATGAGGGAAGGGGCCATACTAGATCTTATATTGAGGAATGTGCACGAACAGGTGATGGAGGTTTCAACAGGAGAGCATTTTGAAAACAGTGATCATAATTCCATGAGTTTTAAAATGGTTATGGAAAAGGATAAGACTGGTCCTCAGGTGGCACAGTGGTTAGCACTGCTGCCTCACAGCACCAGGGTCCCAGGTTCGATTCCAGCCTCGGGCGACTGTCTGTGTGGAGTTTGCACATTCTCCCCGGGTCTGTGTGGGTTTCCTCTGGGTGCTCCGGTTTCCTCCCATAGTCCAAAGATCTGCAGGTCAGGTGAGTTGTCCATGCTAAATTGCCCATAGAGTTAGGTGCATTAGTGAGAGGGAAATGGGACTAGGTGGCTTACTCTTTGGAGGGTCAGTGTGGACTTGTTGGGCTGAAGGGCCTGTTCCCACACTGTAGGGAATCTAATCAGGTGAAAGCGCTAAACTGGGGGAAGGATAAATACAACCGTATTAAGCTGGAACTGGAGAAATTAGATGGGGGTAGCTGTTTGAGGGTAAATCTACATCAGATATGTGACAGATGGATTTAGTTGAGAATGGTATCATGCTCAGCACGGACAGGGTGGGCTGATGGGCCTGTTCCTCTGCTGAACTGTTCTATGTCGTTTTGACAAGATTCCAAATAGTTGACTGATCAGAAAATTAGTCCACGGAATATAGAGGAGTGTGGAATCGGATCCAAAATTGCCTCAGTGATAGAAAACGAATGGATGTTTTTATGAAATTAAAATTGATTAGTGATGTTCCACCTATCGGAAGGATGTTGCGAAACTTGAAAAGGTTCAGAAAAGATTTACAAGGATGTTGCCAGGGTTGGAGGGTTTCAGCTGTAGGGAGAGGTTGAATAGGGTAGGGCTGTTTTCTCTGGAGTGTCGGAGGATGAGGGGTGACCTTATAGAGGTTTACAAAATTATGAGGGGTATGGATAGGGTAAATAGCCAAGGTCTTTTTCTCTGGGGTGGGGGAGTCCAGAACTAGAGGGCGTAGGTTTAGGCTGAGTGGGAAAGATATAAAAGAGACCTAAGAGGCAACTTTTTCAAACAGAGGGTGGTGTGTGTGGGGAATGGGCACCAGAGGAAATGGTGGAGGCTGGTACAATTGCAACATTTAAAAGGCATCTGGATGGGTATATGAATAAGAAGGGTTTGGAGGGATATGGGCCAGGTGCTGGCAGGTGGGACTAGATTGGGTTGCGATATCTGGTCAGCATGGATAAGTTGGACCAAAGGGTCTGTTTTGGTGCTGTACATCCCTATGACTCTGACTGACCTTGACCCATTCCCTTTGTCTGCTCAACTTTCTCTCTCTCTCTTTCTCTCTCTCTCTCTCTGGGCTCTATCTCCACCTATCATCTACTCCAGCCCCCTCCCCGCCATTCCTTCTCTAGCATATGTACCAACCCTCTTTTTCCGACCTAATATCATTCTGAAGAAGCATTCCTGGACCCAAAATATTGGGACCGTTCTCTTTGGAGAGATGAGGAGATCTGATAGACGTTTCTCAAACTGCTAGGTGCTTAGGCAGAAATGGTTCCTGCTTGTAAATGGGAAAAGAATGAAAGGTTATAGATTTAAAGCAATCTGCAAATGAAGCAAGGTGATGTGAGGAAAAACCTTTTCACTTAGCGAGTAGTTCAGATATGGGAAGCACTGCCAGGAAATGTGATGGGGCAGCTTGAATTGAGGCATTTAAGAGGATGATTATTTGGATGAAAAGCATGTAGGGAAGAAAGCAGGAGATTGGTACTAGGTGATGATGCTCCTTTAACGGGCCAATGCAGGCACAATAGGCCAAATGGCCTCCTTCTGTATTGTAACACTTCTGTAATCCTGTGAAGATATCAGTCTCTCTTCAATATCATACCTACTGGTTCTCCTCCTTCGCATTAGACAGAGCTGTCACTGCAGTCTCCAATCCGAAAGGAGGATGGTAGCACCAAAAGGTATGAAGGTCATTGGTGGGCGGCACAGTGGCACAGTGGTTAGCACTGCTGTCTCACAGCGCCAGAGACCCGGGTTCATTCCCGCCTCAGACTGTGTGGAGTTTGCACGTTCTCCCCGTGTCTGCGTGGGTTTCCTCCGGGTGCTCTGGTTTCCTCCCACAGTCCAAAGATGTGCAGGATTAGTGGTGCTGGAAGAGCACAGCAGTTCAGGCAGCATCCAACGAGCAGCGAAATTGACGTTTCAGGCAAAAGCCCTTCAGTTTTTTATTCCTGATGAAGGGCTTTTGCCCGAAACGTCGATTTCGCTGCTCGTTGGATGCTGCCTGAACTGCTGTGCTCTTCCAGCACCACTAATCCAGTATTTGGTTTCCAGCATCTGCAGTTATTGTTTTTACCTCAAAGATGAGCAGGTCAGGTGAATTGGCCATGCTAAATTACCCGTAGTGTTAGGTAAGGAGTAAATGTAGGGGTATGGGTGGGTTGCGCTTCGGTGGGGCGGTGTGGACTTGTTGGGCCGAAAGGCCTGTTTCCACACTGTAATGTAATCTAATGTAATGTAATCTAATCTAATCAAAACTACCTTCCACTGACCAAGAGACAAATTAACTCCAATTAACAAAATGATGCCCATCACAGTCATCTGAAGATTTAGTTTAGTTGCCATTTTACGACAGAAACTAAAAAATAAACTGACTTTGTTCTAGTGCTAAACCAGGTGTGCTTATCTATCAGCGTGTGTTGAGTTAATGAACAGAAAACAAGTCAGGATTGAGGCAAGAGTTGGGCGCTGACAACACAATAAATATTTCTCAGTTATTTAGCTGGTCTCAACACTAAGGAGAACAAACCATTAATCAGCCCTCTATCTAGTTCTGTCTCTGTCGCTGTGAACATAGATGTAAGCGTGAGACAGCCACTGTAAAGTTGTCAGCCGTTGCTTAGTGGAGATACTTTCACATTGACATCAGAAATTTGTTTAATTTCCACTTGAGAGACTTAAATAAAGAAGTTTGGGCTGATTTTCCACTGCACTACAGAAGGAGTGCTGCAGTTTTGGAAGTGCTGCCTCTCAGGTGGTACATTGTCCATGCTACAAGGGTTACTGTAAGTCCAAAGAGGTGTGGTTAGTTTGGTAAGCTGGATGGAGAGTTTCACAATGCAGAGTGACTGTAGCAGTATGGGTTCAATTCCCACACTGACTGAGGTTATCATAAAGGACTCTCCTTCTCAACCTCTCCCCTTACCTGTGGCTCAGTGACCTTCAGGTTAAAAGGCCACCAGAACTCCCTCTCTCTCCAATAAATACCTCCAATTCTACCTTATAATTGCAATGTGCTGACTGTTACATGGTTTGGGACCTCGTTATGTTGTGAAAACAGATTGTATGTTCTTTTAAATACAGAGTAAACAAACAGGCCTTTCTGGCCATCTAGATTGTGGTGGTGTTTATTTTTTTTTATTTCAAAAATATACTTTATTCATAAATGATTTGATGGTCTGTACATTGGATCATGCCATACATATGTCCATATTTACAAACACAGATTCGACTTTATCCTTGTCCTTTACAATCCTGTGCATTTTTCAATCTTGTATTTATACATATATTTGGCTGAGGCATCAGCAGAGCCCAAAAAAAACGTCTGTATGGGCCCCCTGTTCCTCTTTCGGCAGGCCGATCTTACACGGTGGTCTTTCCCCACCGCGCCTTGGCGGCAGCTGCCCCAAGCTTCAGCGCGTCCCTCAACACGTAGTCTTGGACCTTGGAATGTGCCAGTCTGCAACACTCGGTCGGGGTCAACTCCTTCAGCTGGAAGATCAACAGGTTTCGGACCGCCCAGAGAGCGTCCTTCACCGAGTTGATGATCCTCCAGGCGCAGTTAATGTTCGTCTCGGTGTGAGTCCCGGGGAACAGGCCGTAGAGCACGGAGTCCCGCATCACGGCGCTGCTCGGGACAAACCTCGACAAGCACCACTGCATTCCTCTCCAGACTTCCTCTGCATAGGCACATTCCAGAAGGAGGTGTGTGACAGTCTCGTCCCCCCCGCAGCCACTTCGAGGGCAGCGTGCGGTGCGGCAGAGAGTCCGGGCGTGCATAAAGGATCTCACAGGCAGAGCCCTTCTCACCACCAGCCAAGCCACGTCTTGGTGCTTGTTGGAAAGTTCTGGCGATGAGGCATTCTGCCAAATGGCTTTGACAGTCTGCTCAGGGAACCGCTCGACAGGATCCGCCCTCTCCTTTTCCCGAAGGGTCTCAAGGACGCTACGTGCTGACCACTTCCTGATGGACTTGTGGTCAAAGGTGTTTTTCCTCATAAATTTCTCCACGAAGGACAGGTGATACGGAACGGTCCAACTACTCGGAGTGTTCCGCGGCAGCGAGGCCAGGCCCATCCTTCGCAACACCGGGGACAGGTAGAACCTCAGTACGTAGTGACACTTGGTGTTTGCGTACCGGGGATCCACGCACAGCTTGATGCAGCCACACACAAAGGTGGCCATCAGGGTGAGGGTGGCATTGGGCGTGTTTTTTCCCCCATTGCACCGGTCTTTGTACATAGAGTCTCTTCGGACCCGGTCCATCTTTGATCTCCAAATGAATTGGAAGATGGCCCGGGTGACTGCGGCGGCACAGGTCCTGGGGATAGGTCAGACCTGTGCCACATATAGCAATACTGAGAGTACCTCACACCTGATGACCAGGTTTTTTCCCGCGATGGAGAGCGACCGTTGCCCCCATCTGCCTAGTTTCTGTCTCATCTCCCTGATCCGCTCCTCCCAGGTCTTGGTGCACGCCCCAGCCCCCCCGAACCAAATACCCAGCACCTTCAGGTGGTCCGTCCTGACGGTGAAGGGGATAGAGGATTGGTCGGCCCAGTTCCCGAAGAGCATGGCCTCGCTCTTGCCTCGGTTTACCTTGGCCCCCGAGGCCCGTTCGAACTGGTCACAGATGCACACGAGTCTGTGCACGGACAGCGGATCCGAGCAGAAAACAGCGATGTCATCCATGTACAGGGAGGCCTTAACCTGCAGGCCCCCGCTGCCAGGAATAGTCACCCCTCTCAGGCTCGCATCCTTCCTGATGGATTCGGCAAATGGCTCTATGCAACACACAAACAAGGCGGGTGAGAGGGGGCATCCCTGCCTGACTCCAGATCTTACAGGGAAGCTATCTGATTCCCACCCATTGATTGAGACTGCACTGACAATGTTGGTGTAGAGCAGTCTGATCCAATTTCCGATTCCCTCCCCAAAGCCCATTTTGGAGAGGACATCCCTCATATATGTGTGGTGTTTATGCTCTACTCAAGCCTTATTCTTTGTCAATGGTTTATTCCCACCTTGCCCCAGTGTCCTCCCATTCCCTACTCCCTCCAATATGTATGAAGGTCATTGTGAGCTGTTCAATCATTTAGCACAGTGTAAAAGATCGTGTTTTGTTTTCTTTTTTTTATTTTTGGTTTGTGGATCAAAATTCAGAAAGGAGGCAACTTTGAACCAAGGAGACTGTAGAGGGGATATTGTGGTTTTCAAATGAATTACTGAAACTCATTTGTAGTTGCTTTGGCACTGTTGGCTTGTTCAAGCAGTGGGGGAGGATTGCTGAAGACTCATTGGCTCTGTGCGTGTGTATTCCGCCCAGAGACAGACTGTTGATTCGCTCTCCAATCAGAGCCAGTTGTGTGGAACAGGAGTTATCAGCATGACAACAACTCTCTGATTGGCTCCTGGGCAGGTAGTCTGTGTGATTAAACCTGGGCGGAAAGGCCTTCAGACTTTAAAAAGGTAACATCCCCTCTCTGCTTGCAGAGAAATAGTGAAGAATGGGAGGATGGGTAGCTATCCTCATTCGCCATCTGGCTATAAGTTGATACTGTAACCAGTGAGTGAGAGATTGAACAGTTAGTCTGTCAACTGCTCTATGCTTGCAGTGCAGAACCTGGAAATGAGAACTGAGAGCAGGAGTAGGCAATTCAGCCCCTTGAGCCTTGATCATGAATGACCCCAACCCCACTGTCCTGTCCACTCTCTGTACCCCTCCAACCCATTACTAATTAAAGAAGATGGATGGATTTGAAAGAAGCAAAGGAACACACTATTGAATCCTGTTGATTGGGGCTGTTGAACTGTGTTCCCTTTTATTCTCCTCCTTCCATGACATTGATAATTTATTTAGTCTATGTCTGTCCACATTTGTCAGTAAGGGTTTACATAGGGGTAGAATTTAAATTAGACAGTTATAAGTTGATAATTCATATTTGGCCTGAGAGTAGAACTAGGAGAAAGTGAGGACTGCAGATGCTGGAGATCAGAGCTGAAAATGTGTTGCTGGAAAAGCGCAGCAGGCCCAGGCAGCATCCAAGGAGCAGGAGAATCGACGTTTCGGGCATAAGCCCTTCTTCAGGAATGAGGAAAGTGTGTCCAGCAGGCTAAGATAAAAGGTAGGGAGGAGGGACTTGGGGGAGGGGCGTTG
This sequence comes from Chiloscyllium punctatum, assembly GCF_047496795.1. Taxonomy (NCBI): domain Eukaryota; kingdom Metazoa; phylum Chordata; class Chondrichthyes; order Orectolobiformes; family Hemiscylliidae; genus Chiloscyllium; species Chiloscyllium punctatum. Next base: position 59,664,047 of record NC_092783.1, read on the forward strand.
GAAATGCGATAGGTGGAAGGAGGTTAAGGTGAGGGTGATAGGCTGGAGTGGGCGTGGGGCGGAGAGGTCAGGAAGAAGATTGCAGGTTTGCAGTTTAATGTGGATAAATGTCTGGTTATCCACTTTGGTGGCAAGAACAGGAAGGCAGATTACTACCTCAATGGTATCAAATTAGGTAAAGGGGCTGTTCAGAGAGATCTGGGTGTTCTTGTCCACCAGTCAATGAAGGCAAGCATGCAGGTACAGCAGGTCGTGAAGAAGGCTAATAGCATGCTGGCCTTCATAACAAGAGGAATTGAGTATAGAAGCAAAGAGGTGCTTCTGCAGCTGTACAGGGCCCTGGTGAGACCATACCTGGAGTACTGTGTACAGTTCTGGTCTCCAAATTTGAGGAAAGACATTCTGGCTATTGAGGGAGTGCAGCGTAGGTTCACGAGGTCAATTCCTGGAATGGCGGGATTACCTTACACGGAAAGACTGAAGCGACTGGGCTTGTATACCCTTGAGTTTAGAAGACTGAGAGGGGATCTGATTGAAACGTATAGGATTATGAAAGGACTGGACACTCTGGCAGGAGGAAACATATTTCCGCTGATGGGGGAGTGCCGAACCAGAGGACACAACTTAAAAATACGGGGTAGACCATTTAGGACAGAGATGAGGAGCAACTACTTCACCCAGAGAGTGGTGGCTGTGTGGAATGCTCTGCCCCAGAGGGCAGTGGAGGCCCAGTCTCTGGATTCATTTAAGAAAGAATTGGATAGAGCTCTTAAAGATAGTGGAGTCAAGGGTTATGGAGATAAGGCTGGAACAGGATACTGATTGGAAATGATCAGCCATGATCATATTGAATGGCGGTGCAGGCTCGAAGGGCTGAATGGCCTACTCCTGCATCTATTGTCTATTGTCTATTGTTAGGAAGGTGGTGCTGAGTTCGAGGGTTGGGACTGAGACAAGGTGGGGGGAGGGGAAATGAGGAAACTGGAGAAATCTGAGTTCATCCCTTGTGGTTGGAGGGTTCCTTGGCGGAAGATGAGGCGCTCTTCCTCCAGCCGTCGTGTTGCTATGGTCTGGTGATGGAGGAGGCCAAGGACCTGCATGTCCTTGGTGGAGTGGGAGGGGGAGTTGAAGTGTTGAGCCATAGGGCAGTTGGGTTGGTTGGTCCGGGTGTCCCAGAGGTGTTCTCTGAAAAGTTCCACAAGTAGGCGGCCTGTCTCCCCAATATAGAGGAGGCCACATCGGGTGCAGCGGATACAGTAAATGATTTGTGTGGAGGTGCAGGTGAATTTGTGGTGGATATGGAAGGATCCCTTGGGGCCTTGGAGGGAAGTAAGGGGGGAGGTGTGGGCACAAGTTTTGCATTTCTTGCAGTTGTAGGGCAAGGTGCCGGGAGTGGAGGCTGGGTTGGTGGGGGGTGTGGACCTGACGAGGGAGTCACGGAGGGAGTGGTCTTTTTGGAACGCTGATAGGGGAGGGGAGGGAAATATATCCCTGGTAGTGGGGTCCGTTTGGAGGTGGCGGAAATGACAATGGATGATACAATGTATATGGAGGTTGGTGGGGGTGGTAGGTGAGGACCAGTGGGGTTCTGTCCTGGTGGCGATTGGAGGGGCGGGGCTCAAGGGCGGAGGAGCGGGAAGTGGAGGAGATGCCATGGAGAGCATCGTCAACCACGTCTGGGGGGAAATTGCGGTCTTTGAAGAAAGAGACCATCTGGGTTGTACGGTATTGGAACTGGTCCTCCTGGGAGCAGATGTGGCGGAGACGAAGGAATTGGGAATATGGGATGGCGTTTTTACAGGGGGCAGAGTGGGAGGAGGTGTAGTCTAGGTACCTGGGTTCAAATCCACCCTCGGATGACTGTGTGGTGTTTGTAGAGTCTCCCCGTGCCTATGAGGGTGTTTCCTCCTACTGTTCAAAGATGCACATGTTAGGTAGAATGGCCATGTTAAATTGTCCCGTATTGTGTAAGGTAGATGGACGTTTCCATGGGAAATACAGCGTTAGAGGGAGTAGGTCTGATGGGATGCTCTTTAGAGGGTTGGTGTGGACTTGACGGGCTGAAGAGCCTACTTCCATGCTGTAGGATTCTATGAAAAATACTTGCTGCTGTGGAGCCAATGAAATTACATTGAACTTTGACGTTTCAACTGATTCTAAACCATTGAATGGTTTCAGTTCCTTCCCTAAATATAAATCAGAATAAGACAGAGAATGAACTGCTCCATGTTCTGTAAATACAATGTTACACCTGCTAAATGAAAGTGTGAGTCATAATTGTTCTTCAGACAATGCAATTTTCCACTTATTTCATTAGACAGCATCTTAATCTTTATCATGAAAATCTTCAGAGGTTTAGAAATCCTCTTTTTTTCAAAAATCTGAAACAGAATGTGATGCTCAAGATGAGGGCTGATCAATGTTCTGTAAAATGAAATAGAACTTTATTTTTTGTTAATGCATTCCACTCCCTGGAGATGAATGCCTTCTGTTAGACTTCTGATTACTTTGTGTACTAGCACAGTTGTTCTTAGTGATCAGTACATGTCAATCTTCTAGCTCCTCCAGAGTTCTAGTATCTCACTCTTTTCCAAATTGTCTTGCTTTCGTTCAAAGTAAATAATCTCACTTAGATCCGCATTTGCCTAGTCTTGCCCTCTCACTTTGGTCTGTGTATGTCCCTTTGCAGTTTTCTGCTCCCATTCACATAACCTGTTGTGAGACTGACAACTCATTGAGCAGAATCCTCCAGCCCCTGAAGGATGAGGACTGTGGGGAAAATGTTTAGGAAAATCAGGAGTGATTTCCAGCAAGGAACGTCTTACCACGCGGGCAAGAAGTCCCGTTTTCCAAACCTGAATGATGAGACAAAGGGCCTCATTGTTTTTTAATCTTGCTGCAGTAATGCATAGTTTCCAATTCTTCCACCTTCTGGATAGAAGCTGGACCCTGAGAATTCCTAACGTGAAAGTCTGAGCAGGTGATCCAGCTGGTCATGTGCTCCGTGCTGGACACCAAGCACCAACATCTCAGAGAAGGTACCGTGGGCAGCTGTGCATGTAACCCCCGTCCAGGAACCTTGCAACCTGACAGATCCCAGCCTCACTGCAACACTTACTGTTCGGTTCTGCACTTCAACGCTTCACCACTGAGCACACAGACACTGTCCATTTGCAATGCTGCTCTACACTTTACACACTTTGTGCAAAGGGTCAGGCACCCAGCTCATGGACTGGACCAGGCTTCTTTCTCTTGGCTGTTTGCATTCTTTCTTGGTGCTCCCTCACTTTGGACCATTTAGGGTGCTCACAGGATGTCTTTCCTTTGCCCCCTCAGCCACATCTTAAAGGCTCACTATACTTCTGTCTTGCTGTGTCCGTTAGTGCAGACACAAACCAGGAAGCTTGCCATGGTTGTCAGTGGCAATATGTCAAGGGAACATGGGAACAGAGGACATAGGAACATGAGGAGGCTATTCAGCCCCTCAAGCCTTTTCTATCACCTGCCATATACAGTACCCGCCTTTGGCCCATATCTTTTAACACCTTTGCTTACAAAAATATATCTATCTCAGATTTAAACTCAACTACCGATGCAGCATCCACTGCTGTTTGAGGAAAAGAGTTCCAAACCTCTCCCACCCTTTGTTTGTAGAAGTGCTTCCTGACATCTCTTTTGAACGGTCTGGCCCTAATTCTCAGACCACGCCCCTTAGTTCAAGAACTCCAACCAGTGGAAAAAGTTTATCTTCAACTACCCTGAATCTTTCTGTCAATATCTTGAAGACTTTAGGATAGTCAATGATCCTTGATAATACTAGGTCCTTATCAATTGTTTAATGATGTGATTGACTGTGACTGGCAACCCTCCTACATGCGAAAACAAAAATACATCTTCGCGACTGGGATCTGCATCCACATGTGGATGGTCATCTCGACATTAGTTTGGCATTGAATAGGAAGGGTTTAGAGGGATATGGGCCAAATTCTGGCAAGTGGAGACTGGATTAATTTAGGATATTTGGTCAGCATGGAGGAGTTAGATCAAAGGGTCTGTTTCTGTGCTGTATCTCACTGTGACTTTGGTCAGATCACCCCTTACCTTCTAAATTCTGGAGAAAGCAGGCCTCATTTGAATAATGTCTCCTCATAAACGTAACCCCTGAAGTCCAAATATCATTCTTGTAAACCTCTATAATACTCCCAGCAAGGCCAATCTATCCTGCCTTATGTGTGGTGCCCAGATCTGCTCATGGCATTCCAAATGGGGTCCAACCAGGATTTTGCATAACTGCAGTATAACTAAGGGGGTGGGCATGTTGCTGCATGGCATCAATCTGATACCTGCATTATGTGCCAGCTGCTTACAGAGCAAACACACTGCACGTGCTGCAAGGAAATGGCCATGTCTCAAATTTGAGATAAGTTCAGTCAAGGCAAGGATTCAACACAAGGCTATCTATCAAGTTGTTCAGAGTGGGGTGGGCGATATCTGTGCTGGAGATGACGAGTCAACTCGATGAACATCAAGGGGTGGGAGGTGGAGCCAGGGTCACGGTGTGGTTGGGAATTGGGATACTCAAAGCTGGGGATTAGAGGCAGCAATCTGGAGACCTGGGTAGTGAGTGGGTGGGTTGGGGGGTGGGGGGCCTATAAGGCGATGGAGGGGATAATGCAAGGGATGGGATACTGTGAGGGGGTTTATCCACAGTCACCACCTCCATCACCTTGATGGGCAGGAAACAAGCGCCACAGTGGTGGGCAGGTCTAAACAGTCGGGATTGGGTTCAGGGATAATCAGGAGAGTTGTCGGCAAACTGGGTGGTGGTTGGGAAAACGTGTGATGGTCAGTCATGTGGGGCTTTCCAGGCAGAGATAGCAAGATTTTCTCTTAATGCAAGGATTGTTGAGTTTGTTTTTATTCTTTCATGAATATTAAGTGTCACTGAGAAGGCCAGAATTTGTTTCTCATTCCTCATTTGCCTTGACCTGACTGGTTTGTTCAGCCAGTTCTGAGGGCAGTTAAGAGTCAACCACATTGCTGTGGGTCTAGAGTCGCATGTAGGCCAGACAAGGTAATGGATGGCAGATTTCCTTCCCTAAAGAGTATTGGGCAGTTGAGGCTTTACAGCAATCCATGATCATTGTCATGGTCACTGTAGTGATTGGAACGGGGTTGGCCAGGTGGAGCTCTTTGAGTATGAGTTTCCTGTTTGGGGTTGTTAACCTGAGCCAATCAGGGAGCCCTCTCGGATAGGACTCTCAGAGAGTCTCCTCACTCAAGGGACTGGCTCTGAGCTAGCTGGTCAGAGTCCATGTACTGAGCACACGTAAATAAAGGGTGACTTGGTAACGGCCTCAATGCAGTTATATCAGTCACCATTACTGAGACTGGCTTTCAACTCTATCTTTATTTGTTGAGTGTAAACCCTACCAGTCACCTTGTTGGGATTTGACCCTTTGTGTTCAGATCATCCTATGCCTCTGAATTAGCTTTTCACCACTGTTCTCCAATTGGGTAGCTGTCTATCTCAAAGGATGATGGAAACAAACTCAATTCTAACTTTCAAAAGCAAATTGGACCAATCTTTGAACAAGAGAAAGTGGAAAGGGCGGGGATGGGTGGTGCCATTGTGTGTGAGAAATTCCAATCATCTTTCCATGAACGAGGACAAGCAATACAGCCCAAATGGCCTCCGCCTGTGTTGTATAATTCCATGGTATTCCTTTTGCCAGCATAAAAATGCACAATCTGTCTTCAAATTTATTCTGAAGAAATAGAGCAAGACGCAGTGACCTTCTAGTAAGTTGTTTCGCTAAACAGAGCCAGTGTATAAACAATCTTTCACGTACATCCATTAACCTTAAAATGTACTTGTAATGCTTCCCAAATAACACATCTCATTGCACACGTTTTTTTTTCCCTGATAGATATGTTTTGTATCACAGCAGAAATCTGTCTAACAAAACATCTTCACTCATATTACAAATGTTATTAGCCTTTCAGTGAACACTGGCATCAAAATTATTCTCTGCTTTGAATAATCGTGCTGTGAGGCTGCCACTATTGGAGAAGCAGTGATGTTAGGTGCTTCTTGAGGTCATCTGGAAAGAATATTTTTGTTAGCATAAAGAGTGCTTGAAAATCTATAATAAAAAGAGACAATGCTCAAAACCCATGTGATAGATGAACTGAATTAAGTGACTGCCAAGAGTAAAGGTATTACAAGTGTGCAATGGATTTTCAACCAAGAGACTCTCAAATAGAACAGTTTGAACTTGCATCATATAGAATAATAGCCCAGGCCTGCAAAAGTTCTGTAATAAATGCACACTCCCATAGTGCACTTTAATGCCCGTAGGATGTAGGATTAGAAGTTGTCCATTCAGCCCATTGAGTCTGCTCTGCCGTTCACCACAAACATGGCTGATTTTATAGAAGATAGGAGGAGGCCATTCGGCCCCTTTGATTCTGCTCCACCATTCACCACAAACATGGCTGATCATCCGACTCCACAGCCTTATCCTGCTTTCTCCCTATAAGCTTTGATCCTGTTTGGCCCAAGTGTTATGCCTAGCCGCCTCTCAAGAACATTTAATGTTTTGGTATCAACTACTTCTTGTGGTAATGAATTCTTTATGATTTCATTTTATAATCCTCAACTCCACTTTCTTGCCACTCTAAATAAGAACTGAAAGAACTGTGGATGCTGGAAACCAGAAATTAAAACAGAAATTTCTAGAAAATAGCAGTAGGTTTGGCGGCATCTGTGGAGAAGAATCAGAGTTAACGTTTCGGATTCAGTGATGCTTCTTTAGAACCGATGGTAGCTAGGATAAAGCTTGTTTTTTTGAGTGAAGAAGATAGCGTGTTGGAGGGGTAGGGAGTAAAGGGTAGGTGGAGAAAGAATCCAAAGAGAGTGAAGAACAGTTGGACAGCCAAAGGACTGGATAACAATCAGCCTGAGGGGGAGAATTGAATAGCTGTGAATGGGGAAAGTTAGTGGCTGACAATGGGTTCCTGCCTGTCTTCCTGTCTCAGTCTTGATTATACTTAATGACTCTCCAGGTGAAGAGAACATTAGTCTTCCCTGCATTTGAGGGTTGAACTCAAGCTCACAAAAGAATAGAGGCGAGAGTGGGCCATACAATTTATTGTCACTAGTCTGCCATTCATTACTCATGGTTAATATTGGACCTCAGCTCCAGTTTCTCACCCAGTGCCCTGAGGGATGCAAAATGTGCCTGTCCCAGTCTTAACTATACTCACTGTTAGAGCATCCTCAAGCTGGGGCACAGATTTCCATAGATTCGCAACCCTTTCAATGGAATGATATTTTCTCATTCCTAATCGTCAGACGGTGCACCTGCCTTTTAGATTCTCTCGCCAATGGAAACAATCTCTCAGCATGCAACCTACCAAAGGACTGCCACCTCTAACACTGCTTATTGTGTACCGTTGGTGCAGGATGGCACAGTGGCTCAGTGGTTAGTGTTGCTGCCTCACAGTAGCAGGGACCTGGGTTCAATTCCAAACTCGGACAACTGTCTATATGGAGTTTGCACATTCTCCCCGTGTCTGTGCGAGTTTCCATCAGGTGCTCCATTCCCTACCACAGTCCAAAGATGTGCAGCTTAGGTGTGTTAAGCTGTTGTAGCAATTCAAGTAGACAGTGCTGGAATAAAGTCTGTGCCATTTTGTTCCTAGAGTTCGGTGAGAACTGTCTCTGGAAGAAACAGAGAACCACATTCTGTAAATGGACAGACGATTGCTTTTAGGAAACACTTGCAAATTCATCAGCTAAGTGAGAAATGAAAGAGTTAATATTTAAGGTGAGTGCCTCTAAAAGACGTTGTTGCAAAATAGTTTTGGACCTGTCTTTTTTGTCATTTATAAAATCTTTCAAAATTGTCTCATATAAAGCTTTGTTTTCTTCATTTGTGTAATAAATTTATATTCATTTGTTTAAAAAACATTGACAGCCTCATATCCAACGGCTGACCACCACTGTAATTAAATTACCAAAATAAAACCTGTAGTCTATCAAAGCCAAGTTTTATTCTGGAATCAGAATTGTCCATCAGCTGGGATTGTAACATTGTACTGTTTGAATATGCCATTTCCAGTTTCTGTTGTTCATCCTTCAGGTAAAATGTTTGCTCTGTCTATGATTTGTGCCCTCACTTTCAAATCTCTCCTTACCAATAGTTTTATTAATTCATGGTTTGTGGGTGGCACTGGCTAGACCAGCATTTATTGCATCAACCACATTGTTGTGGGTCTGGAGTCACATGTAAGACCAAACCAGTTAAGGATTGCAGTCTCCTTCCCTAAATGGATGTTAGTGAACCAGATGGTGTTTCCTAACAATCAACAGTGGTATCAGGATCATCATAGCACTCTTATTTCCAGATTAACATTGATGCCATACGCAATGGCAGGCTTTGAACCTAAGTCCTCAGAACATTACTCGCGTCTTTAGATTAATAGTCTAGCAATAATACCACTTCACCATTACCCCCTTTACTCTGTAGCCTCTTCCTGTCCTACAAGCCTCAAAGACTTTGCACTTCCTCCAGTTCGAGTCTCAAACATCACAGCTTTTCAACTTCTCTCCACTTCCCTCTCCACTTTTAAGAAGTTCTTAAAATCCAGCTCCTAGTTCCTTTTGCTGCCTGTCTTAATATTTTCATATGTGGCACAGTGTCAAATGTTATCTGATTACAGTCCTGTAAAGCATCTTCGATTAAAGATGCTGTACAAATGCAACTTGTTGTTGAGCAATATGTGGTGAATGAATTAGCACAGAATTGACCCAGTGTGTAATGTTGTCAATGATTAATTACACTCACAAACGTCAAGACAAGTGGGTGACATAATGTTGGCTCCTAATACAGTTCAGACCTTTGGCCAGATAAGAGTCAGTGCTTTGGAGAGGGGAGGAGATAAGTTGGAGATAGCTGAAGGGAAATGCTTTTGTTGAACTTGTACTTAGCTTCTTTAAAGAGTAAAGGTTTTGACTAGCCTGATTTCTATGCATATGTGAATAATTGGGATCTTAAAAGTTGGACTTTTCTTCATCCTGGAGTTAGGGGAAAATGCATGGAGTGTGATGTAATGTTTGTGATTTCTATATTTTAATATCAGTGATTTTTGAGAAGATTTATAGCTCAGGTTGAAGATAAGTATGAAAGTTAGTTCACTGAACTTGAGGGTTTGTTTTCAGATGTTTCCTCACCATACTAGGTAACATCAGTGAGAGTCTCCGGTAAAGCACTAGTTGTATGTCCCGCCTCTCTATTTATAGGCCCTGGTTTCTTAAGGTGGATGCTGTCATTTCCTGTTAGAGAGGTGAGACATACCACCAGCGCTTCACCAGAGACTCTCACTGGTGATGTTATTTCGTATGGTGACGAAACATCCGAAAACAAACCTTCAAGCTCAGTGAGCTAGCTTACATACATATTTTAATATCGCTAACTTCAGATTTTTCTATTTTGTATTCCTGGTATGTGAGTTTTCAGTGTGCAAAGAAGTTGTATTACTGTAACCATGGTGAATGCTATTAAGAAACAGTATGAGAGGGATAGTTCTTGGAGGCTAATAGAAACTTGTTAACATTGAGAGACCTTTATAAGCACAGAGTAAAAACCAGTGTATTAGGTTTCAGTTAGAAGGTCCTGGAATGTTTAGCTTATGGAAGCACCAAAGCTGAAAGAAAGCTTTTCAGTTTCAATTTTGAAAATGTCTTGGCAGACGCTAGATGTGAAATATAGTCTCTCTTAAAGAAGGCAAATAGTTTACAACTGTTAAGAAATAGATAAACTCAGATTAATGAGTTTAGTTTCAAAGTTTCAGACCAGAAGTGTTTGGTTAAATCCTGAAGGGTTTATTCTGAAAAAGTCTAAGTTTGATTGTATAGCAACTCAAGGAAATGGCCAACAGATTGTCAAAACAGGAGATTAAAACAGTAAGTTAAATGAAGCCCTATGGATGTGATAAAGATGGTAATTCTCTTGTGTGAGTACTTAAAGGAATGCTGTTTGGACTAATACAGTTGCATTTTTCCTTACTTTTTGAAATATTTAAACTTGTATTATATAAAAATAATTACTTGTTTCATTTCTTCTGCAATATAAACTTCTGTTTTATTGTTAAAAGCAAATCTGCAGCATTGTGTGCTGATGTTTTAGTGAAAGACCACTCTATCGAATGAAAACAAACTAGCAAGCCAGATTTCAGTCTGGTTTTATAGTAATCATATCAGTTGGGATGATAACAGGAGGCAAAAGACACAATGACTCAATGTCCTTTTCCTAACCTTAAGTGCACAACAATCCAGGTAGCACTGAAGTTAGTCAGTGTTGTCACTGTTATAATGTGGAAACCAATTAATGTAGAGCAAACTCCAACAGGCAGCAATGTACTATAGAATGGACTGGACGTCTACTTGCAGAGCGCTTCAGAGAACATCTCTGGGACACCCGCACCAATCAACCCCACCGCCCCATGGCTGAACATTTCAACTCCCCCTCCCACTTTGCCGAGGACATGCAGGTCCTGGGCCTCCTCCATCGCCAATCCCTTACCACCCGACACCTGGAGGAAGACTGCCTCATCAGGACCCTTCAAGCCCATGTCATCAATGTGGACTTCACCAGTTTCCTCATTTCCCGTCCCCCCACCTTATCCCAGTTCCAACCTTCCAGCTCAGCACCATCCTCATGACCTCTCCCACCTGTCAATCTTCCTTCCCATCTATCCGCTCCACCCTCCCCTCCGACCTACCACCTTTACCCCCACCTCCATCCACCTATTGCACTCTCAGCTACCTTCCCCCCCAGCCCCACCTCCCTTCCATTTATCTCTCCACCCCTGTGGCTCCCAGCTTCATTCCTTATAAAGGGCTTTAGCTTGAAACGTCAATTTTCCTACTCCTCAAATGCTGCCTGACCTGCTGTCCTTTTCCAGCACCACTCTAATCTTGACTCTGGTCTCCAGCATCTGCAGTACCTACTTTTGCCTAGCACTGTACTATTCACCAGCTAACCTGTTCTGAGGCATTGACTGAAGGATAATCATTGGCTAGATACTAAGGATAACTCCCTTGCTTTGAAGTATCATATGGAAGGCTGGCTTCAGATTAAGCTGATGTCCTTGCCATCATTGAGGGGCTCCCCCTTTATTGCTCTGAGAATATTAATCCCTGGAATGGGACTCAAACCCACAACTTTCCTCATAAAAGGCAACACTGCCAAGTCATGGCTGTACTTGACAGGTTGAGCTGAATGCTTTGTACTTCCAATTAGTTGGTCCCTGAGAAAAATCATGATTCTTTTAAAATACATTCACAGGATGTGGTCATCACTGGTTGGGTCATTGTTTATTGCCCATTTCTAATTGCCCAGTGAAGAGTCAACCCCATGGCTGTGGGTCTGGAGTTACATCTAGGCCAGACCAGGTAAGGGTGGCAGTTTCCTTCCCTAAAGGACATTAGTGAATCAGATGGGTTTTCCTGACAATCCTTTCATGACCATCATTAGAGTATTAATTCTAGTTTTTTTTAAAAATTGAATTCAAAACATGTCATCTGCCGTGGTGGGATTTGAACATGTGTCCCCAGAATGCCACCTGGATCTCTGCATTAAAGGTCCAGTAATAGGTTGTCTCCTCCCCTTGGAGCCAGAACATAGTTTCTGCTACGATCTCTGTCCAGTTCTATGATCCATGACATACATTTGCATTCATAGGGTAAATCCTCACAGAAGAGAAAGTGTCTCACAATGCTCATTGGAAGGAAGACAGGGCAAGATGAACAACATAGATGTCTAGATATTGATCTCAAATGTCTCAGTGCTTTGAGCAGGCTGCTGATAAATGGAGTTTTGCTTTGAAATCATGTTTACCAGTTGTACTTGAGTTTGAATTCCACTATGAAGTTTAGCATCATAGAATCCAGACAGTGTGGAAGCCAGGCCATTCAGCCTATAAAGTCCACACTGATCATCCAAAGACCATCCCATCCCATCCCAAACTCCCTACTCTGTCCCTGTAATCCCACATTTCCCATGGCTAGCTCACCTAACCTGCACATCTCTTGACAGTATGGGCAACTTACCATCGCAAATCCAGCTAATCCACACATCTTTGGATTGTGGGAGGTAACCCTTGGAAACATGAAGAGAATGTGCAAACTTCAACAGACAATCGCCCAATGGTGGGATTGGACCCAGACCCCTGGTGCTATAGGCCGTAGTACTAACCACTGAGCCACCATGCCACCAAGCTAATAGAGAGTCACTGGGCGAATTACTCTAGACATTCTCTCAATTCACACCTTGAAACTTTGTAGAAGGTATAAAAGAACCCAAATAAAATGGGCTACGATAAATGAGTGGTAAATTTGCTCACTTCGATACTGAGGCTCAGTCCCATGTGAGGTTAGTGGCAAAGCTGTTATTTTACCCATATCTCGCTATAAGGTAATCCTGACGAGGTAACTAATAGTGTGGGACTGGGAGTAAACTGCATCAGGAATGGGGGTGTTGGCTGACAGGTCACTTCCCAGAAGAACATTGATGAATCATCAGGCTTTTTGACACTTTTCAACCCATGCTTTGGCAGGACAGCGTTAAAGAGAGGTGGTGGTTAGTGATGGTGAGGAAGGAGGCCAGTTGAAGCCCCCTCAACTCTACAACATTTCCAATTTGGATCTGAGAAGACAAATGTCTTCGTGCCCAAATCAGCTGCCAGGGTCAACAGAATAATTTGGATGAATTCCTAACTTTGGGCTAGTCCTGTCAGCAGAGCTGAGGATACGTACAAACATAGGAATTAAGGGCAGTGTCGGCCACTCAACCCCTTACACCTGCTCCACCAGTCAATAAGGATGTGGCTAAGATGATAATACCACACCCCGCCTACCCATAAGACCTTAAGGAACAGAATTAGACTATTCAGCCCATCAAGTCTGCTCCACAGTTCAGTCATGACTGATATTTTTCTCAACTCCATTCTTATGGATAACCTTTCATGCCTTTTCCTATTGTACAGGTCCTTGTCCAACACTTAGCCCTCAACCCTCACCTCAATCCTTATGTTGGTAGATAACGTAACTGCATTACAACTGCAAATTCACTCAAGAACTTACTTCAAAGACTGCAAAGTATGGGATAGCCTGAGGATATGCCAGGCACTAAATAAATGCAAGCATGTAATAAGAGCACCAAGTAGGTTGGCATCCCAATTTCAAATATTATGCTGCTTATGCCAAGTTGGCAATTAGACAAACAGATCATGATAGGTCTCCTACAAACTTGTATCATCCTGAATGTGAAAAATATAAGGAGAAATAGCCAATCAACATTTAATTGGGAGACTGATTTTCTTTGCAAACACCAGCCCCAGTGAGTGACTCTCCCTTGGTAATGGTGTGTTTACCAGGAAGTGACAATTCCCCGGTAATGGAGCAGTAATGCATCGGATTTAAAGATGCAAAGAGAGCAAGATACTAATGTTTCCTTTCAAACTGAATCAGGTTCCACTTTGTTCAAAAGGATTTCTCAATAATTGGTTTCCGGCCTCAAAGTTGTGCTAATGGATTCAGGAAAAGCAGTGCTCATTGGTAGCACTTGCATTTTGAGCACATCTAATTGCGGCTAACGCCAGATTGGTAGATACAGGTTCATTAGTAGAAAGCAGGCACGTTTAATAAGTTCCAGAAATCAAACCAGGATCAGAATATATAATCCTCTACACTTTGTTTTTTTTTTCATTTGTCAAACTCTAACCAAGATTTTCTGGCTTGTTCTTTGAGACTAGAAATAGAGAAAATAGAAGTAGGGGCAGGCCATTCTGCCCTTGCTCCACTATTCAATATGGCTGATCATCCAACTCAATTTCCTGTTCCTGCTTTCTCCCTTTGATCCTTAAGCACTAAATCAAGCTTTTTCTTGAAAACATTCAATGTTTGGCCTTGATTGCTTTCTCTGGTGGAAAATTCCACAGACTCACCACTCTCTAGGTGAAGAAATTTCTCCACATCCTAGTGCTAAATGACCTATCCTGTATCTTCAGATTGTAAGCCCTGGTTCTGGACTACCGGATCATCAGGAATATCCTTCCTGCATTTACTGTTAGCATTTTCTATGAGATTCCCCTTATTCTTTAACCTCCAGTGAATTCAGTTTTAACCGAGTTCTGAGGAAGGGTTACCTTACCTGAAATGTTAACTCTGATTTCTCTCCACAGATGCTGCCAGACCAGCTCAGCTTTTCCAGCAACTTCTGCTTTTGGTTCTTAACCAACCCAGTTTCTCTTCCAGACGATTGTGTGTTCCTGAGTGATTGTAGTAGCGAGACTTCTGATTGCTCAATACATTGGTGATAACATATTTCATCAGAAATATACAGCTTCTATAAAAATGAAACAGATGTAGTTCAACGTGTTAAAAACAAATTGGAAATAGGAATGTAGAATTGGCACGAGGCCGCTTAGTCCCTCAAACTTACATTATGCCACCCACCTCAGAGTGTCAGTGACCCGGGTTCGATTCCAGCCTCGGGTGACAATCTACGTGTGGTTCCTCTGGTTTCCTCCACAATCCAAAGATGTCCAGGTCTGGTGGATCGGCCAAAGGGAAATTGCTTATACATTTCATTCTCCAATGAGAAGAAACCACCATCAACCTATAGTGTTCATTTTTTTTTCAGTTTAACTGACACTTGAACATTGATAGACTTGAACCTAATGTGTTAACTTTCATACTACCTTTTGAATAAGAAACCACACAACAGATTTTAAACGTCTAGAAAGAGCTTTCTGTGCTCCCATAGGGATGTGCAGGCTAGGTGCAGGCCATGGGAAATGTAGGGTTACTAGGATAGGGTGGGTGGGGGAAGGGGATGTGCATTGGTCTAGGAGGAATGCTCTTCAGAGAGTTGGTGTGAACCCAATGGGCTGAATGGCCTGTTTCCACATTGTAGGGATTCTATGATTCGATGAATGGGATTAAAACTGACCTCTAACCTATCTCCATATATCTATCTGTGTCTCATATTCCTTAATACTGCTGGTTAACAAAAGTTCGTCAGGTGAAAGTTCTTGTCAGAAGCGGGACTGAGATTCAGAGTTATATCACCCTTTGTGAGGTACAAGTGTCCAGAGTGGTGGGAAGATGCCCATTAACATCTGAAAGAGAAAAGGCATCATAAAGTCATACTTGTGGTGTAATGGATAATCTCTCTGCCTTTAAGCCAGAAGGACAAGTTTCAAGTCTCCCCTACTCCAAACATGGAGTAACATATAATATATCTGGATAGATTGATTAAAAATGTCTAGAATAGTGCAGCACTGAAAGAGGCCATTTGGCCCTTTGTGACTCAGCAGGAAGTAAAGATTAGTCTCAAGCTGTTTCCATTAAACCTTGTCATTTGTAGTCTTGCTTGTATGCAGTCAATTCTCTTTTGATAGTTACTGCTGAATCTGCTTGCATTGCCCTTTCAGGCAACGCATTTCAGATCACAACAACCTGCTGTAATGGAAACAGCTCTCTTCATCTCCTGCTTTGGTCTTTGTCCAATTCTTTTCTCTGTGAAATTACAAGGTTCCAGTCCAAATCCACAGGTTTGAAGCCTCATTTTACGCAAGCTTAAAGCCAGCAGAAGTCAGCACAGTAAGAATGCCTACATGGACAAGGCATGCTGTTTTGTTGATGCTAAGTCATTGCTAACACAACAGTCCCTATCTTCACATCAAGAAAGAAAGCCCTCTGTATTTCTGTTGCACCTATCACAACCTCAAAGCACTTTTCAGTCAATCAAGTACTTCTGGAGCGTGGTCACTGCAGTGATGGGATTAATGTGATTTCACCAGTTTCATTATCTCTTCTCCCCCCACCTTATCCCAGATCCAAACTTCCAACTTGGCACTGCCTTCTTGAACTTTCCTACCTGTCCATCTTCCTTCCCACCTGTTCGCTCTACCCTCCTCTCCGACTTATTACCATCACCCCCAACTCCATCTCCCCCTCGCATTTTCAGCTACCTTCCTGTCAGCCTCACCCCACTCCCACTTATCTCTCAGTCCCCTTGGGCCACCCCCTCATTCCTGATGAAGGCCTTATGTTCGAAACTTCAATTCCCCTGCTCCTCGGATGCTGCCTGACCGGCTGTGCTTTTCCAGCAACACTCTTCGACAGCTGTGGCAAGCAGCAAAATGAGAACTGGCAGATAATTTGTTTTTCTTTTGTCGGTTGAAAAGGGATAAATATTAATCCAGCACATTGTTGAAAACAATCTCTGCTCCACAGTCCCTTTTTTTAATCGGAAATTTGTATTTTTAAGTGAGGTTCACGGTGCCCAGTCCACCTTGTCACACGATGACTTTTCTCAACTATTCTTCCATTCTTCAGCCCATTAAATTATCCCGTTGGCTTCGAAAGCACTCGTCTGGTGGGGTCAAGCAAAACCAAGATGGAGAAGGGCTCACTGCTGGCACTTTCATGTGACTGGCACCACATTGAAACCCCAGTTGTTCATCCCATTGACCACTACAAGCCAACAACTGTCCCCCACACTATGGGATCCAAGGAAATGACCCAGAAAAGAAAGTTTACTTCCTCGGTTTGCTGACTGGGTCCTGGTGCTCCTGCTCATCACGGTAGTGATGAGGTTAGGTATAGACAGAGGTTTGGTTCCTGCCCGGACCCAGATAACAGCCCAGGACAGTGAGGAGACCCAGACAGAATGCAATGCACCTCAGTACAGGAAGAACGATACTTCTGTCTCTGGGAGAAACAGAAAACCACATTGTGTAAATGGACAGAAGGTTTTTGAAGAGAAACACTTGCAAATTCATCAGTTAAATAAGTAATGAAAGACTGAACATTTGAGTGATACTTCACTGGGTTTGACTGCCTTGAAAGAACATTATAAAAAAATGGTTTGGATCTGTCTTTTCTATTTATAAGAGATTTCAAAATTGCTTTGTTTACTTCATTTGTGTGATGCACTTATGTTCTTTTGTTTTGTTTATCCATTCACAGTATGTGGGCATCACTGGGTAGGCCAGCATTTATTGTCCATCCCTAATTACCCAGAGGAGAGTTAAGAGTCAATGATGTTGCTTTGGGTCAAGAGTCACATATAGACCAGACCGGGTAAGCATGGCGTTCCCTGAAGGATATTAGTGAACCTTTTGTTAAAGGATGATCAACAGCCTCATATCCAATGGCTGACCACCACTGTAACTAAATTGCCAAAATAAAACTTGTGGTTTCCTTTTTTTTCCACAACAGTGCGTGTGCCACAATTTTGCCACCTCACTGACATGGGGCCAACACTCCCTCAAACTCTGTCACTACACACACACACCTCACCAAAGCTCACAGACTACAGCTTTCATTATTGCCTACATCCGACCACTCAACAGCTTTCACCCATCCCATCCTCCCAAAACTCTAAACCCTTCCTTCTCTCTGCACTTCCTAATCACTCGCTACAGGCACCTCACCATCTTTCCTGCTCCTACATCATCACCGACTGCATCCAATCCCATTACACTCAATCTCCCACTTTTTTGCATTGTGGGAATATTTGGCCCACATTCTGATACCACCATGCCATCCTGACCAACTTACCTGTAATTCCTGTTTTAGTTGCACATGACCTGCAGAACTGACCATGACACAGTCCTGAGACTACAAGAACACAGAACTTTGGACTCTGGTAGGACCAAGTGCATGATAGACCATGGTCAAACCCCTGAAATTGTATTGGATGAGCCCATTAACCCCTTGATGGAGTGTTCCCTTTTAGCTATCACACAGAGCCATTTGGTGAAAGCACATTCAGTGTGTTCACTGTGTAATCTGCTAGTACATGCCGTGAGCGTGATATTGACCATAAGACCATCAAGAGTAGGCCATTCGGCCCCTTGAACCTATTCCGCCATTCAAAAAGCTCATGGCTGATCTCCCATCTATTTTCCTGCCCTTTCCCTGTAACCCTTGATTCCCTGACTGTTGAAGAGTCTATTTCAGCCTTGAATATACACAAGGACTCTGCCCCCACAGCTGTCTGTGGCAAGGAGCTCCAAAAACTCATAACCCTCCGAGAGAAGAAATACCTCTTCAGCTCAGTCTGAAATTGGCTCTCCTTTAATCTGAGACTATTCCCTCAGGTCCTAGACTCTGCCTTAAGGGGAAACATCCCCTCAGCATTTATCCTTTACGAATTTTATATGTTTCAATGAGATCTCCAATGATTTTTCCAAGCTGCAGTGACATAGCATGGTGCCATAATGCAGCACATGTGCCACCTTGTCTGTTCAGTGCTCTGAACCATGACAAACTGCGTTTCCCTCTCTTTCTATCTCTCTCTATCTATCTCTCTATATCTCTTCCTTAGCACTAAAAAAAGCAAGCCACAGAGACCAACAGTCTCCAAGCAAACTCAAAATGAATGAAGACTGAGAAATTAAGCAAAGAGACAATAAGATGCCTCATGTGCAGATGTATGAGAGTGTAATCTAGCAGAATCATGCAACCGATGGATGTCCTTGTATTCCAAAGTGAAGTCCTGAAGGGACTGAAGGATTGTGTGAGTTGGTTGACCAGCAACCATGACGATGTGGTGAGGCTTCCAGTGTGTCACTGCCAACTTGTACAAATGAAGAGTGGAATAGGGCAGATGGTGTCCTTGGACTAGGCAAGGGCACTGTGATGAGGACAGAGTCGGATGAAGACTTAGACAATTGACGTAAGGTTACCATCCTGACTTTCCCTTGGGAAATGGTGCTATCTAGTTGCTCAGGAAAGAAAAGAAAGCAGCGATGACCAAACAATTAACAAAGAGGGAAAAAATAAAGTATAACCGAAAGCTAGCGTGAAATATTTCAATAGATTTTAAGATTTTTATAATAATTTAAAGAAAAGTTAACAAAGGGGAGCATTGGTCTTATAGAAAATCAGGTTAGAGAATTGATCAGGCAAAATAAGGAAATTGCAGATGAACTGAACAGGTTCAAAGTTTGTGAGAAGATTTGTAGCTCGGGTGTTCATTGTTGTGGTTCTGTTCGCCAAGCTGGGAATTTGTGTTGCAGACGTTTCGTCCCCTGTCTAGGTGACATCCTCAGTGCTTGGGAGCCTCCTGTGAAGCGCTTCTATGTTGTTTCCTCCGGCATTTATAGTGATTTGAATCTGCCGCTTCCGGTTGTCAGTTCCAGCTGTCCGCTGCAGTGGCTGGTATATTGGGTCGAGGTCGATGTGCTTATTGATTGAATCTGTGGATGAGTGCCATGCCTCTAGGAATTCCCTGGCTGTTCTCTGGCTTGTCCGATAATAGTAGTGTTGTCCCAGTCGAATTCATGTTGCTTTTCATCTGCGTGTGTGGCTACTAAGGGTAGCTGGTCGTGTCGAACTGAACAGGTATTTTGCATCAGCCTTCACTAACAAGTATACGAGTAACATCCTAGAAGCAAAGATAAATCAGGAAAGAAGAGTGAGGGAAGAATTCAGCAAAATCTCAGTCACCAAAGAAATGATACTGAGTCAATTGTTGGAGCTATGAGCTGATAAGTCCAGATGGACTTCATCCTAGGGTCTTAAAAGAAGTGAGATAGTTGGTGCATTGGCTTTAATTTTCCTCAACTCCCTAGATTCAGGGTTGAGCTTATTAGATTCGAAGATGGTGACTGTAACTCTTACTCAAAAATGGAGGGGGACAGAAAGCAGGAAACTGCAGGCCAATTATCTTCATATCTGTCACAGGGAAAATATTAGTAGCTATTATTGAAGATGTTATAACAGGGAACTTTGATAAGTTCAAAGAAATCAGGCAGAGTCAACATGATCTTATCAAGGGGAAATATCTTCAGCTTGAAGGTGCTGAGTCTTTGGAACTCATTACCTCAGAAGGGTGTGGAGGTCAAGTCATTGAGTGTATTTAGGACAGAGATAGATAGATTCTTGATTAGTAAAGGGATCAGGACTTACAGGTAGAAGGCAGGAGATTGGAGTTGAGGAACAGATCAGCCATGTTTGAATGGCTGAACAGACTTGATGGGCTGAATGGCCTAATTCTGTTCTTGTCTTATGGATTAAAAAAGGAATTTAGATTTCTAGAACATATTTGATCAGGTGCCCAATCAAAGGATTTTCCAGAAAATAAAACTTCATGATGTAGGGGATAACATACTGGCACAGATGGAAGATTGGATGGCTAGCAGGAAACCGAGATTAGGTGCAAATAGGTATTTTTCAGATGTCAAGTGATGCGCCTCTGGGATGGGTGCTGGAACTCGACTGTTTACAAATTACATAAATGAATGAATTAGTTAAAGGGACTGAAGGTATGTTTGTCCAATTTGCTAATGATGCAAAGATAGGAAAATAAGTTGTGAAGGGGACATAAGTAGATTTCAAAAAAGGCATTGCTAGACTAAATGGGTCGTTTAGGTGGAGGTGGGTACTACAGATGCTGGAGATTAGAGTCAAGATTCGAGTGGTGCTGGAAAAGCACAGCAGGTCAGGCAGCATCCGAGGGGCAGGGAAAGAAATGTTTCAGGCAATGAGGAATAAATGGGTAGTTTAGCTCAGTTTGCTGGATTGTGACAGAGCATGATGCCAACAGTGTGGGTTCAATCCTTCACTGTCCTTTTCAATCTGTCCCCTTTCCTGGTTTTACCACCAGGCGAGGTCAAGGTCAGTTGTCTCTCTCCAAAGAGAGAGCCACCCTATGGTGTGGTGAGATCATGGCCACTTCCTTTTCAACTATTTGATACGACAATGGAAGCAGAGTTTTTGAATACTTTTAAGGCAGGGTTAGCTAAGATCTTGAAAAGGAAGAGAGTGAAGGGTTATTGGGGATAGGCAGGAATGTGGATTTGAGGTTACAATCAGATTAACCATAAACTTACAGAGCAGACTTGAGGGACTGAATTGCCCACTTCTATTCATGATTTGGATGTTTATGTGCAGGAGAAGTAAGTGCTAAGGGTTGTTAAGAAGGCATACAGTGTTTTAGCTTTTACTAATAGAGGGATCAAGTTCTGGAACCATGAGGTTATGCTACAGCTGTACAAAACTCTAGTGCGGCCGCACTTGGAGTATTGCATACAGTTCTGGTCACCACATTATAAGAAGGATGTGGAAGCTTTGGAAAGGGTGCAAAGGAGATTTACCAGGATGTTGCCTGGTATGGAGGGAAGGTCTTATGAGGAAAGGCTGATGGACTTGAGGCTGTTTTCGTTAGAGAGAAGCAAGTTGAGAGGTGACTTCATAGAGACATATAAGATAATAGGAGGGTTAGATAGGGTGGACAGGGAGAGCCTTTTTCCAAGTATGGTGATGGCGAGCACGAGGGGGCATAGCTTTAAAGTGAGGGGTGATAGATATAGGACAGATGTCAGAGGTAGTTTCTTTGCTCAGAGAGTCATAAGGGTATGGAATGCTTTGCCTGCAACAATAATAGATTTGCCAATTTTAAGTACATTTAAATCATCATTGGACAAGCATATGGATGTACATGGAATAGTGTAGATTAGATGGGCTTCAGATTGGTATGACAGGTCAGCGCAACATCGAGGGCCGAAGGGCCTGTACTGCGCTGTAATGTTCTATGTTCTATGTTTAGAATTAAGGTGAATTGGGCTGTTAATCCCAGAAAATGCATGGAAATAGCTGCTCGTTAGTGGGATTCTGAATTTGCCATTTAAACTTTAAGGCGGAATGTTTTTGGCTTGGCATTGAGGTTTCGGGTTTCTTCATGTTCTGCTTATTATCCCAAATTCCTCATCATTGCCTGTTCAACTTAAGGGAGCAGAAAATCAGCCTTTAAAGTCCAGCTGAGCAGGCAGGCATGGACTCAGTTTAATATCTCATCTAAAAGACAGTACCCTTCATTACTACACTGGAGGGTCAGCCTTAATTTACTCAGGGACTGGAGTGAAACGTCAGCCTAGCAGCTTCATATTCAGAGGCAAGAGTGAAATCTGCTCCGAAGGGGTGACAAACTTCAGCGGATGATGTGGAGGTGCTGGTGTTGGACTGGAGTGAACAAAATCAGAAGTTACACAACAAGAAGTTATAGTCTGACAGGTTTATTTGAAATCACAAGCTTTCGGAGGTGTTGAAGGGGCAACGCCACGAGAGCTTGTGATTTCAAATAAACCTGTTGGACTATAACCTGGTGTCACGTGACATCTGACTTTGAAACTTCAGAGGAGTTCTCAACCTGACAGTCTTCAGAAGAAATTCATTTTCTTAAAGAGCCCTTTCTCATGAGAACTGATTGAGAATTCCCTCTGGCTCTTGGGAAGAGAGAAGAGGCCATTCAGCCCTTGATGCCTATTCTACCATCCATTCAGCCGATGTGTTCCACCTTTGATCCTTGATACCATCTAATTTCTATCTCACTTCAAAGAAATGATAAATCCATTTCCACAAAAGCACACATTACAAGTGCACAGATGCTGTTCAGACAGTGTGGAAGCTTTATATATCTCTGATGTCAATTACAGGGACAAAGACAAAAAGCTCAAATCTAGTTCACGCAATCATTAATCATTGAGCATCTTTTTATCTGAACCCTGATTAATCTGCAGTGCAGCGTTAAAAAAAAATCAGATTCTCTCATTCACATTCTTTCTGCATTTACAGACTCTATAAATAGTTTAAAAATGTTTCTTGATGCAAATTACTGTGGCAAACCAGCTGAACCCCTTTGGGTGTTGAATTCTTAACCACTTCTGATCTATTTATAGCACCGTGGTGTGTATGAAAATATCCCTGAAAGTCAGATTAGAATAGGACACACATTCCAGCTGTAACATTATGTAATTTATACGAAAGGTGCCATTATGAATATCAACTGTCACGTAATCAATCACCATTTATAATGACACCGTTATACTCTGCTGAGGGGTTATTGTTTGGTTACCTCTCCTTGGTAATATTACCTCCACTGTTCCTCAAGTGACTATTTCAGTATTACACAGTGACCCAGATGATGGATTCTCAGTCATTGAGCTGATTCAAAGCTGAGGTTGGTTAATTTTTGGGCACCAGCAGAGTCGAGGGCTTTGGGGATAGTTTGGAGCTACAATCTTATTGAGTGGTAGAGCAACCTTAAGGGGTTAAACAGCCTATTCCTGCTCCTAGTTCCTACACCCATCGTGTTCAGAGCTCTTCGCAGACTTGAAAAGTTGCACAGCTTTATCTTTAAAGAATCAGCCATGACTCAGTGGGCACCACTCTTCTCTCTGAATCAGAAAATTCTGGGTTCAAGACCCAACCCAGGGAATAGATCAAAATCTCAGCTAAGGCTCCCAGGTGCAATACTGAAGGAATGCTACATTGTCAATGGTGCATGTCACCTTTCAGATCAAACAGAGACCCTGTGTGTCCTATCACGTGAGTGGAAATGATCCTACCCCAAACTTTTGAAGGAGAGCTATTGAGTTTGAAGGCGGGTATAAACCGCCCTGTGTTTACCGTGGAGCAAGGCCCACATTGGGAAAGCCAGCAGTATCCATTTTAAAGCAAACAGTATTCATTTTAAGACAGCAGCTGCCAGCCTGACCACGTGATCGGGAGAAGGGGGCCCAAAGACAGATCCAAATACACACCAGACCAGACACTAGTCAGGACTCCAGACAATGGTCATGACTCTCAGATCGAAACCCACCTTATAATCTCGTCAAGGTTCCAACTGACACACACCCATAACCTGATCATGCAAAACAGTCCTACACAAAAGGCAAACACCAAACAAACAGGATGAACCTAACAGACACTTTGGAAGTAACAAAGGGGGGTGCTAGCCTCCAGCCCTCACGGAGAGACAAGCAGATAGCACCCGGACCCATTTACGTAAAGATAAACAGCACACCTTTTGTGTACACTGCTGACTCTCCGAGGATGGCAGGAAGCTTGACATTCACACATACTCCAGCCATGATTACCACCATTCACACTCATTCATACCCAATCTCCTACATCCTGACTCATGAAGTATATAACTTGTAACATCGCGCGGGAAACGTTAGAGCGATCGAGATTCGGACCTTGGTTGGTCTTCGCCGGCGTTAAATACTTCAATAAAGTTACCGATTGTCGATCCGTACTCTGGGCTCGGACTGAGATCATTTCATCCGCGCTAACAAGTTCATGTCCTATCCTCACACAGTACCACCAACCAGTAGATCGTCAACTCTTTCTCATTGTGTTGTTTGTAGGAGGTTCCTGTGTACAAATTGGCTGCTATGTTTCCTGAATTACACTCTTAACTACTCTTCAAGAAACACTCCATTTGTTGTGAAGTGCTTTGGATGTGCTGTTGTTGGGGAAGGTGCTATACAAATGCGAAATATGATTTTTCTTCATGTCATGCACACCTCTCCCTCCCAAACATACTTTCTCTCATTTCCCCCTTTTAAATCATGCAGCTACAAGGAGGAACATTACCAAGTGGTAATGTCATGGTCCCACAGTTCAAGAGGTTGTCCCTGATTTGTTTTTTTGTTTTTATAAGGAACACCCATGTGTCTAACACAGCCTAGCGATGATGGAACTTGGAGTCTCCAGGGTGAGTTTGAATAATTTGAGCTAGACTATAATTGAGTGAGCTGGCCAATGGACAGAACTTATTATGTTGTGAAGTTGTATTCTTAATTAGTTATTATACCAGAGTGTCCCCATCCCCCACCACCAATTTGCCAATATATCCTGAAGGCAAAAGACTCCCTACCCACTTACACTGAACTATCTTCTCCCATCCAACCCCCTCTATTAGTTATGATCACTCTTCAAGCAACCACACTCATTCTCCTACCTCTCAGAGTGACTGTCAGTTTCTAGTCAATGATATTAAGCATTTTAAATCTTTTGGTCCTCAATTGCCAAATGTTCTCAGAACTGGAGATCCAGTCCCACTCTGATCCCTCAGATGGACATTAAAGATCAAACAGTATTCTCTCAAAACAGGCAATGGAAGGGCTTTTGGAATTTTGCCTGACATTTATCCAGCAAACAACATTATTAAAATAAAGGGATTGTTGTCTGTGGTTTGCACATTTTGACCAGTTTCTGTATTAAAAGCACTTCACCCAAGCAATCTTCTCGGTGAGTTGGACAAAGGGTCAGGGAATTCCATTTGCAGTTCAACTTGATTTTATTAACAAAATACTCCTTATTCAAAACAGTACATGACCATTTTCCAAATTTCCACCATGTTTACTCTCTATCTAGCTCTATCCCTCTTACCCACAACCATTCATGGCCCCTGAGCTAGGCTGTTGGAATTTTCTTCCTGTCCGATGGAGGATCAGCTCTCCTCCATGAAGGTGCATCTCGCAGGTCAAGATCTTTTCCTGGGTCTTCTTGGACTGTCGCATGTTCTTGCATCACAAGTTCTGTTGACAGTCTTCACTGAGGGGTGGTGCCTAAGGGTTTTTTTTATACCCCTCACCCCAGACCTTCCAGAATGTTCTGTGGCCTTTGACCAATGGATCATGAGCTGGATTCAAAGCATCCAATGGGGTTTTGCCAACACCTTTCACTGTTGCCAAGCCTGGTTGGTGTAAAGTGCATGTCCTCAGGCACTGGCTGGAAGTCAAGCTACCAGAAAGTCCTGATGGAGGGTCCTGCCTGAAACGTTGACTTTCCTGCTTCTCCGATCCTGTCTGACCTGTTGTGCTTTTCCAGTTCCACATTTTAGCAAGCTCCATGCTGACTTCCAGCATCTGCAGACCTACCAACCAGTCTGACTGATACCTCTCCAATACACAATCCTCATGCTGGTTCTAACTGGTTCCTCTGAACCTTTGTGACCTCTGTGACATTGGTTTCCACTGCTTTCTGTAGCTGATGTCTGTTGTTTAATTTAGTTTGGCCAATTTTCTGGCAAGCCCGATTTCTCTAGTTGTGGGTCAATTTACTATGATCAATTTTGGGCCAATCGTCAATTGACTACCGGATTATCTGGTCATGTACCTCTTCACTGCTTGTGGACTCTTGCTGTGCACAACTTAATTGCTGAATTTCCTTCATGACAACAGTCAGCGTACTTCAAAGGTAATTGCAGATGCTGTGGAAGTGACAAGTCTATTCTTATGTTTCACGCTTCCAATCTAAAAAAAACAGACATGCTCAAGTATCAATATTTCTTAAGATCATTGATTCATCAAATGTTACCTTTTGTTGAGAGTATGATAAAGTGCATGGACCTGCACAATTTTCCTGCACCATAATTAAGTATAAAAACATTTTATGCTTGAGATTTATCCACTTTTCATTTGCAGGTTCCAGTTTGCAATTCCAATTGTTCTTCCCAAAGCTCCCAGACTCACACACATCTATTCGTCTTCATTTCTCACTGTGCATGATGTTACAATTGCTTCAGGCATTCATTATTTTCACTTTGTTCATCAGAAACCCCCCACCCCATACCTCTACCAGCTAATGCGGCATTCAACTGTTCTTTCAAAGGGAAAAAATATGATGTAACACTTTCTGAAGCTGAGACGGAGCAGAAATCGCAGTGTTTTTGAATCAAAAGTCAACCTTTCCTTTTTGTATTTACTTCGGCTGAACGCCAGTGACCTGCGATTCTGCTCCTGTCAAACGTTCGTTCACCATCAACCATTTACATTGGTATGTTTTAACTCTCTGATTCTTAAGAGGGTAAGATTTTAACTCTCTTCACCCAAGGGAACCAGGAACTAAAATTGGGGGCTCTTTCTCTTGTTTAACGTCTCTTTAAAGCAACTGAGAACCAGTGTGGAGCAGACTGGAGGCTTGTGGTGGAGGGGGATGATTGTTGGACTGGGGTCAGACCATGTGCGGAAGTCTCTGCACTGAGCTACTGCAATAGAACATTTATTTGTAATGTGTTCATCTGATGGTAACACCTATCCTTTCAAATCTGTCTTATTTCTAACTTACCCTATGAATAACTGTAAAGTAGTGCAACTATTTTTCTTTTTATTCCTCTTTTTGTATCCAAGATTTGTACCTGAGATAGAACATATAGAACAGTACAGCACAGAACAGGCCCTTCAGCCCATGATGTTGTGCCAACCATTGATCCTCATGTATGCACCCTCAAATTTCTGTGACCATATGCATGTCCAACAGTCTCTTAAATGTCCCCAATGGCACCATGAGAGGTGGCATTGTGAAACTTTTCACTCTCCTCCTGTACTTCTGTACTGGAGTACATGTGGCAATAAAGGATATTCTATTCTATCATGACAATGCAAGAGGGTCTGGCAGTGCTCCAGAAAAGTGACTGTGAAGATCATCCATGTAAGTGGATTCAGATCCTACAACATTCATCTTAATTCAGAGATCTGCATTTATACCGTAAAACATTCCAAGGTGTTTTACTGGGGGCAGAATCAGACAAGTCCAAAACAAGGACTAAAAGTGGGTCAAAGAGTTTGGTGTTTGGGAACATTTAAAGGAGCAAAAATGCAGGGACCTGCAAAATGAAAAGTGATAATGACTAAATTAATCATTCTGATGATACTGCTTGACTATTGAACATTGACACTTACTCCTGATAGGCAGCAGAGAAGGAAGAAATCCAGATAGGGCTTTATTTAGAAGAGGTTTTATTCACAGATTGAAACTCCTAACTCCACCTACGCCAACATCTGGAATGGAATCCCCACAGTGTGGAAGCAGGTCATTTGGCCAGTCAAATCCACACTGAAGCTTCACAGATATCCCCACCCAGACCCACATCCCCTACCCTATCCCTGCGTTTCTCATGTCTAACCCAGCTAGCATGCACATCCCTGGGCAATCCACCATAACCTGAACATCTTTGGACTGTGGAAGGAAACTGGAGTAAACCCATGCAGACACGGGGAGAATGTGCAACTCCATGCAGACAGCCACCTGAGGGTGGAATCGAACCAGGATCCTCGGTGCTGTGAGGCAACAGTGCTAACCACTGAGCCACTGTGCCATGCCAAATCTATATCTGTAAACATCACTGTTTGTAATGTACTCATTTGTGGGATGTGGATGTCACTGGCTGGGCCAGTATTTATTGCCCATCCCCAGTTGCCCCTTGAGAAAGTGGGGGTGAGCAGCCTTCTTGAACTACTAGGTAAAAACAATGACAGCAGGTGCTGGAAACCAGATTCTGGATTAGTGGTGCTGGAAGAGTTCAGGCAGCATCCAAGTAGCTTCGAAATCGACGTTTCGGGCAAAAGCCCTTCATCAGGAATAAAGGCAGTGAGCCTGAAGTGTGGAGAGATAAGCTAGAGGAGGGTGGGGGTCGGGAGAGAGTAGCATAGAAATTTTCCTCCTCTCTCTACAAGAATCTCAGGGAGTCCCTCTCCCACTGCAACTCCCAGGTCATTTCCTCACCCATTGTACTCTATGCTACTTTCTCCCCACCCCCACCCTCCTCTAGCTTATCTCTCCACGCTTCAGGCTCACTGCCTTTATTCCTGATGAAGGGTTTTTGCCTGAAACATCGATTTTGAAGCTACTTGGATGCTGCCTGAACTGCTGTGCTCTTCCAGCACCACTAATCCAGATTCTTGAACTACTGCAGACCATGTGCTGTAGGTAGACCCACAATGCCATTATAGAGGGAGTTCCAGGATTCTGACCCAGCGACAGTGAACAAACTGTGATGTGTTTCCAAGTCAGGATGGTGAGTGACTTGGAGGGAAACTTGCATGCGATGGTGTTCCCATCCTTGTCCTTGTCCTTCTGGATGGAAGTGGTCACGTGTTTGAAGGGTGCTGTCTGGGGATCTTTGGTGAATTTAGTCAAGTAATAATCTATCAATGCCCTCCACCTAACCTCAAATGATATAACTAATAATAAATATATTGAAGTATCGAATAAGAAATCAAAGCAGAAATTGGTAATGATTCCTGTTACTGCTCCTGCTGCTGTCGCAGGCTGCCTGTTCTGTCTCTCGATGTCAGCCGGAGATAAGGAGATATAGGTCAAAGGTTTAGCCAATGGGATAGATTTTAAGGAATATCATTAAAAAGGGGGAAAGTGAGGTAGAAAGTCAAAGAGATCTTGAGAATGAATTCAGAGATGGTTAAACCTCACTGATTTTAAAGTTAAAAATCACACAACACCAGGTTATAGTCCAACAGGTTTATTTGGAAGCACACTAGCTTTCGGAGCGCTGCTCCTTCATCAGGTGGTTGCTTGATCAGGAAGGAGTAGCGCTCCGAAAACTAATGCTTCCAAATAAACCTGTTGGACTATAACCTGGTGTTATGTGATTCTTAACTTTGTATACCCCAGTCCAATACCGGCATCTCCAAATCATGACCGATTTTAAAGTGTCATAAGATGGTGCCTCAGACACTGCTGCACTCCTGTAGAACTGTACCAAGGTTCCAGGCTGGATTGTTGTGTTTGACTTCTGTGGAGATTGACAGGAACTGGTGACTTTTTAGCCTCAGAACCAGAATTGTTAATAATTGGGCCACAGCTAGCAACCTCACTGAGTAAAGGTTTAATAGTTTCAGTCACCACAGACTTGAATTGCAATGAGCAATGTTGAGACATTAACACAATGTTAACACAAAGCTGAAAATCAGCAAGAAAGAGGCTTTCATCTATGGAAACTGGGTTAGATTACTGCACACATGTTCGGGAGATATAAGACCATTCTTTAACTCTCTGAATCATCTGACTTCCAAAACAAAATTAATTCTTCATCATTCAAAAGCAAAGTGGTGATCTTCATCCATAAAGCAGGAATAGTGCCGTGATACATGAATGAAGTACGCCTTTCAGTGAAACTAATCAGCAAGATAAGGAATGAATGCTACAAAACACAAAGGACAAAATGCAGTTAGGCCTCAGAGGCAAGAATGATGGAAGATGGTGATTGCAGGAGAAACGTGCTGACAGTAATTGCTGGCTGCAGAGAGGTTTCATTTCTTCATGATGACTAGGAAATGAGTTGACCTCTTGGCTAGTTGCCAAGTGCAACTTCTCGAACCCGACAAAATATCCTTTGCCATAATGGAAACAAATCGCAAGAATGCAAGGGGGGTGGGGAATCGACTTCGTTAGCGGTGCACTATTCTCCTGAAAATGGAAATTGAGTGATTGGTGCCACAACAGTGGGAGTCAACAATTGGGGATAACCAGCAGATGTGTAATTACGGCTTCTTCCTGAAATTTATCTGCTTTTTCAACAGAGAACCTTCTGCATTCAATGGGAGGTCATTAGCACAGAATCTGTGATGAGAATGTGACATGTTTTTCAGTGTTCATCATTCTAACGGAGGAAAGCTGTAGTTTGCTCAACAGTTTGCAAATGCACTGCTATTCTTTCATTGGATGTGGGCAATGTTGGCAAGACCATAATTTACTGTCCATCCTGAATTGCCCTTGAAGAGAGTGGCTTCTATTTTCATGGGGCTGTTTTGGGAGTCACCTGTCGACCAGACAGGGTAGGGACAGCAGATTTCCAATATCCAATTATGGCAAATGTGTAACGGGCATTCATGAACCTCATGTGATTTTACACTCAGTGATAGTTTCAGGGCCGTCATTACTGAGCCTAGCTTTTAAATCTCGATTTTGTTAATTATTTTTACCAACTACCTTGTGGGATTTGACATGTATCTCCAGGGCATTGGCCTGGCCTCTGGGTCATTAAACCAGTGACATTACCACCACACTACCATGTACCCCCAGTGAAACATGGAAATCATAAAAATTCTAACAGGTTAACTCTCATCCTTAGAAGACATTTGTATGGGTTTTGTTGATGGGCCTGGCAATGGCCTTATTTTAACAGCTTCATTGACTGCTCTGGTACAACTGAATGGCTAATAATTACCTTCTTAAAAATAATTAGGGTTGGTTGAGCTGGTGCATTGAAATGTAAACAAACTTTAAACTGCATGATGAGTGATACTTACTCATGAACAGCCTCTCTAGCCCTCACACATCAATTTCATCAGTCCAAGATCTCATTTGTTATCATGGGCAACACGGTGGCTCAGTGGTTAGCACTGCTGCATCATGGAGCAGGATTCGATTCTACCTTGGGCGACTGTGTGGAGTTTGCACATTCTCCACGTGTCTGCATGGGTTTCCTCTGGGTGCTCTGGTCTCCTCCCACAATCCAAAGATGTGCAACTTAGGTCAATGGGCCATGCTAAATTGTCCCATAGTGTCCAGGGATGCGTATGTTAGTTGGATTAGCCATGGGAAATGCAGGGTTATAGTGGTAGGGTGGATCTGGGCAGAATACACTTTGGAGGGTCAGTGTGGACTCGATGGGCCAAATGGCCTGTTTCCACACTGAAAGGATTCTGTGATTCTCTTCAAAGAAAATTATTGTTGGAGCTTTGCAAAAGTTTTTTTTCACTTTTTCTGAGTCTCTCTTTTTCTCTTTCAATTCCACTTGTGTTTCCCAATCTGGGTTTCACCTTCTGTACATCATTTAAAGCTAAGACACATTTTCTAATTTGGACATTCTGATTTGGATGGTACCATGTCAACAAGGATGCTACAATCTAATTGAATGGAGAGCTTTGTGTTGCTTGCCCTGTTCACAGCTTGCCTGTAAAGGATATTGAGCTGGAAAACTGTCATGTTAAAGGAAATTTTACCTAATGAGCTAACCAAAAGTGTGGGAACAGTTGTTGGTTAAGTGAACATTGAGCTCTGTTTCCTAGCTCCTGACATCAATGTCTGGGCTGTCTTTAATGTTTTTGTTGAAATAGCAAAGAGGATTAAAGAAAAAGAAACACCTTAGTATTCATCTGATAGTATTTTAAAGCTGTTGCAATAAATGTTGCCAACAATCTATCCTGATCCATCTATATCGATGCTGTGGTCAAGAAAGCACACCAACTTCCTTCAGAGGCTAAGGAAATTAGGCATGTCCGCAAAGACTCTTACCGATTTTATTAGATGCACCATAAAAAGCATCCTATCCGGATGCATCACAGTTTGGTACGGCAACTGCTCTGCCCAGGGTTGCAAGAAATTACAGTGAGGAAAGGGGGAAAGTGAAATGTTAATTCTATTTCTCACTCCACTGATGCTGCCAGACCCGTTGAGTTTCTCCAAGACTTTAGCACCTTCAGTTTTCCAGGGAAAGTGAGGACTGCAGATGCTGGAGATCAGAGTCAAAGTGTGTGGTGCTGGAAAAACACAGCAGGTCAGGTAGCATCCGAGGATCAGGAGAATCGACGTTTCGGGCAAAAGCCCTTCAGGAATGAGGAGGTGGTCCAAGGGGCCTGAGAGATAAATGGAAGGGTGGGTGGGGCCTGGGGGGAATGCGATAGGTAGATGAAGTTGGGGGTGAAGGTGATAGGTCAAAGAGGAGGGTGGAGCGGACAATTGAGAAGGAAGATGGACAGGTACAGTGAGTCGTGAATGCAACACAGTTCATCCTGAAAACCAGCCTTCCATCCGTTGACTCTGTCTACACTTCCTGCCGCTTCGGGAAAGCTGCCAACATTATCAAAGACCACTCCCACTGCAGTTATATTTTTTTTCACACTCTTCCATCGGGCAGATGACACAAAAGTTTGAAAACATGTACCAACAGATTTAAGAGCAGCTTCTTTCCCACTGTTATCAGACTTATGAACTGACCTCTCGTATATGAGGGTTGATCTTTCTCTGTACCTTCTCTGTAGCTATAATGCTATATTCTGCATTCTGTTCTATTACTCTGATGTATTTGTCTAAGGTATGATTTGCCTGGATAGCAGGCAAAACAATTCTTTTCACTGTATCTCAGAACGTGACAATAATAAATTAAATCAAATCAAATATTTCAGACGCATTCACATAAAACAAATGAGGATGAAAGGAAAGAAGTATATTGCATATGTATAGCGCCTGTCATACATTTAGGATGAGCAGACGTGTTATACAGCCAAAGGAGTGCTTTTGGAGTAATAGAGGAAATGTCGATAATGACCAGCTTGTATGTTGTTGAATTTTGGTGTTGGCTGGAGGATAATGTTTGGACATAATATGGGGATATAATGCGGGGAAATAATCTTATTATTGTGAGAACAGGAATAATAATGTGAAAATCTCCCCCCTTCTGATATTAAGGAATACAAATGGTTTATTCTTGCTCAGCTGAAATAGTTCAGTGCAATTTAATGTCCAACCTAAAAGGGTGTATGAAGCTAGTCTTTGGAATCCTAGACCTTGTAAAAGGGAAAACCCCGACACTGGGGAGACAGAACGCCTACTTTGCTGAATGTTTCAGAGAACATCACTTGGACACACGCATGAAACAACCCCACCGCCCTGTGGCCAAACACTTTAACTCCCTCTCCCACTCTGCCAAGGACATCCAGGTGCTGGGCCTCCTCCATCGTCAAACCATTACCACCCGACGCTTGGAGGAAGAATGTCTCAACTTCTGCCTTGGGACCCTCCAACCACACAATATCAATGTGGATTTCACCAGTTTCCCCATTTCCCCACCCCCACCTTATCCCAGATGCAACCTTCCAACTCGACACAGGCCTTATAAACTGTCCTACCTATCAATCTTCCTTCCCACCTATCCACTCCATCCTCCCCTCCGACCTATCACCTTCACCCCCAACTTCACCTATCACACACTCAGCTGCCTTCCCCCAGCCCCACCCCCTCCAATTTATCTCTCCACCCCCTCGGCTGATAAGCCTCATTCCTGATGAAGTGCCTATGCTCAAAACGTTGATTCTCCTGCTCCTCAGATGCTACCTGACCTGTTGTGCTTTTCCAGTACCACGCTCTTCAACTCTGATCTCCAGCATCTGCAGTCCTCACTTTCTCCTGAGAAACCGAAGGTGTTAAAGTCTTGCAGAAACTCAACAGGTCTGGCAGCATCAGTGGAGAGAGAAGTAGAGTTAACATTTTGGACTGGACTCGGAACATTAATTCTAGTTTCTCTCAACAGTTGCTGCCAAACCTGCTGAGTTTCTCTATCAATTTGGGTTTTTGTTTCAGATTTCCAGCATCTGCAGTTCTTTATATTACTTGAGTGGTAAAGTCTTGACAGTTTTGAAGTTCTGAGAAAGAATTAAGTCAGGGTGGGGAACATCGCAATAATGCTGGTTTGTTAAAACAAAGCGAAGGACAAATATGCAGAAAACTCACAATGATCAAATGTAATTTTCTACAGCATTATGGGAATTCTTCTTGCAATGAAAAATTTATATATTTGGAACACTGCATTCCCATTTCAATGTTATGGATTAAATTACACTGCTAGTACGAAAATCCAGAGAATTCAGAGTTAACAATCTGAGGAAGGGTCACTGGATCAGAAAAGCTAACTCTGATTTCTCTCCACAGAAGCTGCCAGACCTGCTGAGCTTTTCCAGCAATTCTTGTTTTTGTTTCTGATTTACAGCATTTACAGTTCTTCCAATTTTTAAAAAATTCCAGATGCATGGATTTATGTGAAGTTATAAAGAGATATACAATTAGGCTGTTTTATCTTGAATGTAGAAGGTTAAGGGGTGTTCTAATCAAAGTCCTCAAAATTCAGGAAAAGAGGGGGGTAGGTAAAGACAAATTATTTCCACATGTTGGGGATTTAGAACTAGGGGCATAGTCTGAGAATTAGGGCCAGACCGTTCAGGAGAGATGTTAGGAAGCACTTTTACACACAAAGGCTGATAGATAATTGGAATTTTCTTCCATAAGTGGCAGTGGACCCAGTTGTTAGTTTTAAATTTGAGATAAATACATTTTTGTTAAGCAAAGGTATTAAGGGTTAATGGGCCAAAGGCAGGTATATAAGAGTTTGACTAGAGATCAGCCATGAACCAGCTTGAGGGTCTGAATGGCCTGGTAATATTCCTATAATCCCATTGTTCAGTTTGAGAACTTTGACTCATTTTTGAAAAACAATTGGAAATACGATGTTGACATCACTGGAAGTGTCCATGAGCTATTGGACTGCGGTTAAAGAAACAAAATTAGCTGACTAAATGCATCTCCTGGTGAAAATCATTGTTCTTACCTAACTTGGATCTATATCGGACTTCAGTTTCACACCAATGTGGATTAGTGGTGCTGGAAGAGCACAGCAGTTCAGGCAGCATCCAAGTAGCTTCTTTTGGATGCTGCCTGAACTGCTGTGCTCTTCCAGCACCACTAATCCAGAATCTGGTTTCCAGTATCTGCAGTCATTGTTTTTACCTCGTTGATTCACACCAATGTGGTTGACCCGTAATTGCCCTTTGCAGTAATCCATACACACTGGCATGGTGGCTCACTGGTTAGCACTGTTCCCTCACAGAGCCAGAGGCTCAAATTCAATTCCAGCCTTGAGCAACTGTCTGTGTGAAGTTTTCAGGTGTTCGGTGTGTCTGCGTGGGTGCCCTTCAGGTGTTCCAGTTTCTCCCCACAAAGATGTACAGGTCAAATGGATTGGCCCAACTAAATTGCCCACAGTGTCTAGGGATGTGCAGGCTAGGTGGATTAGCCATGGAAAATGTAGGGTTGCAGTAGGTCTGGGTTGGATGCTCTTCAGAGGGTCAGTGTGGACTTGATAGGTCAAATGTTTCCATACTGTAGGGATTCTCTAGGTTCTTCCACTGCAGTCCTAGAACACAGTAGTAATCTCTAGGGGATAAACAATAACTCTTTGCTTTGCCAGTGACACCTACAGATCCAGAATGAATGAAGATAAAAGTATTCTGTGGTTACAATGTGAATATAAACTATAAACTCACAGCAAAGTGTAGCACAGTTAAACTGATCATGCAGAAAGAGCTCCTCACATTGACAGTCAGCGTATTTAATCTCCATCTCATCTCTCCTTTCTGATGCAAACAAAAGGAGTTCATTTTGGTTTTGGAAATACACCACACCAGCAGAATGAGATGTCATATCATGTTTATTTCAGAATTCTGGCTGGAAAAGACAGGCTATTGGGAGGTTTCCTTGAGAAAAATGTTATGTCGTGAGGACTCTCATTTCTTGCTCCATTGAACTCGCCCTTTCTGTTCTCTCACATCTATCCCTTAACAAACTATGCCTGAATTCAATGTCTTCACTGAAAAGGATCATCTCAAGCATGGCAGAGTCTCTTGCTCTTCACTGCTGGATATTCCAGCAAACACAGCGTAGATAAACAGAACTGTTTTACTGTCACACCAACGCTAACCCATAGTCAATGGAGTTTCTATTAGAATTTGCTCTGTGTCCAAATAAAGCTCATCACCTTTTGATGTGATTAACAGATAAGGTTTGATGTTAACATTGGATGTTTGCTGGCATAATGGAATTTCCCTACAGTCATCACATCACTGATCTCAAAACATTCCTGAAGAGGGTTAAACATCATCACCAATTCATCTGGGGAGGTGTCAAACACAGTGAGAGCCTTGGTCCTGAATGTGTGGAATGAACTATCAGAGGGACAGTACAAACCACATGTACAAAACTACCTGATCCTCAGTACACCACCTGCCGTGCAGGGGACAGTGTCTGTGGACTGATCAGTCATCTCCGAACCCATTGGATCCTCACAGTGAAGGTCAATCATCCTCGATCCTGAGGGCGTACCTACAAAGTGTTGACCTGGGGATGACCAATTCTTCACTTGTCCTTTGGACTGCCAAACAGAAGACGTTCTGTTGCACAATCAAACTGTTAAAATGGCCATTTTTGCAGGAGTTTGGAGATTTAGTGAGAAGGAACTTCATTTCTTGCTGGACAACACCTCAGGGGACTCACATTACCAGGAAGATGCAAGAACATTTTGGGTGAAGTTGCCAGGATAACTTGTGGCCTAGCCTGCAGAAATTATACTTTGGGTTTGGTAATGGAAGTTTATTTTGTTATTGTATAATAGATGTCAAAGTAACTTATGTTTCAACAAAACACTCCATCATGAACCACAAAGAATCACTTAGTGAAGAAGAACTTTCTGAACTGACACAACTGTTAATTAATAATAATTGCAAAATGCAGACTTGACACCCAGGGACAAAGAATGTAGATGCAGTTACACCTGAAGTGAATGGTTCTTGTGGTTTAGTGGTAGTGTCCCTGTCTCTGACCCAGGTTGACATCCCACCTGTTCCAAAGGTGCATAATAAAATTCTGAACACGTTTATTCAAAAATATCCCAAGTGTATCTATCCATTGTCACAAGATTCTTTAGAAAGTACTGGACAATATAAATCCGTACAATACAGACATTAGACTAGTTGCTTCCTTTTTGTGCTTCTCCTCCACACAGCCCTGCACATGAACCCCCTTGTTGTTTCCATGCTCTAACTATTTGGGGTATATGTAGCTGTGTTGGCATATTGGTGCTAGATTAGGAGTGCTTGCCATGTGACAGTCTTCCAGAGAGAGTGTTACCACTGAGGGAAAGCTGCCAAAGCCAGAAACATGAGACAAAACCAGCAAGTGGTGGAAGAATAGAGTTGTGCAAGTTCATGGCTGGAAGAAAGGAACAGGTCATAGAACAAAGAACAAAAAAAATTTACAACCCAGGAACAGGCCCTTTGGCCCTCCAAGCCTGAGCTGATCCAAATCTACTGTCTTAACATGTCATCCAATTCCTAAGGATCTGTATCCCTCTACTCCCCACCTACTCATGCATTTGTCCAGATGCAACTTAAATGAATCTACCATGCCTGCCTCTACCACCTCTGCTGGCAATGCGTTCCAAATGCCCACCACCCTCTGTGTGAAGTACTTGCCGCGTGTATCCCCCTTAAACTTTCCACCTCTCACCATGAAAGCATGACCTCTCGTTATTGAATCCTTCACCCTGGGAAATAACTGGTCTCTATCCACCCTGTCTATACCCTTCATGATTTTGTAAACCACAATCAGGTCCCCCCTCAATCTCCTTTTTCCTAATGAAAACAAACCTAACCTACTCAATCTCTCTTCATACCTAGCACCTTCCATACCAGGCAACATCCTCGTAAACCTTCTCTGCACCCCCTCCAAAGTGTCCACATCCTTTTGGTAATGTGGTAACCAGAACTGTACACAGTATTCTAAATGTGGCTGAATCAATGTCTTGTACAATTTTAACATGACTTGCCAGCTCTTATATTCAATATCCCGTCCAATGAAGGCAAGCATACTATATGCCTTCTTGACCACTCTATCCACCTGTGCAGCAACCTTCAGGGTACAATGGAGATGCACTCCTAGATCTCTCTGTCCATCAGCTTTTCCCAAGGCTCTTCCATTCATTGTATAATTCGCTCTAGAATTAGACTTGCCTAAATGCATCACCTCACATTTGTCTGGATTGAAATCCATCTGCCACTTTTCCACCCAACTCTCAATCTATCGATATCCTCCTGTATTCTTTGACAGTCCCTTATGCTTTCTGCTACTCCACCAATCTTCATGTCATCTGCAAACTTGCTGATCATACCAACAATCATTCCAAATCATTTTGGTATATCACAAACAACAGTGGCCCCAACATTGACCCCTGTGGAACACCACTGGTCACCTTTCTCCATTTCGAGAAACTCCCTTCAACTACTACTCTCTGTCTCCTGTTGCTCAACCAGTTCTTTATCCACCTAGCTAGAACACCCTGTTCACCATGTGACTTCACTTTCCCCATTAGTTTACCATGGGGAACCTTATCAAAGACCTTCTAAAGTCCATGTATATGACATCAACAGCCCTTCCTTCATCTATCAACTTGGTCACTTCCTCAAAGAACTCTATTAAGTTGGTAAGGCACGATCTCCCCCGCACAAAACCATGTTGCCTATCACTGGTAAGCCCATTCTTTTCTAGACATATATAGATCCTATCCCTCCAGTAACTTTACCACCAGAAACATCAGGCTCACTGGTCTGTAGTTACCCAGAATATCCCCACTATCCTTCTTGTATAGGGGGACAACATGAGCAAACTTCCAGTCCTATGGCACCTCACCTGTATTTAAGGATGCCATAAAGATATGTGTCATGGCCCCAGCTATTTCCCCTCTCGCCTCCCTCAACAGCCTGGGATAGATCCCTTCCGGTCCTGGGGATTTGTCCACCTTAATAACCTCTAGCCTAACAGCTTCCCTGCTTATGTCAACATGATCCAGACTAATCAAACTTCTATCTCTAAACTCCAGATTCATCATGTTCCTCTTCCTAGTGAACATTGATGCAAAGAAATCATCCAGAATCTCACCCATTCTCTCAGGTTGGACACAAAGCCTTTCTTAATTATCCTTTAGTGGACCAATCCTTTCTCTAGTTACCCACTTGCTTCTTATATAAGAATAAGATGCTTTGGGATTCTCCTTAACTCTGCTTGCTAAAGCTATTTCATGACCACTATTAGGCCGCTTGATTCCTCATTTAAGACTTAGAGTCATAGAGTCCATGGTCCAACCCATCCATGCCGACCAGATAACCCAACCCAATCTAGTCCCACCTGCCAGCACCAAGCCCATATCCCTCCAAACCCATCCAAATGCCTCTTAAATGTTGTAATTGTACTAGCCTCCACCACTTCCTCTGGCAGCTCATTCCATACACGTACCACCCTCCATGTGAAAACGTTGCCCCTTAGGTCCCTTTTATATCTTTCCCCTCTCACCCTAAACCTATTGCCCTCTAGTTCTGGACTCCCCCACCCCAGGGAAAAGACTTTGCCTATACCCTATCCATGTCCCTCATAATTTTATAAACCTCTATAAGATTACCCCTCAGCCTCCAACGCTCCAGGGAAAACAGCCCCAGCCTGTTCAGCCTCTCCCTATAGCTCAAATCCTCCAACCCTGGCATCATCCTTGTAAATCTTTTCTGAACACTTTCAAGTTTCACAACATCTTTCCGATAGGAAGGAGACCAGAATTGCATGCAATATATTCCACCAGTGGCCTAACCAATGTCCTGTACAGCCGCAACATGACCTCCCAACTCCTGTACTCAATACTCTGACCAATAAACGAAAGCATACCAAACACCTTCATCACTATCCAATCTACCCAAGACTCCACTTTCAAGGAGCTATGAACCTGCACTCCAAGGTTTCTTTGTTTAGCAACAATCCCTAGGACCTTACCACTAAGTGTGCAAGTCCTGCTAAAATTTGCTTTCCCAAAATGCAGCACCTCACATTTATCTAAATTAAACTCCATCTGCCACTTCTCTGCCCATTGGCTCATCTGGTCAAAATCCTGTTGTAATCTGAGGTAACCCTCTTTGCTGTTCACTACACTTCCAATTTTGGTGTCATCTGCAAACTTACTAACTGTACCTCTTATGCTCACATCCAAATCATTTATGTAAATGACAAAAAGTAGAGGAACCAGCACCGATCTTTGTGGCACTCCACTGGTCATAGGCCTCCAGTCTGAAAAACAACCCTCCACCACCACCCTCAGTCTTCTACCTTCGAGCCAGTTCTGTATCCAAATGGCTAGTTCTCCCTGTATTCCGTGAGATCTAATCTTGCTAATCAGTCTCCCTTGGGGACCTTGTTGAATGCTTTACTGAAGTCCATATAGATTACATCTACCGCTCTGCTGTCATCAATTCTCTTTGCTATTTTCTCTAAAAATTTAATCAAATTTGTGAGACATGATTTCTCACACACAAAGCCATGTTGACTATCCCTAATCAGTCCTTGCCTTTCCAAATACATGTACAACCTGTCCCTCAGGATTTCCTCCAACAACTTGCCCACCACCGACGTCAGGCTCACTGGTCTATACTCTTCCGATATTCCTCCAGGGCTCATTCTGTTCTTAGCTGCCTAGACATTATGTAC
Source organism: Chiloscyllium punctatum (assembly GCF_047496795.1). Lineage (NCBI taxonomy): Eukaryota > Metazoa > Chordata > Chondrichthyes > Orectolobiformes > Hemiscylliidae > Chiloscyllium > Chiloscyllium punctatum. The sequence goes on from NC_092783.1 coordinate 59,704,788, forward strand.
GCTTCCCTTTTCCTCTTGGCTAGTCGTACAATTTCCCCTGTCATCCACAGTTCATGAATCTTGCCTTTCCTATCCTTTGCCTTCAACAGGACATGCCTATCCTGCATTACCTTTAATCTATCTTTGAAAGCCTACACATATCAAATGTGGACTTCCCTTCAAATAGGTGTGTCATAGTTTTAGGCATTTTAATTAAGGATTTCACTTTAAACAAGAGGGCTGTTTGGCCAAGTTATCTCTGCAGACAGGTGACCCAACATCTCTGAATGTCAGTGACATAAACTTTGGAGGCATGCTGTATCAATTACCTATTTGCTGTTTGCTTTGGTTGGATCGGGCATGTCCATCTGCAACCTTCCCCATTCAACTGTACTTTCCACCCCACCCCGTGCCTACCCAACTGTGCCTCTGTGAACTCAGTAAATCCACGATAATCCAAGATTTTGTGCTTTCGATTTGGGAGGAATTATAGCTGCGCTTCACTAAGAGATCAGTCCATTAGCAGCAGCTGTATATGGCTGAGATAGTTCTCTTTAACCCTGAGAAAATAATTCTCTCTGAGCTCCTAAACCACTTTCATGGTAAACAAGGCTGTTGGCATAAATAAATATGTAACAGTTTGAACAAATGAATCTCCCAGACTTTTGATTATTTGCTTCCTTTCTGTGCTTCTCCTCCACACAGCTCTGGACATGAACCAATGTTACTTCCATGCTCCACATGAACTATTTAGGGTATATGTAGTTGTGTTGGTATGTTCGGGGAGATGGAGAGTGTTTACAATGTGACAGTCTTCCAGTGAGGGTCATAGCAAGGAGCGTTACTTGTCAGACACTGCTTAGACCTCAGCTGGAATATGGCGTACAGTTCTGGGCACCACATTATAGGAATGATTTGAAGATGCCGGTGTTGGACTGGGGTGTACAAAGTTAAAAATCACACAACACCAGGTTATAGTCCAACAGGTTTAATTGGAAGCACACTAGCTTTCAGAGCGATACTCCTTCATCAGGTGATAGTGGAGGGCTCGATCGTAACACAGAATTTATAGCAAAAATTTGCAGTGTGATGTAACTGAAATTATACATTGAAAAATTGATTGTCTGTTAAATCTTTCATCTGTTAGAATACAGTGATAGTTTCACTTCTTTCATGTGTAAATCACAAAACCCTTTTTTTTAAAGTTGCATTCTCAGGTGAGGAAGGAGGTGAAAAGTGTGTGTAGAAGCCAATTACAAGAATGGTTCCAGGGATGAGAAACATAGGGGATTAGAAACATCAGCTATGAGGATACATTGATAAGGTCTGGACTGTTCTCCATAGAAAGAGGAAGACTGAGAGAAGATTTGATGGAAGTTTTCAAAATTGTGAGTGGGATGAATAGAGCAGATAGGGCAAAGCTGTTGCTACTTCAAAAAGGAAAAAGAATGAGAGGCATAGATTTAAAGTAATGTGAACAACAATGGAGGGTGATGTGAGACACAGTGAACGTATGGAATGTGGTGGAGGCAGGTTCAACTGAGACATTCAAGGAGCATCCAATGAGCAGCGAAATCGACGTTTCGGGCAAAAGCCCTTCATCAGGAAAGCTTTTGCCCAAAACGTTGATTTCGCTGCTCGTTGGATGCTGCCTGAACTGCTGTGCTCTCCAGCACCACTAATCCAGTATTTGGTTTTCAGCATCTGCAGTCATTGTTTTTACCTTTGAGACATTCAAGGATTTGGATAGAAATAATATAAAGTAATGGCGATTGGCATTAGGTAATGATCCTCGTCCGAGAGCCAGTGCAGGCACAGTGGACCGAATGGCCTCCTGAAGTGCATTGATCCCTGCACACACACAGTTTACAGTTACTTGATGATTTTCCACTAGTTACTGTCTGTGGGCATCAGCAAATGTGGATAGAATTGTTCCAATGACAATACAGGGCTGGCTTTTACAGCCTCTTGGCATGGGAAGGGCGGGAACAGGCTTGATGTGAAGCATCGTAGGTACCAACATTCTCGGCCTCGCTCTTCAATCACAATTTTACCTGGATTAGGCTAGCCATTCGGAATCAAGTCTGTCTCTGGACCAGCTGTGGTCCTTAAAGTGGTCAAATAATTAGCCACACTATTCAGAGTCGATATTATGAAACTCTCCTGGACTCTGTGGTCTAAGCTTCTAAAAGGGTTAATATTGGAGACTACATTAAGCTCCACACAATCTGATGATGCTGTCCTGGCTGGAGATAAGACAGAACACCCAAGGAACCTGTAGAGAGCGGACCTTTATCCTGGGTCTCCTCATAATCTTTTGTTCTAAAAATGAACAACTTACAACACTCCTCCACGCCGATCATTTCCTCAGGTAGGTTTGGAATCTAGACCTGCTCATCCAGAATTAGGGACTTGAAGACTGCATCACAAGACCCTAACTCTCCTCAAAGACTCAGCAAAAATGTCTAACAAGCTCATGCAGATCGTTTAAATCAACTTGTTGAACTGTGTTAAGGCAGATTCTTGATAACCAGGGAAAGGAAAGATTATGGGAGGATATTGAGGGGTGCAGAGTTGAGGTTGAAATCAGATCAGCCATGATCTTATTGAAAGGCAAGCAGGTTTGATGGACAGAGTGGCCCGCTCTTGTACCTTGTTCGTATGACAGACATCTGGGCCAGGAGCTACTTAAACACAGACTGTCTGGTTCAGAGGTAGGGACACTGGTGCTTTAACACAGGAGCCCTTAACATGCTAATATAACTTGTGTCTGATTCAATAAATCATCTTCTTAAGACCATATGCTCTTCTTGTTAAAACTTAATGGTGGTCGATCCTCAAATAATGGAAACCAACAAGGTCCTTAGACCAGTCAAGAGAAAGAGGAGCAAATTACCGCAAATGCTGGAATCTTTACTGAAAACAAGAAATGTTGGAGATGACAGCGGGTCTGGCAGCATCCATGGAGATAGAACAAGTTAACGTTTCATAGAGTCATAGAGTCATAGAGATGTACAGCATAGAAACAGACCCTTCGGTCCAAGCCCTTCATGCCGACCAGATATCCCAACCCAATCTAGTCCCACCTGCCAGCACCCAGCCCATATCCCTCCAAACCCTTCCTATTCATATACCCATCCAAATGCCTCTTAAATGTTACAATTGTACCAGCCTCCACCACTTCCTCTGGCAGCTCATTCCATACACGTATGAAAAAGTTGCCCGTTAGGTCTCTTTTATATTTTCTGGACTCCCCGATCCCAGGGAAAAGACTTTGCCTATTTACCCTATCCATCCCCATCTCTACGTAATTTCATCAGAGCTGACGTGAAGTGTGAATGGGTCAGCATTTATTTAATAGTTCTGGTCTGCAGGGGGGAGGTTGGAATGTTGGGGGAGAAAGGATGTTGAGAGTTCAGATTAAGTGACCTGAATGTGAGAATGGCAGAACAATGATGTGTTCAACAGCCAGACTGGGAAGGACAGACATTTAGGACTTAGAAGAGGAAGGATTTCATCACTCAGAGGATGATGAATCTTTGAATTTATCCAACTCTACCGAGCTACAAAGGCTCAGTCATTGTATTCAAGGCAGATTGACAGATCTCTAGGCAATAAAGATATCATGGGACTTGGAGATAGTGTAGGAAAGTGGCAATGATGAAAAAGGTGCAAAGTTAACAATCACACAAAGCCAGGTTATAGTTCAACAGGTTTAATTGGAAGCACACTAGCTTTCGGAGCGACGGTCCTTCATCAATTGGTTGAAGAAGCGACGCTCTGAAAGCTAGTGTGCTTCAATTAAACCTGTTGGACTATAACCTGGTGTTGTGTGATTTTTAACTTTGTACACCCCAGTCCAACACCAGCATCTCCAAATCATGGAAAAGGTAAGCTGTGATCTAAATGAATGACAGAATAGACTGACGGGGTTGAATATTCTCCCCCTGCTCTTGTTTCCCATGTTCCTGAGAATTATGGCAGAACAGGTTTGTGGGTCTCAATGACTGAAGTCTGACAATTTAAAAAGAAATTGGAACCAAAGTGAAAAAGTAATAGCTTGTAAGAACAGTGTATTGTGGATTGAAGTACTGAATAATTAACACTGGTCTGGCCTAAGGTTTATTTGTACTCCTGTGTACTTAAGATACAGGTGACAGACAGACAGGCTGGGCCAGGTGGAATACTTTATTCAGTCTTATTTGTGCCCTTTCTGTTTGACTGCCGTCCTCATGAATTAGTCAAGATTCTTCTGAGCTCCCTGCCTTATCAACAAGATTGAATAGAAACATGATTGAGCCAAGGCTTTGTAATCTACTGACTGAAATAGATTCACAGCTGTAAAAATAGTGCTCCCAGTTTTCTTTTGTCTAGGCTGAATATAAAGGTGAAGCAAAGCCGAGTAATGAAATAGGCATTTTTTTCCACTTCAAACCACGTTTTCACATGTTCATTCCACATTTTGTCCCTCCAGCCTCCCGTTCCTGGAAATTTTCACCTTCACTCGATCTTTATGTCTGTCTGCATTGATAAAGTTAAAAATCACACAACAACAGGTTATATAGTCCAACAGGTTTATTTGAAAGTACATGATTTTTAACTTTGTCCACCCCAGTCCAACACCAGCCCCTCTGTAACTACTGCATTGATATGGAATTAGACAGGTTTTGCAGAAACACAAACCCTAATCCAGTCTGGTATTCCAGACCAGACAACCTTTCTCCCACTCCTTCTTCATCTCACCATATCAATATATCCTTAAGTTTCTTCTTGCACATGTGATTATCATGGAATTGCCTCCTTAATGCATCTGTGCTCTTCAGCTCAATCATTCCACGTGGTAGCGAGTGTTACATTCAAACCAACCCAATTGCCTTGACATTGAAGGGAGTAGGTAAAAACAATGACTGCAGATGCTGAAAATCAAATACTGGATTAGTGGTGCTGGAAGAGCACAGCAGTTCAGGCAGCATCCAACGAGCAGCGAAATCAACGTTTCGGGCAAAAGCCCTTCATCAGGAATAAAGGCAGTGAGCCTGAAGCATGGAGAGATAAGCTAGAGGAGGGTGGGGGTGGGGAGAGAGTAGCATAGAGTACAATGGGTGAGTGGGGGAGGAGATGAAGGTGATAGGTCAAGGAGGAGAGGGTGGAGTGGATAGGTGGAAAAGAAGATAGGCAGGTCGGACAAGTCAAGGAGGCAGTAACTGAGCTGGAAGTTTGAAACTAGGATGAGGTGGGGGAAGGGGAAATGAGGAAGCTGTTGAACTCCACATTGATGCCCTGGGGTTGAAGTGTTCCGAGGCGGAAGATGAGGCGTTCTTCCTCCAGGCGTCTGGTGGTGAGGGAGCGGCGGTGAAGGAGGCCCAGGACCTCCATGTCCTCGGCAGAGTGGGAGGGGGAGTTGAAATGTTGGGCCACGGGGCGGTTTGGTTGATTGGTGCGGGTGTCTCGGAGATGTTCCCTAAAGCGCTCTGCTAGGAGGCGCCCAGTCTCCCCAATGTAGAGGAGACCGCATCGGGAGCAACGGATACAATAAATGATATTGGTGGATGTGCAGGTGAAACTTTGATGGATGTGGAAGGCTCCTTTAGGGCCTTGGATAGAGGTGAGGGAGGAGGTGTGGGCACAGGTTTTACAGTTCCTGCGGTGGCAGGGGAAAGTGCCAGAATGGGAGGGTGGGTCGTAGGGGGGTGTGGACCTGACCAGGTAGTCACGGAGGGAACGGTCTTTGCGGAAGGCGGAAAGGGGTGGGGAGGGAAATATATCCCTGGTGGTGGGGTCTTTTTGGAGGTGGCGGAAATGTCGGTGGATGATTTGGTTGATGCGAAGGTTTGTAGGGTGGAAGGTGAGCACCAGGGGCGTTCTGTCCTTGTTACGGTTGGAGGGGTGGGGTCTGAGGGCGGAGGTGCGGGATGTGGATGAGATGCGTTGGAGGGCATCTTTAACCACGTTGGAAGGGAAATTGCGGTCTCTAAAGAAGGAGGCCATCTGGTGTGTCCTATGGTGGAACTGGTCCTCCTGGGAGCAGATACGGCGGAGGCGGAGAAATTGGGAATACGGGATGGCATTTTTGCAAGAGATAGGGTGGGAAGAGGTGTAATCCAGGTAGCAATGGGAGTCAGTGGGGTTTGTAAAAAATGTCAGTGTCAAGTCGGTCGTCACTAATGGAAATGGTGAGGTCCAGGAAGGGGAGCGAGGTGTCAGAGATAGTCCAGGTAAATTTAAGGTCAGGGTGGAATGTGTTGGTGAAGTTGATGAATTGCTCAACCTCCTCGCGGGAGCACGAGGTGGCGCCAATGCAGTCATCAATGTAGCGGAGGAAGAGGTGGGGAGTGGTGCCGGTGTAATTACGGAAGATCAACTGTTCTACATAGCCAACAAAGAGACAGGCATAGCTGGGGCCCATACGTGTGCCCATGGCTACGCCTTTGGTCTGGAGGAAGAGGGAGGATTCAAAGGAGAAATTGTTAAGGGTGAGGACCAGTTCGGCCAAACGAATGAGTGTGTCAGTGGAAGGGTACTGTTGGGGATGTCTGGAAAGGAAAAAACGGAGGGCTTGGAGGCCCTGGTCATGGCGGATGGAGGTGTAGAGGGATTGGATAGAGGGAGGTGTAGAGGGAACGGAGTACACAAGCCTCCAATCTCACGTGCCCCAACCCTGCAGTTATTACCTGCCCCTATGTGTGGCAGAGTTGGCAGATAGCACATTAGGCTCATCAGTTACCTCAGAACCCATCGGACCACAGTGGAATGTGAGCCAAGTCATCCTACAAAGAGGGACTTCCTACAAAGAAGAGGTCATTACCAGAGGATGCAGCCTCTAGTTGATTAGTTTAAGAACCAGAGGAAAGATGAAATTATTCAGTTACTTTTTGAGGAATACACTGCATAAAGGAGTGTCAGAAGCAGATTAGGAACTTGGAAATTAGACCTAAAAAAAAATCAATGAAGCAAAAGAATTTATGGATGGCACAGCGGCTCAGTGATTAGCCCTGCTGCCTCCCAGCACCAGGGACCAGGGTTCAATTCCACCCTCGGGCAACTGTCTCTGTGGAGTTTGCATATTCTCCCCATGTCTGCATGGGTTTCCTCCAGGTGCTCTGCTTTCCTCCCATAGTCCAAAGATGTGCAGGTCAGGTGGATTGGCCATGGGAAATGCAGGGATAGGATAGGTCTAAATGGATGCTCTTTGAAGGGTCAATGTGAGTCATAGAGATGTACAGCATGGAAACAAACCCTTTGTTCCAACTCATCCATGCCGACCAGATACCCCAACACAATCTAGTCCCACCTGCCCATATCCCTCCAAACCCTTGCTATACACATACCCATCCAGATACCTTTTAATTGTTGCAATTGTACCAGCCTCCACCACTTCCTCTGGCAGCTCATTCCATACATGTACCACCCTCTGTGTGAAAAAGTTGCCCCGTAGGTCTCTTTTATATCTTTCCCCTCTCACCTTAACCTATGCCCTCTAGTTCTGGACTCCCCGACCCCTATCCATGCCCCTCATGATTTTATAAACCTCTATAAGGTTACCCCTCAGCCTCTGATGCTCCAGAGAAAACAGCCCCAGCCTATTCAACCTCTCCCTATAGCTCAAATCCTCCAACCCTGGCAACATCATTGTAAATCTTTTCTGAACCCTTTCACATTTCAGAACATCCTTCCAATAGGAAGAAGACCAGAATTGCACGCAATATTCCAACAGTGGCTGAACTAATGTTCTGTACTGCTGCAACATCCTGTACCTACCAACTCCTGTACTCAATACTCTGACCAATAAAGGAAAGCATACCAAATACCTTTTTCACTACCCTATCTACCTGCGACTCTACTTTCAAGGAGCTGAGAACCTGTGCTCCAAGGTCTCTTTATTCAGCAACACTCCCTCAGACCTTACCATTAAATGTAGAAGTCCTGCTAAGATTTGATTTCCTAAAATGCAGCACCTCACATTTATCAAAATTAAACTTCATCTGCTACTCCTCAGCCCATTGACTCATCTGATTTTGATCCCGTTGTAATTCTTCGCCGTCCACTACATCTCCAACTTGATGGGCTGAATGACCTGCTTCCATGAATTGCAGAACAATGAGGAAAGAGAAGAGAGATTGCATCAATCTGACTGGCGCAGAGCCGGTAATGGTAAGTGGGCTTAGTGGTCCCCTTTCTGCAATATATGATGCTATGATTCAGAAATATAGGCTCACCCCATACAAACCTGCACTCAACCAGAAGAAGAAGGTAGCAAAGGATTTAAGTGATGTGGCAAATACTCACATCAGTTTAGTAGCCCAGTTTCAGTCAGAAATCATAACCCAACCTTTTCATTGGACTCTGTGTTCTTGTGAAGTTTAACCTCTACTCTGCTTTGTTACAAAGCACAGCAGCCTATTTGTGCACAGCAAGATCCCACACGATGACTTAATGGACTGACTACACAATTAGTGAAGGAGGGTAAAATTAGTCTTTGGTAAAATTGGATGATTCTCAGGCCACTAACACCCCAGGCCAATGTCTTTACGATTGAAATGATTAGAAGAGGAAGCTCAGGCATGGTGTAAGACTGGCTACCGATTTGTTTCCCCTGTTGTGGACTATCGCTGAAAACTATTATCACAACCAGCTTCTCAAGTATGGAAGGGCAACAAATGCTGACCTTACCAGCATTGCCCAAATCCTATCCCATCAAAACCCATCATGTGCTTGTGCAATCAGACAGTGTCTTAAACCAGAACAATTAAAACAACTTTTTTTAAAACTTTAGATGTATTTATCAGCAGTGGCCTGAAGACATTGTCACTAGATTATTAAATCCAGAGACAGGGTAATGTCCTGGGGTCTGAGATTTAAACCTGCCATAGCAGATCAGATCAATAAAACTCTGGAATTAAGAGTCTAATGATGAAAATGAAACTGTTGTCAATCATCAGAAAACCCATTGGGTCACTAATGTCCTTTAGGGAAGGAAGTCTGTCATGCTTACCTAGTCTGGTCTACACGTGGCTCCAACCAATGTGGTTGTCTCCTCACTGCCCTCTGGGCAATAAACGCTGGCCTGACCAGTAATGTCCACAGCCTGTGAACAAATGGCAAATAGGTTTAAATACAAGTCAGCACTGGCACAATTTTCAATCTTGCGACCTGGCCAGTTTTGTTGGGGGAGGGGAAAGCATGGTCCCAGGGTGAATATACAAGATCTCAGAAACTTAACCCAAGTTTCGCTGCTGGAATTGCATTGACAGCAGTGGTGCAGATTTCAGGTGAATTGCACAATCATGGAAATACCTCACCATTGTTGTTGTGTTAAGTGCTGATGGACTGGGTACCAACCATTGTGTTTGGGGTGGAGAACTACCATCAAACTGTTTTCTTGTGTTAGTCTCAAAGGCTGTTCAGTACTCTGTGGTGGAGAATGGACAATGTGTTTATCTAAACAGAAGCAGTACTTGTATTAGGTAATCAAGATGTGGTTTATTATGTAATCGAATGACAGCAAGTGTTATGGAATAGAAGGAGGCGATTCGGCCAATCATGCCTGCAACAGCTCTTCAAATGATCAGCATGTACTGCAGCCAGTTTCCTGCCTGTTCCCCATATCTCTGCGCACCACTTTTATCCAAATAAGTATCCAATGCCCCTCTTGAATGCCTCAGTTAAACCTTCCACCATCGCATTTCCAAGCCATACATGTCACATCCTAACTACACGCTGAGTATAAAAGTTTGCTTCCATCATAACATTTACTCCACTTGTACTGGGCTCAGAAGAAACTTCACTGGACCCCCAGCCATTAACTCTGATTTCTCGCCACAGGTGCTGCCAGACCTGCTGAGATTTTCCAGCATTTCCCATTTTTGGTTAAAGTAGGTTGGACAAAAACCATCTTCTGTTCCCTTGAGTATCAAAGATTTAATCAATGAGCTTTTTGAGGTGTTTAAAGTGTTAAAACAATTTATAGTTTATCTGCATTAGTTCTACATCCATGGGTGCAGGAATGGGGTATAAAGGAATCCATTCTTAAAATTAGGGTTAGACTATTCAGGAGTGAAATCAGGAAATAATTTCTCCCATATAGGACTAAGGTAAATTGGAATTCTTTCCCCAAGTGGCTAAAGGTGGTGGAGTTCTTTAAATAATGAGGTATAGGTTTGTGCTAAACAAGGGCACATGGATCAAAAGTGGGAGAGTAGAATTGACATGCTGTTCTTAGAAGCATAGAACATAGGAGCAGGAGGAGGCCATTCAACCCTTTGAGCCTGCTCCACTACTCAATATGATCATCCAACTCAGTTTCCATTTTCTCCCCATACCTTTTGATCCCTTTAACCTGACGAACTATATCTAATTCCTTCTTGAAAACATTCAATGTTTTGGCCTCAACCAACTTCCTGTGGCAGAGAATTCTCCTGGCTCTCTGGATGAAGACATTTCTCCTCATCACAGTCCTAAATGGCCTACCATCTTTTCCTTTGATTCTGACCCCCTGGTCATCGGAAACATGCTTCCTGCATTTAAAGTCATAGAGATGTACGGCATAGATTCAGAACTTTCAGTCCAACTTGCCCATGCTGATCAGGTATCCTAAATTAATCTAGTCCTATTTACCAGCAGTTGGCCCATATCCCTCTAAAGCCTTCCTATTCATGTAACCATCTAGATGCCAAATGTTGTAATTGTACCAGGCTCCACCACTTCCTCTGGCAGTTATTCTATACATGCACCACCCTTTGCATGAAAAATTGACCTTTAGGTCCTTTTTAAATCATTCCCCTCTCACCTTAAACCTATGCCCTCTAGTTTTGGACTCCCCTACCCTGGGGAAAAGACCTTGACTATTCACCCCATCCATGCCCCTCATGATTTTATAAACTTCAAAAGGTCACTCCACAGCCTCTTTCACTCCAGGAAAAACAGCCCCAGCCTATTCAGTTTCTCCCTATAGCTCAAACCCTCCAACCCTGGCATCATCTTTGTAAATCTTTTCTGAACCCCTTCAAGTTTCACAACATCTTGCCTAAAATAGGGAGACCAGAATTGAATGCAATATTTTAAAAGTGACCTAACTAATGTCCTCAACAGCTGCAACATGACCTGTCAATTCCCATACTTAGTATTCTGACCAATAAAGGCAAGTGTACCAAATTACTTCTTCACTATCCTGTTAGCGAGTTTTGAGAAGACTTGTAGCTCAGGTTGAGGTTCTGGATGTAGGTTTGCTCACTGAGCTGGAAGGTTCATTTTCAGATATTTCATCACCATACTAGGTAACATCATCAGTGACCTCCTTACGAAGGCTTCATCCGGAGGTCACCTACATGCATCACTATCCTATCTCCGTGCAAATTCCACTTTCAAGGGACTATGCACCTGCACTCCCCAGGACCTTCCCATTAAGTGTATAAGTCCTGCTCTGATTTGCCTTTCCAAAATGTATCACCTCACATTTAGCCTGTCAGAATTAGACAGCCATGGCTGACAAAGGAAGTCAGGAAATATATCAAAGAAAAAGAGAGAGCCGATAAAGTGGCCAACGGCCTTGGGCAATCAGAAAATTGGGAAGGCTACAAAAACAAACAGAAGACAACAGAGAGAGAAATAAGGAAGGAGAGGATCAAATATGAAGGTAGGCTAGCTAGTAATATTAGAAATTATAGTAAAAGTTTCTTTCAATATATAAGAAACAAAGGAGAGGCAAAAGTAGACACTGGACCATTCTAAATTGATGCAGGAAGGCTAGTGATGGGAGATAAGGAAATAGCTGAAGAACTTAATAAGTACTTTGTGTCAGTCTTCACAGTGGAAGAGATGAGTGATATCCCAACAATTAAGGAGAGTCGGGAGCAGAGTTGAGTATGGCAGCCATTACAAAAGAGAAAGTGCTAGAAAAGCTAAAAGGTCTAAAAATTAAAAATCTCCTGGCTCCAATGGACTACATCCTAGAGATCTGTGGGAGGTGGCTGAGGAAATAGCAGAGGCGTTGGCTGTGATCTTTCAAAAATCGCTGGAGTCAGGGAAAGTCCCAGATGGTTGGAAAATCACTGTTGTAACCCCCTTGTTCAAGAAAGGATCAAGACAAAAGATGGAAAATTATAGGCCGATTAGCCTAACCTCAGTTGTTGGTAAAATTCTCTAATTCATTGTTAAGGATGAGATTTCTAAACTCTTGGAAGTGCAGGGTTGGATTAGAATGAGTCAGTATGGATTTGATAAGGGGAGGACGTGCCTGACAAACATGTTAGAATTATTTGAAGAGGTAACAAGTAGGTTAGACCAGGCAAAGTCTCTACAGATAACATCCAGTGGATGTTATTTATAGAGATTTCCAAAAGACCTTTAATAGGGTGCTTCACGGGAGGCTACTGAGTAAGGTGAGGGCCCATTGTGTTTGAGGTGACCTACTGGATTGAGGATTGGCTGTCTGACAGAAGGCAGAGTTGGATTAAAAGGTTCTTTTTTGGATTGGCAGCAGGTGATAAGTGGTGTTCCATAGGGTTTAGTGTTGGGCTTGCAGCTGTTCACTTTATATATTAATAATCTGGATGAAGGGATTGGGGGCATTCTGGTGAAGTTTGCCAATGATACGAAGTTAGGTGGACAGGCAGGTAGTACTGGGGAGGTGGGAAGGCTACAGAAAGATTTAGACTGTTTAGGAGAATGGTCCAGGAAATGGCTAATGAAATTCAACGTGAGCAAATGTGAGGTCTTGCACTTTGGAAAAAAGAATGCAGGCATGGACTAGTTTCTAAATGGTCAGAAAATTCATAAAGCCAAAGTACAAAGGGATCTGGGGGTGCTAGTCCAGGATTCTCTAAATGTTAACTTGCAGGTTGAGTCAGTGATTAAGAAAGTGAATGTTGTCATTTGTCTCAAGAGGGTTGGAATATAAAGGCAGCGATGGGCTTCTGAGACTTTATAAAGCTCTAGTTAGGCCCCATTTAGAATACTACATCCACTTTTGGCCACACGCCTCAAGAAGGACATACTGGCACTGGAGCGTGTCCAGCGGAAATTCACACAGATGATCCCTGGAATGGTAGGCCTAACATATGATGAACAGCTGAGGATCTTGGGATAGTATTCATTAGAGTTTAGAAGATTGAGGGGGGATCTAATAGAAACTTACAAGATAATGCATGGCTTAGAAAGGGTGAATGCTGGGAATTTGTTTCTGTTAGGCAGGGAGACTAGGACCCGTGGGCACAGCCATGGATTTAGAGGGGGTCAACATTGAACCGAAATGAGGAGCTATGTTTTTAGCCAGAGAGTGGTGAGCCTGTGGAATTCATTATCATGAAATGAAGTGGAGGCCAGGACATTAAATATCTTCAAGGCTGAGATTGATAAATTCTTGATCTCGCACGGAATTAAGGGCTACTGGGTAAATGGAGTTGAAATGTCCATCAGCCATGATTAAAAGGTGGAGTGGACTCGATGGGCCGAACGGCCTTACTTCCACTCCTACGTCTTGTGGTCTTATGGTTTCATGTACTTTTAAACGAAAAATACGGTGAAATGTTTTATAAGTCACTCCAACATTTTGAGAATAGATGATTATTGGCAGGCCCAGCTAAAGAAAACATATTGAAAATGATGCGGGAGTTTACAAGAGTGAGTGTGGAGAAAAAAATTCCCCTCGTGTTGATCAATAAGCAGAAACTCACAGATTCATGAAAGAGCTGGAAGAGAAAGAAGGAGAAATGTGAAATTCTTGTGAAGATCTGGAAAGGGAGAGGGAATCAAATTTTCTAGCAATTGTTCAAAGGGAATTAGACATACACTTGAAGAACACGCAAAGGCAGTGTCAAAGAGGAGAAAGCTTTGTGCACATGATTAAAGCAGACAGCTCTTTCAAAGAGTAGTTACAGACACATCAGGCTGAATGGCCATTTTCAATGCCATAAGATTCATTGATTCCAAACAAATTAAGTATTATACAGACAAGGTACAGTCAGTAGGAATGTCGACACAGGTCTGGATTAAGTTCACAGGGTTGTGAATTGCCTGTCTGCCCTGATTAACAGAAAGTCAATCTCTTAATTTATGCGCAACACAATCAAGAGGAATGCTTATTATTTATTCTCTGTATCAGAGACTAACTGTAAATCTGACCTTCACTTATACTAAAAGAGACAGTGATTTGCTCCCAGGGCTCTGACATTTTAAAAGACTGCGTGCATATTAAAGATGGTGAAAGGAGATTCACAAGGTAATCCTGCAACTCAGTCAGAAATCAATAGACTCTTTACAATGGTTTGCAACCTCCCGTGGATCAAAAATTAAGGCACCTATGTAAGCAGTTGTTGATGTACAGCGTGTATAGTGCCATAAAACGACTTGATATCTTGCTTCACTGTTACACAACCAAGAGGAAAGAAAAGGTTTATTGAAAAAGAATTTATGGATGGTCTCCCACCCAGTGGACCTTCCCACATTTCATTTCCACTTTGTAAATCTAGATCTGAAGAACAACCTTTGATACTTTCCCCTCATGTTTTCCTAATTTCAGAAAAGAGTCATAGAGATGTACAGCATGGAAACAGACCCTTCGGTCCAACTTATCCATGCCGACCAGATATCTTAACCTAATCTAGCCCCATTGGCCAGCACTTGGCCCACAGTGGTTAGCACTGCTGCCTCACAGCGCCAGAGACCCGGGTTCAATTCCCGCCTCAGGCAACTGTCTGTGTGGAGTTTGCACATTCTCCCCATGTCTGCGTGGGTTTCCTCCGGGTGCTCCGGTTTCCTCCCACAGTCCAAAGATGTGCAGGTTAGGTGAATTGGCCATGCTAAATTGCCCGTAGTGTTAGGTAACGGGTAGATGTAGGGGTATGGGTGGGTTGCGCTTCGGCGGGGCGGTGTGGACTTGTTGGGTCGAAGGGCCTGTTTCCACACTGTAAGTAATCTAAATCTAAATCTAAAGTAATCCCTCCAAACACTTCCTATTCATATACAAATCCAGATGCCTTTTAAATGCTGTAATTGTACCAACTTCCACCACTGCCTCTGGCAGCTCATTCCGTACAAGCACCACCCTCTGTACGAAAAATTGTCTCTTAGGTCTCTTTTACATCTTACTCCTCTCACCCTAACCTTTTCCCTCTAGTTCTGGACTCCAACACTTCAGGGGAAAAGACTTTGTCTATTTATCCTATCCATGTCCCTCATGATTTTATAAACCTCGATAAGGTCACCCCTCAGCCTCTGATGCTCCAGGGAAAACAGCCCCAGCATGTTCAGCCTCCCCCTATAGCTCAAATCCTCCAACCCTAGCAACATCCTTGTAAATCTTTTCTGAACCCTGTCAGGTTTCACAACATCCTCCCTATAGCAGAGGGACCAGAAGTGAATGCAGTATTCTAAAAGTGACCTAACCAATGAATTAACCAGTACAGCTGCAACATGACTTTCCAACTCCTGTACCCAATGTACCAACCAATAAAGGCAAGCATACCAAATGCTTTCTTCACTATCCTATCTACCTGTGACTACTTTCAAGGAACTATGAAGCTGCACTCCAAGGTTTCTCCCTAGGACTTTCCCATTAAGTGTATAAGTCCTGCTAAGATTTGCTTTTCCAAAATGCAGCACCTTACATTTATTTAAATTAAACTCCATCTGCCACTCCTCAGCCCATTGGCCCATCTGATCAAGATCACATTGTACTCTGAGGTAACCGTCTTTGCTATTCACTACACCTCCAATTTTGTGTCATCGGCGAACTTAGTAAGTATACCTCCTATGTTCTTATCCAAACCATTTATATAAATGACCAAAAATAGTGGATCCAGCACTGATCCTTCTGGCACTCCACTGGTCACAGGCCTCCAGTCTGAAGAGCAACCCTTCATCTTCTACCTATGAGCCATTTCTGTATCCAAATGGCTAGTTCTCCCTGTATTCCATGAGATCTAACCTTGCTAATCAGTCTCCCATGGGAACCTTGTCGAATGCCTTACTGTAGTCCATTTAGATCACATCCGTCATTCTGCCCTCATCAATCCTCTTTGTTACTTCTTCAAAAAACTCGATCAAGTTTGTGAGACATGATTTCCCACGCACAAAGCCATGTTGACTATCCCGAATCAGTCCTTGCCTTTCCAAATACATGTACATCCTGTCCCTCAGGATTCCCTCCAACAACTTACCCACAACTGATGTCAGGCTCACTGGTCTATTGCTCACTGGCTTTTCCTTACCACTTCCTTAAACAGTGGCAACACGTTAACCAACCTCCAGTGTTCCAGTACCTCACCTGTGATTATCGCTAATACAAATATCTCAGCGTGGGGCCCAGCGATCACTTCCCTAGCTTCCTGCAGAGTTCTAAGATAAATCTGATCAGGTCCTGGGGATTTATCCACCTTTATGCATTTCAATATACCCAACACTTCCTTCCCTGTAATATGGACACTTTTCAAAGTGTCACCATCTATTTCCCCACATTCTATATCTTCCATGGTTTATCCTGAGGGAATCTTTGCTTTTTTTTTCATTTTCTTTCTCTGGACATGGGCATTGGTCACTCTCAAGGATTCGAGTTGCCCTGTGAAGGCAATGGGTGGCTTGGTAGCTCAGTGGTTAGTAGTCATGCCTCACAGTGCTACAGACCCAGATTCAATTCCAGCCTTGGGTGATTGTCTGTGCTCCAGTTTCCTCTCACTGTCCAGGCATGTGCAAGTTAGATGTATTAACCATGCTAAATAGCCTATAGTATTCAGGGGTATACAAGCTCGATGGAATTAGTCATGAGAAATGTAGGTAGAATGCTTTTTGGAGGGTCAGTGTAGACTCGATGAGCTGAATAGACTGCTTCCACATTGTAGGGATTCTATGATTCTTCTTGAACCACAATTAGCAACTTCATGTTGGGCACTACTAGGGGGTCAGTAAAGAGTCAATCACAGTGGTATGGACTGGAGTCACAAAAAGGCAATATATGAGCATGGAGAGCAAATGTCCTTCTCTTGATGAGATCAATAAAACTGGTGGGCTCCTTCAGTGACTTGGTGGTCATGTTTACTGTTCGCAGCTTTTTATTTCTGAACTGCATTCAATTTCCAAAGCTGCTGTGGGGGGATTTGATCCCACGATCTCTGGGTTCTCTAGCTCAATAACATAACCATTGCATGTGTTCACTTCTTCACGAACAAGCTTCAATGATAAAAGAAAGTCAAGTTAAAATGTAACCAGAAAAAAAAAAGCTGCTTGCAGATGCAGTGGTTAGAACTCCTGTGTCATTGAAAAGACAAACGGTAGGATTTGTTCAGCAACTATTTTTTAGCCACGTAATTTGTCAAACTCTCTCAGCAATGAAAAAGATAAATGAGGAAGCAAAGAATTGGTTACTGAAAGACAACTTGAGTTGGTGTGTTCCATTCCTCAGGTGCATTAAAATTAATGTTGTTACATAGATCCTGCGGGTCTGACTCACATTGATACTGTGGTCCTGTCGCTTCGGAGCCTGAATCATCAATTTCTGTTCTCTTAGTTCGTGGATCCCCATTTGAAACCAGCTTAAGAAGAAAGTCTCAGTCCCCTTTGGGTGAATATGTCTTGCTCAGAGACACTGGATCTTCCCTCCAGACAGTCTAGATCCAAAAGTCATAATCCAAGCTGAAAGCTCTTAGCTGTTTTGGACTGAAATAAGGAGGAAGGTCTTATCAATGTGTTCTTGTTTGCTTGCCAAGCTTCTTCCCACTGTCACACTAACTCAAAGCTTGTAGATTGTGGTATCTCTTAGTGAGCCCACTGGTGAGCCTATCAGAGTGAGGGCCTGACTGTGAGAGTTGGAATACAATGCTTATAACTTGATCAGACCTTCAAGGTTACCACTGCTGCCTCAGAGCTTGCAACCTCAAAATTTCAGCTCAGTTCCCCACTTCGGGTCCCGGTCCCCACTTTAAGAAGCACTGCTCTATTACCTCTTCGAGCAATCATTCAGCTTCCCCTTAAGTGCATTTAAACTATTTGTCTCAACTGTTCCATGAGGTAAGGAGTGGTACACGCTACAAAAATAAATTTCTCCTGTGTCCCTTTTTAGATTTATTAGTGACTGTCTTAGATTTAGGCTTCATAGTTTTTGCTTCTACTGAGGAACACTTGCTGTAATAACTCAATGGCTGTCATTCTGTAGTTTTCATCCAATCACCTTGTTCAGGCCCCTGGTTACAAACCCCTGGAACTTGAACCCAGGCCTCCTGGTTTTGAGGTGGGGGCGCTGCCATTACACCACAAAGGCCCTTTTATGGCATCCATTCTATTTTCCAATCAACCTGTTCAGAGATGTTATTGAACGCCTCTAGAGCCAGTGGGATTGAACCTAGGCCTCATTTCTCAGAGATAGAGACACTACCACTGCACCACAAAAATCCTCCAAAGACAGGTGAGGCAAGGCCAACAAACATTTCAATGCAGATAAGTTATAATCAATCTATTCAGTGATGTTATACACCTTTGAGCAGGCAGGACTTGAACCCCAGTTTAGAGTAGGGACACTACCACTGTCCCACAGTGTTTTGCAATACAGGCAGTTGCTGGGTTGTGAATGAGTTCCGTTCCGGAGATAATAAATTTGTACACAAGTCAAAACATAATACAAGATACAATAAAGAAACCATCCGTAAGTACAGGAAATGTTTGTATTTTGGACCTGTGATCTTTCACCCCTGTATGAGGTCATGATTGTTAAGTACAAGACATTAATAAATAGGGGACCTGCTGTATTGATGTTTTGTGCACAGCCAGTCAGAAACACTCTCACACTTGACACCTCTTACATTCATCCCTCCAAAGTATCTGCAAGGTGTATTTTCAATGGATCTAAATACTTACTCCCCTAAAAGAATATTTATTTTAAAGGTCATCAAGAAATTGAACAAGAGGTTCAGAATTATTTCCATTCGAAATAGATTTGGATTTTAGCAACTCCCTGTGCTGTTTATTATAGCACTCGAGCATCATTGGAAAATATCCCAATTATCAAAGAATATGTGGAAAATAAAAGATATAAACTCCAGTTAGTTACGGTAGATCTGTGAAAAGCTGATCATGAATTTATTTGTAATGCCAACACAGTATAAGATCATTTTGAAATAAGGGCAAGGTAGTGAGTTAGCTTTATCTAAAATTTTAACTATTTATGAATGTCCCATTCCAAAATTATGGCTACACCTACATCAAGAGAATAATAAGTTCATACCAATATTTCAAAAGGAGCAGATGGAGGATTGAGATAATTAAGAGCCAGACAAAGAATGTGTTTCATTTAACCCTAAGAGATGGTGGCAAGTCCAGCCCCTTATTTATTACTCAAGATATTTTATGGGTCTTGCTCTCCTCAGTCACAATGTGGTATCCTAAATTTATGGGCTACATGTTATTCCAAAGTAATTCCAATCATTGTAATGGGAACTGACACTTCAGAGTTCCCTGATAGACAGTTAGATCAAACTGCAGGAAGCTCTCCTGTGAATGAGCTTGTAGCTGTCTCCAAATGAACGATGAAGGAATTATTGCCGGCGAGCAGAGCTTGACTCATGACAATTATATTTCCTACACAGTAGCAAGTATAAGTGTAACTTCATTTTATATCCTGGTGGAGGTAGTGGGGAGAGTATTTACTTTGCAATTCATTCCTGCCAATGGGACAGATTGGATTGCTCTACAGGGAGAGCACATGAAATCAGAGGGCCCAATAGCCTCTTTCTGTGCTGGAATGTACACTTTACTCACACCATTTGATCAATTACAAAGGCCTGTTATTCAGCCTGTCGACACTCCACTCATTCTGTACTTATTTGTTGAGACTCACTTGGGATTATCTTGCCATTATCTCTCTGCCTATATATTCAGTGCCTGTCAGCCTCCCTCCACTTCACCTGACGAAGGAGCAGTGCTCAGAAAGCTTGTGATTTTAAATAAACCTGTTGGACTATAACCTGGTGTCATGTGACTTCTGACTTTGTCCACCCCAGTCCAACACTGGCATCCCCACGTAATGACTTCATGACACTATGATTGTCATAGGAAACCTTAGTGAGGCATCACTGGGAATATCATGCATATCAGTCTGGATCCAAGACAGTCAATGCGATAGAAAACTATGAAGCTTTCACTATGGATACAGTTTATTGATGACTCACTCTTACAGGAGAAAGTGAGGACTGCAGGTGCTGGAGATCAGAGTCAAGAGTGTGGTGCTTGGAAAGCACACCAGGTCAGGCAGCATCTGAGAAGTAGAACAATCGACATTTCGAGCTTTCGCTCTTCATCAGGAATTACTCAGTCCTACAGCCTCTTTCACCCTGAAGTGCTCTGTATATACATATTATTGTGGACCAGACCAACACCCCCAAAATATTCAGAAAAAGTTCTAGACCCTAACCTTTTTCTTAGTTTAAACGTGAATGTTATGTGTTGCAATCTAGATGCAATTCGATTGGTTCAACAACCAGATTTAAAGCAAAACACACTTTATTCAACTGCAGTAGTTAAAATATAACTTAACGCTTTGGGGTAACTTAACAGAATAATAGATACGGTAACATTTGCTAATTAACTATTCCAGTATGGTAACCTCTCATAAACACATGCCCTTGGCAAAAGGCAAATTCAGAAAACAGATTGTCTCACAAGTAACTCCTGCAGAGGAAGAGAACACTCAGGTTTTGTCTGTCATCTGGAGAGAGGGGGAAACAAAACTTCCATTTCTTCAAGACCCCAACAATAACTGCTGAAAGCGAAAACTAAACATTTTTGGTTCAGCGGGAGTTTGCCCACACCCATTCAAGCTGCTTCTATTGTTCCAACTTTAAAAAGAAAGCCCAAGGTCTCACAAGCTATTTCTTCTAGTGGCTCCGGTAGATTGTTCACCAGCCTTAAAACTTCTCTTCAAAGCAAACCAGGACAAAATACCCCTCTTAAAGCCACAGTATCTCCACAATGTGTTCAGACCCAGAATTAATACCAACAATTATTTCCTCTTAACCTTAAACAAAATTGACAATGTGATTAACTATGCAGTGTCAATCCTCACATTACAAAAAGGATTTAAAAGTACAGGTGAATGTGCAAAAACACTTCAGGATAAGATCATCAAACTGAAGCCCTTTTCCTTTTCAAGCAAGTCCAAAATTAGAAGCTATGCATATTAGGTAGTCATTAATAAATCCAGTGAGTAATTCAGGAGGATCCTTTTTTACTCAGTGAGTGGTGAAGACACACTATTACATAGCATAGGAGATAAATAGCTCAGATATACTTGATGAGCCATTAGTTAACCACAGAAATGAGAAAGGAACTGAAGGGTAAACTGATGGGATCGAAGGATGAACAGTGTCGGGGGGGGGGGGGGGGGGGGAGATTCATGTGGAGCAGGAGTGGAATAGTTGGACTGAATAGCCTGTTTCAGTTTTAGTAGTTCAATATTCTCCTCTCCTCCAAATTGTTTTACTTTGTCCTGAAACAAGATTTCTCAATAATGTCAGTCCTGATAAAAGGTTAGAATTTAAACATGAACCTGTCTTTTCTCATACAGATATGGATTGAATCGCTGGATATTTTCTGTTTGAAGATTGCCAGCAATAGGGGCTTTGTTTATATATTCCCGTGAGAGTCCAGACAGTTCCCACTTAATGAGTTCACTAACCATCAATTGAAATCCCTAAGGCTCTCTGATTGGATGCACAAGCATCAAAAACCTAATTCAATTGCATTCAACATGAATATTTGTTTTTTCAACAAACTGATTTACAGGTACCTTAGCAGATTCATAATGGCAGAGCACTGGCATGCTCAGTCATCTGTAGGAAGCAGAGAAATGCAAAATAATAAAACAAAGGATAGTTGGCATATCTGGCAGCACCTGTGGAGTCAGAAAGAAAGTTAATCTTTCATATTGCTGAGCTCTATTTGTTTTTCATCCAGAGAATGTTGCCATCACTGGCTGAGTCAATATTTTTCACCCATCCCAAACTCCCTTGAGTAGGTGGTGAGCTGCCTTCTTGAACCACTGCAGTTCTATGGGAGAGAGTACTGTTGGGGAGAGAGTTCCACAATTTTGACAGTGGTAGTGAGGAAACAGCAATCAATGGATTTGGTCCTGAATCACCTTTGTGGGTGGGAAGGCAATAATTTAGCAGAGCTAAGATTTTTTGGGGATTATGGAAAGGAGATATTCTCGTGAATGGAATGTGGGCATTGCTAGGTCAGCATTCAGTGTCCACTCCTAATTGCCCCAGAACAGCAGCCAGTGAGCTGCCTTCTTGAACCACTGCAGTCCTTGGGGTGTAAGAGCATCCATGTGCCGTTAGGGAGGGAGTTCCGAAATTTTGACCCAGCAACAGTGAAGAAATGGCGATAAAGTTTCAAGTTAAGATAGTGAGTGGCTTGGAGGGGAACTTGTAGGTGGTGGTGTTCCCATGTATCTGCTGCCCTTATTTTTGATGGTTGTGATCCAGTTTTTTGTTTAGCTTTGTACCATCTTTTGATGTGCAGACTCGAGAGGTGAAGGGCCTCTTCTGTAATTATGATTTGGAGATGTCGGTGTTGGACTGGGGTGTACAAAGTTAAAAATCACACAATGCCAGGTTATAGTCCAACAGGTTGAATTGGAAGTACACTAGCTGCTCCTTCATCAGGTGACGAAAGCCAGTGCGTTTCCACTTAAACCTGTTGGACTATAACCTGGTGTTGTGTGATTTTTGACCCTCTTCTGTAATGTTTGATTCTATGATTCTATTATCATTGTTATTTGTCTCATGTTGTCTTAGTGAACTCTATATTCAAAATTACTGAGTGGTTGAAGCACAGAAAGGCAGTATTTGACCCATCGTGTCTGTGCTGTATATCCAAAGAAGTCATTCACCCACAAGTCCTCACATTCTTCCTTTTCTTATAACTATCCAATGCTTCAATTGAATGCTTCAGATGGATTCTCAGACAGTGTAACCTCTCCTTGGGTTAAAAATTATTCCTCCAGAATTCCCTGTTGGATTTTTTGGGGGCTGTCCTCCATTTGTGATGATGCAAAACTGCTCCTGAAATTTGCCTCACACAATTTCAATCCTGTTATTGTCGCCAACTAGGGGCAGAAACCAGCAGGAAGAGGCAGCAAAAGACTCTGGGTAAATTCAGTAAAACTTCACTTCAAGTGGAAAGTCTTGCTCGGTCCTTTTTTAGCAGCTTCTTAGACAATGAAGCAGTCTGTACCCACATTAACAATTTCTATTCAAAATTCAGGCTTGGGCTGATACTTGGCAAAGAACCAGACAATCACCATCTCAGTAAGAAAACATCATTGGCATTTAGTGTCATTGCCTTCATTGATTCATCCATATTCAATAGTCCAGGGTCACACAGGAGATAGGGTCTACCTGCGACTCCACTTTCAAGGAGCTATGAACCTGCAATCCAATCTCTTTGTTCAGCAACATTCCCGAAGACCTTACTATTACCTGTATAAGACCTGCTAAGGTTTGTTTTGCCAAAATGGAGAACCTCACATTTATCTAAATTAAACTCCATCTACCACTTCGTAGCCCAATGGCCCATCTGATCAAAATCCTGTTGTAATCTGAGGTAATCCTCTTCGCTGTCCACTACACCTCCAATTTTGGTGTCATCTGAAAATTTACGAACTATACCTCTTAAACTCACATCCGAATCATTTATATAAATGATGAAAAGTAGTGGACCCAGCACCGATCCTTGTGGCACTCCACTGGTCACAGGCCTCCAGTCTGAAAAACAACCCTCCACCACCACCCTCTGTCTTCTACCTTTGAGTCAATTCTGCATCCAACTGGCGAGTTCTCTTTGTATTCCACGAGATCTAACTTTGCTCACCAGTTTCCTATGGGGAACCTTGTCAAACGCCTTACTGAAGTCCATATAGATCACACCCACTGCTCTGCCCTCAGCAATCCTCTTTGTTACTTTTCAAAAGACTCAATCAAGTTTGTGATTCATGAGTTCCCATGTATAAAGCCATGTTGACTATCATTAATCAGTCCTTCTCTTTCCAAATACATGTACATCCTGTCCCTCAGGATTCCCTCCAACAACTTGCCCACCGACAACATCATGCTCACCAGTCTATAGTTCCCTGGCTTGTCCTTACCACCTTTCTTAAACAGTGGTACCATGTAAGCCAACCTCCAGTCTTCCAGCAACTCACATGTATCTCAGTTAGAGGCCCAGCAATCATTTCCCTAGCTTCCCACAGAGTTCTAGGGTACACCTGATCAGGTCCTGGGGATTTATTCACTTTTATGCATTTCAAGACATTCAGCACTTCCTCCACTGTAATATGGACATTTTTCAAGATGTCACCATCTATTTCCCTACATTCTATATCTTCCATGTCCTTTTCCATGGTAAATACTGATGCAAAATACTCGTTTGGTATCAGCCCCATCTCGTGCGGCTCCACACAAAGGCCGCCTTGCTGATCTTTGAGGGGCCCTATTCTCTCCCTAGTTACCCTTTGTCCTTAATCTATTTGCAAAAGCCCTTTGCATTCTCCTTAACACTATTTGCAAAAGCTATCTCATGTCCCTTTTTTGACCTCCTGATTTCTCTCTTAAGTATACTCTTACTGCCTTTATACTCTTCTAAGGATTAACTCGATTCACTTCTTTTCCTTAACTAAACCCTCAATGCCCCATGTCTCTCTAACCCCTTCCTATTCATATACCCATCCAGATGCCTTTTAAATGTTGTAATTCTAGCAGCCTCTACCTCTTCCTCTGGCAGCTCGTCCCATATACGCACCAACCACTGCGTAAAAAAGTTGCCCCTTAGATCCCTTTTGAATCTAATCCCTCTCACCTTAAACCTATGCCCTCTAGTTCTGGACTCCCCCACCTCCGGGAAAAGACCTTGCCTATTCATCCTATCCATACCCCTCATGGTTAAAAAATACCCCTCATGCTTTTGTAAACCGCTATAAGTTCACCCCTCAGCCTCTGATGTTCCAGGGAAAACAGCTGCAGGCTATCTAGCCTCTCCCTGTAGTTCATCCCCTCCAACCCTGGCAACATCCTTGTTCCCATATTGTTGATAGCAATTATCCACATAAGTTGATAAGGTGGTCAAAAAGCATATGGCATTCTTGCCTTCAATGGTCAGGGCACAGAGTATGAAAATTGGCTATTCATGTTGCCGCTGTATAGAACTTTAATTAGGCAATATTTGGAATATTGTGTATAGTCCCGGTGGCCACACTACCAGAAGGATGCAGAGGCTTTGGAGACAATATAGAAACAGTTTTCCAGGATGTTGCCTGGTTTGGAGGGTATTTCCCATGAGGAGACATTGGACAAACTTGGTTAGTTTTCACTTGAACATCATAGGATGAGGGGATGACCTGATAGAAGTATACAAAATTATGAGAGGCATGAATAGAATGGAGTCTTTCCCCCGAGTTAGTAATGTCAATTTACAAAGGACCTTGTTTAAGGTAAAAGGGGTAAGTTTAAAGGAGCTGTAAAAGGTAAGCTTTTCACACAGTGGGTGGTCAGTGCCTGGAATGTGCAGCCAGAGGAGGTGGTGGAGGTGGATACAATAACAACATTTAAGAGACGTCTTGACAGATACATGAGTAAGCAGGGAATAGAGGGATATGAACAGCTTAGAGGCAAAAGGCTTTCAGTTTAGAAAGGCATCATGTGTCCCTGCAGTCTTGGTGGGCTGAAGGGCCTGTTCCTTTGCCTTGTTCACTCTGCATCACAAACTGAGCTGATTGGCCACTCCCTATGGGGTATGGAGAGGGGGGG
The DNA here is from genome assembly GCF_047496795.1 of Chiloscyllium punctatum. Classification (NCBI taxonomy): domain Eukaryota; kingdom Metazoa; phylum Chordata; class Chondrichthyes; order Orectolobiformes; family Hemiscylliidae; genus Chiloscyllium; species Chiloscyllium punctatum. Next base: position 59,730,551 of record NC_092783.1, read on the forward strand.
GGGGGGAGGGGGTTAGTGATGGCATCGTGATATTATTGCTGGACTGTTAATCCAGAGACCAGGGATCATGTTCTGGCGACCCAGATTCAAATCTTGCAATGGCAGAAGGTGGAATTTGAATTCAATAAAAAATTTCTGGAATTAAGTGTATGATGATGTCAATTGTCAGGAAAAAACCCATCTGGTTCACTAACGTGCTTTAGGGAAGGAAATCTGCCATCCTTACCTCGTCTGGCCTACATGTGACTCCAGACCCACGGCATTGTGGTTGCCTCTTAACTGCCCTCTGGGCAATTAGGGATGGCAATAAATGCTGAGCCAAACCAGCAACACCTAGACCCTATGAATGAATGAAGGAAAAACAAAGATGAGATAAACAGCTGTCATGCAATTCCTTGTTCAGCCATTCAGTTACAGCTTCACTGATCTATATCCAAACTGTACCTTTACGCCTTGATCCTAGGTGCAGAGTGTGTGTTCTGAAAGGACTCACAGAAAACAATTTATTTTTTCTGCAAAGTGTCCATTATAACTCATGACAGCAACCAGCCTACAAACTCTACTTTGAAAAGAAAGCCTCCTAATTTAGCAAAGAGAATTCATGACCAGAGTTCCAGAAATGTTCCCTGATTTAAAAAAAAAGAGCAATGCTTCAGGCAAATCACAGTGTATGGAGGATGGTTATGTGAAACAAATGTAGAGCATACAGTATAATCAATCGCGGTCAGTTACAGCAATGCAATTTCCAGGTGTAATTGGTGGGAAAATGATCCAATCATCTCCATTCTGTCCAGAAATAGTGATGGCTGACAGATTCACCCCTTTATCACCAGGCCTGTACCACTTTAAATAGACAATGCATTGTATGTCTTTGTGGAACTTGCAATTTAAAGTGTCCTCTGATAAACCCTTACACAAGCTTTCAAGCAGGTGAATGTAGGATGACAGAATGCTATATTTAGCCATGTCCTGTTATTTTTGCTAGTTGTGCAGTCTACAATATGCCACATCTGTGAGTTTTCTCTGTGAGTCAAGAACAAACAAGACACAAAGGAGCTCAAGGGGACTCTGATTGGATTTTTGAAAGCAATTGTGTTCGCTAGCAACCAATCTGCTGCTGAAATGTAAGCTACCTTTGGAAGAGGCAAGCAAAATTTGAATACAGCAAAGGTGGACTTCAAAGTAATGCTCTCCATCTGTCAGTCAAGAGCATGCTCCAGTACATGGAGAATCTAAGAGGGAATCACAATGTAACATTTTGAACAAGGTTGGTCAGTGGTACTGTAGATATGTCAAGGTGTCCTTGATGTCCAATTTTAACTCTGGCCATCTGCTTTGTTGTATGTCTGATGGGACACGTGAAGGGGTTAAAATGAGTCAATCACCTGATAGCATGTTAGTGCCTCTCACCATTTTAATGGAGTGTTCTGGTCAGCCTTTATAGAACATAGAACATTACAGCACAGTACAGGCCCTTCAGCCCTCAATGTCGCACCAACCTATGCAACCAATCTAAAGCCCATCTAACCTACACTATTCCATTTTCATCCATATGTTTATCCAATGACCATTTAACTGCTCTTAAAGTTGGCAAGTCTACTGCTGTTGCAGGCAGTGCGCTCCACGCCCCACTACTCTCTGAGTAAAGAAACTACATCTGACATCTGTCTTATATCTATCACCCCTCAATTTAAAGCTGTATCCCCTCATGCTAGCCATCACCATCTAATAAAAAATGCTCTCACTGTCCACCCTATTTAACCCTTTGATTATCTTATGTCTCAATTACCTCATCTCTCAACTTTGTTCTCTCTAACGAAAACAGCCTCAAGTCCCTCAGCCTTTCCTCATAAGACCTCCCCGCCATACCAGGCAACACCCTGGTAAATCTCCGCTGAACCCTTTCCAAAGCTTCCACATCCTTCTGTAATGCAATGACCAGAACTGTACACAATACTCCAAATGTGGCCGCATCAGAGTGTTGTACAGCTGCAGCATGACCTTGTGGCTCTGAAACTCAATCCCTCTCCCAATAAAATCTAACACACCTTACGCCTTCTTAACAACTCTATCAATCTGGATGGCACCAGGGATCTATGTACATGGACACCGAGATCTCTCTGCTCATCTACTCTATCAAAAATCTTACCATTAGCCCAGTATTCTTTATTCCTGTTGCTCCTTCCAAAGTGAATCACTTCACACTTTTCCACATTAAACACATTTGTCACCTCTCAGCCCAGCTCTGCAGCTTATTTATGTCCCTGTGTAACCTGCAACATCCTTCAGCACTATCCCCAACTCCACTGACCATAGTGCCATCTGCACATTTACTAACCCATCCTTCTACATCCTCATCCAGATCATTTATAAAAATGACAAACAGCAGTGGCCACAAAACAAATCCTTGCGGTACACCACTGGTAATTGAACTCCAGGATGAACATTTCCCATCAACCACCACCCTCTGTCTTCTTTCAGCTGGCAAGTTTCTGATCCAAACCACTAAATCACCCTCAATCCCATGCCTCCATATTTTGTTCAATAGCCTACTTTGGGGAACCTTATCAGACACCTTACTGAAATCCATATATACCACATCAACCACTTTACCCTCATCCACCTGTTTGGTCACCTTCTCAAAGAACCCATTAAGGTTTGTGAGGCATGACCTAACCTTTACAAAACTGTGTTGACTATTCTTATTCTTCTCTGGATGATTATAAATCATATCTCTTATAACCTTTTCCAACACTTTACCCACAACCAAATTAAAGCTCATTGCTCTATAATTAACAGGGTTGTCTCTACTCCCCTTCTTGAACAAGGGGACAACATTTGCTGTCTTCCAATCTTGTGGCACTATTCCTGTAGACAATGACGACATAAAGATCAAAGCCAAAAGCTCTGTAATCTCCTCCCTGGCTTCCCAGAGAATCCTAGGATAAATCCCATCCGGCCCATGGGACTTATCTATTTTCACACTTTCCAGAATTGCTAATACCTCCTCCTTGTGAATCCCATCTAGTCTAGTAGCCTGTATCTCAGTGTTCTCCTCGACAACATTGCCTTTTTCCAATATGAATACTTATGAAAAATATTCATTTAGTGCTTCCCCTATCTCTTCCGACTCCATGCACACCTTCCCACTACTATACTTGATTGACCCTAATCTTTCTCCAGTCGTTCTTTTATTCTTGATATACCTATAGAAAGCTTTTGAGTTTTCCTTGATCCTGTCTACCAACGACTTCTCATGTCCCCTCCTGGCTCTTCTTAGCTCTCAATTTAGGCCTTTCCTGGCTAACTTGTAACTCTCAAGCACCCTAACTGAACCTTCATGCCTCATCCTAACATAAGTCTTCTTCTTCCTCTTCACAAGAGATTCAGCTTCTTTGTAGCAAGTAAACTTCTTTGAAATTCAGAACGTTCAAAATGTAATTCGAACCTGACCAGATTTTGATTGCGGGCAGGTTTCACAGGTTGAAAAGGCTTTGAGGAGGAACCTGGATCTTTTTCAGCACAGACCCATCTCTGGAATCCACTGGATACCGGATTTCCCCTCCACCTACGGGTGCTGTTTGTGCCCTAGCTTCTGTCCACAGTCATGATGATGTTACGACCTTTGCTTTGTTTTGAGCAGTCCTTATGGTTCACAACTCTTTAGCTGTCCGGGTCAGGTCAAAGCAGAGGGCATCTATCAAGCAGAAACAACAACAAGGGAACAAATATCGTTTAGAGAGTAGTTTGGGAACAAGGAACTGTTAGGGAACAAGGGGTCATCAGGGAACAGGGGATTGTTAGGGAACACAGAGTCATTAAGCAACAGGAGGTTTTTCAGGAACGGGGGTTGTTAGAGAACAGGGAGTCATTAGAGAACAGGAAGTTGTTAGGCAGTAGGGAGTTGTTAGGGAGCAGGGAGTTGTTACAGAATGGGAAGTTATTAGGGAACAGGGAGTTGTTAGGGGAAAAGAAGTTGTTAGGGATCAGGATTTTTTTAGGAACAGGAGTTATTACTTGGTAATACCACCTCAAAGGTTAAGGAAAAGAGTTGAATTTCCCTTTTGTATTCAAAAAGGAGATTCCAAAGTATGTTTGTTGTTTCTTTTGATTACTTCTGAAATGACTGCACAGAGGCTGGTATCCCAAGTCACCCTTTATGTAGCTATGCACAGTCCGTGAGTTCTGACCAGCCAGCTCAGAGACCGTCCCTAGAATGAAGAGAGTCTCTGAATCCCGAGTTTGTATCTGTCAGCCAGAGCTCCCTGATTGGCCCAGGTTAACAACCCTAGTCAGGGATCTCCTAGTCAATAAGATCACCTGGCCCTTGTTCTGATCGCTGCAATTTAATGGGATATGGCCATCACTGTCAAGGCTAGGATTTGTGGCACATGTGTAGTGCTCTCAAACCGACCTCACAGACCACTTAAAAGTCAACCACGTTATTGGAGTCACAGATAGGCCCAATATATTAAGAACGGTAGATATCTTTCCCCTGTGGGTATAGGCAAACCAGATGGGCTTTTTAGAACAATCAATGATGGCTGGCATTGTCATTGTTACTGAGACTAGTTTTCAATTCCTGAGTCATTAATTGAATTTAAATTACACTAGTGGTCATCATGGAATAGGAACTGTTGTCCCCAGTGTTCGCCTGGGGGTTGTGACATCGTCACTGTAGCACTATCACATTTCAGGTTAAAGTCTGTGCAACTGAGCATTAACCATTGCTCAGTTGGGGGCATTCTTATGTCTTTATGATTCTTGCCTCTCGGTCGAAAAGGATTTTTTTAAAGTCACTCTCCAGAAATCAAGGCTGATGTTTCAGTGCAGTCTTTCAGATGTAATATTAACCTAAGGTCCCTGCCTGTCCTCTCAGAGTGCTATGGTATTGTTTCAGAACAGCATGGGAATTATCATTAGTGTCCTGGTCAACATCTCACCTTCAATCAATATGAAGGAAACATATCTGGTATTAGTGCATTGTTGTTAGTGGGAACATCCTTTGTGCAAATGTGTGGCCACTACATTACTTGAGATATACTTCAGGCCTGCACAAAATTGCTTCATTTGAAGTATAGATGTTACTTTACATTAACACCTATACTTCAAAAGAAGCATTTAATTGTTGTAAAGTACTTAGGGATGTTGTGAGAGATGCTACACAAATGCAAGACTTTATTTTCTATTAACATCAAGCATTAAATTCTGGACCAGTACAATTATACAGGCTGTGGGAATATAATTTTTTTTTGCTTTTCTCTTTGTATTAAAGTATGTTCGTAGACGCATTTAAGAATGGTAAAATAATTGAGATTATCAGTAAAAATGATGCTGCTTTAATAAGCACATCTAGTCCTTATTTAAAATTTTAGATTTAAAATCACAGAAAATGACTAAAATGTATATCTAACTATTTAGTAGTTTGATTAGCACACATTAGACAGTTCCTTAGTAATTTTTAATACAAAACCTTTTCTAAAAAAAGATGTGCTTACTGGTGCCTGTACACTGAAGAACAAGTTTATAATTTGAAGAATCTACACAAACAAACAGAATTAACAAGAGCAAAAGAAATCATATTGGACTTGAAACAATAAATCTGTAATTCCCTCCAAAGTATGCTCTATATATTGTCAGACCTGCAGAGTTTCTGTGCACTTTGTTTTCATTTCTGATTTCGAACATTTGTAGTATTTTGCTTTTATTCCAGTGCATCAATCCTATAGTCATTCCAAGGGCAATATATCCGTTTGAAGGTTTTGTGTGCAGAACAACCCACAGTATTGAAAGGTTTTGTAAAGATAAAGCATACCACATTGTAATCCAGTCCTCTGAACATAAAGACCAGACGTTTTGATTGCTTTCTGTATCTGTTCATGATATTTAATGATTGATGTATCTAGATTGCCTCATCAAGACTGCTGAGGGCCAGGCCAGGAGTAGTACCCGGCCTGCCCAAACATGAGGTGTCAATGTGGCAAAGCTACCAAACAGGACTACTTACGTGTGAAGCAGCAAGTGATAGACAGAGTTAAGCGATTCAACAGCCAATGGATCAGATCTAAGCTCTGCAGTCCTGCCTTGTCCAGTCGTGAATGGTGGTGAACAATTAAACAACTCACTGGAGGAGGAGTCTCCACAAATATCCCCATCCTCAATGGTGGAAATGCCCAGCACATCAGCATAAAACATAAGGCTGAAGCATTTGCAACAATCTTCAGCCAAAAGTGCTGAGTGGATGATCCATCTTGGCCTCCTCCAGTTGTCCCCAGCATCACAGATGCTAGTCATCAGCACACTCCATGTAATATCAAGAAACACTTCTTGGCCTTTTGACTCGGAATATGTGTAGTTCCTGAGGACCAGAGGAAAAGATTCTGCTCGAGTATTGTAGGTTCGAAGCAGTGGACGTGTGCTGGCGGGGGAGGAACCACAGGGATCGTGTTGTGAGTCGTTGGAGCTGCTGGAGACCATTGCTGGATCGTTATTGGACGTTGGAGATTCGTTTGGTTGTGCTGACCTGCTCTTGGTGGATCTTTATGCTGGCTTCGGCCTAACGCCAATTCAGGTACTAGCCAACCTCACAGCTATGGCCTCAGCAGCCACTCGCAGCCCTGGCCAGGGCATTCGCAACACAGTCAGGGTGACTGTGAAGAAGGTGGAGGAGCACACACCAGTTGATCGGACAGTGTTTGTGAAGAAGATTTTGCTGGAGTGCTGTGGGTTTGAAGCAGCGGACATGTACTGCCTGCTGGATTTCCCTGCGGCAGGCTATTTCGATGTGACCTTCAGGAGCGTGAAGAATTGCAAGCAGCTCCTGAAGGTCTTCCAGGAGAAGGAAGGGGAACTTCTGTTCTCCATCTTATCGGCGATCCTGTTGTGTGTGCTTCCTGTGCAGAGGAGTCGCGTTGTAACAATCCAGATGTACAACCCTCACATCCCAGCAGATGTCCTGACCTTCTCGAGAAGTTACGTCCAGGTCGAGGGAGAGAGTACCGATGTGGTCGATCCTTTCGGGATCTGGACCAGCAAACGACAGGTCAGGGTAACCCTGAGGGTCGATGCCAGTGGGAACATCCTCCACCCACCCTCCAGCTTTGCCATCAGAGGAAGCAGAGGTTACCTGACGTACACAGGGCAGCCAAAAGTGTGCCAAACCTGCAGGAGGTCAGGCCACATGGCGGCGGATTGTAAGGTGACCGTCTGCCGAAACTGCAAGTAGGTAGGCCACCCGACCAAGGAATGTAAGGAGGCCAAGAACTGTAATCTGTGCGGAGAGGCGGGCCACATGTACACGGCCTGCCCAAGACGAGGGGCCGCCACCTACGCACAGATGGCCGGAGGTGGCAACACGAGCCGTGGACCGCCTAAGACCAGCAAAGTACCGCAAAACAGCACGGGAACGGTGTCTGGAGGCACCCAGAAGGAAGGGCAGGCTGTAGCAGAGCAGGCGGCAGACAGTGGGGAGATGCAGCAGCCGATCCAAGCTCCTGCAAGACAGACGGAGGAAATGGAAGAGGAGGGAACAAAGGAAACAGAGGATTGGATCACTGTCAAAAGCAGGAAGAGGAAACCTCCCAAAGCCACCCAGCAAAGGGGGAAGCAACACCTACACGATGAGGATACAGGCAGCTCTTCCGACGGTGAGGACGGGCACAAGGAGAGTGGTCATCAGAGGAAGAGACAGAGCGCCGTGGGGAAAAAGGAGGGCAGCACCGCCCAAACAGGAAAAGACGATCCCTCTGAGGGAATGGGGAAAGGCCTCGCCCCACCCGGTGAGAACCAAGAGGTACCCACCGGCCCACACCTCCAGGTAACTGGGAGCAGCGGTCCTATGACAGCCCCGCTGTCAGATGGAGAAGTGGACTATGCGGACCCTGGGCCTGACCCGAAGACACCAGAGCGGGGAAATGGCTCCAGCGTGGAGCCGGACAGCTACCTCAGCCCTGGGAGGGTCCAGCAGTTTGCCATCACCATGGGGATGCACACAGCTACCCCAGAGGGGCAAGACCAGCAGCAAATGGACACTAAACCTCGTAAACTGTTAAAATGGGGTTAAAAATTGCCAGCATCAATGTGCGTAGCATCAAATCGGCTACGCCATGTGTTTCTACGATGGCCTTCCTGGCCAACATTAAAGCCGACGTCCTGTTTCTGCAGGAGTGTGGGATACCGCACCTCAGCAGCTACAGGAGATGGTGGGCCCATGGACCGTCAGTTTGGTCGGGGGGCAACGATAGCCGCGCCACCTGCCTAGGTATCCTGTTGCGAGGAGGCAACTTCACCATCTCCAAGATTAAGGAGGTGGTGGGCGGGCGCCTCCTCGTCGCCAACGTCATGTACAGGAAGGCTACCCTGAGACTGATTAATGTGTACGCCCCAGTGGGTAAGAGTGAACAGTTGGGCCGTCCTGCAGCAGCTTCCATTGTTGCTGGCTACGTCCAGGCCGGTCATTCTGGCCGGAGACTTCAACTGTATCATTGATGCAGATGGACGATCCGGCGGGGGGAGACAGTAAACTGGACATCACGTCCAGGGCCCTGATGGAAACGGTCAAAGACTCCAAGCTGCACGACGTCTTCAGCACCCCTGCAGATGGAGCGCAGCGTAGATACACCTGGTCACGGGCAGACGGGTCTGTCCACTCAAGGATAGATTACCTGTTTGTGTCCCGAACGCTCTCGGTCAGAACCACCGACGTCAAGCCGGTGTTCTTCTCTGACCACTGCCTCCTGCTGGCCGACTGTCACCTACAGGATGAGCAGCGGCTGGTAAGGGAATTTGGAAGCTGAACACAAAGCTGTTGACCCCGGGAAACATTGAGGAGCTCAGGAGGGACTATGTAGGTTGGAGAACCATGAAGCCCCTCTTTGAGTCCCCAGCGGACTGGTGGGAAACAGTAAAAGGGAACATCAAGAGGTCCTTCATCCTCAAAGGTGTTCAGGAGGCGAGAAAGAGGCAGGGAAAACTGTCCCAGCTCCAGAACCTGCTCCTGCTGCAGACGATGGGGGTTGATGTCACGGAGGACCTCAGGGAGGTGAAGGGCCAGCAAGCCTCGCTCTTTGCTTCGGAGGCCTCCAGGATAATCTTCCGGTCCAGGGTCCGCTCGGTGGAGCAGGACGAGACGTGCTCACGTTTCTTCTTCCAGAAGGTGCACAAAGAGAGCTCTGTGCTCAGCAGCCTGAAGGAAGAAGATGGCTCGGTAATGTCATCTCAGGCTGATGTCATGAGGATCAGTAAATCCTTCTACACCAGCCTGTATGACTCGAAGCCAACCGACAGCGCGGCCTCCCAGTCGTTCCTGTCCTCTATCACGGAGGTCTTAGATGACAGAACGCAAGAGAGGCTGGACCAGCCGCTATCTCTGGACGAGCTGACCAATCCCCTCGAGTCCTTTGAAAAGAATAAAACTCCCGGAAGCGACGGCTTACCGGTCAAGCTCTATTCTGCTCTATGGGACTTGATTGGCCAGGACCTGCTGGAGGTGTATGTCAGTATGCTTTGGGCAGATACCATGAGTGAATCCATGAGGAAAGGCATCATCACCCTCATCTACAAGTGGAAGGGGGAGAGGGAGGAACTCAAAAATTGGAGACTAACCTCACTATTGAATGCGGATTACAACATTCTGTCAAAGGTAATCACCAACCGGGTCAGGTCTGCTCTGGGGTCGGTGATTCACCCCGACCAAACCTGTGCTGTACCGGGCAGGAAGATCGCTGAGAGTCTCGCACTCCTCAGGGATACGATTGCCTATGGGCAGGACAGAGGGTTGGACACCTGCCTGATCAGCCTGGACCAGGAGAAAGCCTTTGACAGGATATCACACAGGTATATGAGAGATGTTCTCTCCAAAATGGGCTTTGGAAAGGGAATCTGCAATTGGATCAGACTGCTCGAAACCAACATTGATTGAGACTGCACTGACAATGGGTGGGAATCAGATAGCTTCCCAGTCAGATCTGGGGTCAGGCAGGGCTGCCCTCTCTCTCCTGCCTTGTTTGTGTGTTGCATAGAGCCATTTGCCGAGTCCATCAGGAAGGATGCGAGCCTGAGAGGGGTGACTATTCCTGGCAGCGGGGGCCTACAGGTTAAGGCCTTCCTGTACATGGATGACGTCGCTGTTTTCTGCTTGGATCCGCTGTCCGTGCACAGACTCATGTGCATATGTGACCAGTTCGAACAGGCCTCGGGGGCCAAGGTAAACTGAGGCAAGAGCGAGGCTATGCTCTTCGGGAACTGGGCCGACCAATCATCGATCCCCTTCACTGTCAGGACCGACCACCTGAAGGTGCTGGGTATTTGGTTCGGGGGGGGCTGGGGCGTGCGCCAAGTCTTGAGAGGAGTGGATCAGCAAAGTGAGGCAGAAATTGGACAGATGGAAGCTACGGTCGCTCTCCATCGCGGGAAAAAACCTGGTCATCAGGTGTGAGGCACTGTCATTGCTATTATACGTGGCACAGATCTGGCCTATTCCCAGAAGCTGTGCCACTGCAGTCACCCGGGCCATCTTCCAGTTTATATGGAGGTCAAAGATGGACCGGGTCCGAAGGGACTCGCTGTACAAAGATCTGGGCAACGGGGGAAAAAATATACCCAATGCCACCCTCACCCTGATGGCCACCTTTGTGTGTGGCTGCATCAAGCTGTGCGTGGACCCCCGGTACGCAAACACCAAGTGTCACTACGTACTGAGGTTCTACCTGTCCCCGGTGTTGCGAAGGATGGGCCTGGCCTCGCTGCCGCGGAACGCTCTGAGTAGTTGGACCGTTCCATATCACCAGTCCTTCGTGGAGAAGTTTATGAAGATAAACACCTTTGACCACAAGTCCATCAGGAAGTGGTCAGCACGTAGTGTCCTTGAGACCCTTTGGGAAAAGGAGAGGGCGGATCCTATCGAGCGGTTCCCTGAGCAGACTGTCAAAGTCATTTGGCAGAATGCCTCATCACCAGAACTTTCCAACAAGCACCAAGACATGGCTTGGCTGGTGGTGAGAAGGGCTCTGCCTGTGAGATCCTTTATGCACACCCGGACTCTCAGCCGCACCGCACGCTGCTGTCGAAGCAGCTGCGGGGGGGGGGGGGGACGAGACTGTCACACACCTCCTTCTGGAATGTGCCTACGCAGAAGAAGTCTGGAGAGGAATGCAGTGGTGTTTGTTAAGGTTCGTCCCGAGCAGCGCTGTGACGCGGGACTCCATGCTCTATGGTCTGTTCCCCAGGACGCACACCGAGATAAGACCATAAGACCATAAGACATAGGAGTGGGAGTCGGCCCATCGAGTCCACTCCGCCATTCAATCATGGCTGATGCGCATTTCAGCTCCACTTACCAGCATTCTCCCCGTAGCCCTTAATTCCTCTAGACAACAAGAACCTATCAATCTCGGCCTTGAAGACATTTAGCGTCCCGGCTTCCACTGCACTCAGTGGCAATGAATTCCACAGGCCCACCACTCTCTGGCTGAAGAAATGTCTCCACATTTCTGTTCTGAAATGACCCCCTCTAATTCTAAGGCTGTGTCCACGGGTCCTAGTCTCCTCGCCTAACGGAAACAATTTCCTAGCATCCACCTTTTCAAAGCCATGTATTATTTTGTACGTCTCTATTAGATCTCCCCTTAATCTTCTAAACTCCAACGAATACAATCCCAGTATCCTCAGCCGTTCCTCATATGCTAGACCTGTCATTCCAGGGATCATCCGTGTGAATCTCCGCTGGACACGTTCCAGTGCCAGTATGTCCTTCCTGAGGTGTGGGGACCAAAACTGGACACAGTACTCCAAATGGGGCCTAACCAGAGCTTTATAAAGTCTTAGTAGTACATCTCTGCTTTTATATTCCAACCCTCTTGAGATAAGAGACAACATTGCATTCGCTTTCTTAATCACAGACTCAACCTGCATGTTTACCTTTAGAGAATCCTCGACTAGCACTCCCAGATCCCTTTGTGCTTTGGCTTTATTAATTTTCTCACCATTTAGAAAGTAGTCCATGCTTTTATTCTTTTTGCCAAAGTGCAAGACCTCGCACTTGCTCACGTTAAATTCCATCAGCCATTTCCTGGACCACTCTCCCAACCTGTCTAGATCCTTCTGTAGCCTCCCCACTTCCTCAGTACTACCTGCCTGTCCACCTAACTTCGTATCATCGGCAAACTTCGCTAGAATGCCCCCGGTTCCCTCATCCAAATCATTAATATATAATGCGAACAGATGTGGCCCCAGCACTGAACCCTGCGGGACACTGCTCGTCACTGGCTGCCATTCTGAAAAAGAACCTTTTATCCCACTCTCTGCCTTCTGTTAGACAGCCAATCCTCAATCCATCCCAGCAGCTCACCTCGAACACCATGGGCCCTCACCTTGCTCAGCAGCCTCCCGTGTGGCACCTTATCAAAGGCCTTTTGAAAGTCTAGATAGACCACATCCACTGGGTTTCCCTGGTCTAACCTACTTGTTACCTCTTCAAAAAATTCCAACAGGTTTGTCAGGCATGACCTCCCTTTACTAAATCCATGTTGACTTGTTCTAATCAGACTCTGCTCTTCCAAGAATTTAGAAACCTCATCCTTAATGATGGATTCTAGAATTTTACCAACAACCGAGGTTAAGCTGATTGGCCTATAATTTTCCATCTTTTGCCTTGATCCTTTCTTGAACAAGGGGGTTACTACAGCCATCTTCCAATCATCCGGGACCTTTCCTGACTCCAGTGACTCTTGAAAGATCTCAACCAATGCCTCTGCTATTTCCTCAGCAACCTCTCTCAGAACTCTAGGGTGTATCCCATCGGGGCCAGGAGATTTATCAATTTTAAGACTTTTTAACTTTTCTAGCACTATCTCTTTCGTAATAGCAACCATACTCAACTCAGCCCCGTGACACCCTTTAATTTTTGGGATATTACTCATGTCTTCCACTGTGAAAACTGACGCAAAGTACTTGTTAAGTTCTCCTTATCTCCCATCACTAGGCTCCCTGCATCAGTTTGAAGTGGCCCAATGTCTACTTTTGCCTGTCGTTTGTTTCTTATGTACTGAAAGAAACTTTTACTATTATTTCTAATATTACTGGCTAGCCTACCTTCATATTTGATCCTCTCATTTCTTATTACACTCTTTGTTATCCTCTGTTTGCTTTTGTATCCTTCCCAATCTTCTGATTTCCCACTGTTCTTAGCCACTTTATAGGATCTCTCTTTTTCTTTAATACATTTCCTGACTTCCTTTGTCAGCCAAGGTTGTCTAATCCCTCCCCGGTTAATCTTTCTTTTCTTGGGAATGAACCTCTGTACAGTGTCCTCAATTATACCAACAAACTCCTGCCATTTTTGCTCTACTGTCTTCCCGGTTAGCCTCTGCTTCCAGTCAATTTTAGTCAGTTCCTCTCTCATGCCTTCATAATTACCTTTATTCAACTGTAACACCATTAAATCAGATTTTGCCTTCTCCCTTTCAAACTCCAGACTGAACTCTACCATATTATGGTCGCTACTTCCTAAGGGTTCCCTTACTTTAAGATCTTTTATAGAGTCTGGTTCATTGCAAAGCACTAGGTCCAGAATAGCCTGCTCTCTTGTGGGCTCCATGACAAGCTGTTCCAAAAAGCCATCCTGTAAGCATTCCATGAATTCCCTTTCTTTAGATGAACATCAACTGCGCCTGGAGGATCATCAACTCGGTGAAGGACGCTCTCTGGGCGGTCCGAAACCCGTTGATCTTCCAGCTGAAGGAGTTGACCCCGACTGAGTGTTGCAGACTGGCACATTCCAAGGTCCAGGACTACGTGTTGAGGGACGCGCTGAAGCTTGGGGCAGCTGCCGCCAAGGTGCGGTGGGGAAAGACCACTGTGTAATGTCTGCCTGCCTAAAGAAGAACAGGGGGCCCGCGCAGTCATTTGGGCTCTGCTGACGCCTCAGCTAAATATGTAATCGTACAGACCTGTAAGTAGGAATGATTACTCTGTTTTCGGTATGCAAACAAATGGAATGTTTACATATGTATGGCATGTCCAACTGTACAGACCATTAAAGTATTTTATGAATAAAGTCTATTTTTGAAATAAAAAATATCAAGAAACACTTGGAGGTAATGGATGCTGCAAAGGCTATAGACCCTGACAATTTCATGCAATAGATTTGTGCTCTAGAACTTGCCACTCCCCTCACCAAGCTGTTCCAGTACAGTTACAACATTGGCATCTACCTGATAATGCCGAAAAATGCCCAGGTACCTCCTGTATTTAAAAAGCAGAACAAATCCAATCTGGCCAATTACCACCCCATCAGTCTACTGTAGATCCTCAGTAAAGTGAGGGAGGTGCTATCAAGCAGCTGCCTGCTCAGCAATAACCTGCTCAGTGACACCCAATTTGGGTTATGCTAGGGCCATCAGCTCCTGACACCATCACTGTAATAATTCAATAGAGGCTGGTATCCCGTCACCAAGTGACCCTTTACTTATACATGGAGAGTCCTTCACACTGCTCCAGCTCCCTCAGAATCAGAATGAACAGAACCTCTGACGCTCCTTTTTTTTTCTTTTTTTCTATTTTTCTGTCAAAGGGCAAAACACTTTTTTTTAATTTAACCCCCATACTACCACCTAACCGCGGTAGTGCTTATTTTTTCCCCAGCACCCATAGTGTGTGTGTGCAGGTGTGAGACACAGTGAAAGACACAAGATGTGCAAATCTTTATTCAATTTCCACCACCAGGAAGATAGGAAAAACACCCGAGTGGCCAGTGACAAGCACTGCCCTTCACATCAAAGGGCAATGCTGTGTGATCAAAACAGTGAAGGGGAGGGTAGGGATTAAATCAAAATAGAGTTGGAGGGAGAAATAATGCACTCCACTCCCTGCGGCGCCCACCTCTCCCTGAACAACTCCAGGGTGTTGGTGGACACCGCGTGCTCCTTCTCCAAGGACACCCAGGCCCTAACGTAACCATGGAAGAGGGGCAGGCAGTCAGCCCTAACGACCCCATCCACGGCCCGCTGCCTGGACCTGTTGATGGCCAGTTTGGCCAGGTCAAAACTGGGGCAGATAGAGCAATTACTGCCAGGACTCGGATTCGAGCCGAGGCTGCTGCGGCCACAACGCAGAGTACTAACTACTATACAATCACGGCACCCCACAGACGGGCACGACGCTCCTTTTTTTTTTCTTTTTTTTCTTTTTCTTTTTTTTTGACAAGCACTGCCCTTCTCTCCTGCTTATATTTTTTTATCTTTTTTTTTCTTTTGCTTTTTTTTAAGTCGGGTCCGAGCACCGCCGTTTTTTTTTGTTACCCCCACACTACCGCCTAAGTGCGGTAGTGCTTATTTTTTCCCCAGCACCCATGGTGTGTGTGTGTAGGTGCGAGACACAGTGAAAGACACAAAGTGCACGAATCTTTATTCAATTGCCACCACCAGGAAGATAGGAAAAACACCTGAGTGGCCAGTGACAAGCACTGCCCTTCACATCAAAGGGCAATGCTGTATGATCAAAACAGTGGAGGGGAGGGTAGGGACTAAATCAAAATAGAGTTGGAGGGAGAAATGACGCACTCCACTCCCTGCGGCGCCCACCTCTGCCTGAACGACTCCAGGGTGTCGGTGGACACCGCGTGCTCCTTCTCCAAGGACACCTGGGCCCTAACGTAACCATGGAAGAGGGGCAGGCAGTCAGCCCTAACGACCCCATCCACGGCCCGCTGCCTGGACCTGTTGATGGCCAGTTTGGCCAGGTCAAAACTGGGGCAGATAGAGCAATTACTGCCAGAACTCGGATTCGAGCCGAGGCTGCTGCGGCCACAACGCAGAGTACTAACCACTATACAATCACGGCACCCCACAGACGGGCACGACGCTCCTTTTTTTCTTTTTTTTTTTTTTTTTTTTCTTTTCTTTTTTTTAATATATTTAACCCCCACACTACCACCTAAGTGCGGTAGTGCCTATTTTTTCCCCAGCACCCATGGTGTGAGTGCGCAGGTGTGAGACACAGTGAAAGGACACAAAGTGCACAAATCTTTATTCAATTTCCACCACCAGGAAGATAGGAAAAACACCCGAGTGGCCAGTGACAAGCACTGCCCTTCAAACCACAGGGCAATGCTATGTGAGCAAAACAGTGAAGGGGAGGGTAGGGACTAAATCAAAATAGAGTTGGAGGGAGAAATGATGCACTCCACTCCCTGCGGCGCCCACCTCTCCCTGAACGACTCCAGGGTGTCGGTGGACACCGCGTGCTCCTTCTCCAAGGACACCTGGGCCCTAACGTAACCATGGAAGAGGGGCAGGCAGTCAGCCCTAACGACCCCATCCACGGCCCGCTGCCTGGACCTGTTGATGGCCAGTTTGGCCAGGTCAAAACTGGGGCAGATAGAGCAATTACTGCCAGAACTCGGATTCGAGCCGAGGCTGCTGCGGCCACAACGCAGAGTACTAACCACTATACAATCACGGCACCCCACAGACGGGCACGACGCTCCTTTTTTTATCTGTCAACCAGGGCTCCCTGACTGGACCAGATTAACAGCCCAAATCAGGAAACCCACATTCTATGAGGTGTACCTGGCTGATCTCATTACAATCACTACAACTACAGCCTTGGTTCAAACATAGACAATAGAGCTGAATTCCAGAGGTGAGGGCAGTGTGACAGTCCTTGACATCAAGGCAGTCATTGCACCAAATATGGCTTCAAGATGCTGTCCAGCAAAGTTTAGAGTCAAGCAGAACTGGGGGATAAGTTTCTGCTGGCTGGAGTCATCCTGACACACAGGAGGGTTTGTTGGAGGTCAGTCATCTCAGTCTAAGACATCTCTACAGGAGTTCCTCAGCCTAGCGTCCTAGGCCCAACAACCTCCAGCTGCTTCATCATTAACCTTCCCTCCATCATAAGGTCAGATGTGAGGATGCTTGTCTAAGATTGCACAATGTTCAGCATCATTTGTGATTCCCCAGACACTGAAACAGTCCGTGTTCAAATGCAGCAAGATACTGTTCAAATGCAGCAAGATCTGGACAAAATCCAGGCTTGGGCTGACAAATACTCACACTACACAAATGCCAGGCACTGATTATCTCCAATAAAAGACTATCTAAACACTGGCCCTTGATATTCAATGATGTTACCATCACTAAAAGCCTACAGTCAATATCCTGGAAGATACCATCAACCAGAAACTGACTGGATGAATCATATAAATAATGCGGCCACAAGAGCTGGTCAGAAGCGAGGAATCCTCCAGCAACTAACTCAACTCTGACCCCCCAGTTGCCTTGATGAGTGCAACTCCAACAACACTCGAGAAGCTCAACACTATCCAGACAAAGCAGCCCACTTGATTGGCATCACATCAACAAACATCCACTCCCTCCCACATCCACCATAGGCACTCAGTAGCAACAGTGTGTACTATGTACAAGATGCACTACAGAAATTCAGCAAAGATCCTCAGGCAGCCCTTTCCAAACCCACAGCCACTACCCTCTAAAAGGACAAGGGCAGCAGATACATGGAACACCACACCTGCAAGTTTCTCTCCAAGCCATTCACCATGCTGAGTTGGAAATATATTGTTGTTTGTTCACTGTCACTGGGTCAAAATTCTGAAAATCCCTTCCTGACATGGTGCATGTATCCATACCACATGGGCTGCAGCGGTTAAAGATGACAGCTCACAATCACCTTCTCAAGGGCAATTAGCAATGACAATAAATGCTGAACCAGGCAGAGATGATGATGTTCCTTAAATGTATATTAGAAGTCTTTTTTTAAATTCATTCATGGGAGGCAAACATCCCTGGCTGGGCCAGCATTTATTGCCCATCCCTAATTGCCCAGAAGGCAGTTAAAAGTCAGCCATATTGCTATGGGTCTGGAGTCACATGTAGGCCAAATCAGGCAAGGAGGGCAGTTTCCATCCCTAAAGGACATTAGTGACCCAGATGGTTTTTCTGACAATTGACAATGGATTCGTGGATTCATTAGATTCTTAATCCCAAATTTTGAAGTCTCTTTGAAAGTCTGCTGTCTCGTTTACTAAATATCTTTTATAGATCCAAAGTGTATGGTTTCCTATTTTCATTTATTACATCATTCATTGGCCATTTGGCCCGAATACCTGTGTTAGCTCTTCTCTCCAATTAGACCAACACTATTGCCCTTTTGGTCAACACCCTGAAAGTCTCACCCCTTTAACTATTTATCCCGTTTTCTTTTGAAAACTGTGATTGGATCTGCTTCCAACCAAACTTCCATCATTGCCTTCCAGATCATAACAACCTGCTGTGGAAATTAAAATTCTCCTCAACTCCCCTCTGGGTCTTTTTTACTTTCCCTTTGTTTCAGCCACATGTACCTGTATTCGATGCAAAAATAAAATGTTTGATATAATCCATTGCTTCAACTATTCCACAGATGGTGTTGGCTCCTTTAGGCACTGAATAATGAATCTGCATGACGTTTTTATACAGATTGGTTTAGAACTAAATCCTTTATCATATCTATTTCAAATCCCCCTTTCCTGAATTGCAATCATCTCTACCTGTCAGTTATATAAAGCTCTGATTAGATCCATCTGGAGTGTCTGTGCTTAGTTTTGAGCACATCACCATGGGATGGTTTATTTGGCCTTGGACTGGATACAGCCTAAATTTGCTAGATTAAGACAAGGGACATAAGCTTGCATACAGAGGAGATGATGCTGCAGTGGTATTATCGCCTTACTGTTAATCCAGAGACCCAGGTAATGTTCTGGACTTGAATCTCGCCAAAGCAGTTGATGAAATTTTAATTCAATTAAACTCTGGACTTAAGAGACTACTGATGACCATGAAACCACTGTTGGAAAAAAGCCCACCTGGTTCACTAATGTCCTTTAGGGAAGGAAACTTCCAACCTACATGTGACTCCAGACCCACAGCAATGTAGTTGACTCCTATCTGTCATTTGGGCAATTAGTGATGGCACTGCCAGCGATGCCTACATCCCGTGAATAAAATAACAAAAAGGAGTTTAATCAACTAGCTTGGAAACATGGACATTTCCAGGGCACGTGGGACATGAATCCAAAAGCAGGGAACACTGCCAGTATGCCATAACAGCCCCCCTGTCATGATATGTCACTATGACAAGATGTGGTCACTGATGATCTGCCATAATCATTCTGCGATACTTATGTCAACTCCCACAAGGAGGAGATGGTACCGAAAAATGCATTGAACCTGCACTCTGTTTAATGGCTATCTTTCAGTTCATTCTGCTAACTGATCGCTGAATCAACACTCACTGATTTTCATCATGGGCCTGTTCTATGGCACCTTGTCCAAGATACAGAACAACCTCGATTATCCGAACGAGAAAGGTGGGGAATATGTTCTTCGGATAATTGATTGTTTGGATAACTGATCTGATTGCAAACAAAGAAAACCATACTGACCATACTTTTTACATAGTTATGTTTACAGAGTTTTTATTTCATTCAATCAATAAAATGTGTACAACCGTTGGATCTTGCTTAAACATCCATGATATTTTACAAATAAAATCACTTTGCAGTGAGAGTTTGACTGAAGTCGGTGAAATGTTTCGCTGACATTTTCCTCGGTTTTATCCCAGTCCTCGACAGCAGCTGGCATCTTCCTGTTTGCTGTCGTCCTGCCGTCCAGACCAACCAAGTGTTGTCCCTCCCTCCTCAGTGACCACCAAGCCCTTAAAGAGAGAGAGAGAGAGAGAGGTGCAAAATACAGGGGGAGCACGAGAGAGGAAAGATTTTCTCGTTAACTTCAGTTTCTGTCTTCTCAATTATTATATAGGGGGGGTAATGATTTCCCCACGTTTCCTCCCATCAAGTTGTCCTCCTGTTTATTTTTATGTGTGCTAATTCACTATGATTTGCTCTGTCCCATCAAAAAAAAAGTGACATTAAATTTTCTTGTCAGCTGAAAGATATTCAACTACTTTTTGTTTGGTAAAAAAAGAGTTGTCATGGGATAACAGGAAGAAAAAGCAACAGAAATGAAAAGTGCAAGAGCATTTTTTGACTTAACTCTCCAGAGAATGAGCTGAGGAAAAAATATTGTTGGGTTTGCAAAACGGAGTGAGTCAATGTTGAGAGGAAATCTTGCTATTAAAGCGCACAGCTCGGGCTTGCACATATGTTGTTCTTGTGTGTTCACAGTCACAAACCTTTGTCCTCTGGGAAAATAAGTATCAGAGAGCCATTTTATAAAAAGTGTCAGACTTAACTCTAACGTCATGTCTCAAGTATATATTTGAAGTTAATTATTTATCAAATCACACTTGCATCTACATTCCTGTTCAAATTTACAAAATGATGCACTAAATTGATGAGGAATAGAATTTTCTTGTTTTCAATTGAAATGCATGTACCAGAACCTTGAGATCTTGTTCTGATAATCCGAATTTCGGATAATTGATTTTTGGTTGTTCTGTATATTGAAAGGAGAAAGTGAGGACTGCAGATGCTGGAGATCAGAGCTGAAAATGTGTTGCTGGAAAAGTGCAGCAGGTCAGGCAGCATCCAAGGAGCAGGAGAATCGACGTTTTGGGCATGAGCCCTTCTTGTTGATTCTCCTATTCCTTGGATGCTGCCTGACCTGCTGCGCTTTTCCAGCAACACATTTTCAGCTCTGTATATTGAAAGTCCAATATTATAAAGGAGGCAGGGGTTTCTTGAAATTTCTTTAATAGTTGCTGGCAGCTGATTTTCAGCAGTGCATTTCAGGAGTTACTAGTCTTCATCATTGATCAAGATGGAGTCATTGGCTGAACTGTTGGATTTGCTCCATTTAGCTCAAAACATTATCTTGCTGAGGGAGTCGAAACCTGCATTAAGACAGATTATTTGGAGATATTTTCTAATCAACATGTTACTGCATTCCTCTGGAGAAGGTTAGCACTCAAACCCAGGCCTCCTGGCCCAGAGATAGAGACATTAACATAATACCACAAGAGCCCCTCCTTATCCATTCAGCAGATCCAATTGTTTGAAATAAATACTTCCCACACTCTAAGATTCTGTGACAGGGACCATTAGTTTGCAAAATTAAAATGTGGAGGGACCTTTCAGTATGGTCTGTATGGAGGCAATGGTTGCCCAGGGTTACCTGTTACACAGCTAATCCAGCACCTTGGACATCTCATGGCCAGTCTGGAAATCAGTGATTGACTCTATCACTGCCCAATCCCAGCCCAGACACCATTCCCCCATCACCATATCAGTGATCACTGGGGCTGTGTTTCAGTTACAATGAAGAAAATCTTGAAAACAAAATGTTTAACTCAAAATGCAACTAGGTAGTCATGCATCTGAACAGGTTGAATGATGAGTTATTGCATTAAACTTAAGCTTCTAATAAAATGTATGCAAATAGTACTAGATTCTGAAATACTTAAAAGAGAAGCAGTTTACATTAATGCTGCATCAGTACACCGGCTCTGAAAGTTATCACTCTCATTTACATTCAAAGAATCATTTTTTCCCCAGATCTTTGAAATGAGTTTAATGTTACACATTAGTGGCCCAACACATTTCCATAACTTTGACTGAGCTGTCATATGTGGAAGTAATTCATCAGAACCAAAAGACATTTCCAGTCAGTCTCTCCCCTCAATATTAAGGTTTCAAGACATACAATTAGCAGCCAATATTAATGATCGGTTATAAACAATGCTACCAATCATCTGTAAAATATGCTCTTATAGAAACAGGAGGTCATTCGGCCCTTTGAGCCTGCTCTGCCATTCAATATGATCATGGCTGATCATCCCATTCAGTCCCTGTTCTCATTTTTACCCCATAGCCTTTGATCCCCTTCATTGCCACAGGAAGCTGTGAAGGCAGGTCATTGACTATATTTGAGACTGAGATAGATAGGTCAAGAGTGTTAAGAGGATGAAGAATTACAGGGAGAGAGTTGGAGAATGGGGTAGAGAAACCTATCAGCCATGATTGAATGGTGGAGCAGACTCGATGGGCTAAATGGCCTACTTTCTGTACCTATGTGTTATGGTCTTACGATCTCTTTAGCCCTAAGGACAACATCTAAATCCTTGAAAATATTCAATGTTTCTGTGGCAGAGGATTCCACAGGCTCCCCACTCTCTGGGTGAAGACATTTCTCCTTATCTCAATGCTCACTGGCCCGCCTCTACACCCTGGGGCTGTGACCCCCTAGTTCTGGACTCTCTGGTTCCTGCTCTTACCCCTGTGTAGCCCTGTCAGAATGAGCTTTTCATGAAATCCCTCCTCATTCTTCTGAACTCAGTGAATAAAGCCCTAAGCAATCCAATCTCTCTTTCGACCTCTCTCCCTGAACAAATCCCTTTCTACCGTATTTACTTCCAATCGATTACCAGTTACTTTTTTTTCCCGCGTTGAGTGTCTTGCTCACGAGTTTGGAAACCATTTGGAAAATTTGAGAAGTGAGAGGATGAGATAGCACGGAGAAAGCCGGGCTAATTCAACTATGTTCGGGATTATCATTTTAACAAGAGCCGACATAGGGGAGAGTTCGGCTCTAGTGTTTGAAAGGAGCTGCGCCATCTGGCTATGTAGAAGGAATCGCTCACAACTCATCTGTTAAAATAAAAAAAAGTTAATTAACTCAATCCAGTAACACATGATAGCCCCTCTAGACCCTGCCAAACAAAATTAAAACAGCCAGCTATTGCAATGACTCCAGCCCGTCCTCTACCCTACTATTCAGCACTTGGTATTGACCAGACATTAAAAGAGAAGGTTAAACAGTGAGCTAACTAAATACCTGTTGGCGGGAAGTCCTCACTGCGGCTTAACCCCTGACCTGCTCCCAACACTTGGGCCAATTTATTTCAGATTTCCAACACTGCTCTTACACGTTCCCCTGCGTTAGTCGCTCGTCTCTGAATTGTTTTGCTTTGCCCTAAGAAAGTTTCTGACCTTATCTGTGACATTATTTTTAAAAAGAAAGCACGCTACAGTTTATCGAATAGCCTTCCTTCCACTCCTATGGTCTTGTGGGGAATCTGAAGTGGTAGTGTTGGGGGCAGTGTGTACGGGGGGGGGGGGGGTAGACTCGGTGGTGAATCTCCAGTGCCCTGTGTGAGATCTGCTTGTTCCTTTCGTTTTTGCAAAACTAGAAACAATACTCCCCCCCACCAAAACCCCCTCACAAATCAATACAACCTCCCCACTTCAGACAGACACACACAAACAAACATGGGGCGGGGTGGAAGGAGGGGAGGAGAGAGAGAGCTGGAGGGTCTCTGGACACAGCACTACAGTCAATAACACAACAGGAGTCTTGCACTGGAGTGGGCAAGAGGTAAAGGTGGCGAGATGCCATGTATTTAAGCTTAACCTTTCTCATCGCGGATAGAGACGCTTTCGTTCTCAAATAGGAGACACGTGCAAGTAATCGCTTGTCCAGACGCAGCGTCTTCAGAAATTGCCTGCAATCGTTTCTCTCTGAATCATTCCTGGGGGCAAACTTGTCGCTGGAGGGACACCGTGCCCCTCTAGCTCAGTGCAACTCCCCCTCTCCCCCGCACCCAGCTAGCTGTAACACGGGCCCCGTGAAGGTCAGTTTAAAGCACTCTCTTATCTCCCTTCCCCTCTGCATCTCGCCCGGGCCCCGGGCTGTTGCATCTTCCTGCTGAGACTTGCCTTATTTGAGGTTAACCCATGAGGGATCCTCGCGTCTCTCGGTTTCGCTGAAGACAATGCAACGTGCAGAGAGGGTGCGGGCTGGATTCTAGACCAGACAATTAGTTTAACACGTTGTGCTTTGTAAAGACTGTATCGTTCCCCCGCTCTCTCTCTTTCTCCCTCTGTCATACTACGTCTTCAGGTTTAGAAACACCGCCAGTGTCCAGAGACACAGAGAGAGAGAGAGAGAGAGCACTGTTCATCATCATCTGAGCTGAAACATGTCATCACCAGCCTGACCCGCCTATTATACCCACTGCCATTTATAGTAGGCAGACAGACAGGGAGAGAGAGAGAGTGAGAGAGAGGGGGGAAAGACAATAAGTCAAACATTTACAAATACTAATAACAAAAGGTGAAAGCTCATTCCCAGAGCCCTGTGAGGGGAAAGAGACGGAGAGAGAGAGAGAGAAGCTGGGTATGCGGTGAGCTAATAACAGCCAGACTGAGAGAGCTCAGTCCGTGCCCTCCAGACTTCCCAATCTCCACTCGCCTGCTTCGCTACTGCGGGATTTACCTGTCGCTTTCAGGAGGAGATCGGTCTCTTTTTTTGTTCCCGTTGTTATTTTCGGATTCTTTCTCTCCTCTGGAAGAAGAAGGATTGTCCTTGTCAGCAGGACTTGGAGTCTTGCTGCTGCTGCCGAGGTAAGTGGCTGGGCACCCTGCCCGGGAGGGAGGGGTGGGGGGATTAAATGCTCTTCTCTAAACTTTCTCACTTCCCCTGCATAGGGACCCCGCTTGCAAGTTTAAACTGGGCTTGCGGATTTATTTTAAATGCCTAAGAAATTAGGTCGTTGTACGATGATGTTGCTCTTTCCTCACATCTGATGGGCTTTTTAAAAAAATTGTTGGTTGTTTTTATTGAGAGAATCCCTTTGTCCGATCTGAAATAATCCCCGCCTCGGACATTCTCAATCACCTTCCCTCTCCCTCTCCCTCTCACTCTTTGTCCCTCCTTCTCCCCCTCTCCTTCTCCTCCCTCTCCCTTTCCCTCTTCTCTCTTCTCTTCCTCTCCTCTCTCCCTCTCCCTCCCCCTCTCTCCCTCTACCTCTCTCGCCCTCCCTCTCCCTCCCTTTTCCTCCATTTCCTTCTCTCCCTCTCCCTCCCTCTCCCTCTCTCCCTCTCTCTCCCTCCATTTCCTTCCCTCTCTTTCTCCCTTTCCCTCTCCCTCCCTTTCCCTCTCCCTCAATACATCCCCCCAATAATAGGGGTAAGATCAGCCACAACATTCACTAGGAATCTGCTCGCCAAGAGAGTGGGGGTATCTGTATTGGTTCTGGGCTGGTTTATGAATGTTTCTTTGCAGTTCATCTGCTGATCCTGCCAGGCAAGAGGACTCTGAAGCCAGGGAGAGTTTGACAGAGTAACAATGTCTGAGTGAGATGTGCTGATGAATACCGGTCCCTCTTCTCCTGCAAACCACTCTATGCTTTTCTCTTGCAGATGTCGCTGGGTGCCAAAAGAAGGTGCTGCCCACTGTAGCCAACCCAGCCCGGACTCGCCATGGCAGCTGGGGTCGCGGCCTGGTTGCCCTTTGCCCGAGCCGCTGCCATAGGATGGATGCCAGTGGCCAACTGTCCCATGCCCCTTGCCCCTGGAGACAAGAATAAGAAACAGGATGAGCTCATCATCCTCAATGTGAGTGGCAGGCGCTTCCAAACTTGGAAAAACACCTTGGAGAGATTCCCAGACACCTTATTGGGCAGCACCGAGAAAGAGTTCTTCTTCCATGAAGAAAGCAAGGAGTATTTCTTTGACCGGGACCCCGACATCTTCAGGAACGTGTTGAATTTTTACAGGACGGGCAAGTTGCACTACCCAAGGCATGAGTGCATCTCAGCCTATGACGAAGAGTTGGCTTTCTTTGGCATCATCCCGGAGATTATTGGGGACTGCTGCTATGAAGAGTACAAGGACAGGAAGAGGGAGAATGCTGAGAGATTGATGGATGATAGTGACTCAGAGAACAAAGCGGAGGGCAACCTTCCATCCAGAACCTGTCGCCAGACCATGTGGAGAGCCTTTGAAAACCCCCACACCAGCACCTTAGCATTAGTCTTCTATTATGTGACTGGCTTCTTCATTGCAGTGTCAGTGATCACCAATGTGGTGGAGACGGTGCCCTGTGGAATTGGCCCTGGCGATGTCAAAGACCTGCCCTGCGGGGAGAGGTACGTGGTGGCTTTTTTCTGCCTGGACACGGCCTGTGTGATGATCTTCACGGTCGAATACCTCCTCCGGCTTTTCGCTGCCCCCAGCCGCTACCGGTTCATGAGGAGCGTGATGAGCATCATTGACGTGGTGGCCATCATGCCTTATTACATTGGCCTGGTGATGACCAACAACGAAGACGTGAGTGGAGCCTTCGTCACCCTCAGGGTGTTTCGCGTGTTCCGGATTTTCAAGTTTTCTCGCCATTCCCAAGGCCTGAGGATCCTCGGCTACACTTTGAAGAGCTGTGCCTCTGAACTTGGATTCCTCCTCTTCTCCCTCACCATGGCCATCATCATCTTTGCCACTGTGATGTTCTATGCGGAGAAAGGATCAACACATAGCAAGTTTACAAGCATCCCCGCCTCCTTCTGGTACACCATTGTCACCATGACAACTCTGGGGTAAGTCCAAAGGTGTTTACTCTCTGATACACACACCCTCTCCCCTCCTCTTTATTCTGATAAAGGTTAACTCACAGAGTCCCAAACTCTCCCTATGTCTGAGTGCGAGGACTGCTTCACCTGAATACTTGAGTAAAGTCATTAGCCAAAAAAGTAGATTTTTTTTAAACAAGGCTCCCCCCCCCGCCGTTCGCATTCACTTTTCAAAGTAATCTCAAATTAATAGATGATAACATCGCCTTTTTTATTTAGCAGCGTAGGGCAAAACATTGAAAGTAGAAAAGGGATTAATTAAATATCGTTTCAGCTCCAGATTAGGCATTGAACCTGCATGATTTGATGAACAGCCTGGACGTCTATAATTACATTCTCGGAATTAACTTTGTTTAATCCCCTTTTCCAAGGAGTACCAGGCATTGCCAGGAGCCGCTGCATTCCACGCGGAGACAGAGAAGCAGCCCCAGATATTTTTTTTTGTCAGGCAGGGGAGCAGAAAGTTTAATTCACAAGCAGTGTGTGCGATGGAGTGAGTGGGAATGTCTCATCGAGTGGCAGACCCTGAATTGTACTTAACACTGTCGTAGTTAACAGTCACTTTCCTTAGTTACTGCACGCTTCCACTGCGAGGCAACAGATTAGACGCCATCCCTGGAGAGTCTTATTTATTTTAACACCAACTGCAGTATTTCATTTCCTCAAGAAGGAATTTCAGAAGGGGCAGGGGAGAAGCGTGATTTCTGCTTTAGGAAGTCGCAACCAGGCGATGCATTATCCTTCATTGTTTTGGTCGAAGGAAAGACAAGACTGTGAATGTAATCTGACCGAGGTTTCCATAATAGAATTCACAAAAACAAACGTGTATTTTTTTTTAAGACTTCCTGGGTTAATGGCCTTAAGGTTTATTCGTTGGAGTAACAGCAATAAAGTTTTTACAAGGCGACTTGGTGGATGAGTGCTGCTGTTGCGCTCAATGCTGATGAACGCCGCTGTCCGTGGTGCTGAAATACGGCCCTCCTCATTTCTCTACAAATTACTGGACGCTTGGGACATTTCTGGGAGCGGCGGTTGTCCCACGCTTTTTATGCTGTCATTCTCGCTGCTCGGCAATCTTTTTCATTGTCCACTTGGTACTGCTAGATTGCAGAGGGATGAATGTTAGGCTGTTTCCTCTGTCCGCCAAGAGGCAGGGACTATCGGTCTGGTTTCTGTTGTTAAGAAGGCGGTGCGTCCGCCTCCCAAGCCGAATCACATGATTCCGGGCACAGTCAATACTGAGGGAATGCTGCACTGTCGCAGGGGCCTTCTTCTGGACTTTATACCTAGGCACTGCCTATCCCGCCTGACTGATATAAAAGAGCCCCTTGCGCTATTTATTTGACAAGCAGGGCTTTAATCCCCAGCGTGCTGAGGAATGTTTACCCCTCATCCACATCATTAAACAAAAGACCATCATCTTTTTGTTCCTTGTGGGAGCTTGCAGCAAATTGGCCCCCACCTCTCCTACATTAAAACACTTCATTGGCTGGAAGATAATTTAGAACAGCTTGTAGTTAGGAAACGTGCTACTAAGGTGAATATTTTACTTGCCTTTGCGTAACAGGTTGGTGGCCAAATGATGCCAACAGCGTGGGTTCATTTCCTGCATCAGATGAGGTGACCATGTAGGACTCTCCTTCTGAACCTCTCCCCTGAGATGTGGTGACCCTCAGGTTAAACTGCCACCAGTTCTCTGTCTCTCTCTCTCTCTCTCCAATGAGGGAGAAGCTTGATAGGTTATGACAACTTTACCTTTTTTCTACAACAGGTGACCTGAGCAATATAGGAAACAGATGTTAAACAAAATACTAACAATGGTGCAGACTAGACAGAGTTTGTTTTGGATGGACTACCTTTCCAGAATGCTACCTTAGTACTAGTCTCTTGGTTGTTTGTATAACTATTCTGACGTTGCAATTCACAATAAATCAGTTTATGATAAAATAACATTCTTCTTTGGAAATTTTCAAGAATACTCAATTTGGGGCAATCACACTAAGTAAGACGTTTTCTTTCAAAATTACCGTCAAACTTTTATTTCTATTGTTGGGTTGGCTCTATAATTTATCCAGCTTTAGGACATCCTTGAGTCAAATCATTTATCTCTGCAGATTGGAAATGACTAACATTACCAACAGAGAATGACATTATACTTTGATAACTTAGGTGTCATTAAAATCTGAAGCAGCCTTTGACTTGGAGATCATATTCACATTTAAACACATATCCATTCTCCAGGAACATTCATTCTGCTTAAATTGAAACATTTTATATGACATTTTCTTAGCCTCTCGAGGACAAGGCACTGATGGTATACCAGTATTTGTAGAACTATATAAAAGCCATTGGGCCAAACCAGCCTATTTATTTTTAATATATTCACTTCATCTTTGTATTTTATTACCATAATCGCTTAAACCTTCCCTCTCTCTAAATGGACCTGATTATGTTCTCAACTCATTTTACAATCTCTGCTTCAATAACTTCCCATGGTAACTTGCATCATAACTCTGTTACATGTTCTATGAAAAATTTCATCTGTCATCCTGCCTGGCTCACTCTCTTCATTTTTATTTTGATCTTCTGAGTACTTAAAGCCTGCACCATGCTTCAGAATTTGCTTACATCAGGTAATGAATCCATCCTGACTTTGTTGCAGATAAAGAATATTATTCAATTAAAAAAACAGACATGACCAATGAGGCTTCAGTACATTGCCCTCACATTTATTACTTTCTGATCCAGTTAAATTGTCTTATTATCTATTTTGACTTCCTGGACCACAAAATGACCCCTGAGTTAACAGGGTTTATGCTTGAAACGTCAATTCTCCTGCTCCTCGGATACTACCTGACGTGCTGTGCTTTTCCAGCACCTCACTCTTGACTCTGATCTCCAGCACCTGCAGTCCTCACTTTCTCCAGGTTGTAGAGACATCTGCTGCCTGATATTTTTGAATTCCCTCCTTGTCCTAATCCCTGGAAAGTGATTGAGAGAAATTTCATCAAATAGCATGTTTCCTTCTTTCGGTGTATCCCTCTCTCTGTCTGTTTCTCTGTGTTTGCCTCTCTCTGTCTGTCTCTTTCTGGCTGCCTCTCTTTCTGTCTCTCTCTGTCCATTTGTCTCTCTCTCTGTCTGTCTCGGTCTCCCCCACTCTCTGTCTATCTGCCTCTCTCTATCTGTCTCCCTCTCTCTCTCTCTGCCTTCTCTGTCTGTCCAATCCAGCTGCCTCCCTCTTTCTGTCCATTTTTCTCTCCCTCTGTCTGCCTGCCTCTGCCTCCCTCTCTCTTTGTCTGCATCTCTCTGTCGGTCCCTCTATTTGGTAAAAACAATGACTGCAGATGTTGAAAACCAAATACTGGATTAGTGGTGCTGGAAGAGCACAGCAGTTCAGGCAGCATCCAACGAGCAGCGAAATCAACGTTTCGGGCAAAAGCCCTTCATCAGGAATAAAGCCTTTACCTTTATTCCTGATGAAGGGCTTTTGCCCGAAACGTTGATTTCGCTGCTCGTTGGATGCTGCCTGAACTGCTGTGCTCTTCCAGCACCACCAATCCAGTATTTGGTCCCTCTATTTGTCTGCCTCTCTATTTGTCTCCCTCTCCATTTGTCTGCCTCTTTCTATCTGTCTGTCTCTGTTTCCCTTTGTCTATCTCTCTTTGCCTCTCCCACTGTCTGCTTGTCTCTGTCTGCTTTCCTCTCTCAGTTCCTCTTTCTCTGTCTATGATTTTTGCTCATCATTTGTACCATACTTGGGACAGGAGGAGGCCATTCATGTCCTCATATTTGATTTCCTGTTCAATTGATTGTGGTTGATCTGTATCTGAAACAATGAACTGCTTTTGATCCTGGCCTTAAGGTCAATTGACCTTGGTTTAAAAAGTTCCAGTGAACCAGCACCAGAACCTTTTGGGGGTGAGATTACTTGCCTTTTGTATGATGAGGTAAGTCCTTACTTTTCACTTGAAAGGTTTGCCTCTGATTTTAAACTGATGGCCCCATACTCAGCAAAGGTAGCAGTTTCTCTGCATGTACTGTACTAAATCTTTCATAATATTGTCTATCTCTGGTAGATCACCACAAGATCAATTAGATCAGAATTCTTTATCATCAAGGTAAAACAAGGCAAAATCCGAATGTTCTTCAGCAAGTAACTCAGCTCCTGACTTTCCTAAACCAATCCAATATTTACAAGGCACCTGTCAAGACTGCCAGGCAATACTGTCCTCTTGATTGGATGAGTGGATCTCCACCACACTTACAAAGCATTTGAGACAGGGCAATGTGTTTAATTGACACCTCCTCCACCTACATAAACACTAAATCAATTCACCATCAGTGCACAATGTGCACAATCAATATGATACCATCAACAATCTCAGAGTGTTTCCAAACCCAAACAATATCTAACATCAAGGGCAAGGGCAGTAGGCATATGAGAACACCAAAACATTCAAGTGCCTTTCCAAGTAGCATTCCATTTTGACTTGGAAATATAATCATTGTTTCATCAATGTCTACTTCTGTCTTTTCCCTCTTCCCATGTCTAAATGATGCATGAGGCAGACAAAGCCCTTTATGATTCAGTGGGTAGTATTTTTTCTGGAACAGGTGTCTGATCTGTCTTCAGAGATTGTAATTTGTGTGATCCATAACTTATCAGGTAACTTGCCCACTTTTACTACATGCTATAGGTGTATTGGAATAATTATGGGTTGATACTCAATCTGTTTGGTCTTGCTATATTTTCTATAGCCATCAAATTATGTATTTCTGGCTTAGACTGACCCGTTGCTCCATTGGAGCTCCCCATTTCTTCTTTGTCATGAGGTCGAAGTTCTAGGATTCCCTATGGAGCTGCATTACAGGAGCACCTTAACCATATGAATTGCAGGTGTTCAGAAGATAGTTCACTACCATAGTCCCAAGGACAGTAAATGATGGGCAATAAAAGCTGCAGCTATTAGCAAAGCTTACATCCTGGGTGTGAATAACAATCAGAGACAATGCAACCAGTTTTCATAATTAACCCTTTAATCCCAGTACAATTCTGGTGAATCTTTACTATCTGTCCACCAAGGTCAAATATTCTTCCCAAAATCAATATTTCAGGTTTCTTTTGCAACAGTGAAATAACAAGCTAAGAATTTGGCAGTGAGAATGGTGTTTCTGCATCACAAACTAGCAACCACATTCCGCCAACATTTTATTAATCTATTTATCAACATGATAATGATAATTCATTTTTTGTAAGGTTGCTGGAGGAATAGATACTGGCCAAGAAACCAGAGAGAAGTCCCTTGCTCTTTCTACAAAATAATGCTATGGGTTTTTTAAAATCCACTTGCGGGGGCAGGTAAGGCTTCAATTTATTATCTCATCTGGATGTACACCCCAACATAAGGTCAGAAGTGGAGAAGGTCACTGATGACTGCACAATCTTTACGCTATTCATGACTCCTCAGATACTGGCAAGGAACATTCACACTGCATAAGTGCCAGCATTGACTGTCTTCAGCAAGAAAGAATCTAACTATCTCCCATTGATGCCCAATGAGCATCAGTGAATCCCTCACTTTCAACATCCTGGGAATTGACATTAATAAAAAATTGAGCAAGACCAATAACATAGATATAGTGCTGATCAGACCAGGTCAGAGGCTAGGAATCTTGCAAAAAATAACTCACCTCCTGACTCCCCAAGGTCTGCCTGCTGCCTATGATTCACAAGTCAGGAGTGTGGTAAAATGCTCCTCACTTCAACAGCACACAAGAAGCTTGACTCCATTCTAGACAAAGCAGCCACTTAATTGGCGTCACATTCACAAATATCTACTCCTTCCACCACCGTTGCACAGTAACAGCAGTGTGTACCATCCACATGATGCACTGAACAACTCCCAAGGTTCTCACCCCCTTCCCCCCACCCTCCCCATCTCCACACAGTTCAGTTGTCAGGCCTCAACTATATCAATGATTTTCAAGCAGAGACAGAGTGTAACATAACAAAATTCACTGATGATACAAAATAAGTGGAAAAGCAGGCAGTGATGAGGAGATAAAGAGTTTACAGATGGATATTAATAATCTGGGAGAATGGGCCAGAACCTGTCAGATGGAGTTAATGTGGATAAATACAAAGTTATCCATTTTACCTGGAAACATAAAAGGGCAAATTATTATTCAAATGAGAAGCAGTTTCAAAGTGCATCAGTGCAGAGGGATCTGGTATCCTTGTGCATGAATCACAGAAACTGGGTCTGCAGGTGCATCATAGACTAAGAAAGGCAAATGGAATCCTGATATTCATTGCAAAAGGACTGGATTATAAAAGTAGTGTTGTTACAATTATATAAGGCATTGGTGAGACCACACCTGGAGTATTGTGTCCAGTTTTGGTCTCCTTACTTGAGGAAGGGTGTGGTGACACTGGAGGCAGTCCAGAGGAGGGTCACCAGATTGCTCCCAGGGATGAAAGGATTGTCATACCAGGACTAGCTGAATAGCTTGGGTTTGTGTTCACTGGAGTTCAGAAGAATGAGGGGGGGGATCTGATTTTAAATGCTAAAGGGGATTGATAAGGTGGGCATTGAACACATGTTGCCCCTTGTGGGACAATCTCTAAGAAGGTGTCAAAGAAAGCCAGTAGGGCCCCTCAAAGATCAGCAAGGCAGCCTTTGTGTAGATCCGCAGGAGATGGGGGAGATACTAAATGAGTATTTTGCAACAGTGTTTACTGTGGAGAAGGACATGGAAGATATAGAATGTAGGGAAATAGATGGTGACATCTTGAAAAATGTCCATATTACAGTGGAGGAAGTGCTAGATGTCTTGAAACACCTAAAGGTGGATAAGTCCCCAGGACCTGATCAGGTGTACCCAAGAACTCTGTGGGAAGCTAGGGAAGAGATTGCTGTGCCCCTTGCTGAGATATTTGTATCATTGATAGTCACAGGTGAGGTGCCAGCAGACTGGAGGTTGGCTAATGTGGTACCACTATTTAAGAAAGGTGGTAAGGACAAGTGAGGGAACTATAGACCAGTGAGCCTGACGTCGGTGGTGGGCAAGTTGTTGGTGGAAATCCTGAGGGACAGGATGTACATGTATTTGGAAAGGCAAGGACTCATGGCTTTGTACATCGGAAATCATATCTCACAAACTTGATTGAGTTTTTTGAAGACTTAACAAAGAGGATTGATGAGGGCAGAGCAGTGGATGTAATCTAAAGTAAGACATTCAATGAGGTTCCCCATGGGATACTGATTAGCAAGGTTAGATCTCACGGAATACAGGCAGAACTAACCATTTGGATACAGAACTGGCTCAAAGGTAGAAAACAGAGGGTGGGGTGATGGAGGGTTATTTTTTAGACTGGAAGCCTATGACCAGTGGAGTGCCAGAAGGATCGGTGCTGGGTCCTCTACTTTTTGTCATTTACTTAATGATTTAGATATGAACATAGGAGGTATAGTTAGTAAGTTTGCAGATGACACCAAAATTGGAGGTGTAGTGGACAACGATGAAGGTTACCTCAGATTACAATGAGATCTTGATCAGATGGGCCAATGGGCTGAGAAGTGGCACATGGAGTTTAACTTAGATAAATGCGAGGTGCTGCATTTTGGGAAAGCAACTCTTAGCAGGACTTATACACTTAATGGTAAGGTCCCAGGGAGTGTTGCTGAATAAAGAGACCTTGGAGTGCAGGTTCATAGTTCCTTGAAAGTAGAGTCACAGATAGATAAGGTAGTGAAGAAGGCATGTGGTATGCTTTCCTTTATTGGTCAGACTATTTTACTGCTCCTCGGATGTTGTCTGAACTGCTGTGCTTTTCCAGCACCACTCTAATCTAGACTCTGGTTTCCAGCATCTGCAGTCATTGTTTTTACCTTATTGAGTACAGGAGTTGGAAGGTCATGTTGCAGCTGTACAAGACATTGGTTAGGCCACTGTTGGAATATGGCATGCAGTTCTGGTCTCCTTTCTATCAGGAGGATGTTGTGAAACTTGAAAGGGTTCAGAAAAGATTTACCCAAGGATGTTGCCAGGGTTGGAGGGTTTGAGCTATAGGGAGAGACTGAATAGTTTGGGGCTGTTTTCCCTGGAGCTTCAAAGGCTGAGGGGTGACCTTATAGAGGTTTACAAAATCATGAAGGGCATGGATAGGATAAATAGACAAAGTATTTTCCCTGAGGTGAGGGAGTCCAGAACTAAATGGAATAGGTTTAGGGTGAGAGGGGAAAGATATAAAAAGGACCTAAGTGGCAACTTATTCATGCAGAGGGTGGTGCATGTATGGAATGAGCTGCCAGAGGAAGTTGTGGAGGCTGGTATAACTGCAACATTTAAAAGCCATCTGGATGAGCATATGAATAGGAAGGGTTTGGAGGGATATGGGCCAGGTGCTGGCAGGTGGGATTAGATTGGTTTGGGTATATCCGGTTGGCATGGACGATTTGGATGGAAGGGTCTGTTTCTGTGCTGTACATCTCCATGACTCTATGACTGTATATAGAGTGAGAGGAGGTAAATTCAAAACTGAGATGAGGAGAAACTATTTCTCTTCGAGGGTTGTGAATCTGTGGAACTCGCTGCCCCAGAGTGAAGAGGAGCAGAATCAATCAACGGATTCAAGAAAGAAATAGATATGTTTCTGATGAAAAGTGCACTATGGAGAGCAGGTGGGAGAGTGGAGTTGAAATCAGGATAAGGTCAGTCATGATCATGTTAAACAGCAACACGGGCTTGATGGGTCAAATTGCCTACTCCTGCTCCTAATTCATTTAAGTTGAACTCTATCTTTACTTGGAAGTGTGTTGCTGTTCCTTTAGTGTTTCTGGGTGAAAATGCTAGAATGCTCTTTCTGCTAGCACTGTAGGTATGCCTCAATGATTCCAATGGTTCAAGCAAGCAGCTTACCACCACCTACTCAAGGGCATTTATGGATGGACAATAAATTCTTGCCCAGCCATCAATGGCCACATCCCGTGAACAAATAAGAAGGAAGGAAAGTGAGAGGAGAAAGATATAAAAGAGACCTATGGGGCAACTTTTTCACACAGTGGGTGGTACGTGCATGGAATGAGCTGCCAGAGGAAGTGGTGGAGGCTGGTACAATTGACACATTTAAGAGGCATTTGGATGGATATATGAATAGGAAGGGTTTGGAGGGATATGGGCTGGGTGCTGGCAGGTGGGACTAGATTGGGTTGGGATATCTGGTCAGCATGGACGGGTTGGACCGAAGGGTGGTCTGTTTCTATGACTGTATGTGGTGTCTATCTTTCTTGGTATTCTACAAAAGGTAAACACCATATTTATAAAGCAAATTGCAGGAATCATTGTTATTTGGAAATTGCATTTCCACAATTGAAACTGTTTCTTCCAAGTGGATCGACGTTATTTTGTTTTTAAGGACGGTACAGTATAGAAGATAGGCAGGAAACCTGAGTTTTCAGGCTGCTAGCAAGTGGAAACAACAAAAAGGTACATTACGAATAAACAATAAAACCATGACCCTATAAAAAAAGCCAACAATGTTTATCTAGAGATTAGTAACTGAGGGATGAATGGTTAAATCTCGATACGGAGAAACACGTTCGTCTGAATTGCTTTTTAGATTTGTTCTGTGGAGCCTGAAATTACAATTCAGATAAGTGACTGACTGCATTCTTATGTTGTCTTTATGCTTAAATATAAGGTGACCTTCCTCTCATTTTAATTCTTTAATGAACCTTAAATAAAATACAATGTCGATGAATGTTAGCAATTGTTGCGAGCATTTGATTTTTCCTAACTTCTAATGTGTTGAAATCAGCTCTTTAAGCAATCAGATAAAATCCGATGAAACTCATTTGCTGTTTTAATGGGTGTGTTAATTCTTTTGAAGTTAATGGGGCTAGGATTTGTGAAGCAACATCCACAGCATCCAATTCCAATGCTCATGAAGAATATATGCTTGTTGATGTTGGTTCCTGTTAACAATGCCTCAGAGTTCTTCTGTGATGATATGAGAGAAATCATTTTCACAATAAGCCCACTTCTTTAAAAGTCACACCTGATTTGAACAAATCTCCTCCGCAATAACTAGGTAATCAACTGATAATCAATACGGTTTATGGAAATTTCTCATGTGCAGAGACTTGAGAAAATTATATTGTTCTCCTTGGAAGGTTCAGGGCAAATTTAACAGTAATGAAGTTTTTAGAAAGTGTAACTAGAAAGAAAGGTCAATAATTGGAGCTAACAGGTTTAAATCATTCACAGAACAGCCAGATGGGAGATGCTGAGTTTCTTTTTATGTCGTGAATAATTATGATTGAGAATCCATGAAAGGGTAACGAAAGCAGATTTTGTAGTGACTTTCAAAAGGGAAATTATTGAAGGGGAGATAATTGCGGGGCTATAGGGAAAGAGCAGAGAAGTGGGACTAATTGTCAAGCTCTTCCAAACAGCGAATAGAGACGAGAGGCCAAAAGACCACCTTCTGTGCTGTAAGATTCCATGCTCCAATGATTACAAGTAAAGCTACCAAGGATTGCTTTTGAACTCTTTATCTCAGGCCTTGATATTTTCAGGTTAACGTTTCTTCAAAATCGTCGAAGACGTCTCTAAGTTTAACTTTTGAATAACTGAGCTTTGACCATACTGAGATTTGAAGTATCTTGTCATATTTGCAGTGCAGTAAAAGAGCAGACTGTTGATAATAAGGGATAAATGTAGGATAGATGGGGATTTCTGAGCCCACAATGTATTTAATTCCCACCATCAAGAGAATAGTTTTTACTGTACCAGCTTGACAGTGCTGGAAGAGCTGACAATTTAGTATCAATTAGTGCCAAATAAAAGGCAGTTTTGTACCATGACTTAAATTCTCTAGAAACAGAGTTGAGAGTGTCCAAATCACATTTCCTTTAATTAGCCTTCCCATGTGGTATATGAATCTCACTAGATACTGCACATGCTGTAGCATCAAGAAGCCATCTGTGGAAATTGCATCTACTTGATCGTTATAGCAAAATAAAAACACAAACTCAGCAGTATCATTTTATGACTTGACTGGAAATATGAAATCAAGGAGGTCTTCACTAATACATTTACGTTGTGGCTCACAGAGAGCCTTCAATCTCTTCAGTCTCCAAAGACACATGCAGTTGCTTCTTGCACAATCATTAGGGAATATTTTCTTTTCATTAGTCCTGGTTGAATTTAAATTCTGGACCAGCTGGGAGGCAAAAGGTCAGCATTCTGCGTATTGGTCCCCCTCAAATGTAGCAACCATCAGTATGCCGAACAGTACACCGTACGATCGAAACAGCTGTTAAAGGGGAAGTGGATAATTATTTGCAAAAGAAAAAAATTGAACAGAGCGCTGGAAAAGGATAAGGGAATGGAAGCAAGTGAATAGAAAGCTTTGATTAAGGCTCCATGGCCAACTGGCTTCTTCTGTGCTGTAAAATTCTGAATGAAAAGGAATTGCAGAGGTCAATATCATTCTATTGTTAACGTCGGTCAGGATTCTAAATGAATTTTTGATTGTCTTAATGCACAAGGTAGGAGTAGTTATTGCCAGCAGTTGCTTAGTAAAGCAGATGTTATATACTGGGGGAAGAGGGAATGGGGACACAATGCAATGCAACAGTGAACTGGGAAATTAACCTGTGCCCATCTGTTTGATTGGACAGGACTTAACAGCAACAATTTGCCTGTTATATCCCTCTGCCTCGTTTCAGACCATTCATGTGCCTCATGCAAAAGTCCCATACAGATTGTCATCTTTTCAGAACATCAGCAGCTGAGGGGCAACCTGATAGAAGTATATAAAAATAGGCTGGATAGCCAGAGTCCTTTTCCCAGGTGGGATTATCAGTGAGTAGGGTGGCAGAGGTTTAAGGTGAGAGGGGAATAAGTTTCAAGGAGGTGTGCGAGGAAAGATTTTTATGCAGAGTTTGGTCGGTGATAGGAGCAAATATGACAGCAATGTTTAGGAGTATTTAGAGAAAGAAGTGAACAAGCAGGAACAGACACTGTTGTTTGTAATATATATAAATGATCTGGAAGAGAGCACTGTTGGTATGATCAGCGAGTTTGCAGATGACACAAAGATTGGTGGAGTGGCAGAAAGCATCAGGGATTGTCCGAGAATACAGGAGGATATAGATAGACTGGAGAGTTGGGCAGAAAAGTGGCAGATGGCTTTCAATCCAGACAAATGTGAGGTGATGCATTTAGGCAAGAATAATTCTAGAATGAATTATACAATGAATGGAAGAGCCTTGGGAAAAGTTGATGGGCAGAGAAATCTGGGAGTGCAGGTCCATTGTACCCTGAAGGTTGCTGCACAAGTGGATAGAGTGGTCAAGAAGGCACATAGTATGCTTGCCTTCATTGGTCAGGGTACTGAGTATAAGAGCCGGCAAGTCATGTTAAAATTGTACAAGACATTCGTTCGGCTGCATTTAGAATACTGTGTACAGTTCTGATCACCACATTACCAAAAGGATGTGGATGCTTTGGAGGGGGTGCAGACAAGGTTTACGAGGATGTTGCCTGGTATGGAAGGTGCTAGCTATGAAGAGAGGTTGAGTAGGTTAGGTTTATTTTCACTAGAAAAAAGGAGATTGATGGGGACCTGATTGAGGTTTACAAAATCATGAAGGGTATAGACAGGGTGGATAGAGACAAGCTTTTTCCCAGGGTGAAGGATTCAATAACTAGAGGTCATGCTTTCAAGGTGAGAGGTGAAAAGTTTAAGGGGGATACACACGGCAAGTACTTCACACAGAGGATGGTGGGCATTTGGAATGCATTGCCAGCAGAGGTGGTAGAGGCAGGCATGGTAGATTCATTTAATCTGCATCTGGACAGCTGCATGAGTAGGTGGGGAGCAGAGGGATACAGATGCTTAGGAATTGGGTGACAGGTTTAGACAGTACATTTGGATCAGCTCAGGCTTGAAGGGCTGAAGGGCCTGTTCTTGGGCTGGAAATTTACTTTGTTCTTTGTTCTTTGATACAGACCATGTGCAAGCAGGTGGGATTAGTTTAGAATGATATCATGCTCAGGTGGGCTGAAGGGCCTGGTCCTGTTCTATGTTCTATATTTATTCCCTCCCAATAAAAGCTGGTGAGGGGGAGACTTTCTTTCTGTCTTGTTTCATACTCCCGCCTTTTGCTCAGTTTTGCCAGTGAAAGTGGCAGGTCCCCAATGGAGCAGGATGCCACAAAAATCCAGGACAACTTGTGATAAGGATTGTTTAATGAATTCAAGAATTGGCCATGGATACGTTTTTCAAAGTATCACAAAAACCTGGTCGGTGTGGATTAATCGGTCCGAAAAGCCTGTTTCTGTATGACTCTATGACTCTACACAATTTATAGCTTTTAAAGATTGGTGGCTCAGTGGTTAGCACTGCTGCTTCACAGCACCAGGGACCCGGGTTCAATTCCACCCTCTGGCAACTGTCTGTGTGGAGTTTGCACATTCTCCCCGTGTCTGTGTGGGTTTCCTCCGGATGCCCCAGTTTCCTCTTGCAGTCCACAGATGCACAAGTTAGTTGGATTGGCCGTGCAGAATTGCTCATGGTGCTCAGGTGGAGTAGTCATGGGAAATATAGAGTTAGAAGGATAGCATAAAGGGTGTGGGTCTGGGTGGGATGCTCTTTGGAGAGCCATTGTGGACTTGATGGGCTGAATAGCCTGCTTCCACACTGTAGGGATACTATGAACAAATACAACAGGAAGAGGCTATTCAGCCTCACAGACTTGTTCCTTCATTCAGCTATGTTGTTCTGGTTTTGAACTGTTTCACTTGCTACACAACATGGAAATGCCGACTAACCATCAACATCCGAAGCCTTTTGTGAAAGAGAATTACAAAATGACGGCTCGAAAAATAAAACATCAAGATTCCTTTAACACGGCAACACTCATCATCTCTTCAGTTTTGTTGGGAGATTTCAGCCTCACAGAGAAAAAGGTTCAAGTCCCCAGCTGTTTATTCTAAGAATCTAAGAATTTCCCAGGAGATAAGATTAAATTTTCTTTACCTGCACTCTTGACACTTTCATCATTTTAAGCACCTCAATATGATTGCTCCTCAGTTTTCATTAGGCACTGATGTGAAGGGGAATCTTCAACTCACTGTCATTATCGCCCTAATTTGGCAGCCTCACCCTCTTGGTATGTTCCTTTATTTGGAGGATTCCATTTGGATCTCCTTCAGCGATTTCATCAAACCAATCAACACACCCCACCGTGGGCCAATCCATCCTGTACTAATCCTTCAGTGATGAAAATAAGTCTCACTGGAAACAACGTCGATGATCATTCTTGTTGTTTAAGATGAGAGAACTTTCTGAGGAGCCAATTGTGGGAGGAGTTACACTCATGGTGTTGTGAATTCAGAGCTATTCTAGTATTAAATCAATCAGGACAGACAGTCCAGGCCCCATTTGTCTGAGAGATTTAACTTTTACACAAGAGCTTTTACAAGGAAACCTTGTCTTTCAGAAAATCTGATCTGGACGACTTGGAAGAATAGCAACTGAGTGAAAGATCAACATTTGTACAGAATGAAACTGAAGAGGAAGCTGATTGGCTGTAAACAAAATCTTATTAACATTCTACATAGCAACACCTCTTGGCAAAAGTGAGGACTGCAGATGCTGGAATCCAGAGTTTAGATTAGAGTGGTGCTGGAAAAGCACACCCTGGAGGCTCTTTCCTTCCTCCCTGATGAAGGGCTTTTGCCCGAAACATCAATTTTCCTGCTCCTCGGATGCTGCCTGACTTGCTGTGCTTTTCTAGCACCACTCTAATAGCAACACCTCTACCAATCAAAGTCCACTCACCAGCCAGTTTGCATTCTCCTCTCATGCAGTAGAAATGTTGGTTTCCCCTTCATTCTTGCAAACTGTCCTGAAGAGTACAAATTCATGCTTTAACAAAATGTGCCTTTCTCAACGATACTCAAATTCTGTATTACTAGATTACTAAGTTGAATCTCTGTAAATCTTGGAGTGTTTGCCTCAGATAGTATAGCTATACAGCAGGCCTTGGGTCCACGCAGCCTTTCAAAAGAAAAAAATGAAGGAAAACTAGAATTGGAAATGACCAACTTGGGTAGAAAGGATTGAGATCACT
Source organism: Chiloscyllium punctatum (assembly GCF_047496795.1). Classification (NCBI taxonomy): domain Eukaryota; kingdom Metazoa; phylum Chordata; class Chondrichthyes; order Orectolobiformes; family Hemiscylliidae; genus Chiloscyllium; species Chiloscyllium punctatum. Next base: position 59,772,055 of record NC_092783.1, read on the forward strand.
TTCAGGAGATAGACTTCCCTGGTACAGCATTAATGCACAGCTTTAATTGTATCAGTACAACAGTACACCACTGGTAGCACTGATCAGAAGAAAACCTCATTTTAAAACTGTCTTTCATCAATAGACAAGTGAATTCTCCTGGAAATGACCATGTAGATTGCACGGGGGCATTTTTGAGAATAGCCTTGCAGATGCACGCCTGAGACATGCGTACAGGCGCACATGCAGAACTGTGTGCACATAACCACAGTTGGCTGGTCACAGTGTGGTACAGAGACAGCCATATCTTCCATAACAGCAGTTCCTCATCACTCTCAGCAAGAACTTGCCTCAAACCAACAGCACCATTAATGAGTTATGCTAATTAGATCAGACTTGCTTATGTAAAGCATAATCAGAAATAAGTTATTGTTTTGTGGCAAATTCACACAATCAACTCCCTAAAGACAAAGTTCTGTGCTGAGATATACTTATAGCAAATTTGTGTGCAAACTCTAAGTTCTTGACTATTCATTTCAGTGGCAGCAACTTAGAGTCATAGAGTTTTTGTGGCAGTTAATGATAATTGACAGTTAACCACCAAGCTCTGTTTGTATTTTAATCCCAGGAGGTCAACTGTGTTTGATCAGGGAATGGAGAGAATGGCCGTGAACTATTTTGTCACATTAATAGGGGCACAGAGCATGTATATTTTGTTTCCATCTGTAAAGAACAGTGCATTGTTTCTCAGTAATGCACAGGTTCTGTACTACCAAAGGACTATTTGTCATCCTTCAAAATTTAAGCCCTTCATGAAACAATAAATATGAAGGGTATTGGTAACAATTGTCAATGGTGGTTCTTACACTCTACATGATTCTCACATGGCTCAATCTGCCATTTCACAGGCTTTCAGCACATCATTCTATTCCCTTCCCTCTCATGTAGCTGTCTGGTTTCCTCTTGAAAACATCCAAGCTGCTTATTTCAAACTCTTTCTGTGCCAGAGAACTCCACATTCTAACCAGCCTCTGAGTGATGATGTCTCTCCTTGTTTTCCCACTGGAGTCATTTGGAACTAGTCACCATTTACTGTCAATCCCACAAACTGGTGGAGTGATGAACATACACACATGGGAACACAGTGTTTCCATGTGACGTCATTATCCAGCGACATAGTCATAACAACATGCTGCCAGTACGTTTTACGTTTGTCCTCAAGTGTGAGTGTGCAACTTTGCAGCAACCTGTGCATTTCCTTTCTGCCAGTAACATGGCCATGCTCATCATGTTAGTACAATGAAGTGGATCGGAAATAGTCAAATCGATTTGATCATTCATTAACCAAGATTGGGCCGTCACCTTTAAAAGCTAACTACCATGTGCTGATGTCACTGAGAGGGTATAGATTCAAAGTGATGTGCAAGAGAAGCAAGAGCAATGTGAGAAAATAAACTTAGTGAGTAGTTCGGGTGTGGAATGCACTGCCTGGAAATGTGGTGGAGGCAGGTTCAACTGAGGCATTCCAGAGGGTGATCATTTAGATGGAAGTAGTGCAAAGGGATATGGGGGAAAAGCAGGAGATTGGCTTTAGATACTAGAGCCAGTGCAGGCACAATGAGCTGAATAGGGAGGCAAGGACCTAGTGATATTATGCCTGTGAATCCAGAAACTGAGCTAATGTTCTGGGGACCTGGATTCAAATACCATGATGGCAGATGGTGGAATTTGAATTCAATAAAGAATCTGGAATTAAGGGTTTAATGATGAACATGAAACCATCGCCAATTGTTGGGAAAACGCATCTGGTTCACTAATGTCCTTTTAGGTAGGAAATCTGTCATCCTTACTTGCTCTGACCCATATGTGTGATTCCAGATCCACAGCAATGTGGTTGGCTCTCAACTGCCCTCTGGACAATAGGAATGGGAAATAAATCCTGGTCTAGCCAAAGTTACTCACAAGCGTGAGTGAATTAACTAAAAAAAACACCCTCTTTTTGCGATGCAACATTTCAAAGCCCAGAACATGCTGACATTAGCTGCACATAGACTGATCCTGAATCCCATCTAAGCTATTTGGTATTACCAATGCCGTCTGAAAATGGGAGGCCACCATTATGTTAGCCATTTTGATATTCAGACTCATCAAATCATTGTAACTATCCGGTATTTGCATCCCACCAGTTTTACATCTCCTGTATCTACCCTATAAAACTTACTTGTAACCATAACTACCATAACATCTGTAAGACATTTAATTTCTAAAGAAAAACTCCCAACTTGTACCATTTATCCGATAGTTGTGTCAATTCTAATGGTCTCCTTGCAAATGCTTTAGTACCTTCCACAGTTTTCACATTTTAAAATATAGAGATCAAAGCAGTGAACAATGTTCCGAGACTTAGAATCTAATGAAACCTGACCATGGACCTCTACACAGAACCATAGAGTCAGATAGCATGGAAACAGACCCTTCTGTGCCGAACATAATCCCAAACTAAACTAGTCCCACCTGCCTGCTCCTGGCCTACACACCCCCAAAACCTTTCCTATTTACGTATTTATCTAAGTGTCCTTTAAACATTGTAACTGTGCCTGCATTCAACACTTCCTCAGGAAGTTCATTCCATGTGAACCACTCTCTGCGTAAATATTTTGCCCCCATGTCTTTTTTAAAGCTCTCTCCTCACCTCTCACTATGTTTAACATAACTTTATACTTCTGAATTCTATATAACAAGTAATGTAGTTTTTAATTGATGTATTATCTGATTCTTGAAATGTCATTTTCTCTTCTCACCCAATCAGCTTCTTATTTAGATTACATTCCCTACAGTGTGGAAACAGGCCCTTCGGCCCAACTAGTCCACACCAACCTTCCAAAGAGTAACCCACCCAGACCCATTTCCCTCTGGCTAATGCACCTAACTCTACGGGCAATTTAGCATGGCCAATTCACCTGACCTGCACGTCTTTGGACTGTGGGAGGAAACTGGAGCACCTGGAGGAAACCCACGCAGAGAATGTGCCAACTCCACACAGACAGTTGCCCAAGGGTGGAATTGAACCTGGGATCCTGGTGCTGTGAGGCAGTAGTGCTAACCACTGAGCCACCGTGCCACCCGCTAGTTGCTGGAAATGTTTGCTGAAAAGCCAAGAGTGATGTCCGTAACATTTAGACACACGAAAGAAGTAAAACTAAATGAATTGATTCCTTCCCAAAGTACTGGAAATATACAGTTACCCCTTCACTCTCAAAACCCTAGAACTCCCTTCCTAACGGTATTTTTGGAATTCTTACAAGGAATGGACTGCAGTGGTTTAAGAAGGCCACTCACCACCACCTACTCAAGGGCAGTTAGGGATGGACAATAACAGTGGATCCAGCCAGTGACACCCATACGCCAGTGACACCCATACGCCAGTGACACCCATACGCCAGTAACACCCATACGCAGAGTATGAATTTAAAAGAACCTCATATATTTAAATCAGAAAAATATAAGGCTGAATCTCATGGGGCTTTTTTTCCTAACCATCAGTTGCGTTGTTTTTCATAAAGGGTTTCTATCTATGAGACTCAGTAAGATTCTCTCACACTATCTCACCTCATTAACTACCTACCTCCCCAGCCCCTTTGTCATTCTGTTCATCCTGTTTGAGGCTCCTTGCTCCCAGTCGCTATATCCAGAACAATGGATCCCTGCTGAGGTTTCTCAGAATGGACTGATATCCCTGGCATCATCACCATCTTTGAAAGGGTATTGTATACCCAGATAGGCAATGGCACTGTGAAGCTGCCCCAAAACCATGCTTGACGTTTGCCCCAGACAGTGGCAGGCAGGGGATAAGTGCCCACTCTGCAGGCAGGGATCTGGAGGTCCTGCCGGATGAGGTAGGGCTGGGTGTCCACTACTTAGAGCAGTGGAGGCCACACTGGTACATGCCAGCCTGGTCCGATGTTACCACCCAGGTCAGCGAAGTCTCAGCTGTCTACAGGAATGCTCAGTGCTGTAGAAGGAAGGTCAATGATCTCTTTCCTCCGTTAACATAAGTATCACCGTCTTCTCTTCAATACCTCACACTCATTCTGTCTCTGCTACTCTACCCACCTCCCACCATCCTGATTATCACCTGCAGCATCTTGTGTTACTCCCTCTCACCCACCCCAAGACTTTTCTTTCATTAATTTCTTAGGTCTGCATCAACAATGACTATACTGCAGTCGGAACAGTGCCAAGTGCAGGAATGGTTTAGGGGAACAAAAATCAAACAGTTTTGAAATGATTGAAGTGCAGAAAGCTGTGAAAGGAACACATCATTTACCACTCTCAATTGATGGTTCTTATCAATCAACATCTGAAGAAATTAGAGCATACTTGAAGTCTTCTTCCAGATGGTCAGGGAGGAAGATGAAGAAGGTGGAGGAATATTTGGAACAACAATCTGGGACTGTTAAGAACTATTGCTGCTGACCATCTGAACTTCACGTTACACAAGTGGATTATTTCTCATGTTTGAGCTGGCCAGCGGCCATCATGAGAGAGTGTAGCATCACCAGATACTGACCCCAGTAAGTGATGAGTCAAAAACTGTCGTGCTGGAAAAGCACAGCAGGTCAGGCAGCAACCAAGGAGCAGGAGAGTCGACATTTTGGGCATAAGTCCTTCATCAGGAATAGATCCTCAGCCTAATTATTATTAATTGACTTGTTTGAACACATTAAACAAGACATTCAAGATAGAATTAGATATTAGCTGAATAAGAAAGTTTACAGGGTTAAGGGAAAAGGAAGCTCCATGGAAGTAGCTGAACATGCTTTTATACAGAGCTGACGCATGTACGATGGGCCAAATGGCCTCTTGTGCTGGAATCATTCCACGAAATCCTTTGAAGAAATAAGCTGCATGATCCTCAGAGATTGTTCCTCACAGATTTTGTACTTTTTTTTTAGCATTTCCATGGTAAGCTTTGGGACCAGATTTAAGGCTTGGTGTGTCTAGAATCTTGAATATCCGTTGCCTGCATCTTGAACTGGTATAATTCTTATCCTGGGCTGGAATGTCTTCTGTTAGAGTCTCATATCATTTGCTGATTCTCATGTGCATGAGTATTGTATTGTCTAAAGTTCTATTATCAGGTCAGGCATTAAGCCAATTTTCAGGCCTACATACTAAAAACACAACTCAAACAAAAATGGTCAATAATTTTTGTGTTTGTCCCTCCCAACATTCTTCTTTCAACTACCATGAGCAACGAGTAGCAGGCCATTGGCTACCAGACAACTCTCAGACACAGTAGGGACCACGTTGCTGCATTTTCTTTTAGAAAAGATGACAAGTACTGAATGTGTGAAATGGGTTGAGATGCTCAAATTGCAGAATGGTAACAGCACAGAAGGAGAAATTTAGCCCCATCATATGCAGCCAGATTTCTGTAGAAAGCAACTGAACAAATCTCACTCTTTTGCTTCAATGATGCTGAGGGAGAGATGATTGAGAGCGACAGGTTCCTGCGAGTGATGATCACCACCAATCTGTTCTGGTCCACTCACGTTGACATGACAGTCAAGAAAGAACAATAACGCCTCCACTTCCTCAGGAGGCTAAGGAAATTCAGCATGTCCATAAAGACTCTGACAATTTTTTATAGATGTACCATAGAAAGCATCCTATCCGGATGCATCACAGCTTGGTACGGCAACGGCTCTGCCCAAGACTGAAAGAAACTACAGAGAGTTGGAAACACAGCACAGTCCATCACGCAAACCAGCCTCCCATCCAGTGACTCCATCTAGACTTCCTACTGCCTCAGAAAAACCATGAACATAATCAAAGACCCCTCCCACCCGGTTATAACTCTCTTCCACCCTCTCCTGTTGGGCAGAAGGTATGAAGGTTTGAAGACAAGTACCGACAGATTCAAGAACAACTTCTTCCCTGCTATTATCAGACTTTTAAATGGACTTCTTTAATGTTAATGTTCATCTCTCTGCACCTTCTCTGCAGCTATAATACTGTATCCTAATCTCTGTTCTGTTACCCTGATGCACTTGTATAGTATAGCGTGCTGCCTGACCTGCTGTGTTTTTCCAGCACCACACTCTCGACTCTGATCTCCAGCATCTGCAGTCCTCACGTCCTCCTGGTTGATTTTAACCTTACTGCGGAGCCTCTTCCAAGGATGCCTACTTTGAAGAAGTTCTCCTCCTCCCTCGACAAGGATCTCAGTGAGTCTCTCTCTCTCTCTCTCTCTCTCTCTCTCTCACTGCACCCACGAGGTCATCTCCTCTGCCCTGAAGCTTTTCAGCCACGTCCTGAAGCTGACCTCCTACCATCTCCTTCTTCAGCACCTGCCTACGGAACCGACTGATCCCACATGGACTCCGGATTACATTCAGACCATCACAATTTGGACCTGTCCAGGACAACCAGTACCTACAACAAATCTAAAGCCTCCAGAAATGGTTGTGATGCTGCCTGACCAGCTGTGATTTTCCAGCACCACACTTTTTGGCTATAGTATAATCTGCCTGTATAACACATAAGACAACACTTTTCACTGTATCTCAGTACACATGACAGTAATAAATCAAATCAAATCTTCCTTTGTGGCCCTGCAAATGTGTTCCCTTCAGAGAATAATACAAATACACTTTCCCTTGTGTTGTCATGTGGTGTCCAGAAACAATACTTTGGAGAAACTGCTCCTGATTGTGGAGAGCCAGAGGATTAAATCACAGATTTAAAATAATTGATACAATAATGACATGAGGAACAACACTTTTACACAGCAACTAGTTTCCAGCCACAATGTGCTGCCTGAGCACACTCTCCCCACCTCGCTACCCCCCTCACCCTCCTCTTTATTAATAGCTCCCCCCACCACCACATCCACCCCTGAAGAAGGGTTACACCCGAAACATCGACTTCTCCACCTCCTGATGCTGCCTGGCTCGCTGTGTTCTTCCAGTCTCCTGTTTGGCTCTGCAGGTTCACTCTTGGCTTTCAAGGAGAATTCAATAATTATCTGATCAGAAAATATTTTCAGGGTTACAGAGAAAAGGCAGGGGAGTGGAACTAGTTGAGTTGCTCCCACAAACATGATGGGCCGAATGGGCTCCTGTATTGTAACCATCGTATGATTCTAGCCCCAGGGTCATCTTGTAGCTACGACCATGCCCTTACAATCTCCTAGACAAAGTAAGCCAATCAGTGTAGCCAAGTCAAATGTGGGAACCATGCCTCCTATTGATCCATCTGTCAATGATTGATGTCAATGTTGCTACTGGCCACATTCGCAATGTCTCGCCACATCTTGGCCTATTCCTGTTGAGGCTTAGCTCACCAACGTGTACTTAAGGAGCACTGAGTCTGTCTCTATTGTGCTTTGAACAAATGTATGTGTCTGCATTCTGTGACGATACACTGAGTCAATTTAAATGCATGGACACGTAAAGCAATACAGAGATTGGATAACATGCTGGCACATTTCCACTGGATTACATAGAATTGGCAAATTTTCATTTCCAACACTGCTGTGGTAAATTTCAGAAATAATGTTGTGCTGTAAAGTTATAATCACACACTAAATCTGCCCTGAGTCATGATTTGCAAGTTTCCTGTACAGGGTGTTTCTAGAAGGTGCTTTATATCTTAATCACACTGTCCCGCTACTCAGACTGCCTCCTGAAATGAGGAACATTCCATCAATGTCACTGTTATACAAGCAATGATGGGGGGGTGGGGATTGGGAAGAAGGTAGCAAAGAGTACAATAGGTGAATGGGGATGGAGGTGATAGTTCAGAGAGGAGGGTGGAGTGGTTAGGTTGGAAGGGAGATTGGCAGGTAGGACCGGTCATGAGGACCAGCTCTGCACTGTCCTCATGACCAGTCCTACCTGCCAATCTCCCTTCCCATCTATCCGCTCCACCCTCTCCTCTGACCTATCACTTCCATCCCCATCCCCATTCACCCATTGTACTCTTCCCTCCTCTCTCTCTTTCCCCCGTCACCTGCACCCTCCTCTCTCTCCCTCCTGTCACCTGCACCCTCCTCTCTCTCTCCCTCCTGTCACCTGTACACTCCTCTATCCTCCCCCGTCAAATGCACCCTCTTCTCTCCCTCCCCTGTCACCTGCACCCTCCTCTCTCCTCCCCCCCGTCACCTGCACCCTCCTCTCTCTCTCCCCCGTCACCTGCACCCTCCTCTCTCTCTCCCCCGTCACCTGCACCCTCCTCTCTCCTCCCCCCCGTCACCTGCACCCTCCTCTCTCTCTCCCCCGTCACCTGCACCCTCCTCTCTCCTCCCCCCCGTCACCTGCACCCTCCTCTCTCTCTCCCCCGTCACCTGCACCCTCCTCTCTCCTCCCCCCCGTCACCTGCACCCTCCTCTCTCTCTCCCCCGTCACCTGCACCCTCTTCTCCCCCCCCATCACCTGCTCTGATCTAAACTCTGTTCTATGTTCTATGTCAGTGTTCTACCTTTAACAAAAGTTTTTGTCTATGTTACTCTCGATATCATTCTGTTTTCATTTGAATTAGGGATAGATTTTGAGAAATCAAGAGCAAATCTTTTTGTTTCTGTGGGATGTTGCTTTGCTGATGGTTACCCAGTCATAGTCACTTGACTACTTAGTCCCTGCTAGGCCTCTGTAACTTCTTGGCAACATCTTTTTTTTCTTTGTCACTCTCAAACGAAGGGGTGATAAAAAATAACCATAGAGCAGGTGGCAATTATTTTCAGCTAAACCTGTACCTCTAACCAATCGCCATTGCTTGTGTGCACAGTATAACAGTGACATTGATGGAATGTTCCTCATTTCAGGAGGCAGTCTGAGTAGCGGGACAGTGTGATTAAGATATAAAGCACCTTCTGGAAACACCCTGTACAGGAAACTTGCAAATCATGACTCAGGGCAGATTTAGTGTGTGATTATAACTTTACAGAACAACATCATTTCTGAAATTTACCACAGCAGTGTTGGAAATGAAAATTTGCCAATTCTATGTAACCCAGTGGAAATGTGCCAGCATGTTATCCAATCTCTGTATTGCTTTACGTGTCCATGCATTTAAATTGACTCAGTGTATCGTCACAGAATGCAGACACATACATTTGTTCAAAGCACAATAGAGACAGACTCAGTGCTCCTTAAGTACACGTTGGTGAGCTAAGCCTCAACAGGAATAGGCCAAGATGTGGCGAGACATTGCGAATGTGGCCAGTAGCAACATTGACATCAATCATTGACAGATGGATCAATAGGAGGCATGGTTCCCACATTTGACTTGGCTACCCTGATTGGCTTACTTTGTCTAGGAGATTGTAAGGGTATGGTCGTAGCTACAAGATGACCCTGGGGCTAGAATCATATGATGGTTACAACACAGGAGCCCATTCGGCCCATCATGTTTGTGGGAGCAACTCAACTAGTTCCACTCCCCTGCCTTTTCTCTGTAACCCTGAAAATATTTTCTGATCAGATAATTATTGAATTCTCCTTGAAAGCCAAGAGTGAACCTGCAGAGCCAAACAGGAGACTGGAAGAACACAGCGAGCCAGGCAGCATCAGGAGGTGGAGAAGTCGACGTTTCGGGTGTAACCCTTCTTCAGGGGTGGATGTGGTGGTGGGGGGAGCTATTAATAAAGAGGAGGGTGAGGGGGGTAGCGAGGTGGGGAGAGTGTGCTCAGGCAGCACATTGTGGCTGGAAACTAGTTGCTGTGTAAAAGTGTTGTTCCTCATGTCATTATTGTATCAATTATTTTAAATCTGTGATTTAATCCTCTGGCTCTCCACAATCAGGAGCAGTTTCTCCAAAGTATTGTTTCTGGACACCACATGACAACACAAGGGAAAGTATATTTGTATTATTCTCTGAAGGGAACACATTTGCAGGGCCACAAAGGAAGATTTGATTTGATTTATTACTGTCATGTGTACTGAGGTACAGTGAAAAGTGTTGTCTTATGTGTTATACAGGCAGATTATACTATAGCCAAAGAGTGTGGTGCTGGAAAATCACAGCTGGTCAGGCAGCATCACAACCATTTCTGGAGGCTTTAGATTTGTTGTAGGTACTGGTTGTCCTGGACAGGTCCAAATTGTGATGGTCTGAATGTAATCCGGAGTCCATGTGGGATCAGTCGGTTCCGTAGGCAGGTGCTGAAGAAGGAGATGGTAGGAGGTCAGCTTCAGGACGTGGCTGAAAAGCTTCAGGGCAGAGGAGATGACCTCGTGGGTGCAGTGAGAGAGAGAGAGAGAGAGAGAGAGAGAGACTCACTGAGATCCTTGTCGAGGGAGGAGGAGAACTTCTTCAAAGTAGGCATCCTTGGAAGAGGCTCCGCAGTAAGGTTAAAATCAACCAGGAGGACGTGAGGACTGCAGATGCTGGAGATCAGAGTCGAGAGTGTGGTGCTGGAAAAACACAGCAGGTCAGGCAGCACGCTATACTATACAAGTGCATCAGGGTAACAGAACAGAGATTAGGATACAGTATTATAGCTGCAGAGAAGGTGCAGAGAGATGAACATTAACATTAAAGAAGTCCATTTAAAAGTCTGATAATAGCAGGGAAGAAGTTGTTCTTGAATCTGTCGGTACTTGTCTTCAAACCTTCATACCTTCTGCCCAACAGGAGAGGGTGGAAGAGAGTTATAACCGGGTGGGAGGGGTCTTTGATTATGTTCATGGTTTTTCTGAGGCAGTAGGAAGTCTAGATGGAGTCACTGGATGGGAGGCTGGTTTGCGTGATGGACTGTGCTGTGTTTCCAACTCTCTGTAGTTTCTTTCAGTCTTGGGCAGAGCAGTTGCCGTACCAAGCTGTGATGCATCCGGATAGGATGCTTTCTGTGGTGCATCTTTTCCAGCACCACTCTGATCTAAACTCTGGTTTCCAGCATCTGCAGTCCTCACTTTTGCATTGAACATAGTACAGCATAGCCCTTCGGCCCACGATGTTGTATCAATCATTTATCTTAATCTAAGATCAACCTAACCCAGACACCCCTCAATTTACTGCTGTCCATGTGCTTGTCCAGCAGTTGCTTAAATGTCCCTAATGTCTCTGACTCTACTACCACCGCTGGCAGTGCATCCCATGCACCCACTACTCTTTGCGTAAAAACCTAGCTCTGATAGCTCCCCTTTAACTTCCTCCAATCACCTTAAAATTATGACCCCTCATGACAGCCATTTCTGCCCTGGGGAAAAGTCTCTGGCTATCTACTCTCTCTATGCCTCTCATTACCTTGTACACCTCTATCAAGTCACCTCTCTTCCTTCTTCTCTCCAGTGTGAAAAGTCCTGGCTCACTCAATCTCTCTTCATAAGACAAGCCCTCCAATCCATGCAGCATCCTGGTAAATCTCCTCTTCACCCTCTTGAAAGCATGTACACCCTTCCTATAATAAGGTGACCAGAACTGAACACAATATTCCAAGTGTGGTCTAACCAGGGTTTTATAGATCTGCAGCAAAACCTTGCTGCTCTCAATCTCTATTCCCCTGTTAATGAAAGCCAAAACACCATACTCCTTCTTAACAATCCTATCAACTTGGGTGGCAACTTTAAAGAACCTATGTACATGGACCCCAAGATCCAACTGTTCCTCCACACTGCCTAGAATCTTGTCTTTAACCCCTGTATTTAGCATTCAAATTCGACCTTCCAAAATAAGTCACTTCACGTTATTCCAGGTTAACTCCACCTGCCGCTTCTCAGCCCAGCTCTGCATCCTGTCAATATCTTGTAGCCTGCAACAGCCCTCGACACTATCTACAACACCACCAACCTTTGTGTCATCAACAAACTTACTAACTCACCCTTCCACTTCTTCATCCAAGTCATTTATAAAAACTACAAAGAGCAGAGGCCCAAGGACAGATCCTTGTGGGACACCACTGGTCACTGACCTCCAGGCGGAATACTTTCCATCCACTACCACTTGCTGTCTTCTTTCAGCCAGCCAATTCTGTATCCAGACAGCCAAACTTCCCTTTATCCCATACCTCCTAACTGTCTGAATCAGCCTACCGTAGGGAACCTAATCAAATGCCTGACTGAAATCCATGGACACCACATCCACTGCTTAACCTTCGTCAACTTGTCTCATCACATCCTCAGAGAACACAATAAGGCTTGTGAGGCATGACCTGCCCCTCACAAAGCCATGCTGACTATCTTTAATAAAATATGTTTTTCCAAATAGACATAAATCCTATCTCTCAGAATCCTTTCCAGTACCTTGTTTACCACAGACATAAGACTGACCCGGTCTGTATTTCCCAGGGATTTCCCTATTCCCTTTCTTGAACAGTGGAACAACATTCGCCTCCCCCCAATCAGCCAGTATTACTCCCGTGGAAAGTGAGGATGCAAAGATCGTCGCCAGAGGTGTAGCAATCTCATTCCTTGCTTCCGGCAGTAACCTTGGATATATCTGGCCTGGCCCTGGGGACTTATCTATCTTGATGTTCCCAGAATGTCGAATGCATCCACTTCATTAATATCAATCTGTTCAAGCCTTTTAACTTGGTCCACAGTGTTCTCACTATCAACAAGGTCCCTCTCTCTAGTGAATACTGAAGCAAAAAACTCATTTAGGGCCTTCCCTATCTCTTCAGACTCCAGGCACAAGTTCCCTCCCCTATTCCTGAACGCCCCTACCCTCTCTCTGATCATTCTCTTATGTATGTGTAGAACGCCTTTGGGGTTTCCCTACTCTTTCTCACTGAGGATTTTCCGTGCCTATAAACTATAAACATAAGTTATATCACCAAACCAAAAATAAATATATATAAATTATACATAAACTACAAAAATGTTGTTGAACACGAGACAGCCAATTACTCTCTCAAGCCTGTTCTGCTATTCAATTCGATTAAACACAGGGTAAAAGTTTAGGAAACTAGGAATTGGACCATAAACCAATTCTGTAGGTATGCACCAACCATCCTTCAGCCTGTTGGAATCATTTTTCGGATTCAGCGGCATTTAGAGTGAAGTGTTTGGCCATTCTTACATTATGAGGTACTTTAACTCATTTACCTTTATGACACTGTAATTCCTAGGACCTTTGCCTAATGAAAATCTATTTAACTCAGTTTTGAGATTTTTAAGGAACAGCTCCCCGGGGGAGAGAGTTCCAAACGTCCACTCTCCTTTCAATGATATTTCCCAACCTAGCCCACTGAATGAGCTTGCTTTAATTTTAATGATCTGACCTACTCTTCAGAACTTGAGGCCAGAGGAAATAGCTCCTCAGGGCGAAAGTGGGTACTGCAGATGCTGGAGATTAGAGTCCAGATTAGAGTGGTGCTGGAAAAGCACAGCAGGTCAGGCAGCAGCCGAGGTGCAGGAAAATCGACGTTTCGGACAAAAGCCCTTCATCAGGAATAGCTCCTCAGCCTAATTATTGTTAATCGACTTGTTTGAACATATTATGACACACCGCCCTGTAATAAGGGGAGGTGATAGCCTAGTTGCATTATTGTTAGACTGTTAATCTAGAGAGTCAGGTAACATCCTGCAGACCTGGGTGCAAATCCAATGTAAAGTAAGAGTCTAGTGATGACCATGAAATCATTGCCAATTGTTATAAAACCCATCTGTTTCATTAGTGCCCCATTAGGGAAGGTAACTTGTCATCTTTACCTGGTATCGCTACATGTGACTTCAAACCACAGCAATAACTCTCAACTGCCCTCTGGGCAATTGATTGCTGCCTTAGGCGCATCAAGTGAATTACTAAAAACAAAAATGGGGACTTGCATCTACTCATCGAATCTCTACAACATGGAAGCAGTCCATTTGGCTCTTACTACCCTTCTGAAGAGCATCACACCCAAAACTACCCCATCCTTGTAACCCTGCATTTCCCATGACTAATCCACCTAACTTGCTCATCCTGGAATGCTATGGGCAATTTAGCATGGCCAATCCACCCTAAGCTGCACATCTTTGGGCTGTGGGAGGAAACTGGAGCACCCGGAGGAAACCCACACAGTCACCCAAGTTTGGGATTGAACCCAGGTCCCTGACACTATGAGGCAGTAGTGCTAACCATTGAAGCACCATGCCACCCATTTCAGTTTCCTCCCACAGCCCAAAGATGTGCAGGTTAGGGTGGATTGACCATGCTAAATTGCCCTTGGTGTCCAGGGATGTGCAGGTTAGGTGGATTAGCCATGGAAAATGCAGAGTTACAGGTTCTGGGTGTGTTGCTATTCAGAGGGGTGGTGTGGACTCAGTGGGCTGAATGGCCTGCTTCCACATTGTAGGGATTCTATGAGTAGGTGCAAGTCCCCATTTTTTGTTCCAGAGGTGAGAACACTGCCACTGTATACAAGCCCCTCTCCATATACACAACCAAATCCTATCATCACCTTAAACACCTCAATCAATCACCCCTTTAAGTCTGTAAGGAGGGGATTACATACCAGAAAGAGAATCAACAGGTGATTCCAATGCATAATTCAGTTGGAAAATTGACTGCCTCATTCAATATTGAGCTACCCTGGCCAAGAGGGATCCTGCTCCACTTTTTGTTGAGTTAGCTGCTGTCAGCCAAGTTAATGGATAGTGGGCTTCGCCTTTCTGCCTCTTCCCCACCATTCAACAACATTGCCTGGAAAGTGAGAACAGTCCGAGCAGGAAACCATCCATTCAACACAACCATAAGGTCAAAGATCGAGCCTGGGCTTTAGCAAGACAGCCAGTCTGCAATGTTTGGGGGCACTTAGCAATTATTGACACTGCACCGAATTAAATTTTATAAAAGCACACAGTGGTTAGCACTGCTGCCTCGCAGCGCCGGAGACCCGGGTTCAATTCCCGCCTCAGGCGACTGACTGTGTGGAGTTTGCACGTTCTCCCCGTGTCTGCGTGGGTTTCCTCCGGGTGCTCCGGTTTCCTCCCACAGTCCAAAGATGTGCAGGTCAGGTGAATTGGCCATGCTAAATTGCCCGTAGTGTTAGGTAAGGGGTAGATGTAGATGTAGGGGTATGGGTGGGTTACGCTTCGGCGGGGCGGTGTGGACTTGTTGGGCCGAAGGGCCTGTTTCCACATTGTAAGTAATCTAATCTAATCTAATCTGAGAAAAAGGTAGCCTGGAGTGTGGAAGCGAAAAACATCTGTATCAAACATCTGTATCAAACACACAATCAAAAACACTGGGAAAATGAAAACTGAATTATATATCTTCCCTGTGGACACACACCAGCTACCTCACAGCCCGTTGAAGTTATATTTTTGATTAAGTGCCATTTGGAGATGAATTTTTGGACATTTTTGTGTTATGAACTATCTGTTTCTTGGAGTCACATCAATACTGCTTTAAGTGCACTTCACTTACAGCCATTACAGCTGGCAGTGAAAGGAATATTGTCATCCCACTGGACTGAGTTGGCATTGAGCCCAGGCTTGAGACTTTGTCCTGGTCTTATGCCATCCACTCATTCTCCAAAAATACGACAGATGAGCAGATGCAAAGCAGAGTCCTCCCCAGTGTCCCAGTCAATGTTTATCCCTCAACCAACATCATTGAAACAGATGATCCGGCCATTATCTCACTGTTGCTTATGGGAGCTTGCTGTGCACAACTTAGCTGTCACATTTCCTGTATAAAAGCAGTTTAAAGGAGCACTTGATGCCACATAAATCTGAAATTTTCTTGCCAGTCATCCCTGCTTCCCCTTTGTTTCTTATTGAGCTTATAACCAATTCTTCAGGTTCAGAGCACAGATGCAAAAATATGGACTCTTAGCAACTGATGGGCACATGATGCAATGAAGTACATTAGTTAACAACTAATTGGGAGCAGAGTTTGCAGTGCCTCATATCCAGATGAAATACTCAGACAACACATTGAAAATGAAAAATTATGAGCCTTTTATAATGGGCCTGTGTACACAGACAATTTTACAACATGACCAAAACATGCTGACAGCTGTTAGTCTTAACAGGACTGTTCTGGAGACTGAACAAAATCACTAATGATTTAAAACCCTAGGTTGGAACTGTCTGTGTGCAGCAATACTAGTCACTTGACCTGTTTGATCTGATACTGAGTTATTTCTAACTTGCAGGGAGTCCTCTCCTCTTTCCCAGACTGTGGCAATCATTGTGACACCAGGGATTGACAAACTAGGGACCCATTTGGACTTACATTTTCAATTTCAAGAGATGACAATACTTAGGGTTGGGATATTGATTCTTCAAGACTGCCAGTGCTCTTAAAGTCACCGGCTTTGAGGCTACAGAAGAGAAATGAGATAGGCTCCTGTTTAGTACGAGGATCAAGGGTTACAGGGAGAAGGCAGCAGAATGGGGTTGAAAAATATGAGGTGGAGCAGACTTGATGGGCTGAAAGGCCTAAGTCTGCTCCTATATCTTACAATCGCATTCAGCCCATTAGAGCCATGCTCTGCACAAGCCTCCATCCATTCATCTTAATCTCACCCTGTCAGCACATCCCACTATCTATTCGCTTTATCTATAGAATCCAATTCGAAGATTAGAATCCTTACCATGTGGTAACAGGCCCTTCGGCCCAACAAGTCCACACTGACCCTCCGAAGAGCAACCCACCCAGAACCATTCCCCTCTGACTAATGCACCTAGCACTATGGGCAATTTAGCATGGCCAATTCACCTGACCTGCACATCTTTGGACTGTGGGAGGAAACTGGAGCACCCAGAGGAAACCCACGCAGACCCGGGGAGAATGTGCTAACTCCACACAGACAGTCGCCCGAGGCTGGAACCGAACCTGGGATCCCGGTGCTGTGAGGCAGCAGTGCTAACCACTGAGCCACTGTGCCACCCCCAATGTTTAATTCTTTTTCCCTTGATCCAAGCCACCCATTTCCTGTGACAGCAATTTCCATATTCGTGCCACTCTCTGGATAAGCCGCTTTCTGCAGAATTCCGGTTGGATTTTTTTTCATCCATCTTGTATTTATTGCCCCTCGGTTTCCCCTTGAAAATGGAGACATGGGCAGAATTCCATCCAGCCCTGCAAGTGAGTTGGGAGGTGGGGATGGTGTGCCCTTTAGTCACACAGGAAGACGTGGTGGTGTATCCTTCATCTTCCACACTCCCCTCCTTCCTGATTCGGTCAGAGCAGGAGAAGAAGGAGGTCAGTCCAATTGACATCCTTAAGGAGCCAATTAATGGCTGTTGGGGGACTCATGCCAAGGTCTGCTCAACTCTGTCTAGGCAGGCCTCCCCACATGTCTGTATTGTGACCCTCCTCCTGCTCTCTGTCCCTAATCTACTGTAATACCATCAGTGACCACTGTTTATGGTGGTGCTGGAGAGTCTAAAGAGCGACCGGCTTCTGATTGGTAGGCAGCTCTTGGAGGCAGGATCCTCATCTTTAAAGCCACTTCCAGGGGTCCTCGAACAGAGATGGTGGTTAGCTAAGTGCCTGGTCAGGACTTAATTTTGTTGAGGCTTTTGCAAAATGGCTGATGCAGGGTTGCCACTGACTCTGTGCCTAGTGATTAGAGCAAATGACATTGTCTTTAAATTCACTCAATTTTCTCTGCATTTATTGCATCTAATGTTTTCCTTTCTTAAAGGTCTCAATTAGGCCTTCTCTCAGCCCTCTCTTTTCTTGAGGAAGGACTCCAGTTTTTTAATTGCTTTTTGATCATTATAATCTTTTATTTTTGATTGAGTATGCTTTATTTTATCCCTTTTATTGAAGATGCTGACTCCTAGTTGGTTAATAATTTGCTGGTATTTCATTCTGTGAAAGATTCTTAATCTCACCTTCGAGATGGTACATGTTGGCAGACTATTTACCTGCAGCATGCATCACAGCTAAGTCTGATCCTGCTTTTACCTGAACTACACAGGAAGGAAAAAGCCGAAGCTGTTTGAACAACTGGACCTTCTTTTCAATTCCTAAACTCAGAGATATGGAGGACACATGTAGCACTCCGTATGAAGAGCCAGTGAACATCAGTTTAACATGGATCAGAATCAAACCTGGAACTTAATACCCACTGTTATTGCTTTTCCTGAGGCATAAGACCACATTTTTTGAGGCTTTGTTAATACAATGTAATACAGTCAACTGAGTTTTGGAGACCTTTCAATATCAGAGGGATAAGTCTTCACAATTGCAGAGACCAGAATCCGATCTCTCAGGCTGATTGGACTGACCATCCTTTGATACTGAACATAATGATGGAGAGAAAATTGAGTAATCTTTAGCATGATCCAGTAGAATTGGAGTTCTCCAAGGAGTCAGGCATTTCCTACTGGTCTTTGTTGGCGGGTCTGGGGTGATATCCATTCACCACCAACACCACAGGAAACCTTTACAGTGTCCCCATTAAACACTCCCAGGACAGCAACAGCACAGAGTTAGAAACAGAGTAAAGGTCCCTCTAAACTGTCCACATCAAACACTTGCAGGACAGGGACAGCACAGAGTTGGTTACAGAGTAAAGCTCCCACTACACTGTCCCCATTAAACACTCCCAGGACAGGGACAGCATGTGGTTAGGTACAGAGTGAAGCTACCTCTGCACTGTCCTCATTAAACATGCCCAGGACAGCAACAGCACGGGGTTAGATACAGAGTAAAGCTCCTCTACACTGTCCCCATTAAACACTCCCAGGACAGTGACAGCACGGGGTTAGATACAGAGTAAAGCTCCTCTACACTGTCCCCATTAAACACTCCCAGGACAGTGACAGCACGGAGTTAGATACAGAGTAAAGCTCTCTCTACACTGTCCCCACCAAACACTTGCAGGACAGGGACAGCATGGGGTTAGATACAGAGTAAAGCTCTATCTATTGTTTTAAAATGTAAGTAAGTTAAACTGAAAATAAAGTTCCCCCTACACTGTCCCCATTGTACACTCTCAGAGCTGGCTCAGCATGGGGTTGCATACAGAGTAAAGCTTCCTCTACACTGTCTCCATGAATTGAACTGAACCAGATATAAGAAAATTCGGATGTATAGTAAAGCTTCCTTTGCACGTGATTGAAACAGACATTTCTGTTTTTATTTCATAATTTACCCAGAGCTAAGGACAAAATAGAGGCGATGATTTATTTTCTGTTTTGAATTGAAAGACAGGAGACAGACAGTCTGTTGGTAATGGACAATAGGTCGTGTGCCTAGCTCTGATGAGCTAATGCTATTTCACAGACTGTTATGGCTGTTTGAAAGGTTACTGTCTACAGGTAAGTGATGAGGAACTCTAAGATTGGCTTCATAGTGGCTGCTGAAGTCATGGCTAAGGCCGCTCTAGCTGTTCATCCTCTCGGTCAGGATAAGGTGTAACCAGATTTCAGGCCACAGCTGATTGTTAGTGTCTCTGCATGGCTACACTCTCTGTGTAAGGTGGCTGTGTTTGAGTAATCTAAGGCCTGATAAGTGTTAAGCGTTGCACAGGAAGAGGTGACACTGAGCCCTTCAACTCTCCACTACTGGGATTTTCTCAGCTCATTTCTGAACTCAACGATAAAGAGTGGGTCAACAATTCTCACTAGTATTGGGCCCTGAGATTCTCAAAATGGTATGAAAAGAAAAAGTTTTGCATTGATATCGCATTCCCCAACTACAGAGTGTCTCAAAGCAAGTGGGCACTTTATACTCACTAATAGAGAGTATGGCTCGGTGACTCAGTGGTTAGCACTGTTGCTGGGTTTGAATCCCGGGTCAGGTCACTGTCTGTGTGGAGTTTGCACATTCTCCCTGCGTTTGCTCTCTGATTTCCTCCCATAATCCAAAGATATACAGGTGTCTCTGTCTTAGGTGGATTGGCCATGGGGAAATTGCCCAGATTGTCAGGTGCATTAGTCAGGTGTTAATATAGGATAGGGGGAAAGGGTCTGGGTGGGTTACTCGTCAGACGGGTGGGTTACTCTTCAGATGGCTGGTGCAGACTTGTTGGGCCAAATGGCTTGTTTCCACACTGTAGGTGATCTAATCTAAAAACAGAAATTGCTGGAAAATCTCTGGCAGCATCTGTGGAGAGAAAGGAGAGTTAACATTTCAGGTCCAGTGACTCTTCCTCAGACTCACCAGCAGCTTCTGATTTACAGCATCTGCGGTTCTTTTGGTTTGTTACTTTATAGTTACTGGCTGGAAAGTAGGAAACATGCAGCCAATTTGTGCACAACAAGCTCCCAAAAACAGCAAAGAAACGGTGACCAGAGAGTCTGTTTTTGTGATGGTATTAAGGAATAAATATTGACCAGGACACTGAAGTTAAGTCTCCTGGTAAAAAAAATCAACCATGGGCACCGATGTCTTTTATCCTTAAGAATTCCTCTCAGTGTATTGTACACCTCAAACCTGCATCTTAGACTCTTAGAGAACTTGAAAAGTTTTGTCCCCTTGCAGGAGAGTCTCGAACCAGACGGCATCATCTCAGAATAAAGGGGGTCATACATTTAAGACAGAGACAGGGAGGAATTTCTTCTCTGAGTGCGTAGAGAATCTGTGGAATTCGTTAAAGTAGAGGCTGGGTCATTAAGCATATTCAAAGCTGAAATTGACAGATTTTTAATCAGTAAGTAATCAAGGGTTATAGGAAAAAGCAGGAACATGGAGTTGATGATTTTCTGATCAGCCATGATCTCATTGTCTCATGAATCAGAATCGATGGGCTGAATGGCGTTATATCAGATCTTATGTCTGATGATCTTAAGGTCTCTCCACCAAGAAAATTCCTTAGTTAACAGATTCCAGAGTCATTTCTAGGTAACTTTGCCATGGCTCGAGGTGTCATTTTATTGGCATCTTAGCAACGTCTTAGTAGTATCATAATATCTCAATATCACTTCAGCAACAGTGTAGGAGCATATTAGCAGCATCTTAGTAGCATTGCACCAAGAACTTAGTGACACCATTGCAACATCTTAGTAACATCAATCATACTCACATTCCTTGCCACAGTATTTTTGAAAACCAAACATTCATCAGGTGGAACTTCTGAAGTAAACCCTGGTCACTATCACTATAATTTCCCTCCACAATGTCCAATAAAGCATTTCCATTTTCTGTGTGATGTGCATTAAGAGATATCGGATGCTTGAGTATTACTTAAGGCACAACCTAAGATAGACCAATGTGTATTTGAATTATGTGAATAACATACATGCTAACATTTTTAACCTGGCTCACTTGATAGAACTTGCACTTTAACAGTGTTAGCCTTTCTGGAGAAACCCCTGTTGATTGAAGTGTAGCTAGGGTTTTTTTTTAACAAAAACAAGCCCAGAAATTTCTGGAAACACTCAGCAGGTCTGGCAGCATTTGTGGAGAGAAATCAGAGTTAAGGTTTCGGGTCAAGTGACCTTTCTGAGGAAGAGTCACTCTTCACAGATGCTGCCAGACCTGCTGAGCATTGCCAGTAATTTCCGGGTTTGTTTTTGTCTCTGATTCACAGCATCTGAAGTCCTATCAGATTTCATTTAGGTTTTTTTAATACCCTCCCTAGTCCAGAATGACTGAGAAACATTCCCACACAATTTGAAAAGCTAATCTTGTTTTTGGATAATATTAAATTTCTTTACAACGATCAAACCAGCACATATAATTTTTTTTAAGACTGATTATCTTTAGTTAACTTTTTATATTAATGCAGCCAACAGCTTTCATTTTTCTATCTGAAAATTTTAATTAAAAGCAAATATTTTAAACGTCACGGTTTGCTGTATGTGAATATATAGGTTGATTGGTTGTCCACTTGATTACTGATGTTATTGCTGCTGAACACCTTGAGATTCCTTTGTCTTGGAACCAGTGACTGCAGAATCCAGGCCACTGTGTATTGCAATGAATAATTACAGTTAATGTTAAAACAACAGTAACTTATTCCTTGCTGAAGAACAGCTAATGACTGGACGATTGTTGGCCAAACCAGGCAACATTACTTTACAGTATTTCTTATCTAGTGTAAGATAACATCAAAGGGATGTTTTGCACATTAGATTTACCTGAATTTCAGTTTATGTGAAACATTTCACTTCCTTGCCAATCATTCAAATTCTTAGCCCAATCAGCAATCTTATCAGATGTCGGACTGCAATATTTTGCATCTGTGACATTTCCCCGACTGCTCAATTCATTGATGAGTAGAGTTTGTGCAGGGTCTTGACTTAGAATGTCAGAGGTGGCTCCCATGATGCTGCACTCTTGTTGGTCACCTTGCAAATACATTTCTGTAATCTATCTATCTGATCATACCCATTGATTATTTATGCTTTCAATTAATCTATTTTGTTGACACGCTGCAAACATTGAGGTAAAAAGCCTTTAAGTTTGCCTTTCTATCATTTTCCTTACACTGAATATACTGACGCACTTGTATATTTGTGAGTCTGTCTGCTCCTGTCACATTCCAATTGTCATTGCCAATATAGCCTTCCCTTACGATTGTGGTGTCCTTTCATGTTAACTTTTTAAATTTCCCCAAAATTGGATCTTCATCCCTGACTTACTACAACCAGAATTACTTGATTCAACAGGGTATTGGACACAGTATTATTCAAGTGGAGCCCATTCCACTGGTACAGCTCCCTCTTTTCCCAGTACTGTGCCAAAATCCTATCAGTTCAATCAAATTGAATCCCACACTTTGGTTTTGATCTTTGATTTGTCCAAGATTTTGTGACTTTTTGTTTTAGTGCTGTGTAACTTCCTTGTGAGTGCGGCTGATCTCACTTTGTGCTCCCCCTGTAATCATTGGCAAGGACTCGTTGTGGTGCCGAGGTCATGTCCCTATTTCTGGGCTAGGAGGGCCAGGTCACATCCTCCTGCTACAGAGGTGTGTTATAAAATCTTTGAAAAGGGTGATTAAAAATTAAGTTGGACTTTTTTTCACTGGAGCATAGGAAGTTAAGAGGTGACCATACTGAGGTTTATAAAATCATGAGGGGTATAGATAGGGTTAATGATAAGCAACGTTTCCTTGGGATGGAGGATTTCAAGATGAGAGGGCACATTTTTAAGATGACGGGAGAGAGGTTTATAAAAGATGCGAGGGGCACATTTTTTTACACAGAGGATTGTTCGCGGGTGAAATGAACTTCCTGAGGAAGTGATGGATGTGGGTGCAATTGCAATGTTTAAAAGACATTTGGAGAAAGACATGATTAGGAAAGATTTGGAGGGATATGGGCCAGGAGCAGGCAGGTGGGACTAGTTTGGTTTGGGATTATGGTCCAGCATGGACTGGTTGGACCTAGGGGTCTGTTTCCATGCTGTCTGACTCTGACACTATGTGCTAATGCCATTGGATGCAGATGCTTTATGCAGAGCTGTTTTAGGGACAGCATAAAGAGAGATGGCTGAGTCTGGGAATTGAATGGACTTTGGCCAACAATAGAACCATCTGGTGTGATTAGAACCAGCCATTCATTGAGACTTGTACCAATGGAAACAGCTTTAATGTGCACAGTCACTGGACAGTTGAATGACTGGCTGCATCAGTAGTGATAACAGAATGAAATGCAGGGCCTGAGATCTCAGGCAACCTAGAGAAGTGTAATTGGCCTGTCTAGCACATCAAAAGCAGCATTGAACATGGAGACACTTCCATCATGACTTGACTCTTCTTTTCCAAAGCATCGGTTCGTGATTTGCATGCAATATCCTGAAATAAAATGCCTATTTGTAAACTCTTGTGATAGATTCGAGAGAAGTATAATGATCTCCAGGTAGGAGCAAGGACCATCAGGGACATTGGCTGGACAGCTTAAACTCTGCGTTCGCCATTTAACTATTTTTAAAATGTTTCTTTAGGTTCTTCTCTTAGAAGGTGGGGAATGTAAGCTCCCTCTCAAAACTGGGCACATCATGTAAGATTCCACATGAATGCAGGTAAGGGAGTGAGGAGTGAGGGAGAGAGGGTATGAGGGAGTGACGAGTGAGGGAGGGTGTGAGGGAGTGATTGTGTGAGGGAGAGAGGGTGTGAGGGAGTGATTGTGTGAGGGAGAGAGGATATGAGGGAATGCTAAGTGAGGGAGGGTGTGAGGGAGTGATTGTGTGAGAGAGAGAAGATGTGAGGGAGTGATGATTAAGGGAGAGAGGATGTGAGGGAGTGATAAGTGAGGGAGGGTGTAAGGGAGTGATTGTGTGAGAGAGAGAAGATGTGAGGGAGTGATGATTAAGGGAGAGAGGGTGTGAGGGAGTGATTGTGTGAGGGAGACAGGGTGTGAGTGAGTGATGACTGAAGGAGAGAGGATGTGAGGGAGTGATGAGTGAGGGAGAGAGGGTGTGAGGGACTAATGAGTGAGGGAGAGGGTATGAGGGAGTGATGTATGAGGGAGAGAGGGTGTGAGGGGGTGATTGTGTGAGGTGTGAGGGAGTGATGTGTGAGGAAGAGAGGTGCAAGAGGCATAATGTAAGGTAGTGAAGTGCAAGGGATAGAAGGTGTGAGGGAGTGATGTATGAGGAAGAGATGGTGTGAGGGTGTGAGGTAGCAAGGGTTTGAGGTAAAAGGGTGTGAGAGAGTGATAGTATGAGGAAGTGATGTATGAGGGAGAGAGGGTGCGCAGCAGTAATTGTGTGAGGAAGAGAGAGTTTGAGGGAGAGAGGTTGTGAAGGAGTGATTGTATGTGAGTGTGGGTGAGCAGGGGTGTGAGGAACAGATGGTATGAGGGAGAGACAAGTGAGGATGTGACGTGTGAGAGCAAGTAACAATGACTGAGAGGAGAATAATAGATAAATAAACACACAACACCAGGCAGGAATACTCCCATTGTGTTGTGAGCACGTACATGAGCTGACAAGAAGATGCACAATACCAGACGGAAATGTTTCCCATTGTGTACAGTAAGTCATCACGACTTGAAAACCAGTAATGATCCATTTACTTTCTCTCTGAGGATCAGAAACCACCCAAAATAAAAATAAAAGCATCTTAAACATGACTGTGGTGAAGCCGGAATAAATGGTCCTATGACCTGAGGTGACAAATGGGGTGAAACATGTGGGTGTCGCTCATTGTGTAAGTCTCACAGATGAAAGCTTTAAGAGAATTATTCTTTCATTTCATTTTTTCCTCCAGCAAGAAATTACATTACTACACAAAAATAAATCGAAGACAATGCAGCTCTATAAGTGTTAGATTCAGAACTAGAATTCTAGGAGACATTTAGTGATAGCTATCGATTTCCTTATTGTAAGAGATTTATATGAGAGACAACCAATTATTCAACAAATCAAATTTTTGTGAAAAGCCTGTTGGCATTTTCAGTTCACTATTGAAGAATTCAACATGTTAATCTAAACCAGGGAAGGAGCTCTGAATTAATAGTTATATCGTTTCCATTTCTTCTCCCTTTACCTTACAAGCTGACTCATGGAATGAGAACTTGAACCTATCAGGAGAGACTAAATAGAATGGACAGAGACTCTTTGGAGTTTAAAAAAAAAGAGGTGATTTCAGTGGAACATAAAATATTCTTAGATAGATGGGACTGATACTGAGAGCATGGATCGCCCAAGTTAGAATTAGGGGTCACGGTCTCAAAATAAGAGGTCGATCATTTGGAACAAAATGAGGAGAAATTTCTTCATTCAGAAGGTTGTAAGTCTTTAGAGTTCTCCACCTGTGATGCTCAATCTTTAGATATGTCCAAGATAGTAATCAATGAACTTTTGGACCCAAGGAAATTCAGAAAGGTGGAAAAATGGCCTTAAGATATATGATTAGCCATGATCTTTTTAAATGGCAGACCCCAGATCCTACGCACTGCCCTGCTTTCTTACTTTTCTGATTGACTTCTTCAACCTTGTACTAATGTGTTCTCAGTATTGCAGTAGCCTTTGCTGTAACGTTCACACTATTCTAGCAGATATATGGGAACACCACCACCTTCAAGTTCCCCTCCAAGCCACCCACCACCCTGACTTGGAAATATATCGCTGTTCCTTCACTATTGCTGGGTCAAAATCTTTGAATTCTCTCCCTAAGGGCATTGTGGGTCAACCCACAGCAGGTGGACTGCAGCAGTTCAAGAAAGCAGCTCACCCCCACCTTCTCAGGGCAACTAAGAACAAGCTATAAATGCTGGCCAGCCAGTGACGCCCACATCCCACAAATGAATAAGAAAGAATTCTGTTGGTAAGGCCTACCTGTGCTGTCAGCAGACTGCCTTATATTACTGGGTCAGGCAGCATCCGAGGAGCGGGAAAACCGACATTTCGGGCAAAAGCCCTTCTTCAGGAATAGAGGTAGGGTGCCTGCAGAGTGGAGAGATAAATGGGAGGGGGGGTGGGGGTTGGAAGCAAAGAGTACAATGGGTGAATGGGGGTGGGTATGAAGGTGATAGGTCAGAGAGGAGGGTGGACTGGATAGGTTGAAAGGAAGATAGGCAGACTTCACCAGTTTCCTCATTTCTCCTTCCCCCACCTCACCCCAGTTCCAAACTTCCAGCTCAGCACCGTCCCCATGACCTGTCCTACCTGCCTATCTTCCTTTCCACCTATCCACTCCACCCTCCTCTCTGACCTATCACCTCCATCCCCACCCCCATTCACCTATTGTACTCTATGCTACTTTCTCCCCACCCCCACCCCCCTCTCTTTTATCTCTCCACTCTGCAGGCACCCTGCCTCTATTCCTTATGAAGGGCTTTTGCCCGAAATGTCAATTTTCCTGCTCCTCGGATGCTGTCTGACCTGCTGTGCTTTTCCAGCACCACTCTAATCTAGACTCTGGTTTCCAGCATCTGCAGTCATTGTTTTTACCCTGCCTTATATTACCGTCAGCTCAGATTGATGGTGAATCCATTCCTTCCCACCTGTCAAAACTCACCTTATCAATGTTTCCTTTCATTGATAAAAATCACACAAAATGCTGTTATAGTCCAACAGGTTTAATTGGAAGCACACTAGCTTTCGGAGCGACGCTCCTTCATCAGGTGATAGTGGAGGGCTCGATCCTAACACAGAATTTATAGCAAAAAGTTACAGTGTGATGTAACTGAAATTATACATTGAAAAATTGATTGTTTGTTAAGCCTTTCATCTGTTAGAATATGGTGATAATTTCACTTCTTTCATGTGTAAATCACAAAACCTTTTTTTAAAAGTTGCATTCTCGGGTTAGCTGTTAACAATGGTGATAGCTAGACAATATGTTGAAGGTGTTGGCCCCCTGTGTTCTCTGTCTATGACCTGATGTTTAGATTGATTCTAATCTAAAAAGTGTGATAACAGAGTTTTACATAAATTCATGCAGTTTTTGAGCTCAGAGTTCTACATGAATGTATGCAGTTTTTGAGCAAAGTACAATGTAACTCTGTAAGTACAAATGCACCCCACAAAATATATGTGCGCATGTGGGTCTTTGTCTGTCTGTGTGTGTGTGTCTGTCTGGGGTGGGGGTTGTGAGTGTGAGAAAGTGTGTGTGTGTGTATGTGTGTGTATATGTGTGTGTGTGTGTGTGTGTGTGTGCGTGTGTGTGTGCGTGTGTGTGTGCGTGTGTGAGTGTGTGTGTAGTGAGTCTTAAGTCTGTGAGGGAGTGCATGTATGAGTGTGGGAGTGCGTGTGTCTATAAGGGTGTGTGTGGGTGTCTGTGTGCGCGTCTGTGTGTACCTGTGTCCGTGTGTATGTGAGAACGTGTGTGTGTAGGAATATCTGTGTGTGTGTATGTGAGAGTGTGTGTGTGTGTAGGAATATCTGTGTGTGTGTGTGTGTGTGTGTGTGTGTGTGTGTGTGTGTGTGTGTAGTGCAATGGTGATCACCTGTAATGTGACATGAACCCAAGGTCCTGGTTGAGGCCCTCCCTATGGGTACCGAACTTAGCTATCAGCCTCTGTTCGGCTACCTTTCTCTGCTGCCTGTCCCAAAGTCCACCTTGGAGGATGGTAACCCGAAGGTCCAAGGCTGAATGTCCTGGACTGAAGTGTTCCCCAACTGGGAGGGAACCCTCCTGTCTGTTGATTGTTGTGCAGTGCCCATTCATCCGTTGTCGTAGCCATTGCTCGGTTTCCCCAATGTACCATGCCTCCAGGCATCCTTGCCTGCAACGTATAAGATAGACAACGTTGGCTGAGTCACATGAGTACCTGCCATGTACAAGGTGGGAGGTGTCCTCACATATAATGGTGGTATCTATGTCCACACTCTGACACGTCTTGCAGCGTCCACCGTGACAGGGTTGTATGGAGTTGTCCTGAGAGCCGGGCAGTTTGCTACGAACAATGATCTGTTTGAGGTTTGGCGGTTGTTTAAAGGCAAGTAGTGGAGGTGTGGGGAAGGTCTTGGTGAGGTGCTCATCCTCATTGATAATGTGTTGCAAGTCACGAAGAACATGGTGCAGTTTTTCAACTCCTGGGAAATACTGAACAACGAAGGGTACCCTGTCAGTTGCAGCATGTGTCTGTCTCCTGAGGAGGTCATTATGATTTCTTGCTGTGGCACGTCAGAACTGGCGGTCGATGAGTTGAGCATTGTACCTCATTCTTGTTAGGGCATCCCTGAGTACTTCCAGGTGTCCGTCACGTTCCTCCTCATCTGAGCAGATCCGGTGTACGTGTTGAGCTTGTCCATAGGGAATGACTGTTTTAATATGTCTTGGGTGAAAGCTGGAGAAGTGTAGCATTGTGAGGTTGTCTGTGGGTTTGTGGTAGAATGTGGTGCTGAGGTGTCCATCCTTGATGGAGATGCATGTGTCCAAGAATGAGACAGATAGTCAAGAGTAGTCCATGGTGCATTTGATGGTGGGATGAAACTTGATATCACTGTGTAGTTTTATCAGTGACTCCTCGCCATGGGTCCAGAGGAAGGAAATGTCATCAATGTACCTGGTGTACAGTGTTGGTTGGAGATCCTGCACAGAGAAGAAGTCTTGTTCGAACCTGTGCATAAAAATGTTGGCATATTGGGGTGCAAATTTGGTCCCCATGGCTGTTCCGTGTTTGGATGAAGAACTGGTTGTCAAAGGTGAAGACATTGTGATCAAGGATAAAGCAGATGAGTTGTAGGATGGTGTTGGGAGACTGGCAGTTGTTGGTGTTGAGTACTGAGGCTGTTGCCACGATGCCATCCTTGTGGGAGATGCTGGTGTAGAGTGCAGAAACGTCCATTGTAACGAGGAATGTTCCCGGTACGACTGGTCCATGGGTGCTGAGTTTCTGTAAGAAATCCATAGTGTTGCGACAGAAGCTGGAGATCCCCTGTACAATACGTTTCAAGATTCCTTCCACATAGCCAGAGAGATTCTCACATAGGGTCCCCGACATGATGGGACGTCCCGGTGTGTTGGCTTTGTGTACCTTTGGAAGGCAGTAGAAGTCACCTACAGGAGAAGTACGTGGGATGAGGGCGCATAGGGAGCTCTGAAGGACTGGATCCAAAGTTCTGATCGGTGTGTTTAATTCACGGGTGTGTTCTTTGGTCGGATCAGCTGGTAGTTGCCTGTAGTGTTCCTGGTTGTTCAGTTGTTGGTACACTTCCTTGCAGTAATCTGTTCTATTCTGAATGACTACGGCTCCTCCTTTATCTGCTGGTTTAATGACAATGTTGTGATTGATTTTAAGAGCCTGGATGGCATTGCATTGTGAATGGGTGCTCTACCTTGTGGGTATGGCTGATGAATCTGGCATTTATATATTTCCTGACAGTTTGAGCATACATGTCAAGCCCAGGGCAGCGGCCCTCCGGTGGGGTCCAAGTTGACACCTTCTTTGGTCGCTCCTCTACAGATCCCTGTGATGACTGTTCTAATTCATCAGTGGGCTCAGTGGGCTCACTGCCAGCACCTTGAAAGAATTCCCGGAGTCTCATTCGTCTGATGAACTCCTCTGTGTCTGCTGCCAGAACCAACGGGTCCATTTTGGTGGTGGGGCAGAAGTTGAGACCCCTACTCAGGACTTCAATCTCTTCCGGTCGAAGGGTGTGGTCCGATAAGTTGACAATAGACTTCCCCGCAGTGATAATGTTGTCTACTGTAGTTCCAGGGCAGGGTTTGCTATTACTGGTGAGAATGTCAAGTTTCTCCAGTTTTTTGTTCTTGGCGTGCATGTACATGGTGTAGTTTTGTCACCTTGTCTGTTTGGCAATGTCGCGTAATTGTACTGCTGTATCCTGTGTGCAGGCTGTGAGTGTGGACTCCATCTGAATTTCAAGGTTGTGGCACCTGCTGTAGAGTTGGTGCACGAGATGATTGAGAAGTTTACAAGAGGTGCAGTGGCAAAGTCTCTCTGTGTAGTCTGTGTTGTAGGTCGACCTAAGTGGGTTCGTGATCCGTAATCCTATCGGACTCTTTCCTGCTTGCCTGCATTCCTGCAGAAACTTGATGTCTGTGTCGTTATGTGCACTCTTCTTGGAGATCCTCTCTACTTTAAGCCGGTGGTTAGTGGTGTCGACAGTAGTCATGATTTGGAGATGCTGGTGTTGGACTGGGGTGTACAAAGTTAAAAATCACACAACACCAGGTTATAGTCCAACAGGTTTAATTGGAAGCACACTAGCTTTCGGAGCAACGCTCCTTCATCAGGTGATAGTGGAGGGCTCGATCCTAACACAGAATTTATAGCAAAAAGTTACAGTGTGATGTAACTGAAATTATACATTGAAAAATTGATTGTCTGTTAAGCCTTTCATCTGTTAGAATACAGTGATAGTTTCACTTCTTTCATGTGTAAATCACAAAACCCTTTTTTTAAAGTTGCATTCTTGGGTTAGCTGTTAACAATGGTGATAGCTAGACAATATGTTGAAGGTGTTAGCCCCCTGTGTTCTCTGTCTATGCCATGATGTTTAGATTGATTCTAATCTAAAAAGTGAGATTCTCTGTCTACATGCATTCGTGCAGAACTCTGAGCTCAAAAACTGCATGAATTTATGTAAAATTCTGTTATCTCACTTTTTAGATTAGAATCAATCATGGCCTGGACAGAGAACACAGGGGGCCAAAACCTTCAACATATTGTCTAGCTATCATCATTGTTAACAGCTAACCTGAGAATGCAACTTTTAAAAAAAGGTTTTGTGATTTACACATGAAAGAAGTGAAACTATCACTGTATTCTAACAGATGAAAGGCTTAACAGACAATCAATTTTTCAATGTATAATTTCAGTTACATCACACTGTAAATTTTTGCTATAAATTCTGTGTTAAGATCAAGCCCTCCACAATCACCTGATGAAGGAGCGTCACTCCGAAAGCTAGTGTACTTCCAATTAAACCTGTTGAACTATAACCTGGTGTTGTGTGATTTTTAACTTTGTACACCCCAGTCCAACACTGGCATCTCCAAATTCTTTCATTGACAAAGAGGTGACACACATTTACTGTGCTGATACAAAGGAACCTAAAAAGAAATGAAAGAAAACAACAATCATAAGTTATTGTTTCATTAATTATATCCATTGGCAGTTCAAAGAATCCTTCAAATAATTTAAACAAAGCAAAATACTGCAGATTCTGGAAATCTGAAACAAATATAGAAAATCCAGTCTACCCTGAACCCAGGAGCCATTGATTGAGCTGTGATGAACTTTTACTTCTCTTTCATCTTGTTTATGACTTCTGTCATTATTGTAGGCACCATAGTATGGCAAATTATAAAACTTGTAACTGTATTTTTTTTTGTAAATACGTGACAATAAATTACTATTTTATTCTAGAATCCCTAAAGAAACTCAATAAGCCTGGCAGAAAGTTTCAGAGAGACAAACAGAGTTTACGTTTCTGTAATGTCTAAGTGGTTCTGATTGTTTGCACAAATTCTTCTTCAAACTCCTCCTACGCTTCTGCAACGTTCTTCTTGTTTCCTTCAAATAATTGCTTTGGTTTCATCTTATTCACAGTCTTCACTCAAAGTAGTGTTTGTTATTTGTGATGCTTCCAGTTAGATTGTCTATGCATATATTCCAAACACTTGGCAATAAAATGAATCACGTAATTTGATTTCCTGATTTAAACTTTGTTTGAATTCAGTCATGGGATGTGGACATCACTGGCTAGGCCAGCATTTAATGCCCATTTTCCTACTGCCACAGCAGCTAAGAGTCAACCCCATTGCTGTGGGTCTGGAGTCACATAGCGACCAGTAGATTTCTGACCCTAGAGGCCATGAGTGAACCACATGGTTTTTAAACAACAATTAACAACGGTCACCGTTCGGAGGTAGCACATTGGATCAGTGGTCAACACTGCTGCCTCGCAGCACCAGGGATCTGGGTTTGATTCCACCCTCAGGTGACTGTCAGTATTCTCCCTGTGTCTGTGTGGGTTTCCTCTGAGAGGTGCTGCATTTTGGGAAAGCAAAACTTAGCAGGACTTCTACACTTAATGGTAAGGTCCTGAGGAGTGCTGCTGAACAAAGAGACCTTGGATTGCAGGTTCATAGCTCCTTAAAAGTGGAGTCGCAAATAGATAGGATAGTGAAGAAGGCGTTTGGTATGCTTTCCTTTATTGGTCAGAGTATTGAGTACAGGAGTTGGGAGGTCATGTTGCGACTGTACAGGACATTGGTTAGGCCACTGTTGGAAAACTGCATACAATTCTGTTCTCCTTCCTAATGGAAAGATGTTGTGAAACTTGAAAGGGTTCAGTAAAGATTTACAAGGATGTTGCCAGGGTTGGAGGATTTGAGCTATTGGGAAAGGATGATAAGGCTGGGGCTGTTTTCCCTGGAGCATCGGAGGTTGAGGGGCAACCTTGTAGAGGTTTATAAAATCATGAGAGGCATGGATAGGATAAATAGACAAAGTCTTTTCCCTGAGGTGGGGGAGTCCAGAACTAGAGGGCATAGGTTTAGGGTGAGAGGGGAAGGATATAAAATAGACCTAAGGGGCAACCTTTTCACGCAGAGCTTGGTATGTGTATGGAATGAGCTGCCAGAGGATGTGGTGGAGGATGTTACAATTGCAACATTTAAGAGGCATTTGGATGGTTATATGAATAGGAAGGGTTTGGAGGGATATGGGCCGGGTGCTGGCAGGTGGGACTAGATTGGGGTGGCATATCTGGTCGGCATTGACGAGTTGATGTTTCCATGCTGTACATCTCTATGATTCTATGAGCAGGTTAAGTGGATCGGCCATGGGAAATACAAGAGTACAATATGGGGGGAGGATCGGTGTGGATTCGATGGGTGATATGGCCTGTTTGCAAGCTGGTAGGGATTCTATGTGCCAGATTTTCATCAATTTAAATTTCACTACCCATCATATCAAGATTTGAACCCAAATCCCCAGAGCAGCCTGGTATTTGAGGATCATTAGATTAGATTACTTACAGAGTGGAAACAGGCCCTTCAGCCCAACAAGTCCACACCGACCTGCCAAAGTGCAACCCACCCAGACCCATTCCCCAACATTTATCCCTTCACCTAACACTACGGCAAGTTAGCATGGCCAATTCACCTAACCTGTACATTTTTGGATTGTGGGAGGAAACCAAAGCACCTGGAGGAAACCCATGCAGACACGGGGAGAATGTGCAAACTCCACACAGACAGTTGCCTGAGGCGGGAATTGAACCCAGGTCTCTGGCACTGTGAGGCAGCAGTGCTAACCACTGTGCCACCGTGCCGCCCCCATTAGTACAGGAACTCTTCCCATTAACTGTCTGTATTTGTATAGAAACACTATCATGGTTCCATTGAATGTCAATAATGCTGTTTCACAATTTTAAAAATGTATGTTGTTTCTATTGTTTTCTATAAGACTGGATAACTTTGCATCTCTCCATATTACATACTGCCTACTAAAATCTCTCCACTCAGTTGAGCTGTCTGTACCCCTCTGTCATCTCTTTGTATCTTCATCATAACTTGTTTTCTCACTGACTGTTCACTCGGTCTCCAGGTTCACTCAGTTCTTAGACTGCCATCTTGCTGCTGTGGAATTGAAATCTGTTCAAACTTCCAGCAACACAAGGGGCCAAAATGTTTTGAGTTGAAGGTTAGGGGGACAAGTTGACCTCATAACAGACACTGTTAGGTGCTCTCTTCCAGGTCAAAACCTGGCCCTCTCCATATTTCAAAAAAGGTTTGATCAGGAGACGAGGTACTGTTTACCTTCTGTCTTGAGGTAACTTACAAATAAAAGATTCCAGCACTCAATGCGAAAAAAAGATTTCCCTTCTAATGGGGCAGGAACATTTCACACATTTCACAAGCAAGAATGGAACTTTGACATGTAGTGAGCATTGCTACGTAGCTGAAAGAAGACCTTACTGACAATACGTTAAACTTGGTTTTAGTTGCAAGGTGGATGAAATTCCGTAATACATTGTTGAAGCTTGACCAACAGCTGGAGCAATCTTGCTTTCACCCACACTCCAGTGTCAATGCTGTAAAGCATACTGATGATTTGATTTGATTTATTGTACCTAAATACAGTGAAAAGTTTTGTCTTGTGAGCAGTACAAGCAAACAAGGACATACTGATTATAGGGTGTTTAGACAGAGCGGGGCGTACAGGATTACAGCTGCACAGGAGGTACACAAAGAGTAAGGTCAACATTATTTGAAGTTAGAGTGGCTCATTCAGCAGTCTAATAACAGCAGGGAAGAAGTTATGGACGAGTTGGACCGAAGGGTCTGTTTCTGAGCTGTACATTTCTATGACTCTGATTCTAAGTTATTCTTGAACCTGTTGGTGTGTGTGTTCATGATTCAGAATGGTGTGGTAACAATATGAAGGCAAGCCTGCTTTCGCTCCTTCCTTCTCCATGTTTCTAATCTTTCAGAGTTGCTAACTCTTCACTTATTTCTAATCCAATCTCCACGCCTCTCAGTTCAGCATTGATGATCTCCACTGTTTTCGGTTAGCAATCTGTCCTCCCTCTTTGACAACTCCTTCTGTCTCTGTCAAGGGAATGAGGGCTTTGCAATGGATATTCCTGTCAGGTCAACAGTGTGAGGGATGGGCCATTCTTCAGGACAGTCTCTCACTATTCTATGCTTTCATACAAATGTGTTCCAAACTGCTCTGTTCCCATTAAGAACAAATAGGACTCATTCAGCCCATGTGTGGCACATATATTTACAACAGAGCAGTTCAAACTATTCATATGTCAAAAAGACGAGAACAGACAAGAAATAAAAAGGAAAGAAGAAACAAATATTTAAAGCTTATTGTACACTGATAAAGCATAAGAGCTTGTGAACAATTATTGTCTAAGGATCAGCACTGAGCTGATGTCTATTTTTAAGCAGAAACCATGGAAACACTGTAGTTAAACATCAGAGTCTGTTAGCTATCTTTCCATTATAGCAAAAAAAACATCCACTTATGTAAATTTTCACAGGTTTGTTTGGATGCAAATATCAGGCAAACTGAATAAATATAAAATCACAGTGTGTGTGAATGTCTCCGTGGAAACTGATGGACTCTCATTTCTACACGCTGTGCCCAAATTTCACTTTCATAGCAGATTATTTTCCCCACCTCCCACCCTCTTCATCTCCCTCACATTCCATTTCACTGGGGTCCCATTCCACTGGAAGCACTTGTAAATGCCCCAGCTCCTCAGCCTGCCTGCCTCAGCCCAGACACAGAAGCCCAGCAGGTCGCTCGACCATGGCAGGCGTCACAGAAGCAAGAAAGAATTTGCATTTATATAGCACCTTTCAACAACCTCACAGTTCCAACGCCAATGAAGTACTTGGTCACGGTCTAGTCACTCCTATTATGTAGGACACACAGCAGCCAATTTGCACCCAGCAAGATCCCATAAGCACCATTTCGATCAGGGCAAGCTTCTGAATCTAAGAGGTGAACACCTTTACACAACCCAGCTGGGTCCTGCGTTCTGTCTGATACATGCTGTGATTGGGAAACAATACAATCTCCCCCTTCAGGCCTCTTATAAAATTGCCTCACAAAAGGCCTTCGAGCTCAAATTAAGCGTAAGTACTTATTACTGTTAACAATATGGACTGAGCAATAATTACAATCTGTCACAAGAAACTATCATATATATCTCAGATGTAACATACATAGATATTAAGAAATATGAAACAGACGCATTCTGTTTATCAAGATTGAACCAACAGTTGCTGGCAATATTGAGTGGATATCTTTCCCAATGTGGTATCAGTAACCTTAGTTGCTCAAATAAGAGGGTCTTTTTTTTAATTCCTTCTTTGGATGTGGGCATCACTTACTAGGCCAGCATTTATTGCTAATCTCTAATTGCCCCAGAGTGCAGTTCAAGGAGCAACCAAATTGCTGAGCGTCTGGAGTCACATGTAGGCCAGACCAGGTAAGGATGGCAGTTCTTTACTGTCCCCCTGCTGCAAAGGGCATTAATGAACCATGTAGGTTTTTCCAATAACAGCCATCCTTAGACTCTTAACTCCAGGTTTTTATTAGATTACATTAGATTACTTACAGCGTGGAAACAGGCCCTTTAGCCCAACACATCCACACTGACCCGCCGAAGCGCAACCCACCCAGACCCATTTCCCTACATTTACCCCTTCACCTAACACTACGGACAATTTAGCATGGCCAATTCACCTAACCTGCACATTTTTGGATTGTGGGAGGAAACCGGAGCACCCAGAGGAAACCCACGCAGACACGGGGAGAGCATAGAACATAGAACAGTACAGCACAGAACAGGCCCTTCAGCCCACGATGTTGTGCCAACCATTGATCATGTATGCACCCTCAAATTTCTGTGACCATATGCATGTCCAGTAGTTTCTTAAATGTCCCCAATGACCCTGCCTCCACAACTGCTGCTGGCAATGCATTCCATGCTCTCACAACTCTCTGTGTAAAGAACCCGCCTCTGACATCCCCTCTATACTTTCCTCCAACCATCTTAAAACTATGACCCCCTTCGTGTTAGCCATTTCTGCCCTGGGAAATAGTCTCTGGCTATTGACTCTATCTATGCCTCTCATTATCTTGTATACCTCAATTAGGTCCCCTCCCCTCCTCCAATGAAAAATGCCTGAGAATGTGCATGGATTCAAATTCCATCATTTCCCCTGGTGGGATTTGAACCCAGGCGATTAGCTGGGCCTTTTAGATTAATGATCTGGTGATAACACCACTAGACTATCACCTCCTCCAACTGGTAGCTGTGAATCTACCCAAGATATGTAAGATGGTGAATATGACCATAGCATTAAGCAGTATTCAGACAAGGACTAGTTAATGACCACTTTGGCCAGGCTTGGGGGATGATCCAGGAAGGGGTCTCCAATATGAACCTCCCCAAGAAGTTGGAGGAAAATGTTAAAGATCAAGAGAGTGGCGACTGAAGTGGAGCCAGAAATTTTAGAGTGAATTTTATCTCAAATAACTGGACTGCAAACTGTCACATTGAAGAGAGGTGTGAACTCAATATCCATTTGCTGGCTCCAAAGAGACAAGACTAAAAACCATAGCTGAATGATATATTGGATGATTCAGCACCTTGCAGAATTCCCGAGTGCTTTGTTCAACAGAGATCAGGCATCACACAAAACACTTCTGCTACAAGTGACTAAGACCGGGGTAGTTCACTCGTAGTATTGAGGTGAAAGCCTTCAGGCGTGAGGACAAAACTGAAGCAGATTGTGAGCATCATCTGAAGGCTGAGATTAAATTACAGCTTTATCCTCACTGTCACCATCTATAATTTTACATACCGTGTGAATGAAAAAAAACATTGGTAATAACAGTTAAAAATAGACCCAAGATGACACTGATTAAAGACCCCAGGCTATTATGGTGTCATTTCTGCAGAATGAGATTCAGATGAGTCACAAGAGAGCGTAATAAATGGATTATATTTGCTTTTTTTTCCCTTTTTGGGTTTTCACCCTCTCCTCTCCAAAAGGTAAAACCTTTTAAGAAAGAAGGAGGTTACATTTATATAGCACCTTCATGATCTCAGGACATCCACCAACAGTTTACAGTGAGGCCTGAATGAGGCCTCCAGCTAAAGTAGGTCCCCTCCTCTTCTGAAGAATGTCTTGCTACAGTAAAGACAGGGGCTCACCAATGTTTCTTCAAGTGAAGCTTTCAGCTATGTGACTTGTGAGATCTAAGCACAACCATGGTTTCGCAAACAGAAAGTAAATGCTGGGAGTGCAGTCAGTACATCAATTAGTGTGAGCAGACCCTCTGAGCAGCTGTGCAACTCAGAGGGGACATTGCTCCTCATGCTCAGCTGTTGAAGGAGTCAATTCTCACACTCCCTGGAGTATGTGACACCTTGTCCTTCCCTCACTGTCTCTCACTCAGACACAGGTTCCTGTCCTCTCATAACGATTTTCCACATTACAATTATAATGCCTCTTCATTGGCTGCGAAGCATTTTGGAAAGATCTGAAGGCATGAAGGGAGCTACAGAAATGCAAGGGATTCTTTCATTTAATACAACAGTCAATCATAAATCCAATAAAGGAATCTTTACCGACACACAGACAAGGAACAACAAGACTAGGTGAAAGTGAGGATTGCAGATGCTGGAGGTGAGAGTCAAGAGTGTGGTGCTGGAAAAGCACAGCAGGTCAGGCAGCATCCGAGGAGCAGGAAATCAATATTTCAGGCACAAGAATCCTGATGAAGGGTTTTTCCAGCACCACACTCTCCACAAGGAACAATAGGAGGCCACTCAGCCCCTTGAGCTTGCTCCCCCATTCAATAAGGTCATGGCTGATGTGAATTTAACCTCAACTCTGCATTCCTGCATATCCCAAATAATCTTTCATCCCATTAGTCATCAAGAATCTGCCACTGCCTTAAAAATAATAGTGACTGAACAAAGGCCAGATGGATTTCATTAATAATGAGATCCCTGATTGGGGTTGTTAACCTGGGCTAATCTGGGATCTCATACTCAATGAGATCCACCTGGCCCTCATTCCAAGCACTACAAATATATTTAAAGACTTACACAGAACATGGGTGCTGGGGGAAAATAAGTACTATTGCAGTTAGGGGGTGTGTGCAATAAATAAAAACAGAAAAAATACTTAGCCTCCATTGCCTTTGGAGAAGGGGATTCCAAAGACTTAAATCCTGTGAGGGGGAGGGGAATAAAAGAGTTTCCTCATTTTTGTTTCAAATGGACACCTCCTCATTTTTAAACATTAAGCCTTAGTTTTAGCGTCCCCCACAAGAGGCAACATCCTTTCCCCACTCACCTGGTCAGGTCCCTTACGCTCTTGTGTGTTTCAATGAAGTGACTTCTGATTCTTCTAACCTGCACAGGATATGGATCATCTAAGCCTTTCTTCATAAGGCAATCTACTTTACCAGAGATCAGTGAGAACTTGGAAGTTGCTTATTTGCAAGGAGTAGTTGAAGTGAGTAGTATGGATACTGAAAATGTGAGATAAACACATGACTGATGTACAAATATATAGATATTCATTTATCTACAGAGATACCTATCTCTCAAATATTTTGACAGGTTGAGGTGGAGAACATTGGGAGAGTTCTTAGGCAAAACATAAACATCAACACGTGTCCTGAAGCTGCTTTCTCTGCTATTTTTTTCAATTTGATGTTTTTCCAAAGGAGTTATTAGTAGGAATTTTCTTCCCCATGGGGATGTGTCACTTAAATTGGGTTTTTTAAAATAATGTTTTGGAATGGAGCTGAAAGAAAACCTGAAGATTACAGGATTAATATACTGTTGGATTACTTGTCCCAAGTTCAGCTCAGCCACAAGCCCTAGATTTACCCTTGGTACCCTAGCACTAGGAAGAGAGGGACCCCACTTCAAGTCCATATCTTCCACACAGTGTGTGGTCTCTGCTGTGGAGTGGATCATGCTTCCTTTTTGAGTCTGGCTTGAGCACTCTTTTCTTTGAATGTCCTGATCTAAAATTGCCATTTATATCTGAGACTCATACTTCAGCAGGGACTGGCACTGCCAACTGAAAAGGGGTGGAATTTGCAAATAATGAAATGACATTGATATTGATTTAAAACCAAAAACGCGCCGGAAATAGTCAACAAATCAGGCAGTTTCTGTTGGGAGAGGAACAGAGTTCATGTTTCAGGTCAGAATATCTTACATTGAAAAGTGATGGAAATGAGTGAAGTACAATGGGTTAGGAAAAGGATATTTAAAATGATGGACAGGGTGAAGCTACCCCTGCTGGCTACAAAATGGAGAAGACATATGACTGAGATTTCAAGAGAAGCTGAAGACAAACGTGACTCAGCAATTGTAAATGAAGACTCTACAGCACAACTGAGACTGACAGAGCCTTGCTGTAAGCTAAAACCAAGCTAGAATCTGAAAGACTCTTGGCAGTAGCATGCTATCATTTAGTAATGTCTGACAGGAATGCCTGAGATCAAATGGAAATAGGGAAGAGGTGATGGTTGTAAGTTAATGAAGGGACAATTAGTTGACAGCTGCATGGATCTCGATATTTATGAATCAACCTGCTCAGAGACATTATACACAATTCCAGAGCAGATGGGTCATGTACCCAGGTCTCCTGGGTCAGAATCAGGAATACTACCACCTATCAATGTGGAACAAGTTGGAGTGTTGTGATTTGCATAATTAGAACAAAACTCTGATTACTGGATCTCATGTTGCAAAATAGTCCCAACTTTAAAAAGCAACAAAAAAACAACACAAGCAATAAAGGAAGGGAAGATAGATTATGAATGCAAACTAGCACAGAATATAAAAACAGATGGGAAAGGTTTTTATAAATATATAAAACAGAAAAGGGTGGCTAAGGTGGATGTAGGTCCCTTGCAGGATGAGAAAGGGGAATTAATTTTGGGTATGATGAAACAACCGAGGCCTTGAATAACTATTTTATGTCAGTCTTCACAGTGGAAGATGTGTCTAACATGCCAAAGAATGATGTTAAGGATAAGATAGGAGGTGAGGACCTCAATTCAATTATTATCACTAACCGGGTAGTGTTGAGCAAATTTGAGGGTCTAAAGGAAGTTAAGTCCCCGGGTCTTGATGGAATGCATGCCAGGGTGCTGAAAGAAATGGCGGAAGATATAGTAGATGTGTTAGTGGAAATTTACCAAAATTCACTGGACTCCGGACAGATCCCGGCAAACTGGAAGACAGCAAATGTCATGCTGCTGTTTAAGAAAGGGTGTAGGCAAAAGGCAGTTAACCATAGGCCAGTTAGCTTAACATCTGTAGTCAGGAAAATGCTGAAGGCTATCATTAAAGAAGAAATAGTGAGACATAAGGATGGAAAGGGTTCCATCAAGCAGATGCAGCCTGGTTTCAGGAAGGGAAGGTCCTGTTTGACAAACTTACTGGAGTTCTTTGAGGATGTAACAAGTGCTGTGGATGGAGGGGATCAGGTGAATGTTGTATATTTGGATTTCCAGAAGGCATTTGATAAGGTGCCACATTAACGACTCATCCATAAAATAAGAATGCATGGAGTTGTGGGGAATGTACTAGCATGGATAGAGGACTGGTTAACCAATAGAAAGCAGAGAGTTGAGATAAATGGGTGTTTCTCTGGTTGGAGATCAGTGGTGAGTGGAGTGCTGCAGTGATCACTGTTGGGCCCACAAGTGTTCATGATGTACACAAATACTTTGGATGAGGAGACCAAGTTTGCTGATGACACAACACTAAGTGGAAAGACGAATTGTGCAGAGGATGTGGAGGGTTTGCACAGAGATTTCATTAGGTTAGTGAGTGGAAAAGGGTCTGACAGATGGAGTACAATGTTGGTAAATGTGAGGTTATCCACTTTGAAAGTAAAAATAGTACGTCAGAGTACTATTTAAATGATGAAAGTTTACAGCGTGGCATTGTGCAGAGGGAGTGTTCATACATGAA
The DNA here is from genome assembly GCF_047496795.1 of Chiloscyllium punctatum. Lineage (NCBI taxonomy): Eukaryota > Metazoa > Chordata > Chondrichthyes > Orectolobiformes > Hemiscylliidae > Chiloscyllium > Chiloscyllium punctatum. The sequence goes on from NC_092783.1 coordinate 59,813,776, forward strand.
TTGCTAAATGTTGATTTTCAGGTGCAACAAGTAATCAGGAAGGCAAGTGGAATATTGGCTTTCATTGCGAGAGGGATTGAATTTAAGAGCAAGGAGGTTCTGCTGCAATTGTACAAGGTGTTGGTGAGGCCGCACCTGGGGTTTTGTGTGCAGTTCTGGTCTCCTTACTTGAGGAAGAATATACTGGCTTTGGTGGTGGTGCAAAGGAGGGTCACCAGGTTGATTCTGAGGTGAGGGGGTTTCCCTGTGAGGAGAGGTTGAGCTGCCTGGGACTGTACTTGCTAGAATTTAGAAGAATGAGAGGGGATCTTATGGAAATATATAAAATTATGAAAGGGATAGATAAGATAGAGGCAGGCAAGTCATTTCTGCGAAATGAGGACTAGGAGACATGGCCTCAAGGTTAAGGGGAGTAGATTTAGGACAGATGAGAAGGAACTGCATTTCCCAGAGAGTAGTGAATCTATGGAATACTCTGCCCAAGGAAGCAGCACAGGCAGCTTCATTAAATATATTCATGAGCCAGTTGGGTGGGCTTTTGCAATGGTGGGGGAATGAAGGGTTATGGGGATAATGCAGGGAGGAGGAGCTGAGATGATGGATAGATCAGCAATGATCTTAATGAATGGCAGGACAGGCTCAACAGGCCAAATGGCCTACTCCTGCTTCTATTACTATGAAACTACCTCTCAACCAGGGTTCAAGTCCCACATGTTTCAGAGGAGTATTATGGAATATCTGAAGAAGTTGATCAGAAATATCTAAAACTCTGAGTAGAGAAGAAATGCCTGCGTTCTGTCTAAGCGAACCTTACCCTCTGATGTTTCAGCGCAGTTTTGAAGGGGGCGGTGTAGGTCTCAATGGCTTGGAGAATTTAAAGAGCTTCCCTCAAAACAGCAACTAGTCAGGATTGAGACCAAGGGAAAAGCCCATCCATAGACACTGCTACAATAGCCCAAGGCATGTTACTGCAGAGTTCTCTTAACGTAATGAGTGGCTTTTTAACAAATATGGAATGAGCTGCCAGCGGAAGCGGTTGAGGCAAGTACGTTAACAACATTCAAAAGGCATTTGGACAAATACGTAGTTAGGAAAGGATGAGAAGGATATGGACCAAGTGCAGGGAAATGGGGTTAGTGTGGATGGACATTTTGCTCTTCATGGACTAGTTTGAGCCAAAGGGACTGTCTCCGTCTGTAAGTCTCTATGACACTATGAGTCTAAATGTACAGCCAAGGAAAGAAACCAAAGGAAATGTCTGTGATGGGCTGGAAGACAAGGGAGATGCAATGTTAAATATTGGGAAGGTGGACTGGATAAGTAAGCGAGGAGCCCACGGTGTCTCAGTGGTTGGCACTGCTGCCTCACAGCATCAGGGACCTGGGTTCTATTCCAGCCTAAGGTGACAGTCTGTGTGGAGTTTGCACATTCTCTCCGTGTCTACATGAGTTTCCATAAGGCTCTCTGGTTTCCTCCCACAGTCTAAAGATGTTCAGGTTAGGGTGGAATAGCCAGGCTAATTTGCCAATAATGTCCAGGAATGTGCAGGCTAGCTAAGCTAACCTGGGAAATATGATAATGGGGTGGTTCTGGTTGGGTTGCTCTTCGGGGGGTTGGTGGTGACTCGATGGGCTGAATGGCCTCTATCGGCACTGTTGTGATCCTATGATAATGTTATGGGTTCAATTCCCACCAGGACTGCTACTTGTGGAGTTGCATTATTCAAATCTGGAATTGAGAGACAGTTACAATCACATAAGCAGAAAACTACCATTGTCTGTTATAAAAATCCAGTTGGAAAGAAAATCTGCCAGCCTTAATCCAGTCTGACATTTCAAAATATATCATTCATTGGATGGGGGCATTGCTGGCTGGGCCACCATTTATCACCCGTCCCTAGTTGTCTTCGGGAAAGAGATTGCAAGCTGCCTTCTTGAACCACTGCAGTCGATTTGATGTAGGATTTTGACCCTGCGATTGCGATCAAACAGAAATCCTGATATGTGACTCCAGATCCTCAGCTATGTGTCCGACTCATACCTGACCTTTGAAATGGCCTTAGCAAACCACTTGACCATTGAAAGAATAAAAAGAGATGATGGTGCAAAGCAAGAGGAATTAGTGATGGTACAAACATCACAAGAAATAATGGCTCTGATTTTGCTCGCTTGTTAAAGTCAGTCAATTTTTTAGTTGAGTCCTGAAATAAGGAATAATACAAATTATCGACCAGGGACGTATTAATGTTGCAACTTTGGGCTCATGCTGCATATAACATCATTCTAACAGTGTCCTTAGAATGCTGATGTCTTCCTCTGCCCAGCTTGCATTATTACACAGTAAACAGTCACTTGATGGCACGGAACTTGAAAAAAGCAATGCTGCTTCAGCTTTTTATCATGTACTTATGAGGACAGAATCGCAAGAATACAAAGTCTCACAGACAATACCAGTATGAGAAACACACGCATCAATTCTGTAGATGATTTTAACATGCTTTATGTGTTGGTTCAGTGAAGCTCACTCATCTAGTGGACAGGCATTGACTATAGGAATTAAGCATCTAACCCACACTGGCAGGTGAGTGTAATATTGAGGGAGCTTGAAACTGACAGAGTCATAGAGATATACAGCAGCTCCTTCAGTCCAATTTGTCCATGCCAACTAGATATCCAAACCAAATCTAGTCCCAATTGCCAAAATTGTATGACTCTGTGATTGTGACTCTGTGACTTGGCCCATATCCCTCTAAACCCTTCCTATTTTTATACCCATCCAGATGCCTTTTAAATGTTGCAAGTGTACTAGCCTCCACCACTTCCTCTGGCAGCTCATTCCGTACATGCACCACCCTCTGTGAGAAAAAGATGCCCCTTAGGTCCCTTTTAAATTTTCCCCTCTCACCCTAAACCTATGCCCTATAGTTCTGGACTCCCTGACCCCAGGGAAAAAGATATTGTCTATTCACTCTATCCATGTCTTTCATGATTTTATAAACCTCTATAAGGTCACCCCTCAGCCTTTGATGCTCCAGGGAAAACAGTCCCAGCCTATTCAGCCTCTCCCCATAGCTCAAACCCTCCAAACCTGGCAACATCCTTGTAAATCTTTTCTGAACCCTTTCACATTTCACAACATCTTTCCAATAGGAGGGAGACCAGAATTGATGCAATATTCCAACAATGGCCTAACCAATGTCCTGTACAGCCGCAACATGACCTCTCAACTCCTGAACTCAATACTCTGACCAATAAAGGAAAGCATACCACTGTTTGGGAGAGAATGCTTCACCAGATCTCTGATTTCTTGTTGGGATGGGTGTACACATATCTAGAAAAACAAGAGCATCAATGGTTTCCCTCAATCAGTATCCCCCTAATGAAACAAGCAGCTCAATTACCTCATTGAGCTCTGCTGGGAACTGGCTGTCTGCGAATCAACTGCTGAATTTGCCTCCACTACAACAGTGACCCCCAGTCATCCTCTATCCACTCTCACTGAATAATCAGCCTTTGGTGAAGACTGGTTAATTAAGTGAAGTACAAGGTAATGACTGGCATTTGTAACAGCTCAACATCATCGAAATAGAGTAAAGATGATTGGGGCAATGTTTTGTCCAGCCCCTTTCCTGCTGTTCAGATCGAACCAATCCTTTGATGGTTCTTTGGTCAATAATTTGACAGACCATCGTTAAAAGTGAATCCATTGCTACACTGAACACAGAAGGGAGGTATATCTATCTGAGGGCAAGTGTGCAACCTTTACCAAACAATGCTAGATCTCATCAAAATGCAAAATACTGTTGGTGCGAGGAGATTCAAATACAAAGAGCAAGCTGACCTGCAGTGCCAATTCTGTTCCAATTTCCACAGCTGCTGCCAGATCTGCTGAGCATTTCTAGCATTTTCTGTTTTCATTCTTTACACCTCGTCATTAGTTTCTTCTTTTGTCTTCACAGAATTGAATTAACATGTGTCTCAGACACCAGGGATATTTCTTTCTGTGATAGACAGCTGTGGCAGGACCTCAGTGCACAGTACAGGCCATCTTGTCTACAGCTCCCAGAGGCTCCAATCTGCAGCGCTAAAGTGGCCTCAAAGGTGGCACTAATTGGTGTTGCTTCAGTAGTATTGACACTGGTGAAGCAATGTGTGGGAAATACGTGTGTCATATTGCTGCTGGAAAATGCTCTCCTTTAAAGAGGCCAAGGGGGAAAGCGAGTGTTCATTAAAGATGTATTTTGAGCACAACACAGAACTCATCAATCAAACCAAATCTCCCAACCTTTTGACAACATTGTCTTATTGTAAAAGTTAGAAATCCCAAACCATCTTCCAACTCTCTGTGACCTCAGTGTTGTCACATCCATTCACATAAAAATGAACATCAACCACTGTCCAGAACAAGGAATGAAGTTCACTCTTTTCTCTCTATTGGCTACCCCAATGAAATGTTATTGCTGTGATGGGAATGGCTTTTTCATTTGTGCTTTATGGTCCTGTTCTCTTCGCTACAGGGTACAATTGTCCATCTCGCCTAGAATTGGATAGATGAGTTCCCTGGGACCAATATGCCCACACCTTCTCAGTATTGAAGTCATTGATAAAAGGCCCATTATTTGGTGTCATGCAAACCTGAGCAATCACCCACTTCATCATGTCAGCAGCAATGAAACACTCTGCTGTTTGTAGCCCCATGGGACTGGAGTCAATATTTCAAAACTATATACTAAGGGATAATGGTAGTAATAGGAGTAGTGACTGAATGAAATAGAAAGAATTTAAATTTATGTAGTAACTTTCATGACCTCTGAGTACTCCAAAGCACTTTGCAGCCAATGAAGCACATTTCGATTATGGTCACTCTTGCAATACATTAAAAAAAAGCAGCCAATTTTACAGAATAAGGTTCAAAAAACATCAAAGTGAGTACTATCAGAGTATCTGCTTGGGTTGGGTGAGGGATGAATATTGTATATTACAACGGGGAGTATGTCCACCCGTTTTCCTTCAACCTGGTGTCATGGGATTTTTGACATCCACCTGAGCGAGCAGTTCTTGGATAAGAGACCTTGGAAAAGCATTTCATCCCGGAGACTGGACATCTGACACTGCAGCATGCCCTCAGTAGTGCAAGTGTCAACTGCATCATAGGTTGGCATTTCTAGAATGGAACTTGAGTATACCACATTCGGAGTCATCGGTAAGAGAGTTATGGCTAATCCGACTTGTCTGCATTTGGTTATTAACCAAGTACTTAATTTGGTGTGGTAGGTTATTAAGTCCACACCTTAACGCCTGTGTCCAGTTGAAACACTTTCAATGCCTTGGCTTCAATGCATTATGAAAGTTGACAGGTTTGGTTATAAGTCTCTCTTCCCTTCCCCCAAATTACCGGACAACTTCACATTGGTTATGGAACACAGAACAGGAACAGGCCCTTCTGTCCACCATGTCTAATGTAATTGTATTTTACAGAAACATAGAAGATAGGAGCAGGAGGAGGTCATTCAGCCCCTCAAGCCTGCTCCAATATTCACTACAATCATGGCCGATTGTCCAACTCAATAGCCTAATCCTGCTTTCTCCCCATAACCTTTGATCCCATTCACCCCAAGTGCTGTATCTAGCAGCACTCTTGAATACATTCAATGTTTTGGCATCAACTACTTCTTATGGTAATGGATTCCACAGGTTCACCACTCTTTGGGTGAAGAAATGTCTCCTTTTCTCCGTTGTAAAATGGTCCATCCCGAATCCATACACTGTGACTCCTGGTTCTGCATCCACCATTGGGATCTACATCTACACTGACTAGTCCTGTTAGTATTTTGTAAGTCTCTATGAGACACCATCAGCCTACCACACTTCCCCCCCCACCTCGCCCCACCCCATCTGAACTCAAGTGAAAACCATCCTAACTGAATCAATCTCGCCCCATACATGAGTCCTGCCATCCCGGGGATCAGCCTGATAAGCCTCTGCTGCACTCCCTAAAGAGCCTATTTCACAGTTGGTACCAGAGGTGGTGGGCAAGTTGTTGGAGGGAATCCTGAGGGACAGGATGTACATGTACTTGGAAAGGCAAGGACTGTTTTGGGATAGTCAACATGGCTTTGTGCGTAGGAAATTATGTCTCATAAACTTGATTGAGTTTTTTGAAGAAGTAACAAAGGATTGATGAGGGCAGAGCAGTAGATGTGATCTATATGGACTTCAGTAAGGCGTTCGACAGGTTCCCCATGGGAGACTGATTACCAAGGTTAGATCTCATGGAATACAGGGAGAACTAGCCATTTGGATACAGAACTGGCTCAAAGGTAGAAGACAGAGGGTGGTGGTGGAGGGTTGTTTTTCAGACTGGAGGCCTGTGACCAGTGGAGTGCCACAAGGATCGGTCCTGGGTCCTCTACTTTTTGTCATAAACATAAATGATTTAGATGCAAACATAAGAGGTACAGTTAGTAAGTTTGCAGATGACACCAAAATTGGAGGTGTGGTGGACAGTGAAGAGAGTTACCTCAGATTACAACCAGATTACAACAGAATCTTGACCAGATGGGCCAATGGGCTGAGAAGTGGCAGATGGAGTTTAATTCCGATAAATGTGAGGTGCTGCATTTTGGGAAAACAAATCTTAGCAGGACTTATACACTTAATGGTAAGGTCCTAGGGAGTGTTGCGAAACAAAGAGACCTTGGAGTGCAGGTTCATAGCTCCTTGAAAGTGGAATCACAATTAGATAGGATAGTGCAGAAGGCGTTTGGTATGCTTTCCTTTATTTGTCAAAGTATTGAGTACAGGAGTTGGGAGGTCATGTTGCGGCTGTACAGGACATTGGTTAGGCCACTGTTGGAATATTGCGTGCAATTCTGGTCTCCTTCCTATCGGAAAGATGTTGTGAAACTTGAAAGGGTTCAGAAAAGATTGATAAGGATGTTGCCAGGGTTGGAGGATTTGAGCTATAGGGAGGGGTTGAACAGGCTGGAGCTGTTTTCCCTGGAGTTTCGGATGCTGAGGGGCGACCTTATAGAGGTTTACAAAATTATGAGGGGCATGGATAGGGTAAATAGGCAAAGTCGTTTACATGGGATGGGGGAGTCCAGAACTAGAGGGCATAGGCTTAGGATGAAAGGGGAAAGATACAAAAGAGACCTACGAGGCAACTTTTGCACACACAGGGTGGTACGTGTATGGAATGAGCTGCAGAGGAAGTAGTGGAGACTGGTACAATTGCGACATTTAAAAGTCATTTGGATGGGTATATGAAAAGGAAGGGTTTAGAGGGATATGGGCCGGGTGCTGGCAGGTGGGACTAGATTGAGTTGGGATATATGGTCAGCATGGATGGTTTCGACCGAAGGATCTGTTTCCATGCTGTAAGTAATCTAATCTAATCTAATCTATCTGGTCAGCATGGATGGTTTGGACCGAAGGGTCTGTTTCCATGCTGTACATCTCCATGACGCTATGACTCTATAACTACCTTTATGAGACATGCTTATGATATCAATGCTACATCATAGATGTGACCTGAGGGTATAAAGGTCTCAGACTCCATCTCAACTGAAGTTACATGAAGTAAAGCATCCTGATGGAAGTGTGCTACTGTATGTAATCAAATAACTGAGTGTTAACCCAGACACAGACATATCTGTGACTCACACAACACCAGATTATAGTCCAACAGATTTATTTGAAGGCACTAGCTGCTCCAAAAGCTAGTGTTTCCAAATAACCTGGTGTTGTGTGATTTTTAACTTTGTCCACTAGTCAAACAACAGCCCCTCCACGTCATGTCTATGACTGTATGTTTTTTACATCAGAAGTTGCAATAACTAACGATTGAATCCTTTGATATCATGTGACCCACAACTGATTCTTACATTACTGGAGCTGACATAAGCATCATCACAGCAGGTACAAATACCCTCCTGGAGGCAGAATTCAAAATCTCAGTGGCAAATCGGGTTAGCCAAAGAATGCTTGGCACTGCTGGTAACTTGGTGAAAGTGGGTACTGCAGATGCTGGAGATCAGAGTCAAGATTAGAGTGGGGCTGGAAAACACAGCAAGTTAAGCAGCATCCAAGGAGCAGGAAAATCAACGTTTCGGGCAAAAGCTCTTCATCAGGAATGAGCTGGAAGCCTCGGGGGTGGAGAGATAAATGGGAGGGGGGTGGGGTGGGGGGAAGGTAGCTGAGAGTGTAATGTGTGGATGGAGGTGGGGGTAAAGGTGATAGGTCAGAGGGGAGAGTGGAGTGGATAGGTGAGAAGGAATATTCACAGATGGGACAGGTCATGACAGTCGTGCTGAGCTGGAAGGGGACTGCTGAATTGGCCAATTCTGAATCTTTGGGCACAGGCTTGGTTTGGTGAAAGGTAAATGCATAACTGATTCCTACAACATCTCTCTCTCACTCTCACTCTCACTCTCACTCTCTCTCTCTCTCTCACATACACTCTCTCTCCCTCTCACACACTCTCTCACACTCTCACAGTCGCTATATGAACTGCTGAATATGTCTAGCATGTTTCTATTTTCATTTCCAGCATTTTGGCTTTTGTGGTGAGCTTCAGGTTGTGAAGCCAAGGTGAGTAGACAAGGATTTCGTTAAGTATTGCTTTCCAAAGTCTGGATCTCCGATCAGTGCAGCACTCCCTCAGTACCCAGGAAGTATCAGCTGGGACACACACTGAGATTTCCAGTGTAGGACTTGATACCCTAACCTTCTGAGTCAGAGGTATAAGAGCTATGGGGAGGTGATGGCCCAGTGGTATTATCGCTGGACTGTTTAAAATGAAGACCCGTGTAATGTTCTGGGACCTGGCTTTGAATTCCAACCCGGCAGATGGTGGAATTAGAGTTAAATTTTTTTTTAAGAACTCTGGAATTTAGAGTCTAATGATGACCATGAAATCATTGTTGATTGTTGGAAGATCCCATTTGGTTCACTGACTTCCTTTAGGGAAGGTGAAATAACTCCACGAAGGTTAGTATCCTGTCACCACGTCACCCCTTATTCACATGTGGATAGTAAATGTTACTGACCGAGCTAGCACAGAGCTGGCTCCTGGAGTGAGCAGAACCCCTTACACTCCTGTTTTTTTTCCTCTTTTTCTTCTTTTTTTCTTTTTTTTTTAATTAAGCACTGCCTTTCACACCAAAGGGCAATGCTGTGTGATCAAAACCATGTATATTTATTTATTTTTTCTTTTTTTTTTCTTTTTTAAACCCCCACACTACCGCCTAAGTGCGGTAGTGCTTATTTTTATTACACTCCTGTTTTTATCTGTCAGCCAGTGCACCCTGATTGTGCCAGATTAACAGCCTCAATCAGGGAAATCATATTCCATGAGGTCCACCTGGCTGACCTCATTACAGACGAAAACTGCCATCCTTACCTGGTCTGGACTACACGTGACTCCAGACCCACAGCAATGGGGTTGACTCCTAACTGCTCTCTGAGATGGGCGATAAATGCTGGCCCAGCCAGTGACACTGCAGAAAAAGGAACTACAGCTCACATTGTTCACGCACCGTCGTGTTCTTCCAGCTTAACCAAGGGGATAAGGTACAAGGAGACCAACACTGATTGAACTGTAGAACAATCTGAATGGCCTCCTACTGTTCCCACATTTCCATGCTGGCTGAAGTTCAACGTTGTGAGGCCTCTCTGTTTGCAACAAACATTACTGTCATAGATTCAGAAGCTCAATGAAAATGGGTACAATTCTTAAATAATGTAAAACTAGGAGGAAATCTGAGTTGATTTCCTGATAAACTGTGCACTCCAAGTCAGAAAAAGTCAGGCACAAGTTGAATTGTACTTTTATCAGAATGCGTCTTGAGTACTTTGTGCAGTTTTAGTCAACAAAACACAAAAGGATTATGCAGAAACGTGTTGGATTTGTTCTATAGCACCCGGGCTGCTATTGGGAATAATAAGAGCATTTGTCCTTATCAGCCTGGACAGTGGATTTTATTGTATTTGGAGAATATTAAGCATTGTTAAGAGGTTATTCTCGAACATTACTTCAAATTAACATTAGGATATGTGAGGATAGTTTCTGGTGGTAACATAAATGGATGTCAGGAGGTCTAGCTGGGTCCCACCAGGGAATCTCACCTGCGTCCGATTTCAGAGACAGCTAACCTCTCCCTCTGAAATTATCTAAATGACAGATATCATCCCCTTTTGTCTCCAACAGTGCCTGCTGTTATTGGGCACTCCCACTCTGAATGCTGTCAATTTGACATTATATACTGGTTTCAGGATGACACATACAAGACTTCACAGGGTAATTGTGAAAAGGCTGTTTTCGTTGTGGGAGAGTTTGGGAGCAGAGGGTATAATCTCAGAATAAGGAGTCACTCACTTAAGACAGAGTTGAGAAAGAGTTTCTTCTCTCAGAGGGGAGGGAATCTGTAGAATTCTTTACTGAGGCTGGGTCATTAACTATATTCAAAGCTATGGTAGAATTTAATCAGTGAGGGAATCAAGGGTTATGGGGAAAAGACTAGAAAGTGGAGTTGAGGATTATCAGATCAGCCATGATCTCATTGAATGGCAGAAGAGATTCGATGGGCTGAATGGTCTGGTTCTGCTCCTATGTCTTATGGTTTATGGTCGAACTGAGTGAGGATGGGGAAAGGGTCTGTTTGGACAGGGTGCAGTTGAACCTACTTGTGCTGAAGTCAGGTGGTTTAAAACCAGACCTGTGAGGTACAACATGGAAGGACATTCAAGAACAAGTTGGACCTATGTGCTCTTATACCAACACATTAGTCTAAACGTCTCTGTGCTACGGATTCTGTCTATTGAAAAACAACTGCTTAAAATTACACAGGCCGAACATTCACATTTATTGCACTATTGTCAAATCTATCATCCTGAATCTTCCAAATAAAAACTTTAATGAATAAAACAAATTGTTCTCAACTTTTGAGAATTGTAATTTGAGTCTCACTTTATAACAAAAACTTTAAGTTGAGAGGCTTTTTTTGCATCAGTAAAGAGAATGGCCAGAATTAATCAGACCTCTGTCTGTCCCTTTGACCAACTCAAAGCCGCAGTCTCAGAGGTTGCTTTTCATACAGTAATTCACAGAGCGTAGAAATCAAGCATGTTCTCCCAGTCCACTGGCTATAGCTGCATATATATGTGAGTGTCTGTCTGTCTGTGTGAGTGTATCTGGGTTTGTGTCTGTCTGCCTGTGTGTGTGTCTCATCGGTGTGTGTGGGTGTGTCCATGTTTGTGTCTGTGTGTGTGTGTGACCAGAACTTTACGCAATACCGCAAGTGCGGCCGCACCAGAGTGTTGTACAGCTGCAGCATGATCTCATGGCCCCGAAACTCAATCCCTCTACCAATAAAAGCTAATATGCTATATGCCTTCTTAACAACCCTATCACCTGGGTGGCAACTTTCAGGTATCTATGTACATGGACACCAAGATCTCTCTGCTCATCTACACTACCAAGAATCTTACCATATGCCAGTACTTTTTATTCCTGTTACGCCTTCCAAAGTGAATCACCTCACACTTTTCCATATTAAACTCCATTTGCAACCTCTCAGCCCAACTCTGCAGCTTATCTATGTCCCTTTGTAACCTGCAACATCCTTCAGCACTATCCACAATTCCACTGACCATAGTATCATCTGCAAATTGACTAACCCTTCTATGACCTAATCCAAGTCATTTATAAAAATGACAATCAACAGTAGCCCCAAAACAGATCCTTGCAGTACACCACAAGTAACTGAACTCCGGGATGAACACTTCCCATCAACCACCACCTTCTTACAGCTAGCCAATTTCTGATCCAAACCCCTAAATCACCCTTAATCATGTATGTGTGTGTGTGCGCATAAATGTCATGTCTTTCTGAGATCCTTGGAGTCTGTTGAAGGATGATGAGCAGGCATACTCTAGAGGCCTCTAAATGTATCAATTTAAAGCCAGTCTTGGCACAATGAGTCCCAAATGCAATTCAATGATGTGTGGGAATGAATGAACTTGAAATGATATTAATTGTGAGAAAGATTTTTTTTTTGTATTGAGTAGTAATGACTTGAATCTCAATGTCTATGGGACTGGTACAGAGCAGAAGGATGAATAATTTCAGGAAGGATTTGAAGGGATTGAACTTGTAGGGCAATGGGGAAATTAAATTGTCCTAATTGTTCTACAGAGAGTTAATGAGCTAAATGGCCTCCTTATACACTATGGTGACGAGGTGACTCTATGTACTTGCATCTTTTTCATCTTCAGCATATTCCAAAGTAGCTCACTATCAAATAATAAGTTTCAAAGTTAAATAATTGCTGCTAGTAACTAATTTTCAAATTAGGGAGATCTTCCTTATCCTTCTTTGAGCTTTGGTCATCGGATCACTTGTAGCTATCTAAACAGCCAGATAGAGTCTTGATTTAATGCCTCAGCTAGTGAGACAGAGAAGCGACAAGTTCACCAAATGCAATTTTACCTTCAGGTGGTTAGATGAAATAACTGCACGGAGATCCGTGTCCCTTCACCAAGTCACCCTTTGTTTACTTGCACACAGTACACTGGCTGTGACCAGCCAGCTCGGAGTCAGTCCCCTGAACTGAGGAGATTCTAAATCCCCTGGTTATATCAGTCAGCCAGGGTTCCCTGATTAACAACCCTAATCAAGGATCTCATAGTCAACAGGATTGATCTGGTTCCAATCACTACACTACTTAACAGGCAGATCATCCACCTGTACAGAAAATGAAGACTGCAGATGCTAGAGATCAGAGTCAAAAAGTGTGCCACTGGAAAAGCACAGGCGGTCAGGCAGCATCTGAGGAGCAGGAGAATTGACATTTCGGGCATTAGCCCTTCATCGGGAATGAGGTCTGTAACCTGGTCAGTTTCACCCACCAATGAAACTGAAAAGACAATCCGATTGATTATGCATGGGAGGCTGATGACCTCCCTTTCTGAATCTCCAGTGTTGTAAAAAATTCGACCTAAAATTGATAATATGCCTCCTCACAGGGTCCCAGGGCAGTGGAGCAGAGTCCTTCTCATTCTGTGTATTTAGTTCACAGGATTAGCACTTGTCACTGCTTTCCCCAGCAGTCTACATGCCCTCTCTTGAGTGAGACTGACAGCTCGATGCCAATTTAGCCTGAGTAACAGCACAAATCTTCAAGCTGATGACTCACATTCAGTGGGAACTGGATTGAATCTGTCCAAACACATCTCTTTTAGCAAGTGCAGACTTGTCTCAGCTGTTAGTTTCCTCGCCCCAGAGTCACAAGGTCAGGGGTTCAACCTCTGCTCCAGAGCTCTATAAACAGGATCTAGGCTGACACGTTAGTGCAGTCCTGGAGCAGTGCTACACTGTCAGAGGTGTTCCCTTACACATGTGACCGGAAAATTGAGACTGCACTGGTCATTACTTGAAGAAGGTGGTTTGCAGTCCAATATCAACATTTATTCCTCAGGCCACAACACCTAAAGCGAATTAACTGCTGACTTAAATCATTTCCATTTTACACTTTTAAAAAGATAATTTGCCTTGAAGCATTTGGAACATTGTGAGGATCTAAAAGGTGGTGGAGAAATGCAGTTTCTTTATGAAGAGTTTATTTCAGCAGCTTTAGGGTCAGTGGTAAAGGGAAGCTTTCTCTCTCTTCCAACAGAAGCTAGAAGAGTAGGTTCATTCACAACAATAACAGAAATTGCTGGAAAATCTCAGCAGGTCACTCAAAATTCAACGTTTTGAGTGACCCTTCCTCAGACCCTTGAGGAAGGGCCACTTGACCCGAAACGTTAACTCTGATTTGCGCCTCTTAGCAGAGTGCTTTAGGGAACATCTCCAAGACACCCGCACCAATCAACCAAACCGCCCCGTGGCCCAACATTTCAACTCCCCCTCCCACTCTGCCGAGGACATGGAGGTCCTGAGCCTCCTGCACCGCCGCTCCCTCACCACCAGACGCCTGGAGGAAGAATGCCTCATCTTCCGCCTCGGAACACTTCAACCCCAGGGCATCAATGTGGACTTCAACAGCTTCCTCATTTCCCCTTCCCCCACCTCATCCTAGTTTCAAACTTCCAGCTCAGCACTGTCTCCTTGACTTGTCCGGACTTGTCGGACCTGCCTATCTCCTTTTCCACCTATCCACTCCACCCTCTCCTCCTTGACCTATCACCTTCATGTCCTCCCCCACTCACCCATTGTACTCTATGCTATTCTCTCCCCACCCCCACCCTCCTCTAGCTTATCTCTCCATGCTTCAGGCTCACTGCCTTTATTCCTGATGAAGGGCTTTTGCCCGAAACGTCGATTTCGCTGCTCGTTGGATGCTGCCTGAACTGCTGTGCTCTTCCAGCACCACTAATCCAGTATTTCTCTTCACAGATGCTGCCAGACCTGCTGAGCTTTTCCAGCAATTCTTGTTTTTATCTTCTGAATAGGTCTTTAGTTAAAATTATATGAAAATATGAACAGAATGGTTGGTCCAGCATTTATAGCCCATCCCTAGTTGCCCTTGAGGGGTGGGAGTGAGCTACCTTCTTGAACCTCTGTTGTCCATGTGTGGTAGGTAGACCTGCAATGCCCATAGGCAGGGAACTCCACGATTTTGATCCAGCGACAGTGAAGGGATGGTGACATATTTCCAAGTCAGGATAGTGAGGATCTTGGAGGAATACTTGCAGAGGGTGATGTCCCCATGTATCTGCTGCCCTCGTTGTCTAGATTAGAGTGACCATGAGTTTGGAAACAGTGTCAAAGTAGGATTGGTGAGTTGCTGCATTGCAACTTGTGGATAGGACACACTGCATCTTTGCATGACTCAGTAAATAAGTGAATAACTTACATTTTCACACAGTAAGATCTCCCATGACAACACAACCTTATAAAGTCAAAACCAAAATTCTAGAAGTACTTAGTGGGTGTGGAAGCATCTGTGTGGAGAGAGAAACAGAGTTAATAGTGTTTCAGATCGATGACCTCTCATCAAAACTTAATGAGTTAAGAGAGGCAATATGTTTCAACCAGGTACAGTATAGGGGCAGGGAATGTTTGGGTATGGCATGGGAGGAAAAACAGAAGGTGGAAGGCTGCAAAGATTAAATGACAAATGAATGATCATGCAGGGTACAAGGGGAGGTGCTAAGGAAACTGTAAAGAAACAAAAGGATATCGACAGGACATACAAACGCAGATTGATCACTAGTAACGGCTGATCAAAAAAAATGAAGAATTATGATCTAAAATTGCTGAGTTAAGAAAGTGTCCATTTGAAAGATGTGGTGCTTTTCTTTGAAATTAAATAGATTTTTTGTGGAACAGCATGGAAGCACAAGGGCTGGAGGGTCAGTATGGGAGTGAGGTAGAGAATTAAAATGATGAGTGATCAGATAGAAGCTTGCACACTGAATAGAGGTGTTCACTAATCTGCATTTGGTCTCTGTGAGATCAAGAGGATTGCATCACAAGCAACAAATATAGTGTATTGAGTTGAAAGAAGTATACATATATCATTCTTTCACATGGAAAGAGTGTTTAGATCATTGAATAATGGGCAGGACATTGTGGGGAATTTTGAGATGATTGAGATTTGCACCAATGTGTCACAGGTTCTTCAGAAGGCTTAATGAGGAGCGAAAGATGTGTTTAGTGGAGGCATCATGTTGGACATTTTTGAAAGGATAGGGTGTGATGCATTGTGTGTGTAGCCAGGTGAGGGTGGGATGGGGTTTGGAGCACGAGAGAATCCCTATCACGGTTCTGGGAAGCAGAGGGAGGGGTTTGAGCAGACGTGTGGGAAATGGCAGAGACGTTGTCAAGGAAGATGTCAAATGTGGTGGAACGGAATCCTCAGGGGAGGAGAAAGGAGGTAAAACACATAGATCAGTGTGAAACAGGTGGCAACATTGGAGAAAGTGGTATCTATGACGTTAGTTCAGTGATAAATATTGGGCAATAAACTGAAGAAAATTCTCTAGTACTTCCTGGAAGTGAAGTGAAGCGTTTGTTTTATATATAGTGGAGAAAGGGTTTTGGTTAAATGCTTCGAGGAGAAAGTGAGGACTGCAGATGCAGGAGATCAGAGCTGAAAATGTGTTGCTGGAAAAGCGCAGCAGGTCAGGCAGCATCCAAGGAACAGCCTTTAAGGGCTGATGCCCGAAACGTTGATTCTCCTGTTCCTTGGATGCTGCCTGACCTGCTGCGCTTTTCCAGCAACACATTTTTAGTTTTGGTTAAATGGGTCATTTGAAAAATTCCACTCTGACAGTGCAGCTGTCCCATGTACTCAAACCATTGAATTTAAACTGGTGTTCATGGTCAAGGGTCAGCATTTGGTTTGAAAAACATCCACTGGCTTGGAGAAAGCTGGTGCACTGCCTTTTCAGATTGCAGTTAGACAGGAAGATGTTTAATGGCGCAGAGGATCCATTAGTTTCTGCCCTAACTTCAGAAATAGAGAACACGGAGTAAATTTACCATTAACTTTGAAGTTCCTTCGTACAGACACAATCTGATTTATCAGCAATAATTATGTTTGATGTCCATTTGAAACTTTAATAAAAATGTGTTAATTTCATAAGCGATAAGTTTTCTGAAGCACTCTGAGTTTTCAAAGGGAACATATAACCCAACCAGCGCAGTTCCAGTAGAAACACTTGATGTATTTTTAGTAAATTCCTCTTTGTCCTCCAGAGATGAACTTCCATCATCTACACTATCACTGGGGCTGCTTACTTCCACCCTCTGTACAATAACAGAGCTTTGCCACTGCCTCAATTCATCTGCTGGGAATCCCTTAATCAAAGCCTTTGTTTCCTCTACACTTGACTCTTCCGATTCATCCTTAACTAATGTTCCATGATCAATGCTTTACAAACTTGACCTTGTCCAAAATAAGGTAAAGTTATTTGACCTTATCTGTCCTTTGTTGAAAACTGCACCAAGTGTCCATCACCCCTTGATTCCTGGTTAAGCAACACTCAACTTTAAAAGTTATTTTTCTCTTGTTGAAATCCCTCTTTAGCCTTGTTCCATCCTATCTCTGATCTTCCTCCAGCCCTACAACCCTCTGAACTATTTGCATTCCCTCAATTATGGGTTCTGTGAAACTTCCGATTTAATTACTCTAGAATTGGTGGCTGTTACCTCAGCTACTTGGGCCTTAAGCTTTGAAATCTCCTCCCGAAACCTTTTCATTTCTCTACTCCTTCCTCCTTTAAAGACTTTTCTTAAAAACCCTTTGATCAAGCTGATGGCCATCTGCCTTAATGTTGCCCTTGGTGTCTCAATGCCAAATTTGATTTTGAGAACACTCCCACAAAAACACCTTGGGACATTTTCCAACGTTAAAAGTACCGAAAGAAAACAAATTGTTCTTTTTATGCTTTTCTCATGCAAGGGATAAAATCAGATTAATGCAGTTTAAATGGTCTGAGAAACCCCACATGGAATGTTAGGAACATTGGAACATAGGAGTGGGAGTAAGCAATGCAGCCCTTTCAGCCCACTCCAAAATTGAACACAATCATGGGTGATCTTATCCTGGTCTCGACTCCAATCTCCCACCTGCTCTTTATTGCCCTTTATCCCACTTTTCATCAGAAACATATCTATTTCTTTCTTGAATCCATTGATTGATTCTGCTCCTCTTCACTCTGGAGCAGCGAGTTCCACAGATTCACAACCCTCTGGGAGAAATAGTTTCTCCTCATCTCAGTTTTAAACCGACCTCCTCTCATTCTATATCTATGACCTCTTGTTCAAGACAGTCCCACAAGGGGGAACATCTGTTCAATGCCCAACTTATCAATCTCCTTCAGCATTTTATATCCCTCAATCAGATCCCCCCTCATTCTTCTGAACTCCAGTGAATACAAGCCCAAGTTATTCAACTGCTCCTGGTATGACAGCCCTTTCATCCCTGGAATTGACCTGGTGACCCTCCCTGAGCTGTCTCCAATGTCACCACACCCTTCCTCAAGTAATGAGATGAACACTGGACACAATACTCCAGGTGTGGTCTCACCAATGCCTTATATAATTGTAACAACACTTCTTTTATAATCCAATCCTTTTGCAATAAATGTCAGGGTTCTATTAGATTCTTAGTCTATGATGCACTTGCAGACTCAGTTTCTGTGATTCATGCACAAGGACACCCAGATCCCTCTGCTTCCCATTTAAATAATAATTTATCCTTCTATTTTTCCGGCCAATATGGATAACCTTGTATTTATCCACATTAACTCCAGGTTCTGGTCCATTCTCCCAGATTATTAATGTCCATCTGTAAACCCTTTATCTTCTTATCACTGCCTATTTTCCCACCTATTTAACATCATCAATGAGCTTTGCAATGTTACACTTTGTCCCTGTTTGCAGATCAGTTATGCAGATTGTAAATAGTTGAGTTCCAAGAACTAAAGCCTGCAGCACTCCACTAGTTACAGCTCACCATCCAGAGAAGAACCCATTTATCCTGATCCTATGCTTCCTGTCAGTCAGTTAATCCCTTGTCCAAATCAATACTCTGCCCTTAACCCCCGAGATCTACTTTTCTGGATCAGACTTTTATGCATCACCTTGTCAGATGCCTTTTCAAAGTCTAGATGTACCACATCCACAGTATTCATTTTGCTAGCTACATCTCAAGAAGACCAGCAATTTTACCCTTCATAGAATAGAATAGAATCCTTACAGTGTGGAAGCAGACCATTCAGCCCATTGAATCCACACCAACCCTCCAAAGAGCACCCCAATCACATCCACCCCATCCCTGTAGACCTGCAATTTCCATGGCTAATCCATGTAGCCTGGCCATCCCTGGACACTACCGGCAGTTTAGTCTGGTCAATCCAAATAATCTGCACATCTTTGGACTGTGGGAGGAAACAAGAACACCTGGAGGAAACCCATGCAGACATAAGGAGAATGTGCAAACTTCACACGGACCGCTGCCCAATGCTGGAATCAAACTCAAATCCCTGGCACTGTGCGACAGCAGTGCTAACCACTGAGCCACCATGCCACCCCAAGAAACCATGCTGACACTGATGAATTGAGCTTTGTTTTTCCAAGTGTTCAGTTACATCCTCCTTCATGACTGACTCCAGCAACATCTCCACTACTGAGGTCAAACTACATTTTGCCTCTCTCTTTTTTGAATAAGAGTGTCACTTTAACATGTTTCAAATCCACTCATACCTTTCCAGAATCCAAGTAAGTTTGGAAAAATCATAATTAATACATCCATTATCTCTGAGGCCTTTTCCTTTATTACCCTCAGACACAGACCATCAGGCTACAGGGAAATTGAGAAACAAATTTGTAAGGAGATCTCAGTTATCTGTAAGAATAATAGGGTGGTTATGGTGGGCGATTTTAACTTTCCAAACATCAACTGGGACTGGTATAGTGTTAAGGGTTTAGATGGAGAGGAATTTGTTAAGTGTGTACAGGACGATTTTCTGATTCAGTATGTGGATGTACCTACTAGAGAAGGTGCAAAACTTGACCTACTCTTGGGAAATAAGGCAGGGCAGGTGACTGAGGTGTCAGTGGGGGAGCAATTTGGGGCCAGTGACCATAATTATCTTAGTTTTAAAATAGTGATGGAAAGGATAGACCAGATCTAAAAGTTGAAGTTCTAAACTGGAGGAAGGCCAATTTTGACGGTATTAGGCAAGAACTTTCAAAAGCTGTTGGGCACAGATGTTCGCAGGTAAAGGGATGGCTGGAAAATGGGAAGTCTTCAGAAATGAGATAACGAGAATCCAGAGAAAGTATATTCCTATTCGGGTGAAATGAAAGGCTAGTAGGTATAGGGAATGCTGGATGACTAAAGAAGTTGAGGGATTGGTTAAGAAAAAGAAGGAAGCATATGTCAGGTATAGACAGGAGAAATTGAGTGAATCCTTAGAAGAGTATAAAAGCAGTAGGAGTATACTTAAGAGGGAAATCAGAAGGGCAAAACGAGGACATGAGATAGCTTTGGGAAATAGAATTAGGGAGAATCCAAGGGGTTTTTACAAATATATTAAGGACAAAAGGGTAACTAGGGAGAGAATAGGGCCCCTCAAAGATCAGCAAGTCGGCCTTTGTGTGGAGCCGCAGGAGATGGGGCAGATATTAAATGAGTATTTTGCATCAGTATTTACTATGGAAAAGGGCATGGAAGATGTAAAATGTAGGAAAATAGATGGTGACATCTTGAAAAATGTCCATAATACAGAGAAGGAAGTGCTAGATAAAATCCCAGGCCCTGATCAGGTGTACACTAGAACTCTGTGGGAAGTTAGGGAAGTGATTGCGGGGCCTCTTCCTGAGATATTTGTATCATCGATAGTCACAGGTGAGGTGCTGGAAGATTGGAGCTTGGCTAACGTGATGCCAAGGTGGTAAGGACAAGCCAGAGAACTACAGACCAGTGAGCTTGATGTCGGTGGTGGGCAAGTTGTTGGAGGGAATCCTGAGGGACAGGGTGTACATGTATTTAGAAAGGCAAAGACTGATTAGGGATAGTCAACATGGTTTTATGAGTGGAAAATCATGTCTCATAAACTTGATTGAGGTTTTTGAAGAAGTAACAAAGAGGATTGATGAGGGCAAGTGGTAGATGTGATCTACATGGACTTCAGTAAGGCGTTCGACAAGGATCCCCAGGGGAGACTGCTTAGCAAGGTTAGATCTCATGGAATACAAGGAGAACTCGCCATTTTGGTATAGAAGTGGCTGAAAGGTAGAAGACCAAGGGTGGTGATGGAGGGTTGTTTTTCAGACTGGAGGCCTGTGACCAGTGGAGTGCCACAAAGATTGGTAATTGGGTCCACTACGTTTCATCATTTATATAAATGATTTGGATGTGAGCATAAGAGGTATAGTTAGTAAGTTTGCTGATAACACCAAAATTGGAGGTGTGGTGGACAGCAAAAAAAGTTACCTCAGATTACAACAGGATCTTGATCACATGGGCCAATGGGCTGAGAAGTGGCAGATGGAGTTTAATTTAGATAAATGTGAGGTGCTGCATTTTAGGAAAGCAAATCTTAGCAGGACTTATACACTTAATGGTAAGGTCCTAGGGAGTGTTGCTGAACAAAGAGACCTTGGAGTGCAGGTAGATAGGATAGTGAAGAAGGCATTTGGTATGCTTTCCTTTATTAGTCAGAGTATTGAGTACAGGATTTGGGAGGTCATGTTGCGGCTGTACAGGACATTGGCAAAAGTGAGGACTGCAGATGCTGAAAACCATAGTTTAGATCAGTGTGGTGCTGGAAAAGCGCAGCAGGTGAGGCAGCATCCTAGGAGCAGGAAAATCGACATTTTGGGCAAAAGCCCTTCATCAGGAACCAATGTACAGGACATTGGTTAGGCCACTGTTGGAATATTGTGTGCAATTCTGGTCTCCATCCTATCGGAAAGATGTTGTGAAACTTGAAAGGGTTCAGAAAAGATTTACCAGGATGCTGCCAGGGTTGGAGGATCTGAGCTATAGGGAGAGGCTGAACAGGCTGGGGCTGTTTTCCCTGGAGCGTCGGAGGCTGAGGGATGACCTTATAGAGGTTTTTAAAATCATGAGGGGCATGGATAGGATAAATAGACAAAGTCTTTTCCCTGGGCTGAGGGTGTCCAGAACTAGAGAGCATAGGTTTAGGATGAGAGGGGAAAGATATAAAAGAGTCCTAAGGGGCAACTTTTTCACTTAGGGAGTGGTACGTGTATGGAATGAGCTGTCAGAGGAAGTGGTGGAGGCTTGGACAATTGCAACATTGAAAAGGCATCTGCAGAGGGATATGAATAGGAAGAGTTTGGAGGTATCTGGGCCGGGTGCTGGCAGGTGGGACTAGATTGGGTTGGGATATCTGGTTGGCATGGACAGGTTGGACCGAAGGGTCCATTTCCATGCTTTACATCTCTATGACTCTATTAATCCCATCAGTTTACTTAATACCTTCTCCCTAGTTCTCGTAATTTCATCAAGTTCCTCTGTAATAACGACAGTTTTTTTTAGATTAGATTAGATTACTTACAGTGTGGAAACAGGCCCTTCGGCCCAACAAGTCCACACCGCCCCGCCGAAGCACAACCCACCCATACCCCTACATCTACCCCTTACCTAACACTACGGGCAATTTAGCATGGCCAATTCACCTGACCTGCACATATTTGGAGTGTGGGAGGAAACCGGAGCACCCGGAGGAAACCCACGCAGACACGGGGAGAACGTGCAAACTCCACACAGTCAGTTGCCTGAGGCGGGAATTGAACCCGGGTCTCTGGCGCTGTGAGGCAGCAGTGCTAACCACTGTGCCACCGTGCCGCCCACTAGTTTTTGGCGAGAAATTATTATTTTCCACTGTGAAAATAGAGACAAAGTATTAGTTTATTCCCTTCCCATTTCTAAGTTTCCCAATATTACTCCATCATTTTCACCCTCTGAAAAGCCAGCATTTACTTTCACTACTCACTTCCTGTGTACATACTTATAGAAGCTTTTGGTTTCAGTGGTTATGCTTTCTGCTAGTTTCCTTTCATAGTTCATCTTAGCTCTTCTGATTTTGTATTTAGTCACCCTTTGCTAACATTTGAAGTTCTCTCAATCCTCCAGAGTGCCACTACCTTTTGCAGTATGATGTGCTCTAGTTTTTGTCTTTATGTTCACCTTGACTTCCTCATTAAGCCACGGATGATTTTTCACCTTTTTACAATTGCTCTTCTCAGGAATATATTTTAATTGGGAGGAATTTCGCATCTCCTGAGAGCTCTGCCCAGTCTACTTGGGCCAGTTCCTTCCTCAGGCCTGTATAATGGCCTTTGCATAATGTTAAAACTCTTGTATATGACTCAGTCTTCATTCTTTCAATCTGAATTTGAAACTCTAGCATGTTGTTGTCTATTGAAAGGGGAATGGAATATAAATGTAGGAATGTTTTGCTCCAGTCATGTGGTGTGTTGTTGAAGTCATATCTGGGCTATTGTGTACAGCGTTGGTCTCCTTATTTAAGAAAGGATGTAAATACTTTAGAAACAATTCAGAGACAATTCACTTGATTGTTATTTGGGATGGGGTTGTTATCTTATAATTCAAGAGCGTGGTGCTGGAAAATCACAGCAGGCCAGGCAGCATCAGGGGAGCAGGAGAATCAACATTTCCAGCATAAGCCCTTCATCTGGAATGAGGCTTATGGACTAGGACGCTGAGAGATAAATGGGAGTGGGTGGTGTTGGGGGGGAAGGTAGCTGAGAAAGCAATAGGTTGATGGAAGTGGGTGAGAAGGTGATAGGTTAAAGAGGAAGGTGGAGCGGATAGTTGGGAAAGGTGATGGACAGGTCTGGAGGGCAGTGCCGAGTTGGAGGCTTGGGACTGGGATAATGTGGGGAGATGGGAAATGAGGAAGCTATTGAAATCCACATTGACCCCTGTGGTTGCAGGATCCCAAAGCGGAATATGAGGCATTCTTCCTCCAGGCGTCGGGTGGTAAGGGTTTAGCGATGGAAGAGGCCCAGGACCTGCATGTCCTTGACGGAGTGGGAGGAGGAGTAGAAGTGTTCAGCCATAGCGTGGTGGAGTTGGTTGAAACAATCCACAAGTAGGCATTCTGTCTCCCCAATGTAGAGGAGACCACATTGGGTGCAATGGATACAGTAGATGACATTGGGACCCTGTAACCACACAGGATCAATGTGGATTTCAACAATTTCCTCAATTACCCTCCCCCAACATTATCCCAGTCCCAAGCCTCCAACTGGGCACCGTCCTCTTGACCTGTCCATCACCTTTCCCATCTATCCGCTCCACCCTCCTCTCCAACCTATCGTCTTCTCCCTCACCTTCATCTACCTATCATTTTCTCAGCTACCTTCCCCACCCCCAACCCTAGCCCCCCTCTATTTATCTCTCAGCTCCCCCCCATCTTCCACCCAAAAGCCTCATTCCTGATGAAGGGCTTATGCTCGAAACGTCAATTCTCGTGCTCCTCGGATACTGCCTGACCTGCAGTGCTTTTCCAGCACCACACTTTTCGGCTCTGATCTCCAGCATTTGCAGTCCTCACTTTCTCCCTGTTATTTTGTAAGGAAAGTTTGGATAAGGCTGGTATCCACTGGAGTTTAGAAAAATGAGAGGAGAGGGAACACAGTTTAACAATAAGGAGTGTCTCACCTTTGATGTGGTGTTGATTAGCTCTATTGGCCAGTCTGTGATGCCAACAAGAGTGGGTCCAATTCCCACACCAGCTAAGCTTACCATGAAGGACTCTGAACTTCTCCCCTTGTCTGAGATGTGATGACTCTCAGGTTAAATCATCACCAGTCATCTCTCTTCAATGAGAGAGCAACCCGATGGTCCAATGGGTCTATGGTGACTTTACCATTACTTAGAGATACGTGAGGATGACTTCCATTTCTCTCAAAGAGTCATGAGTCTTTGGAACCCCCCTCCCCATAGGTCAGCAGAGACAGGGTCAGTAAATATTTTAAGGAAGGCATAGATAGATTCTTGTCTAACAAGGGAATCAATGGTTAACAGAGGTAGATGGGAATGTTGAATAGAGCACCCATCAAGATAAGCAATGATCTTTTTGAGGTTCAATGGGCTGAATGGCCTTTCTCTGCTCCCAATTCATATCTTTATATATTTCAACCTGTAAGCTGGTTAAGTCTGCTCTCTTTTCTGCTCTTATTCAGTCACACATGATCAAAACAAAACCCTGCAAGAGACAAGAATAATGAGCAATAAGTGGAGCTGCTGTATGGATGAGGATATATATTCAGGGTGGACTCACTGACTGATTATTCTAATTACATTGGAATAGCTTTCGTGCATATTTCAATTAAAGTTGGTTTTCTCTGATCGTCATTTCTTTTCTCTATTGTTATTATTTTCTCAAATGTCACATTTTAACAAATGAGCAACATTACCAAAATAAATTTCCGTGTGGAATTTTCTTGAGTGGACAATAAAATGAAAAGTGAAGTGAAATGAAAGCTGTTTACATTAATAAACTTCCCTTGTGTTTGTTTTAAAGGGGCATTTATGATTAAAGTCATAGTTCATTACACTTTCAACTTTTTATCCCATGATGCTGGAACACTGGGTGGCATGGTGGCTCAGTGGTTAGCACCGCTGCCTCACAGTACGTGGGATCTGGGTTCAATTCCAGTCCCGAGTGACTGATTGTGTGGAGTTTGCATATTCTCTCCGTGTCTGTGTGGATTTCCTCCCACAGTCCAAAGATGTGCAGGCTAGGTGGGTTAGAGGTGCTAAATTGTCCATCATATCCTGCTATATGCAGGTTAGCCTTGGGAAATGCAGGGATAGGGTATGATGCGGGCTTGATGGACTGAATGGCCTGCTTTGAAAACGATTGGGATTCTACTACGTACTAACAAAGGTGCATGTGTTAGAGTTTGGCTGAAAGCGGGAATTGCTTCATTACACAAGTGTAGGGAATTCAGGAGTTCTCTCTCCTGAAAATGATGATCGTATCAGGAAGCTGGAGGGGTCATGTCACCTACTGAGGCTTATAGTTCTTATTCAATAATGTGAGGGAACAGTTGCAAATTTCAAAACTAGGTTTTGTGGAGGTTTGTTAGGCAAAGGTATTAAGGGCTATGGGCCATGGTCCAAAGGCAGGTCAGTGGAGTTGGTCTCATTGAATTTGGAAACAAGCTTGAGGGGCTGAATGGCCTACTCCTATTCCTCTGTATTAAGGAATGAAGAGCATATGCTCAAAACGTCAACTCTCCTCCTCCTCAGATGCTGCCTAACTTGCTGTGATTTTCTAGCACCACACTTTTTTGACTTAGTGAGAGGTATACCCAGTGTGGACTCAGTGAGCCTCAATATGAACCTCAAAAATCTCCATGTCAGTGTGAGGCTCAATGAACTGCACTCAGTCTGAGCCTAAAGGAACTCCATCCAGTGTTTCAGTGAACCGTGCCCTACACGACACTGAGTGAACTAGACCCAGTCTGAGCCTCAGTGGACTGTACCCAATATGAGACTCGGTGAACTGAACCCAATGTAAGTCTCGAGGAATTCTAGACAGTATTTCAGTGAACTGAACCTAACGTGAGATTCAATTAACTGTACCCAGTCTAAGCCTCAGTGGACTGTACCCAATATGAGACTCAGTGAGCTCAATGTAAGTCTCAAGGAACTCAACCCAGTGTCTCAGTGAACTGAACTCAGTTTGGAAAAAAAAGGAACAATATTTGTGTGGCCCCTGTGAGAAGACAGTAGGGAAATGTGACGTGGTGTGTAAGTTAAACTTGGGTTTTGCATTACGTTCCCTCTATTCTCTGAAAAAGTTGACCGGCTGAATACAGAAAAGTGGTTTTGATATCTGAAAATAGGTCACCAACTGGCTGCATCCTATCTGCCCTGGCTGAGTAATTAAAGGCTGTCTATTGTTATCTGCCCAACAATCAATAACCTGCTGTCAACATTGTAAGTGTCACTGCCTATACATTACATTTACTGCACTGTTTCACTATGCCGTTCGCCAACTATTAAATGGTGCCACAGAGGCGCAGTGTGAGGCTGGGACATACGCATTGAAAAGCCTAGAGGCTACAGGAGGTATACTTGATCCCGTAGTGCTCATATATTTAGCACTGGGCCATTGTTAATCATAAAGAAACAGTTCCTGAAACAATTGTATTTCACAGTATTATATCAGAGCAGTGTTGCCGAGACTGATTTAGACTCACTTAACGTAATTTATTCCTGGATGATAATGGATATTTTATGCTGGCTGGATAGTCAATACGATGGTGACGATTGGTGCCAAACAGACAGCACTTTGTGTGTCTTCATTCAGTTCCATCCTTATGCCTTTCACTTAGCTGTGGTTGGTGTGTACTGGGTAATTCACCTCAGTGGTCCTTTATCATGTTCAAGTTAAAGGCAAGAAAAGGACAACTTTCAGAATGTGTTATCCCAGCATAGACCTCACCCTCAGGGAATATATAGAGTCATACGGCACAGAAACAGACCCCATAGAGTCCCTACAGTGTGGAAGTAGACCATTCAGTCTATCAAATCCACACCAACCCTCTGAAGAGCATTCCACTCAAACCCACTCCATCCCTGTAACCTACACTTGGCTCATCCACCTAATCTGTACATCCCTGGACACAATTGGGTAATTTAGCATGGCCAATCCAGCCTATCCTGCACATCTTTGGACTGGAGGAGGAAACTGGAGGAAACCCACACAGACACTGTGAGAATGTGCAAACTCCCACAGATAGTTGTCCCAGGGTGGAATCGGACCTAGGTCCCTGGCGGTGTAAGGCAGCAGTGCTAACCACTGAGCCAATGTGCTGACCGAACATCTCAATCTGACTTAGTTTCATTTGCCAACATTTACCCCATATACCCCAAAACCCTTCTATGCATATACCCATCCAGATTTGTTTTTATTATTAGATTCCCTACAATGTCGAAACAGGCCCTTCAGCCCAACAAGTCCACACCGACCCTCCAAAGAGTAACCCACCCGGACCCATTTCCCTCTGACTAACGCACCTAACACTATGGGCAGTTTAGCATGGCCAATTCACCTGACCTGCACACTTTGGACTGTGGGAGGAAACTGGAGCACCCGGAGGAAACCCACGCAGACACGTGGAGAATGTACAAACTCCTCACAGACAGTCACCTGAGACTGGAATCGAACCTGAGACCCTGGTGCTGTGAGGCAGCAGTGCTAACCACCGTGCCTTTCAATGTTATAATGTACCAACCTCCACCACTTCCTCTGGCAGCTCATTCCATACATGTACCACCCTCTGTGTCAAAAAGTTGCCCTTAGGTCCCTTTTAAATCTTTCCCCTCTCACCTTAAACCAATGCCCTCTAGTTCTGGACTCCCCCATCCCAGGAAAAAATCTTGACTATTTATCCTATCCATGCCCTTCATGATTTTATAAACCTCTATAAGGTCACCCCTCAGCCTCCAACACTCCAGAGTAAAATGTCACAGCCTATTCAGCCTCTTCCTCTAGTTCAAATCCTCCAACATCCTTATAAATCTTTTCTGAACCCTGTCAAGTTTCACAATATTTTTCCTATAGAAGAAAGACCAGACTGAATGCATGATTCCAAAAGTGGCCTCACCAATGTCTTGTACAGCCTCAGCAGGACCTCACAAGTCTGATACTCAGCACAAGCATACCAAATGCCTTCTTCAACCTGCACTCCAAGATCTTTATGTTCAGCAACATTCCCCAGGACCTCACCAATAAGTGTATAAGTACTGCCCTAATTTGTCTTTCCAAAATGCAACACCTCATTTATCTAAATTAAACTCCATCTGCCACTCCTTGGCCCATTGACCCACCTGATCTCGGTCCCATGGTAATCTGAGATACTGTCCTTCACTGCAGCACCTATTTTGGTGCCACCTCCAAACTTACTAGCCATACGTCCTATATTTATATCCAAGTCATTTATATAAATGATGAAAAGCAGTGGGCCCAGCTCCGATCCTTGTGACACATCGTTGGTCACAGGCCTCCAGTCAGAAAAACAACTCTCCACCACCACCCTCCATCTCCTACCTTCAAGCCAATTGTATATCCAAGTGGCTAACTCCTCCCTGGATCCCATGTGATCTAATCTTACTAACCAGTCTACCATGCGGAACCTTGTTGAACACTTTACTGAAATCCATATAACAACATCTACCGCTCTGTCTTCTTCAATCTTCTTTGTCACCTCTTCAAATTAACAACACCTTCAATTTAAAGAGAGGTGTTAACATTTATCACCCCTCACTGGAACAGTACACTGGAAATCAAATCCCATTATTGCTGGAGCCATCACAGAAATTAAAGATTTTATCAAAGTACACAAAATCCTTCAATTATCCTGCCTTTTCTCGATACAAGTTTAGCAGATTGCATGGACTAACTTTCTTTACTTAGCAAGAACTAGTATTTAATAAAATTCTAGCTAAAGGTAATAGTTATAAACTGTTAATATATAACTGTATTATTTAAAACTCTAAATCACTTATAAAACTCCCCCACACACATATGCAGACAAAAAAAGTGATGTGCAGGGTGGAGGGGAAAATTGGGATGTTCAATGGTCCTTGTTCACAGGATTCACTAAGATGATTCTTTTGCTTATTAGGATTTGCTACATTTTGATCTCTCTTTGCCAGGTGTTTTCATTTCCTTGTAGGAGGCACAGAACAGTTGGTTCACAAACTGCAAAGTCTCCTAGCTACTGATTAAAAGCCACAGCTTATAATAACTGGTGAGGGAAAATAAATTGGCTTTGTTCAGAATTCAGGTATGTTTTTACTGGAGAGAAAGAGACACCATCTGTCCTTGAAGTCTGAATGCTTCTGGCAGTATTGTTCACTCCCACAAGCTGCACAACTAACTGTGAACTAATCACATTGTTGTTGGCAGGCAGACGGTCTTTGTCATTGACAACCGGCTTCAATTCCACAGACCAGCCAGCTACTTGTTGCCAGCTGAATCTTACCCCGTACACAGTCCTTGGTGCCATCCGTCTGCAACTCACCTCCCCACTGCTTGAACAAGAGCAGCAGTGTAAAGATCACTTACAATGAGCTTCTGTTAAAAGTGTATCAGACCCTTGGATTTCAGTACAGTCATTTTCCTATTTCAGTATAGAATTAAAAATAGAGAAAAATAAAAATATACAGTCGTTGCACATCATAAAATATTCCAAAGTGCATCATGAGAGTACAACATGACTGAAAGTGCCTCAACAACATTTTAGGCGATATTAAGGCAGGTGAGCAAATGCTTGGTCCAGAATTCAAGATAACACTAGCTCATGGAGTCAATTAGTGTATATAATGAGCTCAAGATTGGAGTGCTGCTGGAAAAACACAGCAGGTCAGGCAGCATCCAAGGAGGGGGAAAACCAATGTTTCAGGCAAAAGCCCTTCACAAGGTTTGCCCGAAATGTCTATTTTCCTGCTCCTTGGATGCTGCCTGACCTGCTGTGCTTTTCCAGCACTTTCTAATCTTGATTCTAACTTCCAGCATCTGCAGTACCCACCTCCGCCTGGTATGTAATGAGCTACCTGTTCCCCACTTCCTTTCAAGTTTGTTCTTGAAATCTGTGTTCTGTTTGCACAACACCCAAAAACATTTTATAACATTCAGGATCAAAGTCATTTATTGTAGCTATCACCATCTATATGGCTGCAACAAACTGCCAATCCACAAGCCTGCCAGGCAGTGGAATAAAATGTTTATTGTTCCATCTCTTAGGGTTAAATTACTGACTGCAATAAAAGTAACCACTCTATTTTCTGAAGGTGCTAGTTTGAAAGTTCTCTGCGTTACAGTAGCATTGTCAAGCTTGCTGTGATACGAGTAGCTAATTTATTTAAAGGCTGTGTGGGCTTTCTCAATGATTGGATAGAGAACAAAATTATATTGTCACTAGCTACATCCTGAGAGATGCTGGGTAACCAAGTGTTGCACTAATTCGATTAGACAACTACAATGCATTGTATGATGAGTGACGCAAGTCTGCGCTCCCTCATTAGGCTTGTTATTAGAGCAGAAAACCTAAGAAATTGATAAGTGAAGGAGAGTGGGTGATTTGGCACAGTAGGACGAGGCAGGCCTGGCTATATTTAGAACAAGAAATCTACCCCAACCCCACCCCAATTTCAATAGAGGCCAGTGACTTGAATACTTAAACTACGACAGTGCTACCAGTGCCAAACAGAGGGGTGCTACACTGTCAGAGGTGCTACATCGCTGATGAGATGTTAAACTGAGGTCTCATTGCTGCTTGTGGGATCTTGCTGTGTGCAGTTTGGCTCCATTTCCTACCTTGCAATATTGACTACAGTACGAAAGGTAGTTCATCACCTGCAGAGGCACTTGGACATCACAATGTGGTGGAAAAAGGCTGTGGAATTCTTCGCCACAGAAAGCAGTTGAGGCCAAAACATTTGAAACTTTTAAGAAGGTGTCAGGTAACTGGTAGAAGTTGCCACTGGACCATAGGGCTACTGTCTTGTTAGAGGGAGATGACAAGCTGTGGTTTAACCTGAGGGTCGCCATACCTCAGGTGAGGGGGGATATGGAAAAACAGGATCCCTCATGTTGACCTCAACTCATGTGGGAATTGACCTCTTCCAGTCTGTCTGGTGTCACTCAACATTACAAACCAACCTGGAAAAAGTGAGGACTGCAGATGCTGGCGATCAGAGTCGAAAACTGTGGTACTGGAAAAGCACAGCAGGTCAGGCAGCTTCCGAGGGGCAGGAGAGTCAAGGTTTCGGGCATAAGTCCCTCATCAGGAATGATGAAGAGCTCATGTTCGAAACCAGCCATCCAGCTAACTGAGCCCCAGTTGTGTATATAGATATGAAGGCTAAAGGGTTGAAGGGGATGCAGACAAAGAGGGAACAGGATACTAGGTTGGGTGGTCATCCATGATTACATTGAATTGTGGGGTAGGCTCGAAGGGCTGAATGGCCTTCTCCTGCTCCTATGTTTCTGTATAATACACTTTCTGAAAGGCCAATGGAAGCAGAATCATTGATAATGCCCAAATGGGACTAACCATTTGTCCTATTTTCTATGGTTATATAAAAGGTGCTATGTAAGTGAAGTTCTGATGTTCATGAGGCTTCAGCTCGCTCAGGGAGTATTCTGGGAATTAGTCTCATCAGGACAAAGTCTCCCACCGGGGTGGGGGGGGGTGGGGGGGGCTGTTTTTTAAAGTCAGGCACAGCTTACATTTTTTATGGGGTATCCTATGCTTTAAGGATAAATTGCATTTATATGGCATCTTAACACAATAACAAGCCCCAAGATGCTTCACAGAAGCTTTCTCAAACAAAATTTGACACTGGGGGACACTTCTGAAGATATTTGAACAGCTGAGAGAAAAGATGTCAGATTTTTAAAACATCTTAGAGAAGGAAAGTGATAGACAGGTGGGGAGATTGATGGGAGACATTATTTATAACCTAATAACTCCAATCAGCACCCCTCCTAACACTAACGCACATATACACAAAGTACAGCACTCACAAATACATGAACATAAACAGCCAGATACATACAGACAGCCATGCACACTCACACGTACATGTACAGTCTCACGCACACTCACTCATAAATGCTCACTCACACACACACAGACAATGCACATTCTCACATTCAATACACACCCCACACACACACACTCATGAACACATGGACACAGAACACATGCAACACACGCATACTCACACACAATACACACACAGCGCACACATACGCAAAGACACACATATCCACACACCTTTGTGCAAAACACAGACAGACTCACACACAGGAACACCTGCATACAATACATACACACAGATACACAGATACACACACATGTACACAACACACACACAACACACAGATACACACTCGTGCATATACAGACACACACAAATTCATACAATACATGCAGACATTTGTGGACACTCTTTTCAGTGCTGCCTATTTAATTTCAGTTCCAGAGTCTGTGTGAGAATTGATGAAAATTCATATTCTGAGCTAATGTGCTGTTATGCTTCATCTGTTACATTTTCCCCTGGCTACAGACGATCAATATATTAATCATTTAATTTTCAAAAGTAATGACATCTCTCTTCAATTGGTCAAGTGTCTTTTAGACAGCATGAGTCATCCAATTGACCATTTAGCTGCAGAAGTCAGATTAACTTGTGGTATGTCGCTTTGTACGTAACGTAGTCACAAATTGAATTAAGTTCCCTCTGGTTTGCTGCCTTAATTAAAAGAAAATGAATCTTGTCTGTAATGCAAAGCCAAAGAATGCTTTACTGCTGAAATGTGTGTTTGATTCTGACAAATATAAGCCTCTCAATATAAAAATGTGAATATGTCCTTGTTTTTTTTTCTTAATTCGTTAAAGAAGTGATGGGATGATTATATTGTCAATGTGAATATTTATCCCATAGTCATAACCATCTTTATATCATCCAACGGGAAAAGGCATGAGCTATAGAAAAGGTGTTAAGACTAAATAGATTTCTTCAACCCTTATGGATTGGGGGATATGGCCATAAGACCATAAGATGGAGAGCAAAGGTTTCCATTCGACCCATCTAGTCTGCTCCACTATTCAATAGAGCATGATAATCTGATTTGAGGAGCTGGTGTTGGACTGGGGTGGACAAAGTTAAAAGTCACACAACACCAGGTTATAGTCCAACAGCTTTATTTGGAGGCATTAGCTTTCGGAGCGCTGCTTCTTCATCAGGTGGTTGTGAAGCAGGACCATAAGACACAGAATTTATAGCAAAAGATTACAGTGTCATGTAACTGAAATGATAAATTGAACAAACCTAGATTAAGTCTTTCATTTTTTAGAATGGGTTTGCTAGTTTTGGTTCTTTAATATGTGAATTCCAGAACTTCTTGTAAGTCACTTTCTCGAGACAATTTAAGGTTTTATAACAAAAGGTGCCATCTCAGCTCAATAGGTAAAAACAATGACTGCAGATGCTGGAAACACAAGGGCTTTTGCCCGAAACATCGATTTTCCTGCTCCTTGGATGCTGCCTGAACTGCTGTGCTTTTCCAGCACCACTCTAATCCAGAATCTGGTTTCCAGCATCTGCAGTCATTGTTTTTACCTCGTTGATTTGAACCCTACTGCGAATCCTCTTGCAAGGATGCCTGCCTTGAAGAAGTTTTCCTCCTCTCTCTACAAGAATCTCAGGGAGTCCCTCTCCCACTGCAACTCCCAGGTCATTTCCTCTGCCCTGAAGCTCTTCAACCATGTCCTGAAACAAACTCGCCACCACAGCCACATTTGCTTCCTCAGTGCCTGCCTCTGTAACCAACTCATCCCACACGGACTCCGGACCACCTTTAAACCAGCAGAGTTCAGACCCGAACAGGACAAACAGTACAGACTACAGATTCAAAAACACTAGCAACAGTTCTCCTTCAAGATCCTCCGCTCCACGCTCGCAGCAATGCGCCAGCACCTAACCTCTCTACAGTCAGCCCTGCCTCAGCTGAGGACCACTCTCTCAGAATTGTAAAGGACCCACTCTGTACTATACCCTCAGGAGAATTCATACTCTCAACAAACAGTATTTCAACTCCGTCTCAGGCCTCTATTCCTGATGAAGGGCTTTTGCCCGAAACGTCGATTTTCCTGCTCCTCGGATGCTGTCTGAACTGCTGTGCTTTTCCAGCACCACTCTAATACAGCCATCTCAACTCAGACAATGCATTAAAGGTGTGAGGTTAAAGTCTGTCTGTCTCCCAATCTTGAGTGAGACTGGTTCTATTTCTAAAGAGGAACATACAAAATTTAGAATGGATTAATGTTATGCATTTTTTGAACAAAATAGAATGTAATTTGCAAATAAAGTTCTGCAAATATAAATTCACCCCATAAACCTATATGTTCCTCCCAGTCAGGGACATTCAGCCTCAGATCTTTGGGTGACCATCCTCCAAGGCTGACTTCGGGACAGACAACAATGCAGAGTAGCTGAGCAGAGGCTGGCAACTAAGTTCGGTACCCAATAGGAGGGCCTCAACCGGGACCTTGGGTTCATGTCACACTGCAGGTGACCCCACTGCACTACACACACACACACACACACACCCGAAACAAAGTTTTGTACAATTTTAACATGACCTTCCAGCTCTTATACTCAATACCTCATCCAAGGAAGGCGAGCAAACCATAGAACATATAACATAGAAGATAATCAGAGGGTTAGATAGAGTGGACAGGGAGAGCCTTTTTCCAAGTATGGGAACGGCGAGCACGAGGGGACATAGCTTTATATTGAGGTGATAGATGTAGGACAGATATCAGAGGTAGTTTCTTTACTCAGAGAGAAGTAAGGGTATGGAATGCTTTGCCTGCAACGGTAGTAGATTCGCTAACTTTAAGCACATTTAAGTCGTCATTGTACAAGCATATGGACATACATGGAATAGTGTAGGTTAGATGGGCTTCAGATTGGTATGACAGGTGGCACAACATCGAGGGCCGAAGGGTCTGTACTGTGCTATAATGTTCTATGTTCTACATACACACCTATACACACACAGGCACACACACACACACACTTACATGTTCACATACTGACGCAAACCCTCTTTCATACACAACCTCTCCCTCATATGCACACACATACAGCCCCCACATTCACACCCATGCATGCCCTCCCCAAGGCTTATACCCAATCACACTCTCACACACACTTTACCAAGCTTGCACACACACACGAGCACATACTCTCTCACATGCACTCACACTCGCGTGCACGCTCACATGCACACACTCACTTTGTCTCTCTCTCCTGCACGCACACACACTCATATAAGTTTATGAGGTGAATTTATAGTTGCAGAATTATATTTGCAGGTACATTCTATTTTGTTCAAAAATGTATAACACACAGGCAGTCAATCCTTGTAATATTTTGTATGTTCCTCTTTAGAAATAGAACCAGTCTCACTCAAGCTTGGGATACAGACAGACTTTAACCTCACACCTTTAATGCATTGTCTGAACTGAGATGGCACCTTTTTGGATAAAACCTAAAGTTATCTCGAGAAGTTCTGGGATTTACATATTAAAGAACCAAAACTGGCAAACCCATTCTAAAAGATGAAAGACTTAGAATCTTAGAGTCATAGAGATTGTTCAATATATCATTTCAGCTGCATGACAGTGTAATCTTTCGCTATAAATTCTGTGTCTTATGGTCCTGCTTCACAACCATCTGATGAAGGAACAGTGCTATGAAAGCTAGTGCTTCCAAATAAACCTGTTGGACTATTACCTGGTGTTGTGCCATTTTTAACTATGACTAATCTGATCATCCTCAACTCCACTTTCCTGCCTTTTCACTATAACCTTTGATCTCTTTACTGATTAAAAATCTGGCTATCTCAGCCTGAATATACTTAATGACCCAGCCCTGCGATAAAGAATAAGGGTAGTACTACACTCACCGGACTTGACTAACACATTAAGTGACAAACTCTGAGTCAAGAGACAAAGCTAACTCAACTTGACAGCAGTAATGAGACGAGAGACGCACACCTAGAAGGGAAAGTCATCACAGCAGGTCAGTAAAGTGGGACGTCAGGTTCGAATGATTCAGGGATGTGTCCATCATCAATACTAACGAAGGTACCCATACAAAATGTCACACAATTATGTTTCTTTTTCTCAAATGCTCATTCCCTGATGCCATATTAGCTTTATTTTCTGTTTTAGTACGTCCACCCCTGGTGTGAAATGTCATTATTAGAATGTTCTGGCAACAGCAGGTCAAATAAAGGCAGCTGTGACTCAGCAGTAGTGCTCAGACTTCAGAGTCAGCAAGTCCCACTCCAAAGACTTGAGCCCATAATCCAGGCTGACAGTCTCAGTGCAGGACTCAGTTAGTTAGATTAGATTAGATTAGATTCCCTACAGTGTGGAAACAGTGATGCATTATTGGACATTCACCACCATCTGTAACTTTCCCTTCAAGCCATTTCCCATCCTGGCTTGGAAATATAAGACCATTCCTTCAGTGTCACTGGGAATTATTCAGCCCGACCAATTACCACCCCATCAGTCTTCTGTCAATCATCAGTAAAGTGATGGAAGAGGTCATCAACAGTGCTATCAAGCAGCACATGCTCAGCAATGACCTGCTCAGTGACACCCAGTTTGGGTTCTGCCAGGGCCACTCAGCTCCTGACCTCATTACAGCCTTGGTTCAAACATGGATAAAAGAGGGACGGGAAGAAGGACAGCCCTTGACATAAAGGCTGCATTCGACTGAATGTGGCATCAAGGTGCCCTGACAAAACTGGAATCAATGGGTACCACGGGGCAAACTCTCCGGTGGTTAGAGTCATATCTGTCACATAGGAAGATGGTCGTGGTTGTTGGATGTCAGCCATCTCAGCTTCAGGACATCTCTACAGGAGTTCCTCAGGATAGTGTCTGAGGCCAAACCATCTTCAACTGCTTCATCAATAACCTTCCCTCCATCATAAAGTCAGAAATGGGGATGATCACCAATGAGTGTACAATGTTCAGCACCATTTATAGCTCCTCAGATACTGAAGCAGTCCATGTTCAAATGCAACAAGATCTGGAGAATATCCAAGCTTGCGCTGACAAGTGGCAAATAACATTCACGCCACACAAATGTCAGTCTATGAGCATCACCAATAAGAGTCAATCTAACCCCCATCCCTTGACATTCAATGGTGTTATCATTACTGAATTCCCACCCAACAACATCCTGAGGTTTACCATTGACCAGAAACTCACCTAGACTCACCACATAAACACAGTGGCTACAAGAGCAGGTCAGAGGATGAGAATACTGCAGTGAGTAACTCACCTCCTGACTTCTCAAAGCCTGTCCATCATCTACAAGGCACAAGTCAGGAGTGTGATGGAATACTCCACACTTGACTGGGTGAATGTAGCCCTAACAACATTCAGAAAGCTTAACACCATCCAGGATGAAGCAGCCCACTTGATTGGCACTACATCCACAAACATCCATTCCCTCTACCACTGGCTCTCAGTAGCAGCAGTGTGTACTAACTACAAGATACACTGCAGAAATTTCCCAAAAATCCTCAGACAGCACCTTCCAAACCTATGACCACTTCCATCTTCAAGTTCCCCTCCAAGTCACTCACCATCCTGACTTGGAAATGTATCACCATTTTTTCACTGTCGCTGGGTGAATATCCTGGAATTCTCTCCCTTAGGGCATTGTGGGTCCACATGGACTGCAGTGGTTAAAGAAGGCAGCTCACCACCACCTTTTTCAGAGCAACTAGGCACAGACAATAAATGCTGGGCCCAGCCAGCAAAGCCCAAGTCCCACAAGTGAATAAACAGGCAAGAGATTAAACCAAGGCCTTGGAGAGGGGCAAGATCCCATGGCACTATTCAACAGAGAACATGGGAGGTCTTCTGGCCCACTGATGTCACCCAACCACTGTCACTTTCCAAAAAGATTGATATGGTCATTTCTCTCAAAGCAGCTTGTATGATTTTTGCTGCACATTATAAAATTGGCTACAAAATACTGACGACCCCATACTACAACCTTTGAAATTCTTAGGGATCCTGCGAATCATCCTCTGTGTATGTACGTTCTTTCCTTACAGATAGTTGGTGAAAGAATTCCTTACCTTTCAGATCATCAGAGGAATAACACTGTCTAGCTCCCAGTAACCAATGCCGATTAACAGTTCTCTAATCTGCTCCTACACTCTATTGCTGGCATGTTTGTTGTTGGTGACTTTAAACCCAAGGAAATGATCCCCACTGTTTCTTTCGCTGTGGCAAAAATATGGTCCATTACCGAATTGTGAATCCCTGGTTAGTAAGCTGTGTGGTGACTGGCAGCGCTGGGGGCTTCAAGAATGAATTTTGGTTTGTTATCTTTGACATGAAGGTGTAGACCTGTGAGACCCCACCACATTATCATTGGGCCTTTTTGGTGAGAGTTGGCCATTAGAGGCTTTTTTAGTTTATCACTCTCTCCCTTCCTGAAAACAGTTCCTCTTCACTAGTGAGTGGCTCAAACGTTGTTGTCCAATAATCCATCTTTCTGCATTGGCCTACACAGCAAGAAGTGCAGTAGAATTATCCTGTGTGCTGCCTAAATCAGGCTTTGTATGTGATACAATACTTTATCAAGGGTTACACATATGAGGCACTGTCCAGGGCTTGAGTGCAATTGTCAAGGCCATTGCTGCAGGTGGAGGTCCCATCTCTGAAATGAGATGTTATCAAGAGACCGACTGCCTGCAGGCATGTGTAAAATCTCATGATACTTTCTGATGAAGAGCAGGGGAGTTCACCCCAATGTCCTGCCCAATAGTTATCCCTTCATCAGTGTCACAAAGAAAAGAGATTATTGGGTCATTCTCTCTTCAGTGGACCTGTTCACTACATTACAATAATGATTATACTTCAGTAAGTGAAAATCACCATAATCCATCTCTCTCCAATGAAAGAGATAAATGATGGTGTTTAACCTGAGGGTCATCACATCTCAGGCAAAGGAAGAGCTGGAGAGAGAGTCCTTCACAGCAACTTCAATCATTGTAGAAATTGAACCCACACTGTTGGCATCACAGACCAGCCAATGGATCTAAGTACATAATTGATAAACAAGGGCTTTGATATGTTTGATGGTTGTACAAAATGTTTTTTTTAAAAAGCACATCTTTCAATGGCTTCATTATCATCATTTGACTGGTAATTTCAGATTCCTTATTGAACACAAATTCTACCACCTGCTGTAGCAGGATTTGAACCCATGACCCCAGAGCATCAGAGGAGTTCCTAGATTTATAATCTACTGATAATGCTATTAGGCCCATTGTCTCCCCATTTTAAAGCAATGCTATAACTCTGCTATTTAAAACTTTAACCCTTTACTGTAGTAATTGTAATGAGCTCTGCCAGATGAACCTCAGAATATGGGTTCCCTGACTGGGCCTGTTAACCTGGTCCAGTCAGGGAGTCCTGGCTGACAAAAAAGAACAAGAATGTCAGAGGTTCTGTACACTCTGAGAGAGCTGGAGCAGTGTCAAAGACTCTCCATGTGTAGGTAATGGGTGGTTTGGTGATGGGATACTGGCCTCCGGGAGTTATTTTACTTACAAGCTCCCCCTACACTCACACAAACACTTTCACATTCACACAGAACATATGCAGGCGTGAATAGGGAGAAAAAAAACATGGGTGTAATAAATGGAAGGAAAGTTCAGTGGTCTCTGCTGGCAGGATCTGTCCAGATGGTTCTTGTTCGGATCAGAATACAGATTCATGGTGTTCCTTCTTTGGATGTTTTTCTTGGTCTTTAGGAGACACAGGAACTGGTTCACACTATGAAAAGGCTCTGATGTAT
Organism: Chiloscyllium punctatum; assembly: GCF_047496795.1. Classification (NCBI taxonomy): domain Eukaryota; kingdom Metazoa; phylum Chordata; class Chondrichthyes; order Orectolobiformes; family Hemiscylliidae; genus Chiloscyllium; species Chiloscyllium punctatum. The sequence goes on from NC_092783.1 coordinate 59,853,722, forward strand.
TAATATAAAGTCACACATTCATCAACAGCTGGAGGAAAAATAAACTAGTTTTCTCCAGTCTTAAAGTAGCTTTTACTGCAGAGAACAGAGACAGCTTCTGAGCTGATGAAATTCTGAAGATTTCTCTGTACCTCCTTCACAACCCCAAGCTGTTCAGCTACCTGAGATCCAATCATAAAGCTGTTGGCAGGCAGAAGGCCTTTGTCATCATTAATTGGTCCACAGTCCAATCCACTACTTGTACCCATTCAATCTGCTCAGCTCCCATTTATCTGTATCTTTTATGACCTCCCCTAGAATAAGCAGCTGTATAAACAGTAAATGGAAGGTTCCTTGCCTTCATAACATGCAACAATCATCAAACAACCCTTGGTTTTAAAGCTGTTCTTTTCTCCTTTCAGTCCATATTTAAAAATACAGAACTATAAACAGATATGGTCCTTAAACAGGGGATTCCCCCCTAGAGTCCTGACCAAAGTCTGCCCCTCAGTCAGTAGTAAGTAGAAAATAAATGATCTGGTCATTATATCATTGCGGTTTGTGAGAACTTGTTGTATACAAATTGGCAACCCCATTTCTCTTCGTTCTCTCTTTCTCCCTGGATTGTCTTTCTTTTTTAGGTAAAAACAGACAGATGTTGGAAACCAGGGTCTAGATTAGAGTGGTGCTGGAAAAGCACAGCAGGTCAGGCAGCATCCAAGGAGCAGGAAAAATCGACATTTCAGGCAAAAGCCCTTCATCAGGAATAGAGGCAGGGTGCCTGCAGGGTGGAGAGATAAATGAGAGGGGGGTGGGGGTGGGGAGAAAGTAGCATAGAGTACTATAGGTGAATAGGGATGGGGATGGAGGTGATAGGTCAGAGAGGAGGGTGGGGAAAGGTAGCAAAGAGTACAATAGATGACTGGGGGTGGGGATGAAGGTGATAGGTCAGAGAGGAGGTGGAGCGGATAGGTGGAAAGGAAGATAGGCAGGTAGGACAGGTCATGGGGATGGTGCTGAGCTGGAAGGGTGGAACTGGGGTGAGGTGGGGGAAGGGGAAATGAGGAAACTGTTGAAATCCACATTGATGCCCTGGGGTTGAAGTGTTCCGAGGCGGAAGATGAGGCGTTCTTCCTCCAGGTGTCTGGTGGTGAGGGAACAGCGGTGGAGGAGGCCCAGGATCTGCATGTCCTTGGCAGAGTGGGAGGGGGAGTTGAAATGTTGCGTCAAAGGGCGGTGGGGTTGATTGGTGCGGGTGTCCCAGAGATGTTCCCTAAAGCGCCTTTTTTGTACAGTTGACTTTTTTTCTCTTGCTTTTTCTTTCACGTTCTCTTCACTTTTTCCTTTCACAGTAACTGCCGTCATCAAGATTCAAAGTGAAACCTTGCAGAAATTTTATTTTTGAGTTCTGCCTAGCACCAAATTTTTATCTGGGCCCAGCAACAAAGCACAATTCAATATTATACTCAGAAAGTGACAGTGCAGTTGGAGGCCATTCAGCTCATCATGTCTGCATCCACTCTCCAGATGAGCATCATCTGCAGCATTAGATTAGATTAGATCACTTACAGTGTGGAAACAGGCCCTTCGGCCCAACAAGTCCACACCGCCCCGCCGAAGCGCAACCTACCCAAACCCCTACATTTACCCCTTACCTAACACTACGGGCAATTTAGCATGGCTAATTCACCTGACCTGCACATCTTTGGACTGTGGGAGGAAACCAGAGCACCCGGAGGAAACCCACGCAGACACGGGGAGAACGTGCAAACTCCACACAGTTAGTCGCCTGAGGCGGGAATTGAACCCGGATCTCTGGCGCTGTGAGGCAGCATTGCTAACCACTGTGCCACCATGCCGCCCATAATGCCACCGTGCCGCCCATCATTCTCCTGCCATTTCCTGAATGAACATTGCTTCAATTGAAATAAGCATCCAGTAGCCTCTTGAAGCCTCAGTTGACTCTGCCTATACCCACATGTCCAGACAGTACATTCCTTATCTCAACCACTCGATGCATGAAAACATTTACATTGCTCATCTAATACTTGCTTCTTTTGCAAATCACTTTACAGTAGGTTTGTGAAATAACTCCAAGGAGGCAACTAACCCAGCACCTTGTCACCCTTTACTTACACATGCACAGTCCATGGGCTCTGATCAGCTAGCTCAGAGCCAGTCCCTACAATGAGGAGACTCTCTGACATGCCTGTATATATCTGTCAGCCAGGGCTCCCTGATTGGCTCAGCTTAATAACCCTAATCAAGGATCTCATAGTCAATGAGATCCACCTCTCCCCCTGTTCCAATCACTACAGCTTGTATCTTAAAAACCTGAAAACACCATAAAGAACACAAATGAAATTCCTTACAATAACTATATTGCAGAAAAACTTTACTGACTAACTGCTCAAAACTTTCTACTATGTACTAAGGAGAAAGTTTTTGCTATTATATCCAGAGATATTTTGCCAGAATGGTTTATTTATTGAGATATGCCTTTGATAATTGCCTATTGTCAGGCAATAATTAGGATATCAAGTTACTTACGTAGGCCAGGGCTATGTTCCAGCTCAGAAATTCAGTGCATTAATGTAGGTGAATCATTACTGGATTTCTCAATTGATCAATGCTAGGTCATTGAGTAGTCATTGCACTGCAATGAAGAGATTGAGTTGCAAGTCAGGATTTAATGCACTTTCAACACCAAGTAGGGGTTTTCACAGACGATTCAGTCCAGGTCTGCACCAATTAGAAAATCCACTGAACCAAGCTCCTCTCTATGTGTCTGAGGATGTTGGACCATCAGAGGCTGCTGGACCATCAGAGGCTGCTGGACCATCAGAGGCTACTGGCAGTACTGGGAGTTGGACAATTGCTCAGGAAGCCCAGGCCATGAAGAACTCCACCAGTGAGGGGGTATGTGGTGTTTGTGTGGGAGTAGTGTGGAGAGAGAGAATGAAGGAACAGAAAGAGTGGAGGCATTACTTTTGGTGGCCATCCAAGATTGGGGCAAATGGAGCATCCCCTCCCCACAATCCAGCAGGATTTCCCTGTCAGAAAAGCAGATAACTACCTCACAGGCTGGGAAACGAAGACCGAGGCCCTGTCACAGACAGTAATAAATCACAAAGTGATGGCAGGTCAGGAAGCTGCCCATGGAGCTGCCCAGCTGGTTACTGAGGTGATGAGAAAGGGCAGGATGTTGGGAGTGCTAATCACTGATCATTTCTCCTTTCCTGCCACCTCAAGGAATGGGACGATCCCAGCCATTCAGCTTGATGAATGCAAAACCAAAGTGCAGCCAGTTAGTCTCATTGGCAGAGTGATATTATCACTGGACCGTTAATCCAGAATCTTGGTAATGTTGTGGAGACCTGGGTTTGATTCCTGCCATGGTGGACGGTTGTGCTTGAATTCATTTTCTTTAAGAAGTGTGGAATTAAGAACGTAAAGATGACCATAAATTGATTGACAGTAAAGACCCATTTGGTTCACTTGTGTCCTTTAGGGAAGGAAAATATCATCTGTACCTGGTCTGGCCAACATGTGACTGGGAGAAAGACCCACAGCCATTTGGTTGACTCTTAAGTGCTCTCTAAGTAACTAGGGATGGGCAACAAAAACTGTTCGGACCAGCAGTGCCCTCATCCTGTGAAGGAATGTTGAAGAAAGTGTGTTTTCCTTTTGCTTCTTAAATATCAGTGACGTTGTTGCTCATCAAGATGGGGGATTGTTCGAGGGAATGACGCTCTGCGGTTAAGCACAGCATCAAATAGACACAGGGTAATGCTGTCTGTATTCCACTCCAACATTGTTTCTCTAGTCCTGATCTACAGAAGAGATGTTTGACTGCTTCTTATCCCCTTCTGTAACCATTCCTTTGAATTTTCAGAAGAATAACAACCCTTTGCATTTATGTTGTGCCTTTGATACGGTACTTCACAGGAATGTAGCATGTTAAAAAAAGCAAGGTAACATATATAAGGCACATTCGGACAAGTGACCAAGACCTTGATCAAAGAATTAGGTTCTGATGAAGAAGGGAAGAGAGAAGTGGAGAGGCAGAAAGACTTTTGTAGTGAAATCCGAATTTAATGTCCAGATGGCCGATATGGGGAATGAACTGGATGATGAACAAGCAACTGGAGTTGGAGGAGGACTGCAGAGCTGGAGTGTGTTACTGAGGTAGGGATGGGGCCAGGTCATGCAGGGATTTAAATGAAAATATCAGAACTGAGGATTGCTAGACCAGGAGAGTGAAGGAACGGCAATATAGTTCCAAGTCAGGATGGTGTGTAACTTGAAGGGCACCCTGCAGGCTCCCTTGTCTCAGTGGTAGAGGTTCTGGTTTCTCAGGACGCTGAGAAATGAGCTCAGAGTTCTTCTGTCCTAGAACTGACTGACATGATCAGTTTCAACCTTGCATTTCTGGCACCAGGTTGTCATATCGCATTGCTTTATGAAGCGGCAAACTTTTAAGGTGAAAGGCAGGAGATTTAGAGGGGATTTGAAGAAAGATTTTTTTTAATCCCAAGAGGGTTGGGTGGGTAATCAAGGTGGAAACCTCACAACCTTTCAAAGGTATTTGTACTACTACGTGATATGTCATAACAATCAAGACTGAGCCGAGAGCTAAGATTAGTGTTAATTTAGTGTTGCTTTAGTGGTACAAACTCAATGGGCTGAAAAGCCTTTTCCATGATTCTATGATAAAGGAACCAGACTGTTTCTGAAGAAAGTATTTTTAAAAATTTATTCCTGAAATGGCTCCACCAGCACTTATTGTCTGTTTGTAGTTGCCCTTGAGAAGGTGGTGGTGAGCTGCCTTCTTGAACCACTATAGATTGTGTGATGTAGCCTATGAATGAACCTCAGTGTTATTATCTGGTCAAGGCGAAAGAAGAAACTGAGAACTGAATCAGGAGAAATTGTTCTATTCTCCTGAATTAGCATCTCTCATCATGATGAGAACAAGAACTATTGAAAAAAAATTAAAATGACAAAGCTTGTAGTGTGTCAGTAAATGATGTATGTTCCAAAGCCTCTTGTTACAGTCAGAAGCTTTTATTGCACAACTGTGAGTCTCTACCAGATGATTAATGAGGCAGCCTACAGGACAAGACGAGACAAGGTCAGTTTAGATCGCTGGGGATGTACTGCACTTAACAAAAATCACTCTTTGTGGCACATTTGTACCAGAGTAACAATGCTTCTGCTGCCTGACATTCAGCCGAGAGAAGAGAGTGGGAAACAGAAGATTGTACTTTGGAAAAGCAGTTGCAAGTAGCATGTACATTATATATATATTCCTAAATAATACTGCACTCCAGAAAAGTTTCACAGATGTGAGCTCTGCATCTCATTTCCAACTTACATTGCAACGGCAGCGCTGTGACCAAGCCAACTCCTTCACTGGCTTCAGACTCAATGCTGTGGATTCAAATCCCTCAGAGCCGATGGTTAATTGAAAGGGGGTAAAAACAATGACTGCAGATGCTGGAAACCAGAGTCTAGATTAGAGTGGTGCTGGAAAAGCACAGCAGTTCAGGCAGCATCCGAGGAGCAGGAAAATCGACGTTTCGGGCAAAAACCCTTCATCAGGAATACATTAATTTAAAGGGCCATCCACCTAGAACTGAAATAATGAGACCGCCCTTCAGTTAGGGTCTGTGAATGTTTTGTAAATCTTCTGCCTGCAATAGCTACGGATGTTTGGTCATTTGCTGTGTGTTTCCTTGCCCATGTCTAATAGTTTGGGTTGAAGACCGACTATTCAAGTAGAAAGGCAAGGTAAAGCATTGGCTTCAGGCGTAAACATCGCTAGCATTCTGTTGTTTGCATATTAAACTAATGACCACCATATATCAAATCCTGAGATAGACAAGACTGCTATATTATTGAGAAAATATTCTCTGCTTTGCTTCTCCCTGTCGATCCAATTCAATCTCTTTCTAACTCATTGCATCTAACTAACTGCCCTTGCTGTACTATTTATGCCCAGTGGGAGCAGCTCCATGACATGGATGAAGGTTTCTCCACAGTCCAGAAACTCTTATACTCAGGATTTATTCAACACTGACTTTGATAGATTTTTGTACACTCAGGGAATTTGAGGAAAGTGAGAATATTCCAGAACAGTAATGTTGAGGACTAGTCATATATGATCATATTGTCTGGTGGTTCAGGCTCAATGGACAGTGTGACCTATCCCTGGCCCTATTTCGTACAATTAGAATTAGTCTTAGAATTAGCTGTAAAGGGAAATGTATAAGGTAGGAAAACCAATCAGGAAGCAAAGAGGAAGCTTAAACTGGGAGACTTTAAAAAAAATTCTTCTCATTTCCCTTAGTAATTGGTCATTTTTAACTATTTTGTGGGACAGCCAATACTAAACCGAGAATAGGGGGAAGATGCTAGCGTCCAGTGTTGGCTACTGGATTATGATTCCGGAGAGCCACAAGTTCAAATCCAACATGGCATCTAGTGGAATTTGAATTCAATTAATAAACAAGGACTTGAAGTCTTATCTCAGTGATGGTGACCATGAAACTATCATCTGTTATCACAAAAATACATTTGTTCACTCATGTCTTTGAGGGAAGGAAATCTGCTTTCCTTAAACAATCTGGCCTACTGGTAACTCCAGACCCGCAGCAATATGGTTGACTCTCAACTTCCCTGGGCAATTAGGGATGGGCAATAATAGGGTACCTGGTCAACGACACCCACATCCTGTGACTGAAGACCAACAAACAAATCTGATGCCCTTATCCAGCCTGGCCTACAGGTAACTCCACACCCACAACAATGTGGTTGACTCAACAAGCTGCCCAGTTTCCAGGCCAATAGGAATAAGCAACAAAAGTTGACCTCTCCAGTGAACCCCACATCCTATGAGACAAAGGAAAGAAAATGTCTGTAAATCCTGAATTTTGCATCAATTGAAATAAGAGACGGAAGAGATGTCAAGCAATGCCCATCTTAAATTATTGCTTCAAGTCATATTGTGGCAGAATGTTCCTGTTCTATATTAGAATTAGAATGCAAATTCTCTAGGGTTTTCTGACTCAACAGTGATTAGGCACTGGACATAGTCCGTGTCATTTTTATTACTGTATATTTAAATGTTCTAGCAATTTCCCATTGAAGGCTTGATCCCTGTTATTATACAATTGTGGTATTATATTTCACAGGCATTAGAGTTAGAGTGCAAATGTGTGGCGCTGGAAAAGCACAGCAGGTCAGGCAGCATCTGAGGAGCAGAAGAGTTGATGTTTTGGGCATAAGCTCTTCATCAGGAATGGTGAAGGACGCTGCCTGGCCTGTTGTGCTTTTCCAGTGCCACACGTTTTCACTCTGATTTCCAGCACCTGCAGTCCTCACTTTCACCTTGACGTCAGAGTAAGGCATGAGCTGGTGGAGGGAGATTGGGCCCTGACGTATTTTGCTGACAACAGAAAAGTTTGAGATTGTGGAAGTAACCTTTGACCCCTCCCATAGCAGTGCACTTTACAACAGAAATCTTAACTTCAGTTGAGTAATCAGAAACCACCTTGGACTCAAGAAGCAGTTTGGGCGATAAAGCTAATTAAACCTCATACACATAATAAAACAACCATGAGGAGCAAGAGTATGATTAAGGTTCATTCAATAGGTTACTGGGTTGAAAGAATCATCCTATGAAGACAGATTTCCATAGAGCTGTACAGAACAGAAACAGACCGTCCAGTCCAACTTGTCCACACTGACCAAATATCCTAAATTAATTTAATCCCATTTGCTAGTATTTGGCCCATAAGCCTCTAAACCCTTCCTATTCATACATCCGTCCAGATGCCTTTTAAATGTTGTATTGTACCCACCTCTATCACTTCCTCTGACAGCTCATTCCATATGCACACCACTCTGCATGAAAACATTGTTCCGAGATCCCTTTTATATCTTTCCCCTCTCACCTTAAACCTATGCCCTCTAATTTTGGACCCCACAACTATAGGGGAAAGACCTTAACTATTCACCCTATCCATGCCCTTCATGATTTTTCACATCTCTATTAGGTCCCCTCTCAGCCTCAGGTTGAGTCAAGTACATCCATATTTTCTTGAAGTTTGGAGAGTGAGAGGTAACATCATTGAGACATTTGGAATTCTTAAGGAGCATGACAAGGTAAGTGTTGAAAAAAAATCTCCTGCATGGGGAATTCTCAAACATGGAGCCACAGTCAGAATAAAAAGGTCAGCCATTTAAGATTAAGACGAGAAGATATGTCTTTACTCAAAAGATTGTGAATCTTTGGAATTCTCGCTCTAATAGGGGCAACAATGAGTGCTCACTTGCTATTGGTAAATCTTGGGTATTAAAGAACTGCAGGGGATTATGGGATACAGTGAGAGTATGTGAATGTGCAGTTGAGGTGGATGATGAACAGTAGGACCCTGGGAAGTATCGAAAATCAAAGAGACCTTGGTATGCATGTCCAAGGTCTCTTAAGGTAACAGGACAGGTAGATAAAGTTTTAAGATGACTTATGATATATTTGCCTTTATTAGTCAATGCATAGAATTTAAGAGCAGGGTGGTTATGCTGGAACTATCTGAAATGTCGGTTAGGCCACAGCTAGAGTATTACATCCAGTTCTGGAATCCACATTTGTTATGGACCAGGCCAGACCCCTCAAAACATTTCAAAAAAGTGACCCAGACCCTAACTTCGCTGGTTGTTTTAAGCAGGTGTATAACAGATATTCCAGGAGGGATGCATTTGGTCAAACCACATACTTTAAAACAAAACAGAATTTATTTACAAGATTATTGAATGAAACACAACAAAAGAGAACAGAATAAATACCGAATAACCTAACCTATTCCAAAACTTAACAGATCATCCCAACTGAATAACCTAACCTATCCGTAAGTTCAACAGAACATCCCAACTTCATGATGCTGTTCCCAATAATTGCAACAATCCCCATAAACATCCTTTGGCACAAAAGGGAAAATCAAGCACAGGGTCTTACAGGAGAGATGTCAGAGAGAGAGGACCAGCATGGACCTGCTTCTTTGGGTCCAGCAGCTTCAACCTGACTGCTTTCAGTGAATGGCCAGACTGCCGGAAAACCCGTGAAAAACTGAGCTGGGAGAACTGGCCACTCCCCTTTCGTCCCTGATGAAGGGCTTTTGCCTGAAACGTTGATTTTCCTGCTCCTCGGATGCTGCCTGACCTGCTGTGCTTTTCTAGCACCACACACTCCATCTAGACTCTCCTTACATTGTACAAGTGTTTTCTTTAACTTGAAAGCCTTTTCATGAGGCCGTATCTGTTAGCTAATATCAAATTGGCCCTAAAACCCTTCAACTTTCCAGAGTCTGTGCCTTTTATGAAAAGGATAACATTACCTTGTTAAAGGAGCAGCATCATCACACATTATAGGATGAATATGATTGTAGCTGAAATGGTGCAGAGGAGATTTACCAGGATGTTAAACCAAAAAAAGACTGCAGATGGTAGAAATCAGAAACAAAGACAGAAATTGTTGGAAAAACTCAGCAGGGTCTGGCAGCATCTGTGAAGAGAAAGCCGAGGTAACATTTTAGTTCCAGTGGCCCTTCTTCTGAAACTGATTGTAGCTGAGGAAAGGTTGGCATATGTGCTAAAGAAGGAGTGGTGCGGAGGGGCAAGGAGTAAAGGTGGAGCCCAGAGAGAGAGAGGAAAACAGTTGGACGGACAAAGGAATGGGTAAAGGTCAGCCTGGGAGAATAAATAGCTGCTAATGAGGACTGTTCGTGGTTGACAGTGTGTTGTTTGTGGTAGCAGCCCATGTGATGACGTAGCCGGGTGTGTGGGGGTTGGGGTAAGGACATGGGAGAAGGTGCTTAGACCCTAAAGTTAATGAACTCGATGTTGAGTCCAGAAGGCTGCCAGCCTCCCAAGCGGAAAAATTAGATGCTGTCAACTATTATACTGTGAACTGTCAGTTGAATTTCTTGGTTCTGTAGCCTGTATTACCCTTGCCTCAGAAACACCTATCAACCTCAAGTTTTCAATTGAACCTTCAGTCTCAGCAGCTTTCTGCAGGAAGAACGTTTCAAATACTGTGTCAAAAGGTACTTCCAGCCTCTAAAATTCACCTCCCATTCCATCTCAAAACAGAATAATAATAATCAAATAAAATACAATCACTCTTGGTGTGATATAGGATATGATGCAGTTTGGGTTCCACTTCAGAAGTTGGGGTTAGAATGGAGTTGAAATTGCTGCCTTGGACTGAGGGGAAGGAGTGATATCAATGGAGTCACATGGTCACAGGATGGTAACTCAAAACAAAACCCAATAGAATGGAAAAAGAGAGAAAGATAGTGAAAGATGGAGAGATAAGGAAACCCAGATACTCCCTGCCAAAGGAAAGATGTTAAACTTAAATGGCTCAGCAAAGATTTACAAAGATGTTGCTGGGATTGGAGGGTTTGAGCTATAGGGAGAGGCTGAATAGGCTGGGGCTATTTTCTTTGGAGCATCGGAGACTGAGGGGTGACTTTATAGAGGTTTATAAAATGGGGTGCATGGATCACATGAATAGCCAAAATCCTTTTTCCAGGCCTGGGGCATCCAAAACCAAAGGGCATAGGTTTAAGGTGAGAGGGAAAAGATGTAAAAGGGACCTAAGAGGCAACATTTTCACACAGAGGATCATGTGTGTATGGAACAAGTTGCCAGAGGAACTGGTGGAGGCTGGTACAATTACAACATTTAAAAGGCATCTGGATGGGTATGTGAAGAGGAAGGGTTTAGAGGGATATGGGCCAAATGCTGGCAAATGGAACTGGATTTATTTAGGATATCAGGTCGGCTTGAATGAGTTGGACTGAAGGGTCTGTTTTTGTGCTGTACATCTCTACAATACATCTCCTGGATTAATTTTCAACCACCTAACAAAATTGAAGAGGATATGTTGAATTTCTCCCTGCAACTTTCTGAGGTGGTTATTTGTTCATTTTCCAATTCTGAGAAATATGCTTGTTGCTGGGGGATAATGGGTAAGGGAGTAGGTGTTGGTTCTTCAGGAGACATGACAGAGTGAGGCCAAAAGTGCAAAGAGAGGCTGACTAATGTAAGGAGGGATGTATAAAAGCAAGACACAAGAGGAAATGAAGGCTGAGAGAAGAAGGAAAGTGATTTGTCTTTGCTCTGAAAGCTCATATTTTCCTAAACAAATGTAGTTCAATCCTTCATCTGGTTGTGAATTGAGATTGATCTGCTATTACAGCAGATTGCTACTCGTGCATCAAAACTCTTGAAACCAGATCCATGACTGTACAAGGCACTAAAGTGGGCTGGTCTATCTGATTCTGAATGACAATGCTAGCATCTGTAAAGGCTTCTGTTGAATGCTGTGACATGAGGGACACGAGAGAAAACATGTCAATTCCTCAATTGGTCCAATTAAGCAATGATCACATTGAATGCTTCTCCATATCACAATGACATAATTTCTTTCAAACAGAGCAGATTAGCTCATTGGTGCTGTGTTGTTCTTTCAAACGGATTTCTTTCAACTGTAGAGGTCCCGTGGCCACAAACCGATCAACAAAATAGGAGCCCCTCATCTACCCAATCCACCCCTCAAAATTCACGATCCAACCCCAACTGAACCCCAATTAAACCCAACCTTCTTGATCCTAACCCAGCCCAACACAATCCAGTCAAACTCTAACCACCCCTTCCTAGGTCATCCTAAACACCCAATCCAATCTAACCAAATTTAAACCACCACATCCCGGTCCATTCCAGCCCAACCCTAACTCTACTTAATCAAGCTCATCACAGCCTAGCCCAGCTCAACCCATCTCACCTCAAACCCACCAAATAAAGTCCAAACAGGCAGTTCACCCAGCATTGACCTAGGCACCGGAAAAGACAATGGCAGAAACAGGTCTCCCAAACCTGCCAAGTCCTCCTCAATAACATCTGGGGGCTAGTGCCAAAAATGAGGGAGCTGTCTCATAGTCTAGCCAAGCAACAGCCTGACATAGTCATACTTACAGAATCATACCTGACAGACAATGTCCCAGACACCACCATCACCACCCCTGGATATGTCCTGTCCCACTAGCTAAACAGACCCAGCAGAGATGATGATACAATCATATACAGTCAGGAGGGAGTTGTCCTGGGAGTCCTCAACATTGATTCCAGACTCCATAAGGTCTCGTGGCTTCAGATTAAACATGGGCAAGCAAATGTCCTGCTGATTTCCACATACCGCCCTCCCTCAGCTGACGAATCGGTACTCCTCCATGTTGAATAACACATAGAGGAGGGGCAAGGGCACAGAATGTACTCTGGGCAGGGGATTTCAATGTCCACCACTGACAGTGGCTCAGCAGCAGCATACAGATCGAGCCGGTCAGGACCTAAAGGACATAGCTGGGTCTGCAGCAGGTGGTGAAGGAACTAACAAGAGGAAAAAACCTCATCCTTGCCAAACTGCTGACTGCAGATACATCTATCCATGATGGTATTGGTAAGAGTGGCCATTGCACAGTCTTTGTTGTGATGACATCTGACTTCACATTGAGAATAACCTCCATCATGTTGTGTGGCACTATCACCATGCTAGACTTGGAACAGATCTGACCACTCAAAACTGGGCATTTGTGAGGCACTGTGGACCATCAACAGCAGCAGAATTGTACTCCAGCACAATCTGTAACCTCATGGCCCTTCTCAACCTTAGCATCAAGCCAGGGGATCAACCCTGGTTCAATGGAGAGTGCAGGAGGACATGCCAAGAGCAGCACTAGGCATACCTGAAAATGAGCGGTCAAACTAATGAAGCTACCAAACTGGACTACTTGCATACCAAACAGCATAAGCAGCAAGTGATAGACAGAGCTAAGCAATCCCACACCCAATAGATCAGATCTAAGCTCTGCAGTCCTGTCATGTTCAATCGTGAATGGTGGTGGATAATTAAACAACCAACTGGAGGAGGAGGCTCCACAAACATCCCCTTACTCAATGATGGAAGAGTCCAACACATTAGTGCAAAAGATAAAGTGGAAGCACTCTCAGCAATCTTCAGGTAGAAGCGCCGAGTGGAAGATCCTTCTTGGCCTCCTCCACCATCACAGATACCTGTCTTCAGACAATTTGATTCACTCCACGGGATATCAAAAGATGGTTGGAGGCATTGGAAACTCCAAAGGCTATAGGTCCTGGCAAAACTGAACTGAGATGGACTTTGTCTGAATGTTTTTTATATCTCTATAATTTCTGTTGGCAAAATGGCCATGGAGTATGGTGACTTCAACACTCTTCAGCGTATTCATTTTTCAAAAATAAAAGGGGCAATAATTTTCTATTCTATTCTAAATTACTGTTTTATTTAATAGTGTTAAAGACTCGAGTTCCAGAGCCTGCTGCATATTTAGCCAAGCTCTTCCAGTGCAGTTACAAAACTGGTATCTACCCGATAATGTGGAAAATTGCCCAGGTAAGTCATGAACATAAAAAGCAGGACAAATCCAATCTGGCCAATTACTGCCCTATCAATCTACTTTTGATCATCAGTAAAGTGATGGAAGGTGTCATCTACAGTGGCATTAAGTAGCACCTGCTCAGCAATAACCTGTTCAGTGACACCCAGTCAGTAGGCCAGTTAGTAGACCTGTTTGGTAGCTTGGTCATTAGTTTGACCGCTCATTTTCAGGTATGCCTAGTGCTGCTCCTGGCATGTCCTCCTGCACTCTCCATTGAACCAGGGTTGATCCCCTGGCTTGATGGTAATGGTTGAGAGGGGCATATGCTGGGCCATGAGGTTGCAGTAGGAATATTGTGACACGTAACCCCCCTCCTAAATCCCCAAAAACCTGTCTACCATCTATAAGGCACAAGTCTGGAGTGGGGTGGAATATTCCCCACTTCCCTGGATGATTGCAGCTCCAACAACACTCAAGATGCTTGACAATGTTTAGGACAAAGCAGCCCGCTTGATTGGCACCATATCCACAGACATTTGTTTTAGAGGCACCTGTACTGTCAGAAATCTCATTCTGGTTTAAGTCTTTTTCTTGACTTCCAAAGATGAGTCAGATCAGAGTTGAAAACTTTACTTTGTATCTCGCTTCACAGATGCTGCCAGGCCTGGTGAGTACTTTTTCCAATTTGTACAAGGGGCAGGGGTGCCACTGACTGGCCAAGCATTTATTTCCCATCTCTCATTGCCCAAAAGGCAATAAAGAATCAGCCACACATGTAGGCCAGACCAGTTAAGGATGGCTGTTTCTTTCCCTGAAGGACATTAATGAAACAAGTGAGATTCATTTTTAAAGCCAACCGAGGTCTTATTATAGCCTTAATGCCAATTTTGTTTTAACTGAACAATATGAAATGACAGGATTTGAACCTGAGTCCCTAGAATATTATCAGAATCACCAGATGAATAGTCTAGTGGTAATATCATTATGCTATCACCTCCATCTTGAATGTTTTGACTTCAGAATTCAAACATCCAAATTTGGCTTTGATTTTTATAGGAACAGGTTCAGACTAGTTAGCCCATTAATGTACCAGCATTTCGGTAGATCTTGACTGATCTGAAATGAGAAGAGAAATTGCTAGAGAAACTCAGCAGGTTTGGCAGCATCTTTGGAGAGAGAAACAGATTTAACATTTCAAGTACATTGATCCTTCTTCAGACCTGCTCTATTTCACCTACAATTTCTCTTTTTGTTTCAGATTTCCAACAACCACAATTCTTAGTCTTATTTTGGTTGATCTGTACCTTGATTCCATTTGCACAACTTTGTTCCTTATCCCTTAATGGCCTTACCCAACAAACATCTGCAAATTTGACTCTTGAAAACTTCAGTTCACCCCTAAAATTGGTAGACTTTAGGGATAGAGAGTTCAAATTTTCACCATTCTTTGTGTGAAAAGGTCTTTCTAATTTTGCTCTTAAACATCAGATCTCTAATTTCAATTTTGAAATTATGTCTCCTCACTGTTCATTTCCCTATCATAGTAAATTTCCAACCTTACTGAATCTCTTTAATGTTGTAAAAGGCTAAATCAGTTTGCTCCTTGATCTTCTATCAACAAGAGATTACAGGCTAATGTATGCAACCCCGCTGTTCTCACAATTTGATCATCCTAACCTCAAATGTTGTTACAGAACATGCAACTAGATATGAAGGGACATAGTGTTATGCTCTGTGACAGGGCCTTGAGATTTATATTATGATCTGGTGAGGGGTCAGTAACACTCGTGTTTAAAGTAGAGATAACTTGCAATCCCAAATATTTACTAAGAGAATAAAGCCACAAAATTCAATAATTTTGAACAAATAAGAATAATCTTTATTGTACAAAGTTATAGCAGTAAAATAATTCACATATAATTATGCATAATTGATATATAGTAACTGATACTCTAACATCCAGCATTACCATGAGGGGCAGGATGGTGGCTCAGTGGTTAGCACTGTTGCCTCACAGTGGCCTGGGTTCGATTCCAGCCTTGGGTGACTATATGGTACTTGCACATTCTCCCCGTGTCTGCGTGGTTTTCCTCCCACAATCCAAAGATGTTTGGTTTAGGTGAGTCGGCCATGAGAAATTGCCCATAGTGCTGGGTGCACTTATCAGAGGGAAATAGGTCTGGGTGAGTTACTCTTTGGAGGGTCCGTGAGGACCTGCTGGGCCAAATGGCCTGTTTCCATAGTGTAGGCAATCTAATCTAATCAAATATTAGTTAACTATAAACCAACCGACTCCCACAGCTACCTAGACTACACCTCCTCCCACCCTGCCCCCTGTAAAAATGCCATCCCATATTCCCAATTCCTTCATCTCTGCCGCATCTGCTCCCAGGAGGACCAGTTCCAATACCGAACAACCCAGATGGCCTCCTTCTTCAAAGACCGCAATTTTCCCCCTAGACGTGGTCGACGATGCTCTCCACCGCATCTTCTCCACTTCCTGTTCCTCCGCCCTCGAGCCCCACTCCTCCAATCACTACCAGGACAGAAACCCACTGGTCCTTACATACCACCCCACCAACCTCCATATACATCATATCATCCGTCGTCATTTCCGCCACCTCCAACGGACCCCACCACCAGG
The DNA here is from genome assembly GCF_047496795.1 of Chiloscyllium punctatum. Lineage (NCBI taxonomy): Eukaryota > Metazoa > Chordata > Chondrichthyes > Orectolobiformes > Hemiscylliidae > Chiloscyllium > Chiloscyllium punctatum. Next base: position 59,869,826 of record NC_092783.1, read on the forward strand.
GATATATTTCCTTCCCCTCCCCTATCAGCGTTCCGAAAAGACCACTCCCTCAGTGACTCCCTCGTCAGGTCCACACCCCCCACCAACCCAACCTCCACTCCAGCACCTTCCCCTGCAACCGCAAGAAATGCAAAACTTGCGCCCACACCTCCCCCCTTACTTCCTTCCAAGGCCCCAAGGGATCCTTCCATATCCGCCACAAATTCACCTGCACCTTCACACACATCATTTACTGCATCCGCTGCACCCGATGTGGCCTCCTCTACATTGGGGAGACAGGCTACCTACTTGCGGAACGTTTCAGAGAACACCTCTGGGACACCCGGACCAACCAACCCAAACACCCCGTGGCTCAACACTTCAACTCCCCCTCCCACTCCACCAAGGACATGCAGGTCCTTGGACTCCTCCATCGCCAGACCATAGCAACACAACGGCTGGAGGAAGAGCGCCTCATCTTCCGCCTAGGAACCCTCCAACCACAAGGGATGAACTCAGACTTCTCCAGTTTCCTCATTTCCCCTCCCCCCACCTTGTCTCAGTCCCAACCCTCGAACTCAGCAGCACCTTCCTAACCTGCAATCTTCTTCCTGACCTCTCCGTCCCCACCCCAACTCCGGCCTATCACCCTCACCTTAACCTCCTTCCACCTATCGCATTTCCAACGTCCCTCCTCCCTACCTTTATCTTAGCCTGCTTGGCACACTTTCCTCATTCCTGAAGAAGGGCTCATGCCCGAAACGTCGATTCTCCTGCTCCTTGGATGCTGCCTGGGCCTGCTGCGCTTTTCCAGCAACACATTTTCAGCTCTGATCTCCAGCATCTGCAGTCCTCACTTTCTCATAAAATATTAGTTAACAATCAAACAGAATGAAACACAGTCTCTAGGTTCACTAACACTAATTCAAAATAATTTCCTTCGAAAGGGCTTTCAGTCCTTTATTTTTAATCTCTAGTGTTGAAAGTCCTTTAAGCTACTTTTTCATAGACTGCTTTAATCTGATCACCTCCCAGTAGTTGAATCTCTTTTCCCGGGACTACATTTCCCTGGATTCTTGACGCTGCACTCCACTACCTCCTCAGGTCACAACTTCAGCTCTTTTGGAAGCATCCAGTCTTAAACTTTCACAGTTGTGTGAAACAAATGCTAATGTTGGGCTCCCTTTACCCCACATCTCAGCAGCAAACAGCTCCCAGCACTTCAGTGAGGCCCTAACTCCTTACAGCCAACAGGAGCACTTTATGGAGCAAACTTTGTCTGCTCTATCTAATAGAGAGCCACTGACCTTTGACCATCTCCTCAGCTCTTAAACATCTCTTGTCAGCCATCACTGCCTGGAAACTGCTAACAACGTTCTGCCTGTGATCTCTTCCCACTGCTTCTCAGCATCTGCTTGGCCAGCAGCTCGAAGGTCATAATCTTCTGCATCTGCTGCCTCTCGCCAACTGACTGGCTTTCATGGGCTCCAATTGCATCAGCTCTCACAATGCAGACACACTGCTCCCTTTAAGTGGCTGGGTCCTTCAGTTGCTTAAGAAAAGACACGCAGCACACATGAGCCAATGAGCCTACTCCATACATGCACCAGAACTCACAACGTACCAGAAAACAGATTTCTTGCTGGGGCATGAGACAAGGCAACTTCATGTTTCATAACAACTGACAGCAAAGTTGGTCATTCACAGAGTATGCCAGGTCTTCCTGTTGATCAAATCTGCTTCATGATTGGCCTGGGTTCCTGCATTTGCTCACCATCACTGATGTCTGTTACCCCCAGAGTGTGGTGGATGCTGGGACGGTGAGTAAATTTAAGGAGGTGTTAGACAGATTTTTAAGGATTGAAGGAATATGGAGAGAAGGCAGGAGAATGGGGGTGAGGAAAATATCAGGAAAAAGTCAGGACAGCAGATGCTGGAGATTAGAGCTTAAAAATGTGTTGCTGGAAAAGCGCAGCAGGTCAGGCAGCATCAAAGGAACAGGAGAATCGATGTTTTGGGCATAAGCCCTTCTTCAGGAATGAGGAGGGTGTACCAATCAGGCTAAGATAAAAGGTAGGGAGGAGGGACTTGGGGGAGGGGCATTGGGAATACGATAGGTGGAAGGAGGTTAAGGTGAGGGTGATAGGCCGGAGAGGGGGTGGGGGCGGAGAGGTTGGGAAGAAGATTGCAGGTCAAGAAGGCGGTGCTGAGTCTGAGGGTTGGGACTGAGAAAAGGTGGGGGGAAGGGAAATGAGGAAGCTGGAGAAACCTGCATTCATCCCTTGTGGTTGGAAGGTTCCTAGGTGGAAGATGAGGCACTCTTCCTCCAGGCGTCGTGTTGCCATGGTCTGGCGATGGAGGAGGCCAAGGACCTGCATGTCCTTGGCGGAGTGGGAGGAGAAGTTAAAGTGTTCAGCCACAGGGCGGTTGGTTTGGTTGGTACGGGTGTCCCAGAGGTGTTCTCTGAAACGTTCCACAAGTAGGCAGAAGTGAGGAACATATCAGCCATGATTGAATGTAGGAGAAGATTCAATGGGCCAAATGGCCTAATTCTGCTCCTATATTTTATGAACTTGCGAACTGTTCTGCCAAGTACCATGAGGCAAAGATAGGACTGTAACAAGCACCAATGATCCATTTACATGGAAAAGAAATGCTGGCACAATGTTTCTAATATAGTAATCCAGATGTCCAGGTTAATGTTTCAAGGGCATTAACCTCCCTTCAGTCCTGCGCCACCTCACCCGTGGCTATAGATGGTACAAATATCTCTGCTGGGGTCCCTGCAATTTCTTCTCTAAGTTTCCACAATGTCCTGGGATACAATTAAAATCATAGAATCCCTACAGTGTGGAAGCAGGTCATTCAGCCCTTTGAGTCCATGCCTACATTCGGAGAACATCCCACCCAGACCCATCCCCCTACCCTATCCCTGTAACTCTGCATTTCCCATGGCTAATACATCTAGCCTGCACATCCCTGGTCACTATGGTCAATTTAGCTTGGCCAATCCACCTAATCTAAACATCTTTGGACAGCGGGTGGAAACCGGAGCACCTGGAGAAAACCCACGCAGACACGGGGAGAATGTGCAAACTCCACACAGACAGTCCCCCGAGGCTGGAATCAAAGCCAGGTTCCTGATGCTGTGAGGCAGTAGTACTAACCACTGAGCAACCCAAAGCCGAGGAATTTATCACCTTTATGCATTTTTTATGATTTCCAGCACCTCTTCTTCTGAAATGAGGACTATCTTCAAGACATCAATATTTATTTCCATGAACTGGCCAGCCTGCATGTCATTCTCCACAGTAAAAACCAATTTTCTGTCACTGATAAAGGAGATGAGGTGGAAATCAGACTCAGTTATAAGTAATAAGAAACTATAGAGAGCTGGGTGTACTGATTTTAAACTCTGAATTTCCACGGTAGAGATTTTAAATGTCTGCACAGAAACTCCAATTAGCCTCATCCTAACCTGAATTCTGAATCAGTTTGCTCTCTGTATGATTTTGAAAGTAATAGTAAAATATCACCTGAAATGCTTCAGACCTGTAGAACAGCACTAATTCCAATTTCCAACTTGAGTTAGTGTTTGCAAAGTGTGAGAGCACAGCTGGTGCATCATCTGGGATCAATCGTCTGAGTGCAACCAAAGAGCAGCAATGATTTCAGTGTCTGTTTATAGCTCGCCAGAGCTGAGGGCAATTGTGTTGTATGAAAACAGGCTTTCTTCAGCCGACCTCTCCTGGTGGGGGAATGGGCAGGTCATCAGAAATGCTTGGCTCCACATTGTGTATAATGGTTTTGCTAAAAGCGTAAAATCAATCCCCTTAGAATGGCTCAGTAATGGCTTTAGGTCAGAAAGGGAACAATTTGAACCTCATGGGGGTGGGTGTTGCTGTCTGACCAGCATTTATTGTCCGCCCCTAGTTGCCCCTTGAGAAGTTAGGGCTGACCTGCCTTCTTGAACATCTGCAGTCCATGTAGACCTATAAAGTCCTTAGGGAGGAAAGCCCAGGATTTTGACCCGACGACACTGAAGGAACAGTGATATATTTCCAAGTCAGGATGATATGTGACTCAGAGCGGAATTTGCAGGTGGTGGTGTTCCCATGTTCCTGCTGTCCTTGTCCTCCTGGATGGAAGGGGTCGTGGGTTTATTTGAAATCACAGGTTTTCGGAGGGCTGCTTCTTCATCAGGTGAAAGAGCAACACTCTGAAAGCTTGTGACTTCAAATAAACCTGCTGTACTATAACTTGGAGTCATATGACTTCTGACTTTGTCCACCCCAGTCCAACACCGGCACTTCCACATCATGTCATGGGTTTGGAAGATGCTGTGGAAAGAGCCTTGGTGAATTTCTACAGTGCATGTTTGAAGGGAAAAATAAAGATGGCAAGGGAGAAACAGAGGGAAAGAAGAAGAAAGAAGGTGAGGGAGAGCAAAGAGAAACAGAGAGAGAAAAAGGGAAAAGAAAGAGAGTAGGAAGGAAGAGAAAGAAAGAGGGAGAGAGAGGGACAGACCAAAGCAGAAATAGGCGAGAAAGAGTTAATCTGGAACTCTTAAAGTGTAGGCAAGAGGCCACTTTACTCCTTCACTTGATAAAAATATGAAACAAGAATAACTGCTTAATTTTAATTACCAATTATAGTTCAGAATCGAGATTGTGAACCATTCATTATTTTCCCCTATTTCAAGAGCTGGTGCTATCTGTAAATGTATATAAATATATTACATTAAATTAGCATTATTTATGAACATATTCATCTACTGCCTAATAAATTTAAGTGGCAGTTAATAATGCCTGTTGCTGGAGTGACTGTGCATTATTGCAAGGGGGAAGTGTATGGAGACATGGGATGGATCCAGTTACTCAAGAAATCCAAAACACAGTGTTTACTTTGAGCAGAAGTATGCCATTTGGTCCTTGAAGCCTGAGAGCCATTCTAAAAGATCATGGCTGATCTGATTACAGCACCACTAATCCAGAATCTGGTTTCCAGCATCTGCAGTCATTGTTTTTACCTACCTGATTATGGTCTCAACACTACTTTACTGTGTGCCCTACGTTACCCAACAAGGCACTTTCTTCATCACCTGAACAGTGACAAATCTACCTTAACCTCAGGATCTATGAAGAGATTCTCAAATGTATAGTCAATAAAGACTCACTGATGAAAATTGTATTCCTGAGAAAAGACACATTTTGCCCTCGCAATTTGTCTTGCACTCTTCAGGACAATTTGCAAGAAACACTGGTTAAGGGGGAAACATCTATACTCTATACAGAGGAACCTCGATTACCTGAAGGACATGGCCGGGGATATTTTGTTCAGTTAATTGAATTCCGGATAATCCAATGCCGGATAACCTAGTTTAGCCGAGCATCGGGACTTTGCAATCTTGCCAGATAATCCGATACTTGGATAATCAAATGTCAGATAATCGAAGTTCCTTTGTACATAATAGTCTCCAATCCAACACTCCAATTGATCTTTGAAAAGGGACAGTCAAATGAGCTCTCTTTCCTTGACTTCCTAATTGAAAAAACAGCCAGGGTTTCCCCACTATTGTTTACTATAAATCTATCTTCGGGGTGAATATACACATTGGGATTCCTACTGTTCATATACTATAAGACTTTGCCTTATTTGCAACTTCATAGTGAGGGACCAAATCATTTACTCTGCATGAAAACCTGATGCTGGAATTGAGTTTATAGTTTCTTCCTGCAATATAATGGCTACCCTGTTCAAAACATCACACTTGTTCCGAAAAGTGCCATTCCTGATGAAGGGGGCTTTATGCCTGAAACATTGATTCTCCTGCTCCTCGGATGCTGCCTGACCTGCTGTGCATTTCCAGCACCATGCTCTTGACTCTGATGTCCAATATCTGCAGTCCTCACTGTCTCCTGAAAAATGCCCAATCTACCTCAGATAAGCCTGTGAAGTGTTGTTCAAACATTTGAGTGCCTAGTAAAGGCAGCTAAGCCATGTGCTGTGATGGAAGTGATGTTCCTTACTAAAATGGATCTTAGTCATCAAGCCCAAATAACCACCCTCATGACCTGTCCTACCTGTCCATCTTCCTTCCTACAATCCACTCCATCCTCCCCACTGAACTTCCACCATCATGTCCCACCTGCATCCACATATCACCTTCCCAGCTAGCTTGCCCCCAGACCCATCCCCAACCTCCCATTTATCTCTCAGCGGCTCCCCCCTCCCCCCCCCCCCTCGCCCCTGCCCCTCCAACCACCCACCCCCCCCCCCGATTGGTGGATCTTGTCAAACGTCACATCCCTTTGGCTGTTCTCAAAAGCAAGATATGAACTAAACTCACAAACCCACACCTAGAAAACGCAACAAACTGTTCAACATCTCTGAGGACACAATCCTGAATGTACAAAGAATTACGTTGACAAGCTTCTTAGTTGGCCTTGCATTTCCTTGCATTCATGTATTTTTGTGCACTGGGAGTTATATAAATTAATGCTGACAGAAAGAACATGTACATACACTGGCCTTCCTTCAACTCAACAACATAGTGATGCATTCTCTCAGAATAAAAGCAAACTACTATGGGTACCAGACATCTGAAGGAAGAACACAGAGAGTGGCAGAAAAACTCAGCAGGTTTGTCAACATCTGTGGAGAGAAAAACAGATTTAATATTTCAAGTCAGGTGTGGCACTTCTTTAGAATAATTCATTTCTTGGGACAGTGCTTTGACCAATCAGTCAACCTGCCTGATTAAAAATTTAATACAGTTTGGCAGTTAATTGTCAGTCATAGTTAACTGGAGCACTAACCATGGTACCACTTCTGCTGAGTCTACTTTCTACCTAATCAGCATTCATCTTTCATATAGTTATTTTCCCTCAACTTAAGAAGTTCTTGCAAAATGTCTTCTGGTATTCTGAATCTTCCATTTCTAACAAACATACGATTTTTGTGTCCAACTGATGTGAAGAATGTTAAAGATAATTATCCAATAGAACAGAATCCATGAGCCAGTGCAGGTGATCATTCTGGCATATACCTCACTGAAGATTTATCCTTCTCTGTCCCAAGAGATCCTAATGAATAATATGTTGATGTCTTCAGTCAGTAGAATGAACAATGTGTAGACATTGTCTCATCTGGGAATGGAATACATTTTTGGGCAGTTGTATATTTTTAATTTCTCTTTGGATCAGGTTGACATTTGTTTATAGTTTGAACATCACAGGGTTTCTGATATGTAACATTGATTCAGGATAAATATTTGAACATAATGCTCTTGGATTGTGGATACACCTTTCCTGAAGGGAACACATTCTGTCCTTTGTTTTCTTTCCCTCCCGCTGAGCAAGGGGTCATTCATGACATTTGATGTTGAGTGACAATGACCTATTTAGCTGTGGGACAGCACAGGCACACATGGCCTGATGTCACCTATAAATACACACTCTTCAAAAGGTCTCCTTCCTTCAGCTCAAGGATATTGGTGTTGGTTTCAGGTCAAGTGGGACATCTGGCAAACTCTTTGCTCTTCTTGGAGTAGCTCCGTTATAAAAAAAGAAAGACTTGCAGCAGTGGGTTCCTGTTTATTCACGGAGTACAGAGAGTATTGGCACTGTCATAACTGACTGCAATGCTTTTCCCAAACCCAGGATCTCCCAAAGTGCTTCACAGCCAGTTAAATACTTCTGAATTGCAGCAAATTGCAAATGAGGAATCTCAGGTAGACAGGCAGGAAGCTGGAAGAACACAGCGAGCCAGGCAGTATCGGGAGGTGGAGAAGTCAATGTTTTGGGTGTAACCCTTCTTTGGGACTGGGGGTGGGTGTAAGGGGAGCTGCAGATAAAGGAGGGGTGGTGGGTTGAGGAGGAGGGATGTGGACTGGTGAAGTAGGGATAGGCGAGCCCAAGAGGGTATGGCCTGGTTAGTTGATGGGAGGAATGAATCTGGTTGGGGCTGGAAGGAAGGGTCAGTCAGAGGAATGGAAGGGAGGGGGAGGAGCTGGGAAAGGAGTTGGGGGATGGAAAGGGAGGTTACTTGAAATTGGAGAACTCAATGTTGAGTCCTCCAAGCCATCGACTACCCAGGCGGAAGATGAGGTGTTCTTCCTCCAATTTGCGGTTGGATAGCATTAAAGGAATCTCAGCAAACAATCTGTACATGGCAAGCTCTCTCTCCACAAAAATAAATGACCAGATCACCTGTTTTAGCCATTGGCTGGAAATCTTTTAATAACATTGTGTGGGATCCTTAACATAAATCTAAGAGAACTGATGCAGATATTTTTAACCTACCCATTCAGAGATGTTCTCCATGCCTCTGGAGCAGATGGGACTTAATCCCGACCTCCTGGCCTAGAGTGGGAACATACCACTGCACCACAAGAGTGCACGATGACAGAGCCACAAATCTCTCAGTGCTACCCCTTCACCACTTTAGCACTCCCTTGCATACAGACAATTCAGTGCAGGAGATTAAACCACCACCCTTCCTTCCCTACCACCCCAGGCACCTGCACAAAAAGCATTTCAATTCACAACCTCTAACAGAAACATGTTCCCAAATGAAATAACTCCACAGAGGCCGGTGTCTCGTCACCAAGTCACCCTTTATTTACACGTGCACAATACACTGCCTCTTTGTGGAGCATGTGGAATGATCCTTGTTCCAGTCTTAAACTGGTCCCCCTCCCACAGCATGGTGGCTCAGTGGTTAGCACTGCTGTTTCACAACGCCAGGCACCCTGGTTTGATTCTACCCTCGGGTGACTGTCTGAGTGGAGTTTGCACATTCTCCCCGTGTCTGCGTGGGTTTCCTCTCACAGTCCCAAAGATGTGCAGGTTAGGTGAATTAGTCATGCTAAATTGCCCATAGTGTTCAGGGATGTGTAGGTTACATGCATTAGTCAGGGGTGAATGTAGGATAGGGCAAATGGGTCTGGGTGGGTTACTCTTCAGAGGGTTGGTGTGGACCTGTTGGTCCAAATGGCCTGTTTCCATACTGTAGGGATTCTATGATCTATAAACTATTTTTTCAGTACATCAACAACTGCTTCAGTGCTGCTTCATGCTCCTGCTGAGACCTTGGAAACTTCATTCACTTTGCCTCCAAAATCCACCCCTCTATATCTTTCACATTGTCCGTTTCCAACTCTTCCCTTCCATTCCTTGACCTCTCTGTCTCCATTTCAGGAAATAAACTGTTCACTGCCATTCATTACAAAGCCACTGACCCCCATAGCTGCCTTCCCTACAGCTCGTCACATCCCATTGTCCCAGTTCCTTCACCTATGTTGTATCTGTTCGGGTGATGCACCTTCCAAAGCAGCGCTGCTGACATGGCTTGCTTCTTCCATGACCGTGGTTTCCCACCAACTGTGGTTGACAGGGCCCTCAACTGCATCTGGCCTATCACCCATGCTTCCCACCTTACCCCTTCCCATCACTCATCATCGTGATCAGGTTCCCCTTGTCCTCCCCTTTCATTCCACCAACCTTTTAATTCAAAAGATCATTCTCCATAATTTCCGACAACTCCACCAGGACTCCACCACCAAATACATCTTCGCCTCACTCCCCCGTCTACATTCTGCAGGGATCATTCCCTCAGAGACATCCTAATCCATTCCACAATCGCAAACACCACTCTCCGTCTCCAAGGCACCTTCCTGTGTAACTGCAGAAGGTGCAATACCTGCCCCTTCTCCTCCTCCCTGCTCACCATCCAGGGGCCTAAACAGTCTGATCGGGTGAAGCATCATTTCACCTGTAGCTCCTCCAATCTTGTGTGTTGTATTCACTGGACCCAATGTGGCCTGCTCTACATTGGAGAAACCAAACACAGACTGGGTGACTGCTTTGTGGAACATCTCCTGTTTGTGCACAAGCCTGATCTCAAACTTCCCGTTGCCGGTCATTTTAACGTAGTGTCCTGCTCACATATATTTTATTCCTAATGAAGGGCTTTTGCCCGAAACGTCGATTTCGAAGCTCCTTGGATGCTGCCTGAACTGCTGTGCTCTTCCAGCACCACTAATCCAGAATCACATATGCACATGTCTGTCCTCGGCATGCCGCAGTGTTCCAGTGAATCATAGCGCAAACTGGAGGAACAGCATCTCATCTTCAGGCCACACTTCTTGGACTTAATACTAAGTTCAACATCTTTAACTTGTGACATCTTTAACATTTCTTCCCTTGCTTTTAGCTTGTTATCATGTCCTCCCCTCCCCCCATCCCACTTACTGTCCAGTCTGGCAGGAGACCCACTATTGTTCTGCCATTCTCCCATTCCAATCACTTAAACTGAACTATCAACATCTTTTCTCCATTAGCGCCCTACAGCCACTACCCCCACCCTCACTCCTCCAAAACTATTGCATAAATGCTGTCCCCTCCACTCTTCCCCAGCTCTGATGAGGAGTCATCTAGACTTGAAACGTTAGCTTGCTCTCTCTTCGTGGATGCTGTCTCACCCACTGTGATATCCAGCATTCGTTGTCTTCAGTACCAATTCCAGCATCTCCAGTAATTTGCTCCTGCCTTCACCAGCAACACCTGCACTCCACCAAAGAAATTTATTTTAGAAAATATATAATACCTTTCACGAAGCCCAAGATGCTGCAAAACCCTTTGCAGTCAATTAAGTATTTTGGAAGTGTCTGCGCTGTGATAATGTAAACTTTGACTAATCCTACAGCTTTATTCAATCTACAATGGCAGTAAACTGGAATCTGATTCAGTGAAGTGCCAAAGCAGAAATACAATCTCCTGGCATCAGAAAGCATCAGGTCCTGCTAATTTCTGATGGCTTGCAAAAGTAAGCAATTGTCAGCGGCGCAGAAATGGTGATTTTGTGCAGTGTTTAGTCACTTGGAAGTGCAGGAATAAGGTGGTATGCTCATCGTGAGTCAAGTCTTCAAGTCATTGTAAGCAGGACTCTGGCATCATCTATTCTGCCAAACCCTGGCTCATGTTTGGCGCCATATTCATGAGCTTAATGTTCAACTAGAGCTTTCCTTTCAAACTCTGAAGTGACAAAGATTCAGAACTCGTTCCTTTTCTCAGTGCACAAAATGTTACCATCTCAGTTCAGGCCACCAACGTAACATTATAATCTTGCTTAAGATCACCCAATAATATTATGATCCGGTTAGGAACCAATAATATTTTTGGTTCAATTACCAAAGGCAAGATCCAGGGACTTACTAACCGAGTAAAGCCATGGTGTTGAGCTAACAACAAAAAATTTGACCACACAACATTAGAACAGTAACACAATCTACAATATATGTACAAATTATTTCTAACACTCAGAATTAATATGTTCATGTGGGCAATAGATTGTAATCAAACACCCTACTGCACACATCAAATAGCAACTCTGATTAGGACAGATCCCATGGATTTCACAGCAACTACACCCCTCCCTCCCCATGTTAATATCAGGGTGGGTCATCAGATCTCATTAAACATCTCAAGGGAACATACCTCTTCATTTTTGCTGATCTGAGCTTGAAATTCCATTTCAATCTAACAGTGTGTCTTGTCTGTGATTCTCTCACTGACCCTCAGTCCCCATTTGTAATATTTTGAGCTTTTCTTAGTGACTCCTGAACTCTCCAGAGTGACCCATTGAAAGATTTGCAATGTGCTCCTCCCTTAGAGCTGGGCAGAATTGCATCCTTGCAACTCTTTGGACTGCTGTCTCATGAATGTTACTAACCGTACATTTCTGCCTAGCTCAGTGCAAAACAAATGGATACAACTAGTGCATGTGATCACAAAAAGCACAATGCAAGACTAGGAAGAGACATATCAGAGACAAAGTAAAAAGGGCAAGGAAGGGATTAAATGACTTTCTAAATCATTAAGAATAAAACAGACATAACAAGGTCCAATTAAAAAAAAACATATTTCTGAACTGAATCGTATAGTTGCTCAAAAAGAAAGGACTCTGTAGAGCTACGGAAAATGAGTGAAGGAGTGGAATAAATTGGAGAAAGTGAGGACTGCAGATGCTGGAGATCAGAGTCAAGAGCGTGGTGCTGGAAAAACGTCGGTTGCTGCCTGACCTGCTAGGCTTTTCCAGCACCATACTGTCGACACTGGAATAAATTCAATAAAAGCAACATTCTATGGGTGCTGGAATTCTGAAATAAAACAGAGGAGGCACTCAGGGGGTCTGGTTGCATCCGTGGAGAGAAACAGAGTTAACCTTTTGAGTCGAGTATGATTTTTCTTCAGAACTGCACTGAAGAATTTTTATTTATCACAAGCAACTAAACTATAGCTACAAGTAAACAGGTATAAACTATTGGCATATAATTTAGAATTTGGAAGTTTAGACTTATAATTTGTTGTCACATCTATTCAAGTATGGGAATACAGAACTACAGTGAAGAATGTACAAAGTTGCCACTCCCGGCACCATCTTAGGGACAAATATACCTCAGTATAAAATCTTAGGTATAAAAATAGAAAAATAAAGGTGTAAATGTAAAAGTTCATCACTAATGCTGTTAACACACGCGCACACACACACCATTTTCTAACAGAAACAGTACTTTTCTCCTTGCAGTCATCAGTTTTTAAAGACACAAAGATAAAGAGTAACAGTCCTTGCAACAGTCAAACAGCCTATCAGCAGTCATAACTGAGGCTTATGTGTGAAGAATGACTGTTTGAATGCTGTACCAATGGGTGAATGACACTTGGAACTATTCATCAAAATACAGGGAAGATTGAAGAGGCATAGAAGAGAACTGAGCGGGAGACACATGTGAGAGTGATAGTTCTTTTGATGTATATACAGGAATGGAGAGAAATGAATTGTCACATTTCAGGAGCTCATAAATCTCTCAGCAATCCAGAAAAGGAAACTAAATTGTACAGAGGAGAACTAACAAAGTTGAGGATATTGAAATAGAACAGTGTTGTATATAACTAGAAATGCTTTCCGTGGAACTTGAAAATGCAATTAAAATATCTACACAGAGTTCAGGAGGATACAGTCCTGGCAAAATGGGCCAACATATGGCAGATGGAACTGATGCAGCTTTAAACAGAGTGGAGGTACACCCTGGAGATTTGCATGTGCAGGAGAAGCTAATTTTGCAAATTGTAAGATATCACAGAGTGGAAAATATCGAGAGGAGATAGTGTGAGGAGTATGTTGGGTGAGGGCATGATCCTTTCTTAATAGGTGGAAGAGGAGGATCTTTACAAACTGAAAACTGTACTTCTGTAAAAGCAAAGTGCTGTGAATTGAAATAAAAGTAGAAAGTGTGAGAGAAACTCTGAAAGTTTGTAGAGACAAATAGAATTACTAAAATGACTCTTTTTCAGAACTGCATTTAAATGCTCCCATCAATGTCGGGGGATATTTTCCTCATCAATTTATTTGGCAATATTATTCTATACTAAAAGGACTGTGGACACTCTAAATCAGAAACAAAAACAGAAATTCCTGGAAATGCTCAGCAGCACAGAGCTTTTTCCACAATTTCTGCTTTTTTATATTAATACATGCCACTGGAGCAGGTGAGACTTCTGGTTCAGAGAGATAGACAGTACCGCTGGACCAGAAGAGCCTTTCCTTCAATGCCAGTACGTCAGAAAGGTGAATTAATAACTGATGATAAAGGCGTGACCAAAGGCTTGGTTATAATAGTGGTTCTTAAAGGAGGACAGAGAACAGTTTGAAGAGGGAAGGTTGGGAGAATCCCAATGTCCATCTGAGCAGATTAACGTCACCTACAAAAGAGTTACATATTTCTGCAATGATGTGGAGGTGCCAGTTTTGGACTGGGGTGGGCAAAGTCAAAAATCACATGACACCAGGTTATAATCCAACAGGGTTATTTGAAATCACAACCTTTCGGTGTCCCCATTCCATCCTCAGGCAGCTAGTGAGAGAGAATACATCAGACTCAGAAATTATAGTAAAAGATCAAAAGGTCAACCAATTTATGCAAATGCATTGAACAAGTCTAGATGGCTATTACATCTATAATCGGTTAGAATGGAGGTGCAGATTTCAATTGATTAATATGCAAATTGCAGAATTTCTTTCAAGTCACTACCCCCAAATAACTTCAGGTTTTATCAGAATAAAGATGACACCTAAGGTCAGACAACGCATTTCATAGAATCATAGAGTCATAGAGATGTACAGCACAGAAACAGACCCTTCAGTCCAACCCATCCATGCCAACCAGGTATCTTAACCTAATCTAGCTCCACATGCCAGCACCCGGCCCATATACCTCCAAACCCTTCCTATTCATATACTCATCCAGATGACTTTTAAATGTTGCAATTGTACTAGCCTCCACCACTTCCTCTGGCAGCTCATTCCATACATGTACCACCCTCTGTGTGAAAAAGTTGCCACTTAGGTCTCTTTTATATCTTTCCCCTCTCATCCTAAACCTATGCCCTCTAGTTCTGGACTCCACAACCCCAGGGAAAAGACTTTGTCTATTTATCCTATCCAGGCCCTTCATGATTTTATAAACCTCTATAAAGTCACCCCTCAGCCTCCAATCCTCCAGGGAAAACAGTCCCAGCTTATTCAACCTCTCCCTATACCTCAAATCCTCCAACCCTGGCAACATCCTTGTAAATCTTTTCTGAACCCTTTCAAGTTTCACAACATCTTTCTGATAGGAAGGAGACCAGAATTGCACACAATATTCCAACAGTGGCCTAAACAATGTCCTGTACAGCTGCAACATGACCTCCCAACTCCTCGACTCAATACTCTGACCAAAGAAGGAAAGCAGACCAAACGCCGCCTTCACTATCCTATCTACCTGTGACTTTACTTTCAAGGAGCTATGAACCTGCACTCCAAGGTCTCTTTGTTTAGCAACACTCCCTGAGACCTTATCATTAAGTGTGTAAGTGCTAAGAGTCATCAAGGCTTATCATATGGAAACAGACCCTTTGGCCCATGCCATCTAGATTTCACAACTAGTCCCATCCATGTACTTGTCCAAGTGTTTCTTCAATGACAAAATTGCACTCACTCCATAACTACTTCAGGCAGCCTGTTCCAGACACTCACTACCCTCTTTTGTATCTCTCCCCTTTCACCTTAAACCTATGTCCTCTAGTTTTAGACACCCCTAACAAGAATTTTTTATTTAATCTAAAAGCTGTCATATGTTATAGAAGATTGAATGCAGTGTTGATTTTGATTTATGAAACACCTTATTTTCCACCGAGGATAACCAACCATGAACTTCAGAGCAGTCTGGCAAAGAAAAATAGATTAAGTGAATAGGAAACAAATTGGCAAATGGAGTTAAGTACTTGGACAGGAAGAGTAGAAAACCAAACTATTATATTGATGGAGAGAAACGGCAGAATATTGAGGTGGACAGGAACCTGCACATGGATCTGTAAAAAGTCAGGATGTGTGAGGTCATATTTCGGATCTGTTTGTATCTCAGCCTAGAGTCAAATTGGTTTTATTTCCAAGGTAGGAATTTATAAAATACCACTTTGACTGACTCTCTACAGATTGTGTGCCACTTGAACAAAATAAAACATATCTCCAAATACAGATCTTAAAATGCAAATTTACCCCATAGATTTATATATGTGTGTGTGTGTGCGTGCGTGTGTGTGTGTGGTGTATGAGAGAGAGGGGGAGAGTGTGAGTGAGTTTGTGTGCGTGCGCTTTCTTGAGACAGAGCGCGTGTGTGGTGTATGAGGGAGAAAGGGGGAGAGGGTGGGTATGTTTGTGTGTGTGCACGCTCTTGAGAGAGAGAGAGCGTGTCTGTGTGTTGAGAGGGAGTGTGAATATGAGGGAGTATATGTGCAATGCAGCACATTCGCAGAGCTGTTTTCCAATATTCACCTCTGACTGACAATGATGACAATGAGAGAAGAGCTACAAAATGCTCATTCTTACTTTGTTGCGATCTCACTGGACCAGAGAAGCAAGACCTGGGATTAGATGGAATACTTGCTTTGGTAAGGTCAGTAATGCAGATACTACACCTGGTTATCATATCACGCGGCCAATTAAAGACAACAAGACATTAGGATATGATGGCATCTTCCAAACCCATGACCATTTCATCTGGAAGGACAGGGGCAGCAGATACATGGGAACACCACCAACTTCAAGTTCCTCTCCAAGCCACTTGGAAATATATCACATTCCTTCATTGTCACTGGGCAAAATCTTAGAATTTCTTTCTTGATGGTATTGTGGGTCAACACACAGCAGGTGGATTGCAGCAGTTTAAGAAAGCAGCTCACCATCACCTTCTCAAGGGCAACTAGGGACGGGCAATAAATGCCCAGATTCCAAAATGAATAAAGAAAAAGTTTATGTTCCTGTCATCAACATCGTCAATGCTGAGGGGTACATTTAGCATTAAACAAAATTGGAGGTTTTCCAAGTAAAAGGGCATTAAAGAGATTGTGGAAGTTCCTATTACTAACATAAAGCATGAGTTTCCTCTGAAAAGATCAGAGCTGAACTCTGTGTAAGCACCCTGTAAATAATTGTAGGCTGATCAGTCAATTAAGGTTTTGGATTAGTGGTGCTGGAACAGCACAGCAGTTCAGGCAGCATCCGATTTTACTGCTCCTCGGATGCTGCCTGAACTGTTGTGCTCTTCCAGCACCACTAATCCAAAATCTGGTTTCCAGCATCTGCAGTCATTGTTTTTACCCAGTCAATTAAGGGACAACTTTACTGAGTCACAAATCTCCTTCCAATTTTGTTCGAGCTCTGGACATGAACCTGTGTTATGTCAGCAAAGCTGAGACAGAATCATTGGCAAATTGCTTACCTTGCTTTTGTTTCAGGCAATTTCCCCAGATATAGGTGTGCAGGAAATTGTAAATATAAACTGCAGAAAATGTCCTTCATCAGAGTTCATTACACTGAGGAATGAATTGATTACATTTCACTTCATATCTTCCAGGGTCTATCAATTTTACATTTGATGTGACACAGGTCAGTTGTGAACTTTTCCTTAATACTGAATCTTTCGATTTTATTTTCTCATTTCTCTCCTTGTCAGTCATGGCTCAGTAGTGGCCCATTCACCTTTCATTGAGAACATTGTGAGTTTGAGTCATCACATCAATGCAGTACCAAAGGTGTTTGTTCTTTATAGTGTAGGAGACTGGGGGAGGGGGGTGCGCGAGGAATCTTAGAAAACGGTATAAGATCATGAGAGGCATGGATAGGGTGAATGTACTCCATCTTTTTCCCAGGGTTGTGGAGTCAAGGATTCAAGGGCATCAGTTTAAGGTTAGAGGGGAAAAAATAAGAGGGAACCTGAAGGGCAACTTTTTTTACACAGAGGATGATACGCATATGGAATGAGCTGCCAGTGGAAGTGGTTGAGGCGGGTACATTAACAATATTTAAAAGGCACTTGGGCAAATACATGGATAGGAAAGATTTAGAAGGAAATGGGCTAAGAGCTGGGAAATAGGGTTCGCGTGGATGGACATTTTGGTAGGCATGGACCGGTTTGGGCTGAAGGGCCTGTTTCCATGCTGTAGGACTCTATGACTGTATGAGTGCTGCACTATCAGAGGTGCCGTTCTCCAAATTAAATATCAAACCTCGGACCAAACTACCTTCTGAAGTGGGCAGTAAAATCTTCACTGTTCTTCTTGGAATCCTGACCAATCAGATCAGTGTTACCATGTTTATTGTTCCTGTGTGCTAATTGATTCTACCTCTCCCAATAAAATACAATGGACACCACTGTCACAAAGGGACATGGCAATGAGGGACATGATAAGGTGAATGGCAGGCGTCTTTTCCCTCGGATGGGAGAAAGTGAGCACTGCAAATGCTGGAGATCAGAGGTGAGAGTTTGGTGCTGGAAAAGCACAGCCGGTCAGGCAGCATCCAAGGAGCTAGACAACTGAACACTGGTTGGCTCCTCCCATGAGCTATCTTTTTTATTCTGATGGGCAGAACTTATCTTGTGATGCTCGTTAATTTATTTCAGGTTCTAATTGTTTCATACAATACTAGAGATGTGTAATAAATTCTGTTTAATAATAAACAATAATGTTCATCCCATGAACAAATGAAGAGAGTGTACATTTGCTAGTGAAAATACCATGAATCACAGATGCATTCATAATGTTCAGGTCCTGTCTAGAAATTTATGTGTTGTCCATTGTGGGTCGGGGGATTTCAAGACTGGGGGCATATTTTTAAGGTGAGAGGAGAAAGATTTAAAAAAGACATAAGGCAATGTTTTTATCACAGAGACTGATTCATATGTGGAATGAACTTCCAGAGGAAGTCGTGGATGCGGGTGCAATTACAACATTTAAAAGATGTTTAGACAAGTAAATGAATAAGAAATATTTGGAGGGATATGGGCCAAGTGCAGACAGATGGGACTAGTTTATTTTGGGATTATACAAGGTCTTTTCCCTGGGTCAGTGGAGTCCAGAATTAGAGGGTATAGGTTAAGGGTGAGATGGGAAAGATTTAAAAGGGGCCTAAGAGGCAACTTTTCACACAGAGAGTGGTGCATGTATGGAATGAGCTGCCAGAAGAAGTAGTGGAGGCTAGTACAATACAACATTTAAAATGCTTCTGGATGGGTATATGAGTAGGTAGGTTTTAGAGGGATATGGGCCAAATGCTGGCAAATAGGGCTAGATTCGTTTAGGATATCTAGTCAGCATGTACAAATTGGACTGAAGGGTCAGTTTCTGTGTTGTACAGATCTAGGAATCTATGACTGGTTGGATAGAAGGGTCTATTTGTGTGCTGCATGACTCGATGAAACAAACTGTCACAAAAGATGCTATCTAAATGCAAACTGATTCTTTTGTCAATGGTTTTCATTCATTGAGGCACTTCAGACCAATTTGCCAGATGAGCTATGAAATCTAATCCTCATTGTGAAAGAGTTTAGACACTAGAGAGCCTGAAATGAAAACAATGTCAGGCCCAGGCAGGGAAGGTGTGTGTGTGTGTGTGTGTGTGCGTATGGTGGTGTGGGAAACATTCCCAGACTTGGGGTTATGAACCCTGTAGTGCCACGAGTTGAGTTTGTGCTATCTCGGACTACAAGGCACCAATGGTGTGAACACGTGCAGGGTGCTGACAGTTCCAAGGCTGATTTAAACCTTTACTTTGTTCCACTGGGGACTATGGTCTATCAGCTGCTCACTGGGATCTGGCTGCTGCTGCTACCAATCTCTTAGATTGACTCGTTTCAGGGAAACCACAACAGTTTAATAACCCGCATTCCAGACAGTAACCATTTGCCCCCATAGTCCCCAATCCAGACAGTAACCATTTGCCCCCATAGTCCCCAATCCAGACAGTAACCATTTACCCCCACACACCCCCAATCCAGACAGTAACCATTTGCCCCCATAGTCCCCAATCCAGACAGTAACCATTTGCGCCCATAGTCCCCAATCCAGACAGTAACCATTTGCCCCCACAGTCCCCAATCCAGACAGTAACCATTTGCCCCCACACACCCCCAATCCAGACAGTAACCATTTACTCCCACAGTCCCCAATCCAGACAGTAACCATTTACTCACACACCCCTCAATCCAGACAGTAACCATTTGCCCCCACAGTCCCCAATCCAGACAGTAACCATTTGCCCCCACACACCCCCAATCCAGACAGTAACCATTTACTCCCACAGTCCCCAATCCAGACAGTAACCATTTACTCACACACCCCTCAATCCAGACAGTAACCATTTTCCCCCACAGTCCCCAATCCAGACAGTAACTATTTACCCCAACACCCCAATCCAGACAATAACCATTTACCCCCACACCCCTCAATCCAGACAGTAACCATTTACCCCCACAATCCCCAATCCAGACAGTAACTATTTACCCCAACACCCCAACCCAGACAGTAACCATTTTCCCCCACACACACTCCCAATCCAGTCAGTAACCATTTACCCCCACACACCCTTAATCTAGACAGTAACTATTTACCCCACATACTCCCAATCCAGTCAGTAACCATTTACCCCCACAGTCCCCAATCCAGACAATAACCATTTACTCCCACACCTCTCAATCCAGACAGTAACCATTTGCCCCCACAGTCCCCAATCCAGTCAGTAACCATTTACCCCCACCCCCCCAAATCCAGAGAGTAACCATTTACCCCCACACACCCCCAATCCAGACAGTAACTATTTACCCCACAGTCCCCAATCCAGACAGTAACTATGTCAGTTGACTCTTTAACTGTCCCCTGACATAATTTCCTATCCTTGGGCCACACAGTGTGTGAGGTGTCAAAATGGGATCACATCAGGATAAAGCGGGGAGCACTGTTTTCGATGAAGCAGCACATGTCTGTCTAGAGCCTGATTTCCCTGGCTGGATTTGGACTGATCCACAAAACAAAACTGCTCTTCACGGAGTCAGTTCACATTGAAGCAGACCCAATGATAACCTGGAGAAACAAAATGGATATTACTGGCGGATATGCAAAGGTTCCAAGTTGTGGTCATCAATATTTCTTTGTACATCATTAAATATTTTAACCATCTTTTATTTCATAATATTGATGAAATGATCCACTTTTTAAAAGATTGGAGCCTTTCAACATCTTGTGTCTTAGATGTATTTGATTCGAGACTGCATTATCGACATGTACAAAATCCGTCAACCCCATTTAAAGGCCTATAAAAACACTTTGTAACATCGATGCACAATTTATGCCTCGCATAAAATTGCATGCAAGTTTGAAAATGTTCTGGAACAATGTTTTGCCAGTTTTGCTGTAAGCAATTGGAGATCAAGAGAATTTATCCTGAGCTGCCCACCTCTGCCTTTTTAAACCTATTTTTATCTGTGTGGGTGAGCAATCTATTTTGTAAACAAATATATTCATTTCTAACAATGCCTTTCACAGTCTCAGGATGTCTGTAAGTGAAATGACTACATTTGAAATATAGTCTCTGTTGTAGTGTAGGAAATGAGGAAACTGGAGAAATCTGAGTTCATCCCTTGACCATAGCCAGGCCATCGCCAGACCATAGCAACACGACAGTTGGAGGAAGAGCGCCTCATCTTCTGCCTAGGAACCCTCCAACCACAAGGGATGAACTCAGATTTCTCCAGTTTCCTCATTTCCCCTCCCCCAACCTTGTCTCAGTCAAATCCTCGAACTCAGCACCGCCTTCCTAACCTGCAATCTTCTTCCTGACCTCTCCGCCCCCACCCCCACTCCAGCCTATCACCCTCACCTTGACCTCCTTCCACCTATCACATTTCCAACACCCCTCCCCCAAGTCTCTCCCTCCTACCTTTTATCTTAGCCTGCTGGACACACTTTCCTCATTCCTGAAGAAGGGCCTCATGCCTGAAACGTCGATTCTCCTGCTCCTTGGATGCTGCCTGACCTGCTGCGCTTTTCCAGCAACACATTTTCAGAGGAAGTGGTGGAGGCTAGTATAATTGCAACATTGAAAAGGCATCTGGAGGGGTATATGAATAGGAAGGGTTTGGAAAGATAAGGGCCGAGTGCTGGCAAGTGGGACATCCAGTCAGCATGGACGAGTTGGACGAAAGGGTCAGTTTCCATGCTGTACATCTCTATGACTCTAAGTCTGCACTGACCCTCCAGGGAGCCTCCCAGCCTCTCACAATCCCATCCAGAACAGACATCCCTGGCTACTATGGCATGACCAATCCACCATAACCTTCGCATCTTTGGACTGTGGGAGGAAACCAGAGCACCCAGAGGAAGCCCACACAGACATGGTGAGAATGTGCAAACTCCACACAGACAGTCGCTCAAGGCTGAGATCAAACCTAGGTCCCTAGTGCTGTGAGGCAGCAGTGCTAACCACTAAGCCACCTTAGATAAGTTGGTTGATTGATTCAAAGAGATCCATGAGCTCTTTCTGGCTGACTCAGTCCTTCATCCCACACAGAAAGGAGTCACCATAAATTCATGAGAAACTTGTGGTTCAGATTTTTGATTTTGAAAACAGATCTTCAGCTGCCAGTGGGTCTCAGGCTATGAAGCTGGTTGGGAAGTCGAGAGAGTGAGGGTGGAATGGAGTGTTGACATTACTGTGAAAAGTAACAAACGATTTGTCCTTTCGGTTTCAACAATCACAATTAGCCTGAGAGATGCTGAAGGAGTCTTCCGCAAACAATTCCCACTTTACATCCCCGGGTGCGCAGCAATCGAGACCAGTCTGTCCCTATGACAAATCATTCCTACCCTGGGGCCTTCCTATTTGAATCTGTCATTGGGTAATGCACAGTTATATGTATTTTTCTTTAAACTCTGTTATTTAAGCAGATGGATTCTTGTTACTTATATTCAAACCCTGGGCATAGAGCTAGATGGGATCTATTCAGTCCCCAGCCATTCCCTGAGGCTGCTCCTTGTGTTGGAAAACTAAACAAAGCCTAAAAGCAGCAAGTTGAATTCATCGCAGGCCATCAGCAATGACACATTCTGTTTCCCTTCTCTTCCCCCTTATATTTCCCTCCTATTACTCACTGTCGAGGTTACAAACGCTTCCTTGTAGTTAAGTCCGTGGAAGGCAGCACATGAGGCAGAGGCAACATCTATAGAGGTAATTACATTTTTCTTCTAGGAGTGACACAGTGGCTCAGTGGTTAGCATTGCTGCCTCACAGCTCCAGGGGCTCAGGTTCAAATCCAGCCTCAGATGTCTGTCAGTGTGGAGTTTCTGCATTCTCTCCATGTCTGAGTGGATTTTTTCCTGGTGTTCTGGCTTTCTCCCACCGCACCAAAGATGTGCAGATTAGGTGGATTCACCATGGGAAATGCAGGATTATTGGTATAGGGTAAGGGTGTGGGTTGCTCTGTAGAGGATCGGTGCAGGCTTAATGGGCCAAATGGCCTGCTTCCACACTGTAGGGGTTCTATTCAAAACTTTGATCAGACAATTGGCATTTCCATCCAATCCTTTCTATCTCTGCCCATCAAGTTCCACATGCGTACAGCAAGATCTTCAATGTGGAGGTGGGAGGTGATGAAGTTCTGATTGCCTTGTGAGAATTTGACGACCACGAGTCTTCTTTTCCTGTAGCTGTAGGGCTCATTACAAACACAGAAATATAGAATTTAGGAACAGGAAAAGGCCCTTGTGTCTGCTCCACTATTCATTATGATCATGGTTGATCATGCAACTGAATCCCCTGTTCCCACTTTCTCCCCCATACTCTTTGATCCTTTCAGCTCTCACCACTACTTATAACTCCTTCTTGAAAACATTCAAAGTTTTGACCCCAACCATGTTCTGTGGCAGAAAATCCCACAGGCTCCCCACTCTCTGGCTGATGGTATTTCATCTCATTTCAGTGTTAATTAATAATGGATGTTTTGGTTATATGCATAAAGAAAAGAAGAATTTCATTTACATAACACCTCTCTTGACCATAAGTCCGTTACAGCCAGTGCACTACTACTGAAGTGTAGTTGTTGTTGTAATGTTGGAAACTCAGCAACCAATTTACACGCTGCAAACTCCAACAAATAGCAGTTTGACAATAATCAGATAATGTTTGACTGATATTGATTAAGTATTGGAGAGAATTCTAAAGCTCCTTTTTAAAAGAATGCCATCTGAGAGGGGTCTCAATTTAACATTTATTCAAGCAAAAAAAGGCTGTACCCCTGACGGCAGAGCACCTCCCCTCAGCACCACACTGGGCATGTTAGGTTAAAGAGGTATCATTAAGTCCTTGGAGTGAGATTTGAACCAAACACTATTTGATTCAAGAGATAATGGCATCTCTTACTGCCCAATACATCAGTGTGTGATAGTTTGGGAATGGTGCATACAATTGTTTCTGTAATTGTGTGTGTGGAGAGGTGTTGGATGTGTGCGATGGCTGTAGGTTTTAGGCTATGTTTGTGTGTATATATCTGTGAGAAGTGTACAGGCTTGGGTTAGGAGTGCTGCTGGTGAGGAGAGGTGTATATGTGTGTAAGATAAGGGTGTGTGCTGTCTATATATGTGTAAGCATCTATGTGTACATGTGTGTTCAGTGAACATTTTTCTATGTGTGCATTTGTGTCTCTATATCTGTGTGATTAGGGATGTGTGTTGAGTCGTGTGTGTGTACTTATGTTCTTGTGTCCAGTCCCTGTGTGCCTGAGTGTACATCTGAGTGTCTATGTATGTGTCTATGTGTACATATATATATGTGTGTGTGTGCATCTATATGTGCATGTACCAATGTTACGTGTCTGTGTGTGTCTGCATATTCACATGTGTATGTATCTGTTTATGCATGTCTTTATGTAAGTGTGTGTGCGCATCTGTGTGCATGTCTATCAATGTATGTGTGAATCTGTCTAAAAGTGTGTCTGTGTGTGTCTATGTGCACGTGTGTGTGCATCTTCGAGTGTGTTGTATGTATCCTTGTGTGTGTGTTCATTTGTCTGTGCGTGTATATCCTTGTGTGTGTATTTACGTGTGCATCTTTGTGTGTGTGTGCATACATGTCTGTCTGTATGTAAGTATCTTTCTGTGCATGTGTGTATATGCATCTATATGTGCATGTGTATCATTGTGTGTGTTTGCACATATCTGGGCATGTGTTTCTTTGTGTATGCATGTGTGTGTGATTGTGCTGTTTTGTGACTGTATGTCTTTGTAGTTGTCTCTGTGTATCCTTGTGTGTGTGTGTGTCTATCTATGTGTTTGTGTCTTTGTGTGGTTAAGGATCCATCTGGGTCAAGATGATGCGTACATGCAGCTGATTATATTGTTATCAATTTGCACAGCTCCAACTAGTGAAATGTAAACCAGATTTAAAATCAAAATGAAGACAGTGGAAATAGCATGTTTGCCTGTTAAAGTATGGCAGGATATAAAAAGATGTGGAGCTGGGAGTGTGTGTGCAATGATCAGCAGTTCTCCCAGACTGAGAGGTGATGCCTCCTCTCACCTTGTTCTTGTCCTATGGCTGAAAGGGCTGGATCTAAAAATAAAACTTGAAACAGCTTATTTCAAAGAAAACGTAGTTCTTCATTCTTGAGCAGCTTATTACATCTGTCACGAACATCCTCGAGAACGCCACACAATGAAATGTTTAACAATACAGTGCCTGCAAACTCCTACAAGATGCAGTGGAGAAAGTCATTTTGATGCTGTAACGATGTCAGCATATTAGTTTGAGTCACCTGAAGGGGTGTTCAAGAATGGTAAAAAGATGACATCTATCAGTGTCACCCACAGCATGAGGAAGGAGATGCTTGTGAGCTCTCAGACTCTCCACCCTCACATGCTCCTCACCACCGCACACGTATCCACGAACTACAAGATAGACGTGGATAGCGTAGTGGTGCTGACACTCCATCTGATATTCATTTCAGTTTTGAATTCAATGGGACTGGATCGGGCAATGGGACAATGGCCAAACTCTGAGATTGGCTCAGAAAGATTGGGTAAATAAGGCAATGGCTGAGCTCTCAATCAGATTAATGAGCAGGACCTAGAGGTACAGTAGAAAATCATAAAACTTTAAGATGTAGGTGCCAGTGTGGGACTGGGGTGGACAAAGTCAGAAGTCATGCGACACCAGGTTATCATCCAACAGGTTTGTTTGAAATCAGACATTTTCAGAGCGCTGTTCTTTCATCGGTTGAAGTGGGTCATCAAGTGACAAAGGGGCAGTGTTCTGAAAGCTTGTGATTTCAAATAAACCTGTTAAACTATAATCTGGTGTCATGTGACTTTTGGCTTCATAAAAACCTCCAATAGAGTAAATGTGAGACAATCCCTTTCTCTGCCAGCATTGAAGATGAATGTCTACTCCTGCATCTCTTTACATACAAATTGACGCATAGAAAAAGGAGGATTCACCAAAATATTCCAATGAGATCATGCACAATCCTTCGCCTAACTCACCTTTGCCCCCTAACTCCTCTTGTTGATACCATTCTTACTTAGTTTCATTGGCAGCCTTAATCATCAGTCCTCAGAAGCTAGCTCTTTGACAAAGCTTCTGGACATCTCTATTTCATATCAACATACAAATTAGCAGCAAACGTAGGCCATTCAGCCCTTCAAGGCTAGCTCTGCCATTTGGTCAGATCATGGCTGATCAGTTTGTGGCCTCAATCCTACCTTCCTGTTTACTCCCAGACATTTTTTGACTCCCCTCGTCATCAAGAATATCTCTAACTTAGCCTTGAATCAGTTTAATGACCCAGAATCCTCCACTCTCTTGGGAATAGAGTTCCACAGACTCATCATCTTTTGAGAGAAAAACAATCTTCTCATCAAATTTTGACATCAAGGCAGCATTCAACCAAGTGTGGCCTCAAGGAGCCCTAACAAAATGGCAGTCAATGAGAATGGGGAAAGGCTCTCTGCTGGTATGAGCCATACCTAATAGAATGAAGAATGGTTATGGTTAGCCATAAAACCTTTAGAAATAGGAATAGAAGTCATCCCATTTGGTCCTTTGAACATTCTACACCATTGAATAGGATCATAGCTGGTCTGATGACACTCCTCACTTCCATTTTCCTGGCCTTTCCCTATAATCCTTGATCCTACTACTGATATGAGGTCAGTCACGTCAGCTCCAGAGCATCTTTGCACAAGTTCCTCAGGGTAGGGCCCTTGGCTCAACCACCTTCAGCTGCTTCATCAACAGCATTCCCTATATCGGAAAGCCAGAAGGGGAATATTTGCTGGTGATCGCACAATGTTCAGCACCATTCATGACTCTTCAGATACTAAAGCAGCTGCAACACCTCGAACCTATCTAGTTTGTGCCCATAGATGGAAAGGAACATTCATGCTGCATTACTGCCAGGCAATGGCCACCTGTAACAAAACAGAATCCAATTATTTCTTCTTGACATTTAATGGTATCAACATCTCTGAATTCCCCACTATCAATGTCCTTGGGGTTACCATTGATCAAACACTAAACTGCACTGCCCATATAAACATAGTGGTAACAAGCGCTGGTCAGATGCTAGGAATACTGTGGTGACTCATCCCCTGCCTCCACAAACTGTGTCCACGATCTACAATGCGATGGAATACTCCCCACTTGCCTGGATGGGTGCAGCTCCAACAACATTCAAGACGCTCAACACCATCCAGGACAAAGCAGCCCCCCACTTGATCAGCACCACATCTGCAAACATCCACTCCCTCCATCACCAACAGTCAGTCGCAGCGGTGTGTACTATCTACAAGATGCACTGCAGAAATTCACCAAAGATCCTTAGACAGCACCTTCCAAACCCACGACTACTACCATCTAGAAAGACAAGGGCAATAGATACATGGGAACACCACCATGAGCACATTCCCTTCCAAGACACACACCATCCTGACTTGGAAATATGTTACCATTCGTTCAGGGTCACTGGGTCAAACTCCTGGAATTCCATGACATTGTGAGTCTACCTACAGCACATGGACTGCAGGGGTTCAGGAAGGCTGCTCACCCCCACCTTCTCAAGGGACAACTAGGGACAGGCAGTAAATGCTAGGCCCAGCCATTGACCCCAACATCCCACAAGTGAATTTAAAAACCTAGCGATGGGTAAGAAACACCAACTCTATTAATAATGCCCACATCCATTAAATGAATTTTAAAAAGTGTCTTCTGTGGAGCATCATAATGGATGGTGTGGGAGGTTTTGTCATAGTTTACAAACAAGAGCCAAAATCAGGATTCCTCCATATTAACATACATTTATTAGCTGAGAAATGGGGTTGAGTGAGAGTGTTGCTTATCTAAGAATATCAACAGACATATACATTTTGGTAAAACAAGGACTGCAGATGCTGGAAACCAGAGTCTAGATTAGAGTGATGCTGGAAAAGTACAGCAGGTCAGGCAGCATCCGAGGAGCAGGAAAACTGATGTTTCGGGCAAAAGCCCTTCATCACGAATAGCCTTTCATCTATTCCTGATGAAGGGCTTTTGCCCTAAACGTCGATTTTCCTGCTCCTCGGATGCTGCCTGACCTGCTGTGCTTTTCTAGCATCACTCTAATATACATTTTGGTGTCTAAAAAAATGGGATCACCTTATACACAGTTTTGACTTACACACTGAGATTTACCACACTTGAATGGAAAAATAGTTTCAACGGAATGGGGAAACAGCAGGAGGTGAGGTGCTAATTGGTTAGATTTTACAAAGAGGCAAGACAGGCATGATGGGCCAAACGATCACCTCCCATTTTAATTCATTTCATAATTTTAAATTGAGGCTGATTCCTGTCGTGTACAATAGGAATATGACAATGGTGCTATCAGATGAAAGACTTTATTTTCCCCCTTAAGGCGTTATGATTAGAGCCAGTTAAAACTGATGGGATGAAATCATTCATTTCCCTGTGGATTATTACAAGCCTGTCTTTAACCCTCATGTAATTCAGGGAGAGCTCAATGGTAACCCTGCTGGCTTAAATCAGCAAAACAGCATCCATCACCTCGACAAGTATGAGGAAGGTAAGAGACTATTTTAATGCCAGTGTAATATAAAATCATGGACAAATCTCTATGCAAGTTTACTGGAACAAATCAACAGAATTTTCATATCTTTGGTCAGCAACACTAAAAGATGTACTTCAGTTACATCTTACATGGCCTTAGGATATCTCAAAATCTTTCCCAGCCAATGAGCTGCTAACTGAAGTCTTTTCGTTGCCGTAGCAAACGTAGATGATCCATTTGCTTGCATTGTAATTCCACGAACAGTCTAAGTCGTGTGTTCAAGTCTCTGGAGTGGGGCAGAATCTGAAGACATTGTTGCAAAGTTTTCTGGAAAACCCCCTGACTACCTGTTTTTTTCCATTCAACACCACCTTGATCCCCTTCACTGACACTGTTTACTGTCTATTGTCCACCCCTACATTGCATTGATGGCCTTGGAGGATGTTTTGCAGTGTTATTGTTATTGATAATACCTTGTTTGACAGGTTTTTAAAAAGTATGATCTATCTATGTTCACTCTTCTGACTATTATCAGGTTTTCCTCCACTAAGGGAGGCTCTTTGGCAGATTGAGTCTGTGTCAGCTTGATCGCAAGTCAACCCAAAACCAATCCAATGCTTTCACCTCATGGTCTTGTACTTTGCTCTCTTTCAAACAGCTACTTAGTTTTCCCTTAACTTGGCAACTCTTTCCACCCTAGCCAATTCAGATGGGGAAGCTTTCCACATTTCAACCAATTCCTGGAGGAAGACATTTTTTCAGGCAATGACAATTTTAAATCGATGACCCTCATAAATGACTCCCCAGCAGGAAGGAATATTCACCATATTCATTGGTTGGAGGTGAGGTATGCCCACCAATGGTGGAATGCAGGATTAGAGTGAAACACAAGAGACCAGAGCTGCCAACATTGCAAAGCAGTCAGCAGAAAAATTCATCTTATTATATTAATGCCCAAAGTCCCCTTGAACCATAGTGAGAGGGGTCAGGAGGACGCCTTCCAAACTTCACCCTACCTATTGCTATGTATTGATGAAGATTGTGTAAAAGCCCTATTTCTACATAGAGACAATGTTTGCGGCATGTTTACAGTTGGGAGGGGCAGTGTTCTCGGGAAGCTCTTACATTTTGGAGCAAGTTGAAATGATATTTTTTTCTCAAAGAATTTTTCACTTGACCAGCATGTGTTGTTCTAAAGAAAACCTGACAGTCACCACTGCCTGATATTGTTGCAGTATCAATTATTGATTTGTCCTGCTTGTCAATCTTGGCAGGTAGCCATAGTAACAATCTCCCACCCAATGCATTGGGTATCTTGAGAAGATATGTAGCAGTACATATTTCCTTCACAGGAGTCTCTTCTTGTTCAATATTTGTGTCAGGAACTGCATCGATTATGTAGTTATTTACTCTTTTCTCATTTCCTCTATTCCCTGGGAGATGGGTCCCTTCAGTCTATTTATAGCGTTATCCGTGCCACGTGAGCAGGAGTGGAGGAGGTCACTGCTGCCGATATACCCAGCACAGCGAGGATTAGATTCTAAAAGGCATAATGAGTGCAACCTGGACGAAATGGCTCTGCACCTCATCAACCTCCAGCTGACCCAATAATCAGGATTTGATAGCTTTCCTCTCATGAGTCTGGCAAATTCAATCCTGACTCAATTGACCTAATGCTGGAACTAAAGAACAGTCAGCCCTTTGTGATTTACTTTGCACAACATAAGGGAGAATTCATCACACTCACAGCAAGGTGGAGGGGGAGGGGGAGCCACGCTTAAAGGGAGTGTGGGCTGGGATGAGGGCTTTTGAATACTGTACACGTGACTCACTGACCTGCATTCTCTTCAACATTGACTCCTCACTGGCACAGAACTGAAACAGATTAATGCATCCATCATATATTTCTTGTTTATTTTGCTGCCAAGTCTCGTTAATGTCTTTCACGTTATTTATTGTTGTCCTGATCTCGCTCAAGTCAAAAAGGATTAATTTTAATTCTGGTGTCGGAAGGATCCCTGATTTTAATTGCTTTGTGATTGATGAATGAGGGTTCTGTTTCCTAACTTGAAACACCCTCTCTAAGCCTCTCGAACTCTCTTCCGTCCTGACAATGTCCTAAGGATTGTGGGTTCCATTCCTACTCAACAGACTTGGGTACCAAATCCAAAGTAGACAAACAGGAAGCTTTTTCAGGACTATTATGCCCGAAAAATTGACTTCCTCATCTCCTGATGCTGCCTGGCTTGCTGTGTCCTTCCAGCCTCCTGTTTGTCTACTTTGGATTCCAGCACCTGCAGTTTATTTGTCTCTGGGCACCAAATCCAAGCTGATATTCCCAGTGCAGCACTGCAAGAGTCAGAGGGGCTGCTTTTTGGGTTAATTATTAAACTGAGGCCCTATGTTTCTGCACTCTCCCCAATGTATCTTTCCTATAGCGTGCATCCACAACTGTACACAGTAGCCTAGCAGAGGTCTAATACTTGTGGTGCAGTGGTAGTGTCCATACTCCTGAACCAGGAGGTCTGGGTTCAAGTGCCACCTGCTCCAGAGGTGTGCAATAACATCATTGAATAGGTCAATGTGAAAATATATAAATAAATGATTGGTGTAGGATGTCCTAGAGTGTATTCAGGAATATTTTTGGGCGCCTCTCTTGTGGTGTAGTGGTTGTGTCCCTATCCCTGGACTGGGGAGACCCAGGTTCAGGTCCTGCTCCACAGGTGTGTAATAAGTCTCTGAACAGGTTGATGGTACAAGTTCAACATCACTTCCTTGCTCTTTTACTCCCTGTCCCTATTAGTAAAGCTGAGGACACTGTATGCTTTATTACCTACTCTCTCCACCTGTCCTGCTATGTCCAGTAATCTGTGCACATACACACCAAGGTCACTATACTCCTGAGTCCCCTTTAGACTTGTATTCCCTATTTAACACTGTCTTTCAATGTTCTTCCTATCTAAGTGTGTCACCTCACTCTTCACCTCACTCTGTGCAGCAAGACGTGAACAAGATCTAGGCTGATTACTGAAAGGTAACATTTGCAACACACAAGTGCCAGGCAATGACCATTCTTAACAAGGGAGAATCTAGCCATCTCCCCTTGAAACTCAATGGCATTACAACAGTGAATCCTCCAGTATTAACGTCCAAAGGGATTGAACAGAAATTAACAGATTAATATACATAAAATGAACTGGACCAGCAATACAAACACTGCAGCTGCAAGGAAAGATCAGACACTGGGAATTCTCAAGCGAATAACACACCTCCTGACTTCCCAAAGCCTATCCACGATCTATAAAAATACATATCAAGGTTGTGATGGAATTATCTCCACTTAATTGGATGAGTGCACCCAACACTCAACTCTTGAGAAGGCTTCTTTTTTGATTGGTATTACGTCCAATACTTTAAGCATTCAATCTCTGCACCACCAATGTGCAGTATCAACTAAGTATATCATGCATAGAAGTAAAATCTGCTTGCCCTGACTCTGTTATTAGAGAGAGACAACTGGTTGTTGCTTAACCTGAGTGTAAGGTTAGTCTAACCTCAGTTGTGAGTAAGATCCTGGAATCCATTGTGAAGGATGAGATTTCTGAGTACTTAGAAGAATATAGTAAAATAAGGCAAAGTCAGCATAGCTTCTTAATGAGAGGTCATGCCTGACAAATCAACTAGAATTCTTTGAAGAAGTAGCGAGCAGGTTAGATCAAGGAGAACCAATGGATGTTAACTCCCTGGACTTCAAGGAGACCTTTGACAAGATGCCACACAGGAGGCTACTGAGTAAGATAAGGGCCCATGGTGTCAGAGGCAAAGTGCAAGCATGGATAGAAGCTTGGCTGTCTGGCAGAGAGTGGGGATAAAAGGGTCCTTCTCAAGGTGGCAGTTGGTGACATGTGGTGTTTCACAAGGCTCAGTGTTGGGATGACAGCTTTTCACTTCAACATTAATGATCTGGATAAAGGGACTGAGGGCATTCTGACTAAGTTTGCAGATGATACAAAAATAGATAGAGGGACAGATAGCATTGAGGAGGTGGGGAGGCTACAGAAGGATTCACACAGATGAGGAGAGTGGCAGATGGAGTACAATCTGGGAAAGTGAGAGGTTATGCACTTTGGTAGGAAGAATAGAGGCACAGACTATTTTCTAGATGGGGAGAAAATTCAGAAGTCTGAAATGCAAAGAGACTTGAAAGTTCTAGTCCAGGATTCTCTCGAGGTAAACTTGCAGGTTGAGTCAGTAGTTAGGAAGGCAAATGCAATTATGCCATTTATTTTGAGAGGACTTGAATATAAAAGCATGGATGTACGTATGGGGCTCTATAAGGCTCTGGTGAGACCACATTTGGAGTATTGTGCGCAGTTTTTCCCATATCTCAGGAAGGATATATTGCCCCTGGAGCATGTTCAGAGGAGGAATGAAAAGCTTAATATATGAAGAACATCTAAGAATTCTGGACCTATACTTGAAGGAGTTTAGAAGGATAAGGGGGGATCTATTTGGAACATACAAAATACTGAATGGACAGAGTAGATGTTGGGAAGATATTTCCATTAGTAGGAAAGACCAAGACCTGAGGGCACAGCCTTAGGGTAAACAGAAGACCTTTTAGAATGGAGATAAGGAGAAATCTCTTCAGCCAAAGAGTAGTTAATCTATGGAATTCATAGTCAAAGAAGGCTATGGAGAGCAGGTCATTGAATATATTTAAGACAGAGATAAATAGATTCTTGAGTATTAAGGGGATCAAGGGTTTCAGGGAGAAAGTGGGAGAATGGGGTTGACAATCTTATTAGCTATGATTGGCACTGTAGACTCAATGTGCTGAATGACCTAATTTCTGCTCCTATGTCTTATAGTCTCATGGGTTGTGAAGGAGAGTCTGTTCACAGTAACGTCAGCTGGTGTGGAAATTCAAACCACACTGTTAGGATTACTCAGCATTGCAATCCAGGCAACTGACCCCCATGCACAATGTCCAAGGCTCTTTGGCATTGTCTTTCCATTCCACAACCTCTACCATCGAGAAGAACAAGGGAAGGAGGCACAAGGGAACACCACCACTTTCGAGCTCTCTCAGACATAGCCCGTCTTGTTGTGAAACATTCTCACCTTTCCTTACTGTCGCTGCATTAAAATCCTGAAACTCTTTCCTTAAGTGTATTGTGGGTGCACTTCCACCACACAGACAGCAGTGATTCAAGAAGGCAGCTCATCTGTACCTCGGAGGGGCAATTAATGATGCCCAGCCAGTAACACTCACACCCCCTGAAAGAATGTTAAAAAGAAAGCGCTGAAATAAAGTTACTGGAGATTAAATTAGCATTAGATCCAATTTATTCAGTGTATATCAATAATACACCACAGATGACAAGCCTATTGTCCCAGCAGTACAGAAACCAATATATTGCTTCACATAGTTGATAAACTATTTGCTCATTGTGCCTATTCCTATCCTCTGACCTTTACTGTCATCGTTTATCAGTTATTCTTTCAAGCCTCTTACAGAAAGAATTGACAGATTTTCAGATGCTTCTTCTTCCAGTCATAGCCCGGTAATTTGCAATTTGCTTGACTATTGCGGTGTTGAATCACAAAATCTTGCATCCTATTTGGTCCACTGTGCTCCATGAGCTTCAGGGAAGTCCCATCTAACCAGTCCCACTACACCTTCCTTATAATCCTGCAATTTCCTACTCCTTTTCAAGTTACATCTTTTGAAATTTGTTTGTGTTCACACTTTTTACTTCATCTTGGAATATGGGCAATTCTGACAAGACCCATTGCTTCAATGTTACTGGGACAGGATCCTGGATATGTACAGTAGGATTAGCACTTCCCTGTCATACAGTGGCTCATGAAGGTGATTCACTGTCACCTTCTGCAAAGTTGCTGAGGAACAAAGAATAAATTCCAAACAACTCGAGAACGAAAACAAGAAAATCCGAAATTCAGCAAAGGTGGGTTGGCAATATGTTTACAGGACATCAAGACTGGCCTACGGGAGAGATTGGGAAAACTGACCCTCTATTGTCAAGGTTCAAAGAATGAAAACTTACAAAATACTTAAAGGGATAGACAGGGTGGATAGAGGGAAAATGCTTCCTCTGGTTAAGGAGTATAGAACTAGTGAGTGCAATTTAAAAATAATGGGGAATGTCGCTCAGGGGGAAGGTCAGGAGATTGTTCTTAATTCAGAAGGTTGTGACCTTTGGATTTGTCTAACCCAGAGAGCTGTGGAAGCTCAGTCTTTGAGTCTGTTTAGGACAGTGATTGGGAGATTTCTGATTATCGGGGATGCACAGAGTTATGGGGATGGGGTGGGATAAAAATCACTGGGTATTCAATTAGCCACAATCCTATTGAATTGTAGGATTGGCTGTATGGACTAAAAATCATTTATTTCTGTTTTCATGTTCCAAGCAAACATCTGGGTATGAGTGACAGTCTTGGCCCAATATTAATACGTGATCCATTGGCCTGTTGTGTTTGGTATTAGGCTGTTTGATTCAATGGGTTGCACAGTTACACTTCAGGTTGAATATTCAGGGATTACCGTATATACTCACGTAAAAGTCAAATTTCTTTAGACAAGGTTCAATTTATAGGGTCGACTATTACTCAGGCACTAGTTTAGAGGGGCTGAAAATTCATGCTGCAGTTTGAAATACCATATTATTAGCAGAAGTCAATTTAATCACTCAATTAATCCTGGGTAAAGAAGAAAAACACAATGAATTGCAGTAAAGGTAAAAACCAGAAAAACAAGAATGAATTATTGGTAGTAACTTTTATTTGTACTGGTATGAAAATTTAACAAGCCAAAGATTAATTGAAATCCTGTAAAATCACACTGTTCAACATCGTCATGGCCTGGTATAATGGCACACTTAAAATGAAATATTTTTAAAATTCTGAATGTGTAAGCGTCTTGAACGTTCCCACCAAATTCTTCCGTTTCCCTTCCATTTGTACTTGGATGTAACCAACATCAACAATGTTAACAAATTTGTCAAAGAATTAAAGATATATGTAGCTCACTTTTATTCAGATATAATGGAACAATTAAAAAGATTAATTTTTTAACGATATTAACTTTTGGATGTATAGTGAACAAAGTGCAATAAGTCCCGGTCTGGATGAATGAATGAATCAAAATGTGCTGTAGTGAACCGAATGAGCTGAATAGATTTATGAATGAATAGGGATGCAAAGAGCGATGGGTAGAGTTACCGGTTTGAATGAATGAATGTGATTTTTTTTATAGTGGGTAAATAGGAACATGCAGTTTGCTTTGTAAGAGGTTTATAATGCGATATAGTAGGATCAACTTTTACATGAGATATATGGAAAATACAAGATGTTTTGGCCAAAAATACGGGGTTGACTTTTACTTGAGATTGACTTTTACACGAGTATATATGGTAATTCCCTCTGTGGCTGCGTGGGGTTGAATTTTACCCCTCTCTGGCAAACAGCAGGGAAGACATCAGGAAGAGCAGGTGATTGGCACAGGGGAGAGACCTACCATCTCAGATATTCAGTTCATTGTCAGCCTCCCCAGCCTGCCATCAATCACTTATCTTGTCTGGCATGCAATTACTTCAACTCCAGGCAGAATGAGAAAATACCAGCCTTGCCAACTGGTAAACCAGTGGGGGCAGGGCTCTCAGTTTAGCAAGGCACTGGGTCTGTCAACTGCTCATTCATGTGAGACCAGGGGACTCAACCTCAGGCAAGGCAATGTCCCCTGAGTGCTTCACTTGGCTTCACTTCTGATTCCCTGTCCCTATTTCTCCATGACAATCACCCCAACACCCCCCCCCCCACCCCCACCCCACCACCAAGCCCAGAAATCACACTGTGGGGTGGCACTGTGGCTCAGTGGTTAGCACTGCTGCCTCACAGCACCAGGATTCCAGGTTCAATTCCAGCCTGAGGTGACTGTCTGTGTGGAGTTTGCACATTCTCCCCAGTGTCTGCACGGGTTTCCTCTGGGTGCTGCAGTTTCTTCCCACAGTCCAAAGATGTGCAGGTCAGGTGAATTGGCCACGCTAAATTGCCCATAGTGTTAGGTGTATTAGTCAAAGGGAAATGGGTCTGGGTGGGTTACTGTTCAGAGGGTCGGTGTGGACTGGTTGGGCCGAAGGGCCTGTTTCCACACTGTAGGGAATCTAATCGAAAAAAAAATGCCACACACACATTTGCCTATCCCATCACTGCCCCTCCATAGAGAGGTCAGAGGGTAGGACTGGAGTGTACAGAAGAAGGTGGAGAGGGTGGGGGAATAGGTTGACAGTTTCCACTGTGGCACAGCGAGATGCAAGTAATGGACTCTTCTGGTATAGGATACAGAGAGTTACTGGAGGTGCTATCTTTCAGGTCAAAATGTTAGATAAGGACCCATTGGCCCTTTCAGGTGGATATCATAATACTATCCTGAAGGAAAATGGCAGAGTTCACTTGGTGCTTCAATCAATTGTTCAGCCTGAGCCAACATCATCAAAACAGATTATCTAGCCTTGTAGTTTATGGTAGTCTGCTGTACCTAAATTAACCTCCGACATTACAACAGTGGTATTAAGATGACCTGAGGTTATAGAATGTATACATATACATTCAAACTCCTCATTCTACTGTTTGAACATACCAGCATTAAAGAAGTCTCAATGCATATGTTAATAATTCACTCATTGGTATTTCTTAGCTAGAAGTGACTTTCCTGTCTTAAGAGTGAGATCCACAGAATCAAAGCTTGGGATTGGATTTACAAAGCAGCATCAGAAAACCAACATCGATAACATTCCAAGCCTCTATTGTTAAGCCATGGATCCCCCATTTGTTTGGATTCCAGACAGGTTCCCCCATACTACCTTGTTGCAACCAGCTGAGATGGGATGGATGAATAAAGAAGGAAATTCCTCATTAACCAGCAGCATGATAGTTTGGGGTAAACAAGCAGGAGGCTGCAAGAACATAGCAGGCCAGGCAGCATCAGGACATGGAGAAGCCAACATTTTGGGTGTAACACTTCAATAGGAGTTCACCTGAAGAAGGTCGACTTCTCCACCTCCTGATGCTTGCTGTGTTCTTCCACCCTCCTGCTTGTCTACCTTGGATTCCAGCATCTGCAGTTTTTTTGTCTCTTGGGGCTAGGTCCACTGCCAGATCTTGTTGCCAAATGCTTACACCCTGAAACCGTTTTAAGGACTGAATAAACAAAACATTGCAGGATCAGGAGACCCCATGTGTACGGATCTTTTTAAGGTGACAGGACGAATTGATCAGCCATCCCTCAGGATTCCTTACTTTACAGATAGGGCTATTACTGAATCACAGAGATGGTGCAGTGTAGAAGGAGACAAGTGATGCCTGCAATGACGTTTCAAACAAGCCCCATTACCTAGTGCCAATATCCTCCCTTTCCCTCATGTACACTCTTCCTATAAAATAAAAAAAATCACACAACACCGGGTTGTAGTCCAACATTTGAAAATATAAGCTTTCAGAGCCTCGCTCCTTCTTCAGGTAGCTAGTGAGTCAGGATACATTGGACACAGAATTTATAAGTAAAAGATCAAAGGGTCATACAACTGATATGAATGCATTTAATAAAGCGAGAAGGCTGTTAAATCTTTAATCAGAATGGAGATGCAGGTTTTGATAGATTAATATGCAAATCTCAGAATTTCTTTCAAGTCACTGCCCTGAGATAACTTAAGGTTTTATCAGAATAAAAAAAAGGTGACATCTCAGGTCAGACAATGCACTTTAGGTGTGAGGCCTTGTTTAGAGTCTGTATGTGTCTTAACCTGGAGTCAGACAGGTTTTATTTCCAAAGTAGAAATTTATAAAATGCCACATTGAATGACTATTTCTGTACAAATAGCCATCCCTTGCCCCTCTTGAATGCTTCAATTAAACCTGTCCCCATCACATTTCCAAGCTGTGTGCTCCACATCCTAATTACCTGCCGAGTGAAAAGGGTTTTTTTTCACATCACACTTTTGCACATCACTGTAAATCTATGCCCTCTCATTCTTATTCCATTTACAAGGAGAAACAGCTTCTCCCTGTCTCACCCACTGATGATTTTG
The DNA here is from genome assembly GCF_047496795.1 of Chiloscyllium punctatum. Lineage (NCBI taxonomy): Eukaryota > Metazoa > Chordata > Chondrichthyes > Orectolobiformes > Hemiscylliidae > Chiloscyllium > Chiloscyllium punctatum. Next base: position 59,908,385 of record NC_092783.1, read on the forward strand.
TAAACCTCTATCAGACTTCCTCTAAGCCATCTTCTCTCCAAGGAGAACATTCCCAATTTCTTCAATCTCTTCTCATCACTGAAGTCACCCGGTAGATCTTCACAGAGTCAGGAAGAATCCATGGATTTTTACAGATGGTCCATGGAGCAGATTGCATTACTCCAGCCTGCTGTTTCAGAGTTACACTTGTTGTTGTTGTTGGGGATAGAGGGATGGTGTGATCCAGGCCATGCAGTTTTTCATGAAACATTTTGCATTGGATCACAATTGAGGTTTAAAAGGAAATCATAGAATCCCTACAGTGTGGGGATAGGACATTCAGCCCAACAATTCCACACCAACCCTCTGAAAAGTAACCTACCAAGACCTAATCCCCTACATTTACCCCTGTGCAATGTACCTAATCTACACATTCCTGAACACGATGAGCAATTTAGCATGGTCAATTCACCTAACCTGTATATCTTTGTGACTCAGCTATCTGTAAGAATAATAGGGTGGTTATGGTCGGGGATTTTAACTTTCCAAACATCAACTGGAACTGCAATAGTGTTAAAGGTTTAGATGGAGAGGAATTTGTTAAGTGTGTACAAGACAATTTTCTGATTCAGTATGTGGATGTACCTACTAGAGAAGGTGCAAAACTTGACCTACTCTTGGGAAATAAGGCAGGGCAGGTGACTGAGGTGTCAATGGGGGAGAAATTTTGGCCCAGCGACCATAATTCTATTTGTGATAAAATAGTGATGGAAAAAGATAGACCTGATCTAAAAGTTGAAGTTCTAAACTGGAGAAAGGCCAATTTTGACGGTATTAGGCAAGAAGTTTCAAAAGCTGATTGGAGGCAGATGTTCGCAGGTACGACTGGAAAATGGGAAGTCTTCAGAAATGAGATAACAAGAATCCAGAGAAAGTATATTCCTGTCAGGGTGCAAGGGAAGGCTGGTAGGTATAGGGAATGCTGGATGACTAAAGAAATTGAGGGTTTGGTTAAGAAAAAGAAGGAAGTGTATGCCTGGTATAGACAGGATAGATCGAGTGAATCCTTAGAAGAGTATAAAGAAAGTAGGAGTATACTTAAGAGGGAAATCAGGAGGGCAAAACGGGGACATGAGATTGCTTTGGCAAATAGAATTAAGGAGAATCCAAAGGGTTTTTACAAATATATTAAGGACAAAAGGGTAACTAGGGAGAGATTAGGACCCCTAAAAGATCAGCAAGGCAGCCTTTGTGTGGAGCCACAGAAAATGGGGGAGATACTAAATGAATATTTTGCATCAGTATTTACTGTGGAAAGGGATATGGAAGATATAGTCTGTAGGGAAATAGATGGTGACATCTTGCAAAATGTCCAGATTACAGAGGAGGAAGTGCTGGATGTCTTGAAATGGTTAAAGGTGGATAAATCCCCAGGACCTGATCAGGTGTACCCGAGAACTCTGGGAAACTAGAGAAGTGATTTCTGGGCCTCTTGCTGAGATATTTGTATCATCGATAGTCACAGGTGAGGTGCGGAAGACTAGAGGTTGGCAAACATGGTACCACTGTTTAAGAAGGGTGGTAAGGACAAGCCAGGGAACTATAGACCAGTGAGCCTGACCTCGGTGGTGGGCAAGTTGTTGGTGGGAATCCTGAGGGACAGGATGTACACGTATTTGGAAAGGCAAGGACTGATTAAGGGTAGTCAACATGACTTTGTGCGTGGGAAATCATGGCTCACAAACTTGATTAAGTTTTTTGAAGAAATAACAAAGAAGTTGATGAGGGCAGAGCAGTAGATGTGATCTATATGGACTTCAGTAAGGCATTCGACAAGGTTCGCCATGGGAGACTGATTAGCAAGGTTAGATCTCATGGAATACAGGGAGAACTAGCCATTTGGATACAAAACTGGCTCAAAGGTAGAAGACAGAGGGTAGTGGTAGAGGGTTGTTTTTCAGACTGGAGGCCGGTGACCAGTGGAGTGCCATAGGGATCGGTGCTGGGCCCTCTACTTTTTGTAATTTACAGAAATGATTTGGAAGCGAGCATAAGAGGTACAGTTAGTAAGTTTGCGGATGACACCAAAATTGGAGGTGAAGTGAACAGCGAAGAGGGTTATCCCAGATTACAACAGGATCTGGACCAGATGGAGTTTAATTCAGGTAAATGCGAGGTGCTGCATTTTGAGAAAGCAAATCTTAACAGAACTTATACACTTAATGGTAAGGTCCTAAGGAGTGTTGCTGAACAAAGAAACCTTGGAGTGCAGGTTCATAACTCCTTGAAAGTGGAGTCGCAGGTAGATAGGATAGCGAAGAAGGCGTTGGTATGCTTTCTTTTATTGGTCAGAGTATTGAGTACAGGAGTTGGGAGATCATGTTGCAGCTGTACAGGACATTGGTTAGGCCACTGTTGGAATATTGCATGCAATTCTGGTCTCCTTCCTATCGGAAAGATGTTGTGAAACTTGAAAGGGTTCAGAAAAGATTTACAAGGATGTTGCCAGGGTTGGAGGATTTGAGCTATAGGGAGAGGCTGAACAGGCTGGGGCTGTTTTCCCTGGACCGTTGGAGGCTGAGGGGTGACCTTATAGAGGTTTATAAAATTATAAGGGGCATGGATTGGATAAATAGACAAAGTCTTTTCCCTGGGGTTGGGGAGTCCAGAACTAGAGGGCATAGGTTTAGGGTGAGAGGGGAAAGATATAAAAGAGACCTAAGTGGCAACTGTTTCATGCAGAGGGTGGAACGTGTATGGAATGAGCTGCCAGGGGATGTGGTATGAGGCTGGTACAATTGCAACATTTAAGAGTTATTTGGATGGATATATGAATAGGAAGTGTTAGGAGGGATATGGGCCAGGTGCTGGCAGGTGGGACTAGACTGGGTTGGGATATCTGGTCAGCATTGGACCGAAGGGTCTGTTTCGATGCTGTACATCTCTATGACTCTATGTAGGACAAAACCAGCACACCCAGAGGAAACCACATGCAGACAATGTGCAAACTCCACCCACACACAGTCACCTGAGGCTAGAATTGAGCCCAGGTCCCTGCTGTGAGGTAGCAGTGCTAACCACTGTGGCACTCCTATATAAGGGGCCATTTTCTTATATCTGTCGGGCCATTTTTCCCAATAGTGTGTGTGCTGATGTTAGAGGTTACACTTAGAACTTGGACCAAGCCTTCTATAAATGTTGTCTCCTTCCCATATTTGTATATAGTGAAAGTTGTTACTATGGGCTCTTATGGAGAGAAAGCAGAGTTAGCGTTTCAAGTCCAATGAGCTTTCTTCACTGCACTTCAGACATGAACTCTGCTTTCTCTCCACAGATGCTGCCAGATTTTCTGAGTTTCTCCAGCAATGTCACATTTTGTTTCAGATTATAAGCAACTGCTTGTTCTTTGTTTTATTGTAATAAGGCTCTTGTTCGCCAACATGTGGACAGATTTACCTCTTTCAACAAGCTCACTATGATCTCATGGCAACAATACTTTCCAGAGAATGACCATCATCCACTGAGGGTATGAGAACACAGCGTGCCATCATTTATAATGCGTTCCTTGGTGTGCAAGTGTGTGCAGCAGCAACACAGGTAGATAAGTAATGAGATATATGCGTTTATTAGCCAAGACATTGAACACAAGAGCAAGGAGATGATGATGGAACTCTATATGAGTTAGGCCATTGCTGGAATACTCAGAAAATCAAAGGATCTCCACATTGCAGAAACAGGCCTTTCAGACAAGCTAGTCTTTACTGATCCTCTGAAGAGCATCCCACCCAGACTGAAAGCCTCACCCTATCCCCATCACTAAACGACCTAGCCTGCACATTCCAGGGAACCACAGGGCAATTTAGCATGGCCAATCCATCTAACCCTGCACATCTTTGGACTGTGGGAGGAAACTGGAGCACCCAGAGGAAACCCATGCAGACACGGGGTGAGCATACAAACTCCACACAGTTGCCAGAGAGTGGAATCGAATCCCGGTCCCTGGCACCGTGAGACAGCAATGCGAACCACTGTAACATCATATCACCCTAAACGGTCACAAGCTACCATGGCAGGATTTGAATCCAAGCTCCCTAGAAACTCTGGATTACTGGTTCAGAGACAATGTCATTAGCCGATTGTTTCCCTACTTACATAAGCCTGCACACGATACTCTGTGCATTTCTGCTTGTGACTCGGGGAAGGGTATAATTACATTGAAGTGGTTACAGAGGGGATTCACCAGCATGTTGCCAGGGCTGGAGCGATTCAGCTACAAAGACAGACTAGATAGGTTGAGGCTGTTTTCCTTAGAACAGGGAAGGCTGAGGTGGGCATAGCAAGTTATGAAAGCTATCAATACAGTAGGTAAGAAGAAACATTTCCCCTTAGTAGAGTGGTCAATAACCAGGGGACATCGTTTCAAGGTCTGGACTGAGGTACAGTTTTTTTTTCAATACAAGTTGTTAAGAGCAAAAGCATTAGGAAAATAAAGAAACAAGAAGTTCAGAATAAAAATCCTTCTAACCCAGTCCATACCATCGCCTTGCATCCAGTCCCATCGGGCCTTGCCTCCAGTCTGGGCTGGGTCTTAACTCCAGGCTGCACTGGGCCTTGACACCAGGCTGTGCTGGGCCTTGACACCAGACCACGCTGGGCCCTGACTCCAGTCCGCACTGAGCCTTGACTCCAGACCACGCTGGGCATTGACTAAAGGCCGTGCTGAGCTTTGACTCCAGTCCACACAGGGCTTTGACTCCAGACCGTGCTGGGCTTTGACTCCAGTCCACACTGGGCATTGACTAAAGGCCGTGCTGAGCTTTGACTCCAGTCTACACAGGGCTTTGACTCCAGACCGTGCTGGGCTTTGACTCCAGTTCACACTGGGACTTGACTCCAGTCAGCACTGGCCTTGACTCCAGACCGTGCTGGGCTTTGACTCCAGTCCACACTGGGCCTTGACTCCAGACCGTGCTGGGCTTTGACTCCAGTCCACACTGGGCCTTGACTCCAGACCGTGCTGGGCTTTGACTCCAGTCCACACTGGGCCTTGACTCCAGACCGTGCTGGGCTTTGACTCCAGTCCACACTGGGCCTTGACTCCAGACCTGGCTGGGCCTTGACTCCAGTCTGTGCTGGGTTTGACTCCAGTCCATGCTGGGCCTTGATTCCAGACCGCGCTGGTCATTGACTAAAGACTGTGCTGGACCTTGACTCCAGACTGCACCGGGCTTTTACTCCAGACCCTGCTGGGACTTGACTCCAGTCCGCACTGGGCCTTGACTCCAGACCGTGCTGGTTCTTGACTCCAGACTGTGCTGGGCTTTGATTCTAGACTGCGCTGGGCCTTGACTCCAGTCCGTGCTGGGGCTTGACTCCAGTCCGCACTGGGCCTTGACTCCAGACCGCGCTTGGCTTTGACTCCAGAGCCTGCTGGGACTTGACTCCAGAATGTGCTGGGCTTTGACTCCAGTCCGCGCTGGGCTTTTACTACAGACCATGCTGAGACTTGACTCCAGTCCGCACTGGGCTTGACTCCAGATCGTGGTGGGCTTTTATTCCAGACCACGCTGGGCCTTGACTCCAGATGGCACTGGGCCTTGACTCCAGACTGCGCTGGGCCTTGACTCCAGACTGCACTGGGCCTTGATTCCAGACCGCGCTGGGCTTTGACTCCAGACTGCGCTGGGCCTTGACTCCAGACTGCACTGGGCCTTGATTCCAGACTGCACTGGGCCTTGACTCCAGACCGCGCTGGGCTTTGACTCCAGACTGCGCTGGGCTTTGACTCCAGACTGCGCTGGGCTTTGACTCCAGACTGCGCTGGGCCTTGATTCCAGACCGCGCTGGGCCTTGATTCCAGACCGCGCTGGGCTTTGACTCCAGACCGCGCTGGGCCTTGACTCCTGTCCATGCTGGGGCTTGACTCCAGACCACTCTGGGAGAAAGTGAGGACTGCAGATGCTGGAGCTCCTTGGATGCTGCCTGACCTGCTGTGCTTTTCCAGCAACACATTTTCAGTCCAGACCACTCTGGGCCTTGACTCCAGACCAGATCAGAGTGGTGCTGGAAACGCACAGCAGGTCAGGCAGCATCTGAGGAGCAGGAAAATCGACGTTTCGGGCAAAAGCCCTTCATCAGGAAAAGAGGCAGGGTGCCTGCAGAGTGGAGAGATTAATGAGAGGGGGGTGGGGGTGGGGAGAAAGTAGCAAAGAGTACAATAGGTGGATGCGGGTGGGGATGAAGGTGATAGGTCAGAGAGGAGGGTGGAGCGGATAGGTGGAAAGGAAGATAGGCAGGTAGGACAGGTCATGAGGATGGTGCTGAGCTGGAAGGTTGGAACTGGGTTGAGGTGGGGGAAGGGGAAATGAGGAAACTGGTGAAGTCCACATTGATGCCCTGGGGTTGAAGTGTTCTGAGGCAGAAGATGAGGCGCTCTTCCTCCAGGTGTCGGGTGGTGAGGGAGCGGCAGTGAAGGAGGCCCAGGACCTGCATGTCCTCGGTAGAGTGGGAGGGCGAGTTGAAATGTTGGGCCACAGGGCGGTGGAATTGATTGGTGCGGGTGTCCCGGAGATGTTCCCTAAAGCACTCTGCTAGGATGCATCCAGTCTCCCCAATGTAGAGGAGACCACCTCGGGAGCAACGGATACAATAAATGATATTAGTGGATGTGCAGGTAAAACTTTGATGGATGTGGAAGGCTCCTTTGGGTCCTTGGATGGAGGTGAGGTGATGCAGGTTTTGCAATTCCTGTGGTGGCAGGGGAAGGTGCCAGGACGGGAGGGTGGGTTGTAGGGGGGCATGGACCTGCCCAGGTAGTCATGGAGGGAACGGTCTTTGCGGAAGGTGGAAAGGGGTGGGGAGGGAAATATATCCCTGGTGGTGGGGTCCGTTTGGAGGTGGCGGAAATGTTGGCGGATGATACGGTTAGTGCGAAGGTTGGTAGGGTGGAAGGTGAGCACCGGGGATTCTGCCCTTGTTACGGTTGGAGGGGTGGGGTTTGAGGGCGGAGGGTTGGGATGTGGATGAGATGCGTTGAAGGGCATCTTTAACCACGTGGGAAGGGAAATTGCGGTCTCTAAAGAAGGAGGCCATCTGGTGTGTTCTGTGGTGTAACTGGTCCTCCTGGGAGCAGATATGGCGGAGGCAGAAGAATTGGGAATACGGGATGGCATTTTTGCAGGAGGTAGGGTGGGAAGAGGTGTAATCCAGGTAGCTGTGGGAGTCGGTGGGTTTGTAAAAAATGTCAGTGTCAAGTCGGTTGTCATTAATGGAGATGGAGAGGTCCAGGAAGGGGATGGAGGTGTCAGAGATGGTCCAGGTGAATTTAAGGTCAGGGTGGAATGTGTTGGTGAAGTTGATGAATTGCTCAACCTCCTCACGGGAGCACGAGGTGGCGCCAATGCAGTCATCAATATTGCAGAGGAAGAGGAGGGGAGTGGTGCCGGTGTAACTATGGAAGATGGACTGTTCTACGTAGCCAACAAAGAGACAGGCATAGCTGGGGCCCATATGGGTGCCCATTGCTCCCCCTTTGGCCTGGAGGAAGTGGGAGGATTTGAAAGAGAAATTGTTAAGGGTGAGGACCAGTTCGGCCAAACGAATGAGCGTGTCGGTGGAAGGGTACTTTGGGGACGTCGGGAGAGGAAGAAATGGAGGGCTTGGAGGCCCTGGTCATGGTGGATGGAGGTGTAGAGGGACTGGATATCCATGGTGAAGATGAGGCATTGGGGGCCAGGGAAACGGAAGTCTTGGAGGAGGTGGAGGGTGTGGGTGGTGTCTCGAACGTATGTGGGGAATTCCTGGACTAGGTAGGATAGGACAGTGTCAAGGTAGGTAGAAATGAGTTCAGTGGGGCAGGAGCATGCTGAGACAATGGGTCGGCCAGGGTGGTCAGGCTTGTGGATCTTAGGAAGGAGGTGGAACTGGGCAGTGCGGGGTTCCCAGAATATGAAGTTGAAAGCTGTGGGTGGGAGATCTCCTTAGGTGATGAGGTTCTGTATGGTCTGGGGGATGATGGATGGTGATGGGGGGGTGGGGTCATGGTCGAGGGGGGCGGTAGGAGGAGGTGTCTTCGAGTTGGCGTCTGGCTTCAGTGATGTAGAGGTCAGTGCACCAGACTACCACTGCACCCCCTTTTTCCACTGGTTTGGTGGTGAAGTCGGGATTGGAGCAGAGGGAGTGGAGGGCTGCGCGTTGTGAGGGTGAGAGGTTGGAATCGGGGAAGGGGGTAGACAGGTTGAGGCAGTTAATGTCTCGGTGAATCCAGTCCGCACTGGGCCTTGACTCCAGACCGTGCTGGGCTTTGACTCCAATCTGCACTGGGCTCTGACTCCAGACCACGCTAGGCCTTGACTCCTGACCGCGCTGGGCCTTGACACCAGTCCTCACTGGGCCTTGACTCCAGACCGCGCTGGGCTTTGACTCCAATCTGCACTGGGCCTTGACTCCAGACCGTGCTGGGCCTTGACTCCAGACCACACTGGGCTTTGACTCCAGACTGCACTGAGCTTTGACTCCAGTCTGTGCTGGACCTTGACTCCAGACCGCCCTGGGCCTTCACTCCAATCTGCACTGGGCCTTGTCTCCAGACCGTGCTGGACCTTGACTCCAGACCATGCTGGGCCTTGACTCCAGTTCACACTGGGCCTTGACTCCACACTGCGCTGGGCTTTGGCTCCAGTCCGAATTGGGCCTTGACACCATACTTTACTGGGCCTTGACTCCAGACTGCGCTGGGCCTTGACTCCAGACCACACTGGGCCTTGGCTCCAGACCGCTTCAGGTGTCACCTTGAGGCTTTTGAGGCCGGGAGACTACTCTGGAATCATAACAAGACTGGAAGTCCACGCTGTGGTCACACCGGGCTGGGAGAACACAACACTGGGTCTCTGCTGTTGTCAAGAGACTATAGGTCGATGTGAACTCTATTGAAAAGAATACAATTTGAGTGAGTTAACATCAAGCCCAAGTTTTCAGGTTGTTGACCTTCCACCAGTGCTGACAGCTAACATGGAAATGTTCTGTTATCCGTACTATATGCTGTCCTGTACAGAAAGTAAGGGTGGAGATTGCTGAGGTAGATTTGATATATCATTTGGATTCCTTTTTATCTCCTTGGAGCCAGTTCCGAAGCAGGGTGTGTGTGTGGTTCAGCCTGTACCATACTCCAATGAAACAAGAAGAGTTCGTATCCTACTGCCCAACCCATTCAACGTCGCATTCAGCTTCCCATACCTTCCTGTGAGGTTGTCTTACTGTTATGTTGTTGGGTTTGTTCATTAATTTCCGACACCTTTACAAACAAAGTACGAGTGTCTCTGTCCAAAGCAACAAAAAACTGCATGAAAAAAGATGTATTTGTGTTTCCGAGTTGGAGCATCACTTTGAATATTTTAATTAATTGTAAACTTGCTTGCCTTTATAAACACTGTAGTTTCCAGGTTAAAAAAAGTCGTAGTGAAATGTCAATAAGCCTTCAGTAATCTGTTAAAAAAAATCATTGAATTAAAAACCCCACAGAAATCAATGTAAAGCAGACAATGAACAGAAGGATTTTAAAGTTAATGAAAATTTGCTGTGACTGATCTTCAAAGGAGCTTTAATGACAAGACTTGCTCTTTGAATTAATGTCACCCCATAAAATTGCCTGAACAATGATTAATTATTATGCAATAATGACTGAGAGCCGAAGCATTTGTACACTAATGGGCTGGAAATACTGAGAAGCCTTATTTACATTAAATTGTCTGTGCTAGTATCTTTTGTTGACTGGTTCAATAATTCTGAGAACTTGTTACTCTAACACCGTTCACATGACATATACAATTCAAATGTTTGTAGACACTGGATGAGTAGAATTTCTTTCAATTTACTATTGGGAAGTCTGAATCCACTGTTGTTGATCCCACTCCAAATACTGTTGCCTAGCTACTAACTCCAGACTTCTCCTGGATAATTGTTTGGGATCAAGCTGGTCTATCTGTAACCTCGGTGACACATTTAGATTCTGAGGTGAGCGTACAGCCTCATGTTCATGACATGACCAAGATCACTCGGCTTCACATAGAATCACTGAATACTGAAACCCCAGTCTTGTTTCCATTAGAGATTTAGAGAAATTTATTGCCACACGTATTTCAGTATAAGATACAGTGAAAGATGTTTTTCGCTGCTGAGTGTAGGTGCCATTCACATTAACTTAAAATAAAAATTTTTAAAATAACTTTAAAAGAATCCAAACTTAAAAAGAGTCCAGACTCTAAATTCGGCTATTCCTTTGGAAAAACACTGTGGCCTTGTCATATATAACAACTGGCCTGAAAGAGTTAACTTGGAAACTTTGGAATAGCTCCGCCCAATGATTTATGAGTGACTGTCTCAGAAAGGAGCTAGTCAGTTCTACATTAGAAGTGACATGACACCAGGTTACAGTCCAACAGGTTTATTTAAAATCACAAACTTCCGGAGTGCTGCTCCTCTGTCAGGTTAAGTGTCAGTTCTAACTGTCTAAGTGTCATTTTGCAATCTACAGCCATGTGGCATAGCCATAGCTACTGTCTCTTTGGGGATAGCAGTGGCTCTTATCTGGAAAGACAATGATCATTCTTAAACTAATGCAACCTGTTGGCTTAATATTATGTAATAAGATATTTATGGTCAATCCAGTATGTGCCTCTTCTATTGAGAATTAATCATGGTTAATCCTTCACCACTTTATACTCACAAGAGTCATTGCCAGATTAAATGGCAACAAGTCTATTCAAATGAGATCTTAAGACAACCAAGTGCTACCTGCTCAGACTTTTTCCAAAAATGGTCTTGCATTCTACCTTCCAAAAGACAACAGCCATGTTTTAATTCCCTCAGTCCCCGATCATCCCTGACCTACATTGGCTGCTAGTCATATATTGTCTTGATTTTTAAATTCCCTTCCTTGGTTGCAAATCCCTATCTCCACAGTCTCCAGCTGTCATGTGGTTCTCTGAGATATCGGTGCCCCTCTAAGTCTTATCCCTTTGAGTATCCCTGGGAGTAATTGTTCCACCAAGTTGTTGGTTGCTGAAATCAAACTAGAATACTCAGTATGTGGTTTACTTTATTGACGCACTTGACTGAACTGTCAACATGTCTTAAAGAGAAGTGATGATGTGAAAGGTTTCTATAGACTTTCAGCTTGAGGAAGTGCCTATTGCTCATTTGGAAACGTTTTTACATCTGAAGCAGAAGGTTGCAAGTTCAAGTCATAGAATCCCTACAGTGCAAAAAGAGGCCATTCCTCCGTACTGAAGAACATCCCTCCCAAACAACCGTGCATTTCTCAATGTTTTCCCAAATACACCTGAACACTACAAACGAACATGCCCAATCTACCTAACATGCACACCTTTGGACGGGAAATCAAAGCACCCAATGGGAACCCACACAGATGCGGAGAGGAGAATGTGCAAACTCTGCACAGATAGTTGCTCAAGGCTGGAATTGAACCCAGGTCCCTGGTGATGTGAGGCAACAGTGCTAACCACTGTGCCACTCCAACAGGAACTGAGCACAAGAACTAGGTGGACACTCTCACACTGGGGGTGGGGGGGAGGGGGTGCTGTGATGTTGGATGAGGCATTGAACTGACGTTCTAGCCAACCCTTCAGATTGTTGTAAAAGATCCTGTCTATCTCAAAGAAGAAAAGTGGAATCCTCACCTATAACCTGATCAACACTTAACTCTCAGTTAACATTCCAAAAACAGTTTTGACTTGTCATTATGCTACTGTTTGTAGTGCCTTGCTGGATACTGCATTTCCCATATTACAGCACTAACCCCACTTTATTCAATATAAAACACAAAGGGATATCCAGTGGTGCTAACAATTGTTATTTAAATGTGACTCTTTCTTTAGCGATCTAACCTAGTATGCCAGGCTTCAAACTGCAGGAGTATATTTATCCCTAATGTTTGATTAGGCTTCTTGAGTGCAATATTGGTATTTGTTTGCTAAATACACATACAATATTGGTTGGCCCACGGAAACTGGATGTGTCAGTAGATAAATGTTGAATTACCTGAGCATCAGTCTGCTTGATGAATTAAAGAATGATTACACAATCTAGTAACTCTTTTCAATGAGTTAAAGTTGAGGAGGTTGTGAGTGAAATAACTCCATGACAGCAGGTATCTCATGACTGAGTCACCCTTTATTTATACGTGCATAATACAAGTCACTGACCCAGATAGCACAGAGCCAGCTCCTAGAATGCCTGGCTCTCCTGCTTATTTCTGTCAGCCAGGACTCCCTGATTGAACTGGATTAACAACCCCAATCAAAAAATTCTTTTTTTTTTTAGATTACTGTGCGGAAACAGGCCCTTCAGCTCAACGCCGACCCATTCCCCTACATTTACCCCTTCACCTAACACTACGGGCAATTTAGTATGACCAATTTACCTAACCTGCATATCTTTGGACTGTGAGAGAAAACCCATACAGATATGGGGAGAATGTGCAAACTCCACACAGACAGTTGCCTGAGGCAGGAATTGAACCCAGGTTTCTGGCGCTGTGAGGCCGCAGTGTCACCCACATTTTATGAGATCCACTCAGCTGACATTCTTCTAATCACAACAATGAGCATAACACTCCTGATCTTCTACTTGTTCAATCAGTTGTAAAACTATAGGAGCAGGAACAGGGCAATCAGTGCCCCAAACCTGATCTAAGATCCTATTCGATAAGAACTCATCGGAGCCTTTTAAGAGACCAATCAGTCATTATCTTATTGAATAGTACCATGGACTTAAAGGGCTGCATGTTCTCTCTTGTTTTTATCTTTCCAGATTTCCACACTTTGAAAAAATGAGTGATTGCTATTATCGTATTTGAAAAGCTAAGTTCCGGTCTTATGTAGTTTTTTCATTAAGAGTCACAAATCTGAAATACATGGTTGTGAAATGATGGCTGAGAAGATTTGATTTAATTTAGTTTGGAGTGGAGTGGTGGGGAGGGTGTTCAATATAATCATGTCCTAAAAGTCAACACAAGGTACAATTTCTTTTCTGGCAATCTGAATATATAAATCTTCAAACTCAACAGCACAAAAATAAACCTCTCAGTGCATTGAACATAAGCCATAGCTTTTCCAAGAGCTCCCCAATTAATTCCAGTCTTTTCCCTTTCAGCATTGGCCTTCAAACTTCTCCTTTTCAAGTATTTATCCAATTTTTTTTTTCTGTTTTCACCTACAGGCAACACATTTCAAAATATCCACAACACTAGGTCTCATGTGTTATCGTCTGTCTCAGATTTCTAGCAAGAAATACACATGGAACTGTATCAGTTTGAAAAATACAGCCAGATGAGTATCTCATAGATTAGGTTCCCTATGGAAACAGGCCCTTCAGTCCAAACTGACCCTCCAAAGAGTAACCCACCCAGACCCATTCCCCTAACCGATATTTATCCAAACTAATGCACCTAACACTATGGGCAATTTAGCACAGCCAATTCACCTGACCTGCACACCTTTGGATTGTGGGAGGAAACCGGAGCACCCGGAGGAAACTCATGCAGACACGAGGAGAATGTGCAAACTCCACATAGATAGCCACTAGAGGCAGGAATTGAACCCGGGTCCCCAGCGCTGTGAGGCAGCAGTGCTAACCACTGAGGGAATAGAGTTGATGAGGGACAGATACAGAGTTAATCATTCCAAGGTGCAGGTTGGTGTCTGTGATGTTGAGTGGTGAAGCAGCCGGAATAAATGAGTGGAAAAGTGAAGAAGAGTCTGCAATTCTGTTCAATTAATTTTGGGGATTAGTGAGTATTTAGGTAGAACTTTCCCACAGGATGCTAATTGAGCAGAGTTCATGATTGCAGACATTTTTCAGACTCTGGAGAGTAGAACCTGAGGGCATATTGGAATTAAGAGCAGGCTTGTACAACTTCACCAACATTTAGTAAGACCGGATAAATGATATGTGGCACGTGCTCAGACTTTTGCCACGAGTTCCTAAAGGCAGTGACCACTGAGAATCAGGCAAGTGCTTCCTCTACCTTATGGAATGATTTTGATGGAGCAAATGGCAGTTTTCTATCCCTCCAAACTTATTAGCACTGATTAGGGAGAAGAGGCAATGTTGAGGAAATTAATATGACAGGAGCACAGACTAGCACTGAAACTCCAATTACTCACCTTACATCCATCACCTTAATATATTGCCTGAAGTTACATGACACCAGGTTATAGTCAGGACTTCACCTGACAAAGGAGCAGCACTCTGAAAGCTTGTGATTTTAAATAAGCCTTTGGACTATAACCTGATGTCATGTGAGTTCTGACTTTGTCCACCCCAATCCAACACTGGCACCTACACCTCGTTAATATAATGCAGTTTGGGTTTCAATAGGAGGAATCCTTTTAATCCCTTGCACCTGGTTGGCCATTCTCAGAAACAACTGCATGCAAGCTCTATGAATCCTTATCAATCTGTACAACAAAAAAATCTATAAATATCAGATTTGACATTAATAATCAAATGAGTACCAATTGCCACTTGCAGAAGAAAGTTCCAAACTTCAACCAGCCGTTGAGTCCACAAATGTTTCTGAATTTCATTCCTGACATCATTGGCTCCATTGTCTTGACCATCACCTTTAGTCTTCGACTCAGAAGGAGTTGAAATTGTTTCCTCTACTTACCGTCTCTCTTCCCTTAATTTCTTGAAAATCTTTACAACATCCCCCATAGCATTCTAAATTCCAGGCACTGTACAACCATTGTTTGTTTCTCCTCTTTTCATAGCTGAACCCCTGAAGTTCTAGCATTACTCTAGTAAACCTAGTTTCCGCTCCTTGGAGACTAATGTATCCTTCATAAGACGTGGCAATAGAAAAGAATATTTGACATGGAGTCTAAAGTTGGTGAATCATTTACAATCACTCATTATGTACCAGCAAGAAGTAAAATCTGTCTTATCATTCTGATCACGTTGTAATCATGTTTCCACTATGGTTTGAAAGACCGACATAATCCTGTAGGGATGTTGATCTTTGATGTAAGGCTCAAAACAGCAACATATATCTGACAGAGTTTCTCAGGAACATTCAGTCCCTTGTTTCCATTACAATAGGTTTCCCTCTCCCTTTTGGATTGGTAGTAATATCTGTGAGTGACAGAGAGGGCAGGTTATTAAACTAAATATGCTAAATTAGTTGGGGAATACTGAAAGTGGCATGTGGTGAGGAATGAAGAGGTCTGTCTGCAATGCTAACACAATCACTAGATGGATGTGAATCAAATAACATCACAATTTCAGAACAGGTTTTAAAAGATTAACTTGAGTCGGTGAGAATGGGAAAGAAATTCTCACAGTTATGTAAAATATCAGGAGTGTAGATATAATGAAATTAATAAGGCTTGTACCCAGTCTAAGAGATCCCTCACAATTAATATTAAAAGTGCAGGACTTTGCTTAAACACAGCCCAGGACTTGCTGCTTGTGATACATCAAAATGAACATTGAGCACGTTCTTTGAGATGTTGATATGTTTCTGTGACATTAATCAGTGTGTGTTAGATTAGCATGTCAGATTGACATTTGTGTCTCTGTGTGATCACATTATAGTCATAGACAACACCAGCCCTTTCTCCTCAATTGACACCTCTCTCATGGTTCTTACAAATTAGAAAGCAGACTGTCTTTTTCAGCTGTATAAGTGATTTTAACAATTGATATTATCAGCCCCACCGCCAAACATTTTCTTTATTCACCCATTGGATGTGGGTATTGCTGGCTGGGCTAGCATTTATTGCCTGACCCTAATTGCCTGAAGAAGGTGGTGGTAAGCTGCCTTTTTTAACCACTGCAGTCGATGGAGTGGTGATGGCCTAGCAACATTATTGCTGCAATGTTAATCAAGGGACCCGGGAAACAGGTTCAAATCCTGTCATAGCACTTGGTGGAATTTGAATTCAGTAAAAGTCTGGAATCTAACGAAAGGCCATCTGATTCCTAATGTCCTTTAGAGAAGGAAATTGTCATCCTTACCTGGTCTGGTCTATATGGGACTCTTGACCCTCAGCAATGTGGTTGACCCATAACTGCCTTCTGAGAAATTAGGGAGGGGCAATTAATGCTGGCCCAATCATCTTGTGATTAAATAAAATAAAAATGTTTTATAGACAAAAACAGAATGCTATCAGATAAGGAATTCCAGGATTTAGACCCAGTGACACTGAATGAATGGTGTTGTATTTCCACATCAGAAAGGTAACTGGCTTGGAGGGGAACTTGCAGGTGGTGGTATTTCCATGTTTCTGCCACCCTTGTCCTTCTAGATGGAATTGGTCATAGCTTTTGGAAGGCAAAGGTGAGGACTGCAGATGCTGGAAACCAGAGTGTAGATTAGAGTGGTGCTGGAAAAGCACAACAGGTCAGGCAGCATCCAAGGAGCAGGAAAATCGACATTTTGGGCAAAAGCCCTTCATCAGGGAGCTTTTGGAAGATGCTGTCTAAGGATCTGTGATGATTTTCTGCAGTGTATACTGTCAATAGTGCACACTGCTGCTACTGAGTATCGGTGGTGATAGTGATGGATATGGTGTTAATCAAGCAGGCTGCTTTGTCCTAGATGCTGTCAAGCTGCTTATGGTATTGGAATGGCACCCATCCAGGCAAGTGGGGAGCATTCTATCTCACTCCTGACTTGTGCTTTGAAGATGATGGATAGGCTTTAGGGAGTCAGGAGATATGAGGCCAGTTCACTTTCTGGTCAATGATAACCTCCAGGATATTGATACTCGGAGATTGGGATGTATTATCTCCAACTGATCAACACAATATTCTTTTGTAAAAGTATGATATTGATTTTTTTTATTGACAATTTAATTTTCCTCCGCTGCTGGTTCTGCATTGATTATCACAGAGTGAGCAGGTTTACCTCAGAATCAGAGAGTTTTATTTTCAGCTCCCCTTCCAGAAACTTCAGCATAAAGTCAAGGATGATCCTTAATGCAGTACTCAGAGAGTACTGCTCTGTCAGCGGGTCAGTGCTGAGAGAGTGCTGCACTGTCAGAGGATTAGTACTGAGGGAGTGCCGCACTGTCAGCGGATTAGTACTGAGGGAGTGCTGCACTGTCGGAGGGTCAGTGCTGAGGGAGTGCCGCACTGTCAGAGGGTCAGTACTGAAGGAGTGCTGCACTGTCAAAGGATTAGTACTGAGGGAGTGCCGCTTTGTCAGAGGGTCAGTACAGAAAGAGTGCTGCACTATCAGAGGGTCAGTACGGAGGGAGTGCTGCACTGTTGGAGGGTCAGTGCTGAGGGAGTGCTACACTGTCGGTGGGTCAGTGCTGTGGGAGTGCTGCGCTGTCAGAGAGTCAGTGCTGTGGGAGTGCTGCACTGTTGGAAGGTCAGTATTGCATGAGTGCTGCACTGTCAGGAGTGCTGTCTTTCCAATGAGACCTTAAAACAAAGCCTCTAAGATGGATATAAAAGATCCTGTGGCACTTCCTCAAAGATATACACAGGTGACTGAGCCATGTTTAGCATCAGGACAGGCCGACAGTACATTATCATGTTACTGTGTGTGGGAGATTGCTACGAGCAAATTGGCTGTCATATTTCCTGCATTCTAAACTCTTGAAAAATGTCTTTCATCCTCTGTGCTGTTTTAGGGTGTCTTGTTATCAAAAAAATACTTTACATTGAAGCAAGCTCCTCCTTGGATTTCAACTGAGAATGATATTTGTTATTGTTTAAACCTATCCACCTCTTTCAAATGTCCCTCAATGTAAATTTGAGTCACACTGACCAAACAGAAGGCATCGACTGTCTTGGCTAATCTCAGTGCAGTAGGGGTTGGGGTTCAGTCAACCTGCCACAGGCTGGAGAGGAGAGCTATCAGGCAGGATCTCTAAAAATGACTGCACTTCGTAATGGATAAAGAACCATGGGCCACGAATTTCTGATGGTGGAAAATCTTGATTTAATTACTACCTGGGTGTGAAAAGATTCCACAGGGTACACGCACCCAGTACTTATATCAATTACTTCAAGTACTTCCTACAGTTCGACTAGACCTAGGGTGTTATTTACCATGAGATGTGGGCATCACAATAAAGACTATTATTTACTGTGCATTTCCAATTGTGCTTGAAAAGTTTTCAGTTTCATGAACTGCTGTAGTCAGCGGAGCGCAGATATCCTGCCCGTGCTGTTCACAAGGATATGCAGGATATTGACAGTGATTTGGTTCCAAAGCAAGCTGGTATGTAATTTGCAGGGGTTAATGTTCCCATGCACCTATTGCCCTGTCCCTCAAGGTGGTAGACGTCACGGGGTTGGAAGGTGCTGTCAAAGGAGCTTTGGTGATTTACCGCAATGAATCTTGTACATGGTACACACTGCTGTTGGTGGTGGAAGGGATGAATGGTTAAAGTGATGGACGAGATGCCAGGTCAAGGGGATCGCTGTGTCCTGGATGGTGCCAAGCTTCTTAGGTATTGTTAGAACTGCATGATTTCAACATTTTCATCCATTACATCAGCACAGATTGACACAACAGTGTTAAAAATAGCCATTCCTGCTGCTGCAGAAGATTGAATCTGGTGCATGTTGGTTCTGTCAATCTCCAGCAGGCCCAGAGGGCTCTCGCCTTGATTTTCCATGCAGCGGCAAACCCTCTGCCCTTTTCCGATGCCGTGTCTTTCCCAATTTTGTTGGTTGTTGATCACGGTTGGTCGGTGTTGCTGATCAAAAAGCGTGCAGCTACTGTCTATGAAGCTCCTTGTAACCAAACTGAGCTAATCACTGTTTGTTGGCTGGTTACTTCAAAAGAGATTACAAGCTGAGAAAGCCCATCACCTGTGAACATTTCTAGCCACTGCAACTTCGAAAGGATTTCAGCAGAGATCCGCCAGAGTGTATCCAACAGTTAGATTAGGAGAAGAGATTACATGAGCTCAGGTTTATATCCTCTGGAATGTGGAAGATTAAAGGGGCAATCTGATTAAGTTATTTCGGATTTCAAAAGGAATTGATTAGTTGGGTGGAGAGAGACATTTTTGATAGGGGGAGGAGTGTGGGAGAAGGAGATGAAATAAAACCAAAGCCAAACCATTTAGAATGTTAGAAACACATCTTCATGTATAAACAATATACCTGAGCTTAATTAATGGCCAAAAGATCATAAGAAACAGGAGCACCATTAGTCCCAGTCAGTTTTCCCTGTCATTCAGTGAAATCAGGCTGATTTGACTGTAGCTTTGATCTATTTCCATGCCTTGCCTCACTGGTCAATCAAAAATCCAGCTCATTTTAAGTCTGCCAAGCTGATCAAAGGATATGGAATAAAAACGGAACAAACTGTGAATTCCATAAATGAGAAACAAACACAAAAGTTGCTGGAATAACTCAGCAGGTCTGGCAGCATCTGTGAAGAGAAATCAGAGATAATGGTTCGGGTCCAGTGACCCTTCTTCAGAACTGATGGCACCTAGGAACTGGCAGTTCCTCTGAATAATTTTAGGACCTGAACTCTCCCATGACCTAGCCCCCAACCCCACACACCAGGCCCTTGTTATCACAGAGTCTTCTATTATACACAACTAACTGTCAACTACGAATAGGTTCCATTAACAGCTCTTCACCCTCCTAGCCAGATTGCAAGCCATTCCTTTGTCTGTCCATCTGTCCTCCTCTCTCTTTGGCTCTTTCATCACCTATCATTTACTCCTTAACCCCTCCCCCCCACCCTATCGTCTGCATGTAAACCAACATTTTCCTAACCACCGTCAGTTCTGAGGAACGGTGACCGGACCCAAAACTATAGCTTTGCTTTCTCTTCACAGACGCTGCCAGGTTTGCTGAGCTTTTCTGGCAACTTCCATTCTGTGTCAAAGAATGTGGAGCCAAGGCAGGTGGCTCATGTTGTGATACAGTCCAGTCATGGTCTCCTTCCTATCAGAAAGATGTTGTGAAACCTGAAAGGGTTCAGAAAAGATTTACAAGGATGTTGCCAGGGTTGGAGGGTTTGAACTATAGGGAGAGGCTGAACAGGCTGGGGCTGTTTTCCCTGGAGCGTTGGAGGCTGAGGAGTGACCTTATAGAGGTTTATAACATCATGAGGGACACGGATAGCGTAATAGGTAACGTTTTTCCCTGGGGTGGGGAAGTCCAGAACTAGAGGGCATAGGTTTAGGGTGAGAGGGGAAAGATAAACAGGAGATCTAAGGGGCAACTTTTTCACCCAAAGGGTGGTATGTGTATGGAATGTGCTGCTAGAGGAAGTGGTGGAGGCTGGTACAATTGCAACATTTAAAAGGCATCTGAATGAACAAGAAGGGTTTGCAGGGATATGGGCCAGGCGCTGGCAGGTGGGATTAGATTGGGTTGGGATATCTGGTCGGCATGGACGGGTTGGACCAAAGGGTCTGTTTCTGTGCTGTACATCTCTATGACTCTATGAGTGGCACAGCAGGCCTGAAGACTCAAGTTGTCTCCTCCTCAGTCACACTGTCATCATTTCAAGGGCAGGTGGGGATGGGTTGCAAATACTGGCCTTGTCAGCTTCCATAATTATAAGAAATGTGAATAAGAATTGAATTGAATTTATTGTCACGTCTATTGTGGCACAGTGAAAAACTTTGTCTTGTGAGCAATACAGGCAGATCAGAGTTAAGTAATATAGATAAGTAAAAAATAGGTAAACAGCGGCAAAAACAAAAACACAGGTACAGGCGAATGTTAAGAGATTGTGAGTCCATTCAGTATTCTAACAACAGTAGGTTAGTAACTGTTTTGAAACTGGCTGGTGCATGTGTTCAGACTTCTGTACCTTCTCCCTGATGGTAGAGGTTGTAGAGAAACATTGCCAGGGTGGGATGGATCTTTGAGAATGTTGGCAGCCTTTCCTTGACAGCGGGCCTGGTCGATGGATTCTATAGATGGGAGGTTGGCCTTTGTGATTGCCGGGCCGAGTTCACCACTCTCTGTAACTGTCTCCGATCTTGAATGGTACAGTTGCCACACGAGGTAATGATACGTCCAGACAGAATGCTCTCGCTGGCGCACCCATAAAAATTTGCAAGAGTATTCATTGTCATTCCAAATTTCCTCAGCTACCTGAGGAAGAAGAGACATCGTTGGGCCTTTGTAACCAGTGCGTCCATATGAAGAGTCCAAGAAAGCTTGTTGTGGATAACCACTCCCAGGAGCTTGACGCCCACCACTCGTTCCACCTCGGCGCTGTTGATGTGTAGAGGGGTATGAGTAAGCTAAATAAGGGGAAAGTGTTTCTGATGGAATGATATTCATTAACTCAAGGACATGATTTCTGATCATTGGCACCAGAGGAGGAATAAGGAGAATTTTTTTTTAAATGTAAAAATTTGTTTTGGGAATGTGTTGTCCTGATGACAATGGAACCAGATTCCAGATAAATCATTAAAGGAAACATCGACTGGGACTGCCATAGTTCTAAAGGTTTAGATGGAGAGGAATTTCTTAAGTATGTACAAGACAATTTTCTGATTCAGTATGTGGATGTACCTACTAGAGAAGGTGCAAAACCTGACCTACTCTTGGGAAATAAGGCAGGACAGGTGACTGAGGTGTCAGTGGGAGAGCAATTTGGGGCCAGCGACCATAATTCTATCTGTTTTAAAATCGTGATGGAAAAGGATAGACCAGATCTAAAAGTTAAAGTTCTAAATTGGAGAAAGGCCAATTTTGACGGTATTAGGCAAGAACTTTCGAAAGCTGATTGGAGGCAGATGTTTGCAGGTAAAAGGACAGCTAGAAAAAGGGAAGCCTTCAGAAATGAGATAACAAGAATCCAGAGAAAGTATATTCCTGTCAGTGTGAAAGAGAAGGCTGGTAGGTATAGGGAATGCTGGATGACTAAAGAAATTGAGGGTTTGGTTAAGAAAAAGAAGGAAGCATATGTCAGGTATAGACAGGATAGACCGAGTGAATCCTTAGAAGAGTATAAAGAAAGTAGGAGTATACTTAAGAGGGAAATTAGGAGGGCAAAACGGGGACATGAGAAATCTTTGGCAAATAGAATTAAGGAGAATCCAAAGGGTTTTTACAAATATATTAAGGACAAAAGGGTAACTAGGGAGAGAATAGGGCCCCTCAAAGATCAGCAAGGTGGCCTTTGTGTGGAGCCACAGAAAATGGGGGAGATACTAAATGAATATTTTGCATCAGTATTTACTGTGGAAAAGGATATGGAAGATATAGACTGTAGGGAAATAGATGGTGACATCTTGCAAAATGTCCAGGTTACAGAGGAGGAAGTGCTGGATGTCTTGAAATGGTTAAAGGTGGATAAACCCCCAGGACCTGATCAGGTGTACCCGAGAACTCTGTGGGAAACTAGAGAAGTGATTGCTGGGCCTCTTGCTGAGATATTTGTATCATTGATAGTCACCGGTGAGGTGCGGAAGACTGGAGGTTGGCAAACGTGGTGCCACTGTTTAAGAAGGGCAGTAAAGACCAGCCAGGGAACTATAGACCAGTGAGCCTGACCTCGGTGGTGGGCAAGTTGTTGGTGGGAATCCTGAGGGACAGGATATACATGTATTTGGAAAGGCAAGGACTGATTAGGGATAGTCAACATGGCTTTGTGCGTAGGAAATCATGTCTCACAAACCTGATTGAGTTTTTTGAAGAAGTAACAAAGAAGATTGATGAGGGCAGAGCAGTAGATGTGATCTATATGGACTTCAGTAAGGCGTTCCACAAGGTTCCCCATGGGAGACTGATTAGCAAGGTTAGATTTCATGGAATACAGGGAGAACTGTATGTGGCGGCACGGTGGCAAAGTGGTTAGCACTGCTGCCTCACAGCGCCAGAGAACCGGGTTCAATTCCCGCCTCAGACGACTGACTGTGTGGAGTTGCACATTCTCCCCGTATCTGCGTGGGTTTCCTCCGGGTGCTCCGGTTTCCTCCCACAGTCCAAAGATGTGCAGGTCAGGTGAATTGGCCATGCTAAATTGCCCGTAGTGTTAGGTAAGGGGTAGATGTAGATGTAGGGGTATGGGTGGGTTACGCTTCGGCGGGGCGGTGTGGACTTGTTGGGCCGAAGGGCTTGTTTCCACACTGTAAGTAATCTAAACTAGCCATTTGGATACAGAACTGGCTCAAAGGTAGAAGGTAGAGGGTTGTTTTTCAGACTGGAGGCCTGTGACCAGTGGAGTGCCACAAGGATCGGTCCTGGGTCTTCTACTTTTTGTCATTTACATAAGTGATTTAGTTGCGAGCATAAGAGGTACAGTTAGTAAGTTTGTAGATGACACCAAAATTGGAGGTGTTGTGGACAGCGAAGAGGGTTACCTCAGATTATAACAGGATCTGGATCAAATGGGCTAATGAGCTGAGAAGTGGCAGATGGAGTTTAATTCAGATATATGCGAGGGGCTGCATTTTGGGAAAGGAAATCTTAGCAGGACTTATACACTGAATGGTAAGGTCCTAGGGAGTGTTGCTAAACAAAGAGACCTTGGAGTGCAGGTTCATAGCTCCTTGAAAGTGGAGTTGCAGGTAGATAGGATAGTGAAGAAGGCGTTTGGTATGCTTTCCTTTATTGGTCAGATTATTGAGTACAGGAGTTGGGAGATCATGTTGCGGCCGTACAGGACATTGGTTAGGCCACTGTAGGAATATTGCTGCAATTCTGGTCTCCTTCCTATCAGAAAGATGTTGTGAAACTTGAAAGGATTCAGAAAATATTTACAAGGATGTTGCCAGGGTTGGCGGATTTGAGCTACAGGGAAAGGCTGAACAGGCTGGGGCTGTTTTTCCTGGAGCGTTGGAGGCTGAGGGGTGACCTTATAAAGGTTTACAAAGTTATGAGGGCCATGGATAGGATAAATAGACAAAGTCTTTTCCCTGGGGTTGGGGAGTCCAGAACTAGAGGGCATAGGTTTAGGGTGAGAGGGGAAAGATATAAAAGAGACCTACAGGGCAACCTTTTCACACAGAGGGTGGTACGTGTATGGAATGAGCTGCCAGAGGATGTGGTGGAAGCTGATACAATTGCAACATTTAAGAGGCGTCTGGATGGGTTTATGAATAGGTAGGGTTTGGAGGAATATGGGCTGGCAGGTAGGACTAGATTGGGTTGGGATATCTGGTCTGCATAGATGTGTTAGACCAAAGGGTCTGTTTCCGTGCTGTACATCTCCTTGACTCTGTGACTCATCCATAAGATGAGAATGCTTGGAGTTGCAGGAAATGTGTTAGCATGGATACAGGCCTGGTTAACCAATAGAAAGCAGAGAGTTGGGATAAACGAGTATTTCTTTCGTTGGTGAGTGGGGTGCCACAGGGGTTGGTGTTGGGCCCACAACTGTTCATAATATACGTAAATGATTTGGAAGAGGAGACTGAGTGTAACGTATCCAAGTTCACTGATGACACTAAATTGAGTAGAAAGGCAAACTGTGCAGAGGATGTGGAGCGTCTGCAGAGAGATTTAGACAGGTTAGTGAGTGGGCAAGGGTCTGGCAGATGGAGTACAATGTTGGTAAATGTGAGGTTATCCACTTTGGAAGTAGATATAGTAATTCAGAATATTATTTAAATGGTGAAAGACTGCAGCATGCCATTGTGCAGAGGGAGTGCTCGGACATGAATTGCTAAAGGTTGATTTGCAGGTGCAACAGGTAATCAGGAAATCAAGTGGAATATTGGCTTTCATTGAGAGAGGGATTGAATTTAAGAGCAAGGAGGTTCTGCTGCAATTGTACAAGGTGTTGGTGAGGCCGCACCTGGGGTTTTGTGCTCCTTACTTGAGGAAGAAGTTCGGCACAACATTGTGGGCCGAAGGGCCTGTTCTGTGCTGTATTGTTCTATGTTCTATGTTCTATGTTCTAAGAATATACTGGCTTTGGAGGCAGTGCAAAGGAAGGTCACCAGCTTGGCTCTGAGATGAGGGAGTTACCCTGTGAGGAGAGGTTGAGCTGCCTGGGACTGTACTCACTAGAATTTAGAAGAATGAGAGGGGATCTTATGGAAACATGTAAAATTATGAAAGGGATAGATAAGGTAGAGGCGGGCAAGTCATTTCCGCTGGTGGGCAAGACGTGGACTAGGAGACATGACCTCAAGGTTAGGGGGAGTGGGCTTAGGACACAGATGAGGAGGAACTGCTTTTCCCAGAGAACAGTGAATCTATGGAATTCCCAAGGAATCAGCACAGGCAGCTTCATTAAATATATTCAAGAGCCAGTTGGATGAGTTTTTGCAATGGTAGGGGAATGAAGGGTTATGGGGGTAATGCAGGGAGGAGGAGCTGAGACGATGTATAGGTCAGCAATGATCTTAATGAATGCAAGAGCAGGCATGATGGGCTAAATGGCCTACTCCTGCCTCTATGACTGTGGAACTATGAAACAGCCTATTTGTGTTCCTTGCTCACATAAAAGATAAAAGAGGGGAATGAACGAAATTGAGTAGATATATCATTTGATTAGATTACAGTGTGGAAACAGGCCCTTCGGCCCAACAAGTCCACACCGCCCCACCGAAGCGCAACCCACCCATTCCCCTACATTTACCCCTTTCCTAACACTATGGGCAATTTAGCATGGCCAATTCACCTGGCCTGCGGGACAAAACCGGAGCACCCAGAGAAAACCCACACAGACACGGGGAGAACGTGCAAATTCCACACAGTCAGTCGCCTGAGGCGGGAACTGAACCTGGGTCTCTGGCACTGTGAGGCAGCAGTGCTAACCACTGTGCCACTGTGCCATGGCAAATATCAGTCGGAGAATGAAGGGTTACTGGGAAAGGCAGGAAAGTGAACATTCGGCTTTTGGATCAGTCATGATCCTATTGAATGGAGGAGCAATCTTAATGGGCTGAATGGCCTACCTGTTGTCCCTATATCTTATGGCCTTATTATAATGGCCTCTTTCTGTGTTGTATGAGTTTTTATTTGTGGATACATCTGCTATTCTCAGAATCTTCGGCCAATAATTAAATTGCCGTTGCATGTCTATCATATCCAGGTTATCAGGACACAGTTCTTAGATGTTACAATAAATCAACAACATTATTAAAAAGATGAATGCACAGCAGAAAGCAACTGCAAAAAGATGTTGATAGTTCCAAACTACAAGATTAAACTTCAGCGTTAACTGTTTCATAGTCCAGGAGATTTTAATAACATGTTCGTGTTTCATCACATAATGGTAATGATCAGCTTCTTTAATTTAAACTGATCCCGTTTTTCCGTCTATTCATAAGCACGACAAGAGTATTTTTAACCTGAAAATAGCTTGACAATATTTTGCAATCAAAACTGATATTATATTAGTTTGGAACTGCCACCACAGCTCATTAATGTGGTGCACCTGAACTGTCGAAATAATTGCTGGTTATCATTTAGCTTAATTGTTCCACATTAACACTCTTTCTGTTTTCTTGAGGTTTCTAAAATAATAATAAAAATGTTTTGCTCATTCTCTCCGAAGTTATCCTAGATATTGAGCTGTGACTGCCCTCCCCACAAACTCCACCTCAGCTCCCTCCTAAAGTATATCTCAAACTTTACTGATAGTGCACCATAACATGCATCAATTTAGCACCTTTAAAATAGGAAAACATTCCGTCTAGAAGGACAAAGGCAGCAGATACAGGGGAACACCACAACCTGCAAATTCCTTTCTGAGCCACTCACTGTTCTGACTTGGGAATATATTGCCATTCCTTCACTAATGCTGGGCCAAAATGGTGGAATTCCCCCTCTAAGGGCATTATGGTTCCACCTACATCACATGGATAGCAGCTATTCAAGAGGACAGCTCACTACCACTTTCTCAAGAGGTAACTAGGGATGAGAAATAAATGTTGGCTTAAGCATTCCATAACAGAAAGAAGTTGAGGGAGTTTTTGGTCCAAGAGGTAGGTTTTAATGAGTGTCTTTTTTAATTCATCCACATGGTGTGGGTGTCACTGGCTGGGATTCATTGCCCATCCCCAATGGGCCTTGGAAATGTGGTAAGCTGCCTCTTCACCTAGAACAGTCTGTGTCACAAAAAGACATGGAAAGGGGCTTAGGGAGGGGATTCCAGTATCTTCCAGAACCTAGAGCCTAACTGAAGCCACAGTCACCAATGGCGAAATAATAGAAACTGGAGAAGTAGAAGAGGCCAGAACTGGAAAGGAAGGAGAGATTGTGGAGGATTGTAGGACTCAAGGAGATTACAGACACGGGGAGGAGTGACGTCGTGTTCGGATTTGAAAACAAGAATACAAACTTTGAAATGGAGGTATTGCTGGATCAGGAGCCAGTGTAAGTCAGCAACTAAAGAGCACTTGTTAGGGATTAGAGTGTAGGCCACAGGGCTC